>NW_004524615.1:12370506-12396664 GCF_000260255.1 Octodon degus
AGTCTCTCTATGAAGCTCATGGCCTTGAACACATTATGTAACCCACGCTACCTTTGAACTCATGGTGATCCTCCTGCCTCAGCCTCCCAACTGCTGGGATTACAGTGTGTACCACTTCTGGCTCTTGGAGATAATACTTTGAATCCCCACTGCCCACTTGCCCTGACAACAAACACATCTATCTCTCCAATCTCATAGCCTCTGCCCACAACTAGCACAATGAAATGGTATTTTATTCAACAGACCTGCAGAGTAACTGCATCCCCAAATAAAATCTAGCTGCCCCCCACACCATTTCACAATTAAACAATGATAGTATAATTGGACCTATTTCAAAAGTTTTCTTAAGTAATTTGATGTGCCAGCCACTTTATATTTCAGGCTTTTATTGGCTGAAAAGTCTGTCCTGAAACTCAAACACACCTGTCATCAATTTAAAAAGGACTACTAGAGAACTGTTCAGGAAATAATATCTTTGCTAATTAAGACCACTAGTTAAAAGCTTCCTGTGTATCCACCCAGTTGCCCCAAGGAGTGACCTTTTCCTTCCCTCCTTTGGGCTCATTTTTTCATACACAACTTATATCCTTGGCAGCCTGCAATGACTTCAGTGCAGTTCAGCTAGGGCAGCCAAGGATATGGTAGTGTAGCCTGTAATCCTGGCACTTTATAAGACTGAGGCAGGAGGATTGCAAGTTCAAGTCCCTCCTAGGCAATTTAGCGAGCCCTTGTCTCACAATAAGCCAAAAGATTGGGCATGTTGTAGCTCAATAAGAAGGCCATGGCTTCAATCCCCACCACTAGAAAAAATCAACCAACCAAAATAAAAAACCAAGTACACCCAGTCCTCTCTGCTACTATACCTGGGCACTCATCTGAGTGCCCAAGCAAAGGGTTCCTACTCACCCATCGGATTTCTTCAGGACTTTCCACCTTGGGGAGCATCAGGCTAGAAGGGAGGACCCGGGACTGCAGGATGGCGGCCAGGTCTTCCTCAGCCAGGCCACTGGCCACCGAGCTGACCCGCACACACCTTTCAGCTGGGCCCAGGTCAAAGTCTTCAAGGGCTTTTACTATTGTCAATCGAGCTTCATTCTGTAAGTATCAATAAAAATAGACTCCTAAGTTTAGTCTGATCATTAAGAGAAACACAGGGGCTGGGGAGATGACTCAGTGGAATAAGTGCTTCCCTGGCAAGCATGAGGGCCTGAGTTCAATCACCGGTTCCAAAAAAGAAAAAAAAAAAAAAAAAGAGAGAGAGAGAGAGAGAGAAACACAAGCAAAGGGTCTGTGAAACTATTTGCAATTCAGAGTCTCGACACCATTATTAGCTCTCCAAATTTCCTGTTATACATGATATTAGAAAAAAGTTGCCCAATCTGACGGGTGAGGCACTGGCTTCTAGACTCCACACAGGTAGCCCTCTCATGACTGGGACCCACCATGACACAGCCCAGTGTCTCTCTAATCGTAGTGTCATCTTGCCCATTACCACCCCTTTCCAAATGGGAAGGTGTAATAGGCAGTTGTTTTATTGATTGGGCATTAACTAAGGGTAAACATGGTTCTAAGTTCTTTAACCACAATGTTCTCCTTTCATAAGTAGAAGATCCAGGGCAGAGGCTGGGGAAATAGCTCAGTGGCTTAAGCGTCTGCCCGGGAAGTGCAAGGTCCCAAGTTCAATCCCTGATACCTAAAAACAAAACCACAAAAAAAAAAACAACATCTGGATTGTGGCAGTTTCATCTGTCAGCCAATTCACATTCAGAGAAAAAAAATAAGGATTTGTTTTTTCTTTTCCCCATGTATCATGCTATTTTTACCCCCTTTGTTTTATTTATTTATTTTTTATTTTTTGCAAGTGAGTTGCATCTTGACATTCAATTAATAAGGCACTTGCAGGAATGTGACACTCCACATTACAAGAAAATGTCCCACTTATTCAGGTGGAAGGCAGTAACAGTGCTGAGGAATCCCTTCATGAAAAGCTTGACAAATATGTTTTCTCCCTTTGATTTGACAGACTTTGCTCAACAGTTAAGAAAAGTGGCAAGGTTGGAATTCTGCTTCTTGATTTGAATTATCTCAAGAAAAACTGTATGAGTTCAAATATGATCTTTATTAGGATTGGGTTAGGGACAAAGAAGGTGGAGTGGGGGACAGAAGGATGCACTGAGGGGTGGGGACTGGTGTCAGGAGAAGGAAGGCCCTCGAGGTCATCACTTCCTGCCAATGTCAGTTTCAATACCAAATTCCTCACACTTGCCAACAGCCCTCAACAAATTCACATTGTCAGAACAAACATGTATCAAAAGTAGTTTCATTTTAAGAAGGATTTTTATGGCACAAATAAAACTTTAAAGCTACTCACTGCTCATAATTTTTTTTTTTTTGAGTTTGAACAATATACAGCCATTTGAATAGTAATGATTATCCAGGAAAATAACAAACCAAAAAAGGGGCAAGAAAGGATTATGTGGGGCCAGGGAGATGGCTCAGTAGAATAAGCGCTTGCTCAGCAAGCGCAGGGGGCTGAGTTCAATCCCCGGTCCCTCCAAAAAAGAAAGAAAGAAAGGATTATGTAAGTCAATATGGAGTCTAAGTCTAAAGCAGGACACAGGCCAGGATAAGAGATTTAAACCAGACAGATGTACATCTCTAACCTACTCCCAAATGTGGTCTGAGTTAAATGGTGTGAGGAAACCGTAGCTTAGAGTTGTCAGATTGAATGGAAACATTACCTGGGACCAGCATAGGATGGCTGTGTGGAATCCTGATTTACAGCGCTCCAGCCACCAATAATTAGGCCAAGCTTAGATAAGAGCAAGAGGAGCTCACGCTAGCGAAAGGTAGGAATGTGACGGCCAGCAGTGTGCATCTACCTCACGCCCTTGGCTGTTCGACAGCTATAGAGCTCCTTTACCCATGTGCAGTGCCAACGTTCTTCGCACCACCAGGTAGGAACGCATGAAAGCGAAGGCAGGTGTTAGCTCAGCAAGGAGAAAATGCTCCTGCATTGTGTCAGCCTCTGGATCCGAGGCCTGGAAGACCCAGGCAGCTGTCAACCCTGGAGCTCTCTACTTACAAACATTCTAACCCCCAGGTTCTCATCCACAAGCAAGTCAGCCTTCACTGGGCAGTATGGCGTGAGCCTGTAATCCCAGCACTCTTGAGAGGCTGAGACAGGAGGATGAAAGATTTGAGCTCATCCTGCCAATATAGTGACTTAGTATGAGCCTAAATAAATGAGTAAATAAATAATGATGGATGTAGCTCAGTGTGAAGGCTGTGGGGTTTACTTTTTAGAACAAAAAAAAAAAAAAAAAAGAAAAGAAAAGAAAGAAAGAAATCAAGTAATCAAGTCAGCTCTGCAGAAGGTTTATTAAGATAGAATAAATGGAAACTAGAAGGGAACTCAACAGGCCAGGGAGACTGAGACGCCTCCGACAGCTGGAATTACTGGAACCATCCTCTCCCCTTTCTTTTAATGTGACCTCAGAGCTGTTTTGTGGTTTCCCTTGGATGTGAATGGGACTGTTTGTTCAGAGCTCGTGTTCTAAACCTATTTGTGAATTTTATCTCAAGTTTGATTGCCATGGTTTCGGCACATTCCAGTTTACTTAGGAAAATTCAGCCCTTGCAAAATTGGCTGCAAATGAAGTCCCTAACTCCAATTTTGGGCATAATCTGATTAGTACTTTTCATGTTATAATGAGCAGTGAATGCTCAGCATTTTATTGGGCTTCTTTATTTGGGCTCAGAATTAAAGCCAAGCTCTTTCCACTTCATCCCTCAGTACCTTTCCAAAAAGAGGCGATGTCTTTGGAGGTGTATTGCCACACGACGCATTTATTAACAGCCTGTTGCTTGTTAGAATTTACATAAACCAAATATTCGTCCCTCTGGTCTGCATCCCAAAATATCCAACAACTTCATGAATTTACACCAACCGACAGGCATGTTGGTGCTTTCTTTCTGGTGTTTTAACGGTGAAATGCATTGCTGTGCTAGCAAATACATCCATGCCGTCTGTCAGGCTACGATGAGTGAAGGCAGTCTCTAAGAACCATTAAGTTTCGGGCTGGTTGCTCAGTGAGAAAGTCACAGTCCACCCAGAAGTGAAAAGAAAGCAGTTCTGTCCCTCCTCCTCCTCCTCCTCCTCCTCCTCCCTCTCCCCTTGCACGGTTCCTGCTCACCTGCTTATCTCCATCTCTCCACCCATCCTGTTTTGCTTGTTTCTTTCTCTGGACTGTCCCTCTGGAGGTGCCTGGCAGACACCTTCTCTCAGAGGACCCTCAGAGTGGCCTGCTGGGCTTGGGGGAGCCATGTTCCTGGGGTCAGAAGGAAAACGGAATGGAAGTAAAGAAGTCACCAGAGAAAGAACTTTGCAGGATCTTGCCTCCTGGAAGCAAGGTGGGGTGTTCTCGATGAGTGCCCAAGGGGACTTTATTTTCAAATATCTCACTATAGGACAGCCTTGTCAAAGTGTCCTCTGTGGAATGAATTTGTCCCCTTGAGATCTGACAAGGTGGAAAAGACTGAATAATTGAATTAAGCGCTTTATCAATAGTTCCAGGAGAGCTTTGAGGAGACAACCTGTCACCATCCATTCTGCATCAGGTTTGACCCCAGCCTTTTCAGAGGTTGCAAAGATGGTAAGCACAGCTTGGAATCTTTGCAGAATGATTCTAAAAAAATGATGTTCCTAGCTGGGGATAGAGCTCAGAATCATAGCACCTACCCAGCAAGTGCAGGGTCCTGAGTTCGATTCCTAGTACCAAAAAAAAAAAAAAAAAAAAAAGATGTTCCTCAAATTTCCACACCTGATCAATATTTCATGCCAGGGCTGCTCAATGTAGTGGACCAAGGGCTAATAAACTTGTCCCTATCTATAAGCCACCATACTATGCAACTGTGTCTGGGCCAGGAACCAAGGAGTGCTCTGATTTCAGAGACTGGATTCCTGTCACCTGCAGAGGAGACACGCTTGGGTGACGTCAGAAAGCAGATAAATCAACCATCACCAAGACCTGCAGACTCTGAAATTAAAGGAGAAAATATGCGTGCAGTCAGTTCAATTGGCACCCATTAAAGCTAATAACTAATCATCCTCGTAAGTTTCTAGCTCAGAATGATCAAATCTGCAAAGAAAACAACATCCGTCCACTTTTACACTCCAGTGGAAGAGGTGGTCCCGCACGGCGGGGTGGCACAGTCTCCCATCTGGAGAATAAATCGAGTGTGAAGTACAGTATAGTTTGGGACCAGGCTCCGTGGCGGCAGCGCAGCAGTCAGTTCATTAGTTCCAAACTTCCAGGGATTAGAACAGCATCAATTCTACTGTCAGATAGGATGAGACAGACAGGACACGAAAGGCAAGGAGGACAGACACTGAGGGCAGCTCCTTGGGTTTATTTATACAGTGATAATGTATAAACACATCCAAATAAATGCTTTAAATAATAGCATTATCACAGTTTCATAACATCTGAATTAACACCTTGCCCTTCAAATTCCAGCCTGCTCCCCAAACCTCGAAAGTTAATATCAGTAGGTCTGGAGGAAATCACAAAGACAAGCCCCGGGTGCAACAGGAGCCAGGAGACAGCTCCGTGGCCTGGCCAGGGTTTGGGGAGGTGAAATAGGAAGGATTTCTAGACCCTAGGGACACATGCTACAATTTTAATTTCATAGACTTCTCATATATATCATATAAAATGTTTTTTTCACATTTTCATCCTGCAAATGGCAAATTGCCATGCCATGTGTTTAGAAACACTTGTGAATTCTTTTCTAGCACACCTGATCTCATTTCCATCTTACCTAATATGTGAAACGGCCTCAGCCACAGAGTGGTCTCACTTTTGAGAAGACCCTGCTGTCAGCATCCTTATGAAAACATTCAAAATTTCAAGGTCACCTGGTTTAAAATAAACTTAGGGAATTTTTTTCCACGTAAGGATCTCCTTTTTTACACAACTGCTTTTTACATATTTATATTTAAAAGACAAAGTACCTGTGACATAAAAGAAGTCATCACTAGTAAAGATTCTTTTTCTCTTATAAATGTATCAAAATTATAATGATTCAGAGACTGTCACAGAGACTGTGATGAAAAAGCAGCTAAAATCTGGTTCTTGCCAGGCGGTGATGTGTTTCATCAGGCCAGGGCTGAGGGATGACTCTCTAGTCCCTTGGTTTTTTTCCATGTGCAAAAAAAGCTTGGTTTGCGTTTCCCCCACAACGAAAATCTACAACACTGAACATCCCACATGGCAACTAGTTTAGAATTTCACGCCGTGGTTCATCATACAAGCCTCTGCATGCTGGACACCCTGTTTACTCTGGAAACATGGATTTGGGAAAGCAAAGTTTTTGATGTTGTTAATCATAAAAGGTACATCAAAGCACAGCTTTATCATAACAACACAAAATCTGCTTTCATTTGGAGGATGAGTAAGACTTATGGGAAACTTACAGGATGACCCGGAATTTGGGGCCTTCAGAGATTTAAGTGGAAAAAAAGCTCTACAAAGCACAGATCTAAAATAAAAAAACTGCAGCTGGGGATGTAGCTCTGCCCCATGGTGACTGCCTGGCAAGTGCAAGGTCCTGAGTTCAATTCCCATTACCAAAAAATAAATAAAATAAAATATAAAGATCTATAAAAATAATTTATTTTGATGGTGTCTGAGCAATTAAATATTTTTAAATATGCTGGAACAATGGCTTTGGGTCATACAAGTATTAAAAATCATGGAACACAGAGTTTAAATCACACATTTCACTATATAAATTTCACCTCAAAAGCACACAGAGAGCTATAAACAAATACAGACTTCTAGTTAATGATATTTAAGAGGAATTGTAAATCTTTAAGAGTAATGTACTGCTGTCTTCCACTCTGAAATGAATGAAAGGAAATAGGGTACATTTATGGATGAGTAGGAGAGGTAGATGAAGAGATGTAGGTTAAAGTAGGCAGAGTAAAATGTTCATGGGATGGCCAGGGATATAGATATAGCTCAGCAACACAGTGTTCTGCCTAGCAAGCATGGGGCTGTGAGTTCAATTTCTAGTCCAAAAAAAAAAAAATGAATAGAAAAGAAAAAAAATATTCATGGGACAATATAACAGGTGGGTAGATGGATAATCGCTGTGCAATCTTCCAGCCTTTCTGATGTTTGAAATGTTTTGTAATAAAACTGAGGAAAAATTTTTGAAGAGAATAAAGAATAGTAAAAAAAAAAAAAAAAATTAGGGGGCCAGCAAGACAGCTCAGTGGACTAAGCACTGCTTAGGCAAGCTCAAGGCCTGAGGTTTGATCCCCAGCTCACATGCCGTGCCAGCCCTGCCACTGGGCGCGCTGAGCCAGCCACCAAGTCTGGGTATGGTAGTGCACGCCTGTAATCTCAGCACTGGGAAGGCTTAGATATGAGGCTATGAGTCTGAGCAGTGAGGTAAGACCTTGTACCAAATACATTAAAAACAAAATTAGGAAAATTTTTTAAAGGTACCTCAAAATGCAGATTTTACTGGAGTTGATACAAATGTATATGTGGTCTCTACATTCTTTTTATTTTTTAAAAAATTTTTATGTATTTATTTATGTGTGTGTGTGTGTGTGTGTGTGTGTGGCCAGCTCAGCCCACCAGGGGGCGGGGCTGGCTGGCATGTGGTGCTGGGGGATTGAACCGCGGTACCTGTGCTTTGCTAAGCTTGTTCTAAGTAGGTGCTTTAGACCACTGAGCCATTTCATCAGCCCTCTACATTCTTTTTAAAATTGTACATATTTGAATTTTTAATGATTAAAAGTTTAAAACTAATAATGTGAACTCTATTTTACTTATTTGTAGGAAATAATTTGGGGGAGATTATTTTAGCTCTTTTTTGGGGGGGGAGGGACAGAACCGGGGATTGAACTCAGACTCTTGAGCTTGCCATGGAAGTGCTTATTCCACTGAGCCATCTCCCCAGCCCCTAGCTCTCATTTTCTTGAGGAGGATTAACAACTTTAATGAGACAAAATTCACATGACATAGAACTTACCCATTTAATGTATACAACTAATAGGTAAATATGTTGGCACATATCTTGAATCCCAGCTCTCAGGAGGCTGAGGCAGGAGGACTACTGCAAGCCCAAGGCCAGCCTGGGCTACACAGCGAGCTCAAATTCAGCCTGAACTGCATAGTGAAGCCCTGTCTAAAATACCACCACCTACACTACTATTACTACTAAAATAATAATAATTATAATAATAAGCATACCGATAGCATATTTCTGTCTCTAGTGTACTTTCTGGAACTTACAAATAGAATAATGTAGTAGTGGCCTTCTGCAACTGGCTTCTTTCTCTTGGAACAATGTTTCAAGTGTCACAGCCATGCAGTACTTCCTCCTGACCTCCAAGCAATGTGCCAGGCACGGAGATAGTGCCGTTTGTCCATCCATCATCAGGCTCCACTTCTGGGCAATGATGGGAAATTCTAATGGATGTGTTTACATTTTTGAGTGGATGCAGGTTTCCATTTCTCTTGGCTATGAATCTAGGGAAAGTGTGATACCTGTGTTTAACCTTTTGAGAAACTGTCAACCTTTTCCCACATGGCTGCTCTGTTGGGTGCTCCAACATCTACTTATTTTACTACCCTTTGCTTTAGTATAACCTGAAACCATCCCAGAGGGGGGAAGGGAAGTGGTCTCTCATTGTGGTTTTGATTTGCGTTTTCCTCACGACTAATAACATTGAAAATCTTTGCATGCCCTCATTGGCCATTTTTATGCCTTCTTTGGAGAAATCTCTATCCAAATCCTTTGTCCAGTTACAAAATGTGTGGTAAAATATATAACATAAAATTTCCATTCTAACTTTGTGTTTTTGCCAGGCACAGTGGTGCAGGACCGACAACCTTAGCACTGTGGGAAGCTGAGGCAGGAGTATCATAAGTTTGAATCTAGCCTAGGCAACTCAGTGACTTGGTGAGACTCTATACCTCAAACAATAAGGGGGCTTTGGTGTAGCTCAGTGCACAGACCCTGGGTTCGATCCTCGGTACTTGCTCTCAACAAACTCTTGCTGGGCTTGGGATAGAACCTAAAGCCTCACCATACTGGCAAGAACTTTACCACTGAGGTACATCCTAGTCCCACTTTTTTAGTGCTCCAGGCAGAAACTTTTCTCCCACTAGTCACCAACATTCCATTCTTCTCACCCCAAATTCTTGGATTTTTTTTTTTTTTGTTATTTTTTTTCATAGAACCGAGGATTGACCAAATTCTTGGTGACCACTAACCAACTTTCTATGAATTTCCCTACTCCAGATATTTCCATGGGTGAAATCGTGTAGTATCCCTTGGTTCTGGTTTAATTCAGAATAGTACCTCTTCAGGGCTGGTGAGATGGCTCAGTGGTCTAAAGCACCTACTTAGAACAAGCTTAGCAAAGCACAGGGACCGCGGTTCAATCCCCCAACACCACATGCCAGCCCCTGGTGGGCTGAGCTGCCGCCCCTCACACAATAAATAAATAATTTAAAAAAATAAAAAATAAATAAAAAGGTAGACGGGTGATCTGTACAGGCAAGTATACCCCCTCAAGCCAGGAGACAGGAGTCCAGTGGGCAGGGCCCAGGCCATTGTCTAGAAGTGAATAGAAAGGGGTGATGGTGGTAACTGGACACAAATTTGTAGTTAGGTGGGGAAGCTGTTTCGTGCCCTGGCAGCATGTGACAGATCTATCCCTGGGCCACAGGAGCAGTCCCTGCAAAATCCGTCCTGCCCCAGGGAACCCCTTTTGTCATGGCAGATTCTTGGGCTCCACAGCTGCTGGCTTCCATCTCTGGAGTAGATGCTGGCGCTTCAGGTTCTAACCAAGGACTCATATTCCTAGGCACTGACGTGAGGCCAGATGAAAAGATCAGAGCAGTGCCAGCCACCTTCTGATGGGTCCTAGCCACCCTGGCCCTCAGGACAGGCAGGCGGCCCCCTCCCATGCTGTTGCGACACTTGCCCACGGCTGCCCTCTCTCTGGATGTACTTATGTTTCCTGACTTCTTTGGTTACAGGTAATTAACTGTTTTGGTTAAAAGCCCTCCTGCTGTGTCACAGTCTTCATGGGAGAATCAAAGTAAATAAGCAAAAGGGAGCCATGTTATTAAAGGACTCTACACCCACCTTTCTCAACCAGGAAGGAGGCCCCTCACTATGTGAGTAGGGGTCCCCTCGCAGGGCAGGGCCTGTCTTGCATCTCCTTACTGGCAAATCAAGAGTGGTTGGTTCTTAATCTAGTGAGCAGTCTCATCGCGGTTCTAGGCCTGCATCTGATGACAGCTGTGTTCCTGGCTTGAGGATGATGCTCATGATCTACTTTGGCTAATGACTTCCAGTAGCCCTTAGGATCCAAACTGTCCCTCACTCAAAGAGCAGAAACCAAGTTTTTCTTTTAAATGCAAAAGGCTTTCACTTTTATGGAGCACATCCTGTCTCTGCCCATCACGAGATTCTGGAGGTGAGCTGGGGTCCTCTGCTCCCAGGCTGTTGAAGGTGCAATTTGAGCTGTGGCCCATGCTGCAGTTGGGAGAGTCCCGGCTACACAACAGTGGCCTCAACCACACTTAGCCAAGGTGCTTGCACAAAGAATATCGCCTCCATACAAAGGAAGCTCTAAACACGTACAGATAGGATTATTTTCTAATCAGGGCACAAGCAGCCTTGTCATGAGGCAAACCCAGCTAACAGTCACTTCCAAGGGCTGCAGGATGGACTCCTCGACTTCCTGTCGCCCACGGAGCCTCAGCCCCTGCAGCCAGGTAGCATCCTACACAAGGACTCCTTCAATTTGCTGGTGGTACACAAACAGGTCTTCCTGGTAGCCAGGAAGAAAATGAGGTCCTGCAGTGAGCTGTGTGTATGGAAATGGACTGCAGGAGAGACTTCCTGAAGATATGTGAAACGGGATCATAGTTCTCAAAAATGACATTTATTTATTTATTTATTTATTTATTTATGTGTTTAGTACAGCATCTACAGGGTCTCATTACACAGATTGGACTCGTAATGATCTTCCCATTTTCAGCCTCCCAAGTGCTGAAATTACGGGTGTGGGCCACCATGCTGAGTCCCAGTCGCCATCTCAGTGTGCCTCAGGGGCAGGGCTGGCACGGCAGGTCAGGGATTGAACCCCTGTCCCTGCAGCTATGCTTTAATTCACTGAGCTATCTGCCCAGTCCTTTCAAAAATTACTTTTAAAATTACTTTTAAAATGGATGATAATCTAAAACTAAAAAGAAATATAAACAACAACCTAATAAAATATTACCAGTTTGGACAGGTGTGATGGTGATCCCAGCACTCCAGGAGGCTGAGGCAGGACAATCAGGAGCTCAGCCCAGCCTGGGCGACCTCATGACTTAGCAAGGTCCTGTCTTAAAGTAAAAAGTTAAAAATAAAAAAAGGACTTGGGATATAGTTCAGTGCAAAGGCCCTAGGTCATACAGAAAAAGAAAGAGAGAGAGAGACAGATGGACAGACAGAGAGCACGAGCGCACACACATGCAAGCGAGCTACAAGTTGGCTCTACCTTTGTATATTTTCATTGCTGCTATTCAAATCTACACTCATGACCTAATTTTGTAGTAGCTGATCATTTGTAAAATGTATGTTTTGCCAGGGATATAGCTCAGTGACACAAGCACCTGCCTGGTAAGTGCAAGATCCTATGTTCGATACTAGGTACCAAAAAAGAAAAGTATGTTTTGGTTTGTCTTGCTCCTTAATTATTTCCCAAAGAAAACATTACCTTAAAAGTCTTTGTTTCTTTTAGGTGGCAAATCTGTCAGTCTCTTAAAGGATGGTACTTTCCCACCCTATTCATCTACTTTACTCCTAAAATGAATCGGGAAGAGAAAAGAAAAAATATAAGGTGGAAAAATTGAAGAACGGAAGAGGATGAGGCCTTGAGGACACTTTAGTGTTTAAAAACACAAGTTGGGAAGAGCCCCCTTCTCTCACCCCCGTTTTGGTCACAGCAGGGGCCGGCTTTGTGGCCCAGGGGTCAGGAGGCAGCCAGCTGCATGGTGGAGGACGTGGCTGGGCTACCCAGGCCCTGCGCTCACTGTCACTGGCAGCTCCGGCTTGCAGCATGAGCCGCTTGCCAGCAACGCCGAGTTCGACTTTCCTTGCCTTCCCCTTTTGCCAGCCCTTCACGTCGTCGCCATTCCCTTGCTGATGCCAGGCAGGTGCACAGCACGACCACTTGGATTTTCTTTCCTCTTTCTGTGCCCAGTAATTTTTACAAGGTGTTTAACGTGAGAACAAGCAGGTCGATTTCCCAGGCGGTTGGGGGAGCCAGGCGTCCTGTAACACAGTGGTGCTTGGGTTGCCAAGGCAGAGGCCCAGCCTTGCCAGAGCTTCAAGGGCTTCAGCCGAAGCTGCCCGATAAGCCCCAACCAGCACCTACCTGGTGCGGGTACCAGATGCGAGGTAGCAGAACCGATGTGTGCACGCTCGCCACTTCCACGTGTGGGCATCAAAGTGAACTTGCATCTTCCGGCAAGATAAAGACAGCAACTCTGGGCCTTGCAGTCCTGCCATGAAAGGACTGGTCCTTCCGGACATGCAGAGTGGGAAGCTGCCCCGCCTCACCACACACACCGGGCCTCAGGAACGTTACAGCCCCTCCCTCCCAAAACTCGTGCCTATTAACCCTGCGTCATCTCACAGGAAGGTGGGAAAATAAGGTTTTGTTTTGTTTTTTAAACTACACAAAGAAGATATACAAAACATAGAAATATAAAAGAAATTGAAAACTCTTTGAATTGGCCTTTGCTGTACACTGAGTTGATTGCTGGACATGTGTAAAAGGTTGGTGGGCAATGATTTTGAATATTGTCATCCAGCTGCTTTTGTGGGGAGGAGTTCAGGTGAGAAGCCAAGTTATGCAGCTATCCATGAGAGGAGAATGGCCTGTCCCCCCAAGTGGTAAGATCGGTGAGCCTTGAGAATAGGACAGGCCCAGACCAGACACCCAAGTCATGCCACAGTGCCAATGGCAACTTGGCACCTAGTGCTGTGTGGTTAGCTGATGGGGAGAACAGGGCATCCCAACACCAGTGGCTTCGGCATGAAATGCACAGGTGCTTCCTGACTTGGGCTAGGGCTCCATCCTGTGATTGGGTAAAGGTAATCCCATTCTCCATCACAATGTCCTAAGTCAGAATGGATTTCAAAGCCCAGCGCTGAGGTACAGACAGCACAGACTCTATTGCCCACAGCTCCTCCCCAACTTGCCTACAGTGAAGATGGGTGGAATGCGCATCTCAGGATTCCAGTGTTTTTGAATTTTTTTTTTTTTTTTTGGTATGTTTTGGGTTTTTTAGCCAGGTTCTCACTATATAGCACAGGCCGGGCTCAAACTCAGTCCTCCTGTACCATCACACTGGATAATCTGTGTCCTGCATTTTCCAGGGGATTGGTGATTTACCTAATAGACTATGGTGGACAGTTTGTTTTCTGCTTGAACTTGTTCAGAGTCAATTCCATGGTTGAGTCAGGAGCCCTCACCCATCAGGGATCCCATTCTACAAGCCTTCTGCCACCTGTCTTTTTCACGCAGTGGTAGGCAGCTTCTTCTTCACATAGGCATGACATGTACAATCACTTGTCATATCTACAGGGTCCTCTGTTGTGTGGACACCATAATCTACCTCAGCAATCCCCGGATGACCAAGATTTCAATTTCCCCGGGGTTTTTTTTTTTCCTTCTTGCTACTGTTTCATTCAAGAGCTAACTTTACCCAATAGGCATTATGTACCAGGTGCTAGTTTAGGTAACAACGAGAACAACTTCCTGCTTACACAGAACTTACATTGCAGCCAGGCTAACAAACCAAGAACAAATTGTGGTCGCGATAAACTAACAAACCAAGAACTAGCTAGTAAAACAAACCAAGAACTAACCATAACCAACTATTTGTTAAGAAACCAAGAACAAATACAGGCCAGGAAGAGGCGTAGGACAAGAATAGGATTAGGGCTGGGTCAGGAGGAATGGACAGGAGGTTTGGAATGACTGGCAGAAGAGCTGCTTTGCAGATGTGCTAGCTGCCTTGATATTCAAATGGCTATAAACAAAACCATAACAAATATCCCATGCCATTCACCAAGTACACATGCTGGTTAGAATCCCTTGCTCACTCAGGCTCCAGAAGCACAACCACAAGCCTCCAACTCTCCTCCCTCCCTCCAACCCAGCAGGTCTCACTTTAAGTTCCCCTGAGCCCCGTGACTGCCCCAAAATGTAACAGGATGGTCTTAAAAGCACGGTGTCTCATTTAAGATAGAGATAGTAGTAGTGCTTGACGCAAGGATCAGAGGCAACAGATAGTAGGTTTTTAAAAAAATATACATGCATTTTAATTTTTAAAATGGATGTACAAATTTAAACCTCGATCTGTTGGTTCCCACCCACTTGGGGCTGGTTCTGTGGTCACACTGACTTGGTCAAGTCTTCAGAAACCCCAGTTTCCTCAATCAAGAACTGCAACTGCGATGTGGACTGGGAACATAGCTTGTAGTAGTTACTGGTGTTACTGGTTCTCAGTGAAAGGAAAGCCTAGGGAGAGAACTCTGGGTACTCAAGTGGGTCCTTCAAGGCCAGTCTACTCACAGGCTTCCCCATGGGTGAGCTTCAGCGTCTGCTACCCCTAAATATGGCACCTGGCATTGAGAACAGCAGAAGCAGAAGTCACTCTTGCCTTCCCCTCTTCTTCCTGGAATTTGGCATAAGCCTTTGTCCTAGAGGAAGGGAACACCCACCTCCTCTGAGACTCAGGTGCCAAGAAGATCTGAACCCTCCAACCTGGGCAAGCTCCCTCGTTTATGCCCATCAGGTCAGGCCCCACCTTTCTGACTTCTGCACCACCAACTGCACTGTACTGAACCAAGCATGAGAACCAAGCCATTTCCCTGGGTCTTCATTCTAAGGCTCCCACATTGTGGAAAACTAATCAAATATGTAATTATTTATACGTACAAATTCAAAGTACAGAGAATACCCTACCATTTCTCAACTGTACAGAAGAAGCATCGAGAGATTTTTTTAAAAAAAACTTTCATTCAAAGAACTTTTTCTTTTTTTCTTTTTTTTGCAGAACCGGGGATTGAACTCATGCCCTTACACTTGCAAGGGAAGTGCTTATTTCACTGAGCCATGTCCCTGGCCTACATTCAAGGAACTTTAAAACAGCTGACAAAAATATCAAGTGAAACCCTGTACCAAACACATTTTTTAAAAAATCAAGTGAAAACCAACACTTGTAATTTAAAACATATCTCACATATGGTTAAGAGGCCCTATATGTACCTTTTTTAGTATTTAGCAATTTATATGTTCATTCTTCTTGGTGGTGTTAATGCTACCTGTTCCAAAGAGTTTAGGTGGGGTTAGTCACGGATGTTTTTACAGGCTCCCTGGTAAGCGATGACAGCCGGGGATCAGAACCCTGCCCTCAGTGGTCAAATGCCTGGCTCACAGGATATGCAGCCCCCAGTGCTCAGGTGACCAGGGCCTGCTGGGGAAGAGGAAGCCACAGCCCCCGGAGCACATGCCATAAATCCTCAGGTAGCATTTTCTTCATCACACAAAACCGTGCCAGCACACTCCGTTTCACTACACTTTCCTACCTGCGACACTATTGCTAAAACCTCTGCTGAAGTAACGGGCCACCGTAACAAGCTCAGCTCTTGGCTTGTGATTTTGCCCTGATCCGTAGTTCACTGCACACGGAAAGGAGGAATCATGTGAGAGTCGAGCAGGAAAAGCACCAACCACAGTGGGAGTGCACGGAGGCCAATCCCTCATTTTACAGCTACACAAATAAAGAACTGCAAAAATGAGAACGCCACCTCTTTGAAGAGTTATTTCACTGGCAGTGCTTTCTGACTGCAGGCAAGTGCACTATATACTTTAATAGGCACCTGTGATCCAGTGCGCATGATACCATCTGGGACGCTCGAGCTGCTCCATACGCAGTCCAAGGCCACCACTCCCAGGACCCGACCTCTGTCAGTAGTCAGCCCACACACCTCCATTTGGCCCAATTCTAATTTTTTTCATGGCCCAACCTCCTCCTGCACTGAAACTTCTAGAATGTTCCCGAGTCCCTCTCATCAGCAGCTATTCCCCAGAACACCATGCACTCTCTTGGAATGGGGCTTGTCTTTGTCCTGCTAACTCTCATCACTCTCTCACCGGGAGGAAGGCAACACTCCCCTGCATGGAAGGCCAGATTAGAAGGAGCAACCTGGGCCGGGGAGATGGTTCAGTAGAATAAGCGCTTGCTGACAAGCACAAGGGTCTGAGTTCAATCCCTGGTTCTGCTAAAAAAATAAAAAAAAAAGGAGCAACCTCCTCCTATATGTCACTGTCCCTCACCACTCCTGACCACGGCTCCCCCTATAGAAGCCCATTGCCACCCAGTCATATCGTCTTTTAAGTCCCCAGTCTATTCATGGAAATGTCTTCCTACAGCTCCAAGGGGACTCCATCTCACGGCCTAGGCTAGTGATGGTGAATCATTTTAGAGCTTTCAATGACACAAATAGCCCACATGGCATAGATGGCAGCAGCACACGTGACATGAGCTCGCCACCACTGCCCTAGCCCTAGCCCTATACGTTCTCCAACATACATCTTGGTGCTCTGGGTACACTGGGACCTCACCTTCCATGTAATTGCTCCATCCCTCAATTCTCAAGGCCGGCAACTACCCTCTCTGAGCCCACCTCCTCAGCTGCCTTCTTGTCCTTGTGCATTCATCTGCCTTCACCTGTCCCCCAACCCCTGGCTCCAGGGAGGTGAGCTCGCTCTCACACTCTACCACCTAACCTGGGCCTCGTGTTTAGCAGTTCTAGCTGACCCTGCCATCGTGACCTCAATTGTCATTCCTCTTCCATTTCCCTTTTCTCTTTCCTTGATCTGGGTTTGGCTGGCTGGAAAGTGGGCTACATTCCTCATTCGCTGCTTTGTTCCACTACTCAGCTCTGACAGGCACTGTCCCTAGGTCCCGGGGATATAAAAATGTACCCTTGTTGCAGTGATCAGAAATGCACGAAAGGCAATGCAGGGTGACAGGTGCAGCAGGACAGATGTCACATGGGGGCTGCACAGGGTTGGGTCAGGGACTGCTAGTGGCCCTCCACCTCTGGATTACTAAGAGGGGAATAGTTACTGAGAGCTGCTGCAGCCTCAGATCTTGTCACAGCAGCTGACCCCTTAGGAGACACAGGAGAAAGGCTCATGGCATGCATGTGGAGGAGGGCCACAGTGAGACAGAGCTTGCCAGGACACAAGAAGACGACACTGGATGATGCAGCGACATGAAGAGAAGCCTGGGCCCTGGGGACTGGCTGTCTCTCTACCTCTCCTGGAAATTTCCCTTTCTCATTCTGTGTGTGTGTTCTAGAAGGCATAGGTATGTTCCAACAATGGTGGGAAAACAACAGGAAGAACATATGCACACGTGTGTGCATGCATGTGACTGGTTCTGTTTTGGACGAATGTGTGCGAGGCATCAGTGAACACCCCCTCTAAGCCACCGTAAAGCAGGGCAGGTGGAGCTCAGTGGGACCTTACTTGCCTGCCGTGCACAAAGTCCTTAGGTCAATCTTCAGCACTGCAAAAACAAAACAACAAATTCAAAACCCACAGAAAAATAAGATAAAGAGTCACTCATTTTCAGTTCTTTCCCACAAATTGGTAGGAAAAATGAGTTGACTATTTATTTCCATAGTACTTAGCTGTTGGGACAATTCAAAGATTCTGGTTTATAGAACACTTAGAAATTATTTAATCCTTCTTTCCCTGGAAGTAATAACTGGTGGAATAAATATAAATTGATGAATAACACAAAATATTTTACGAGCTATTAAGCCTTGCCATCTGGGTCAGGGAGATGGCTCAGTGGAATAAGTGCTTCCCTGGCAAGCTCAAGGGCTTGAGTTCAGTCCCCTGTTCTGCCACAAAAACAAAAAACCAAACAAAACAAAAAACCTTGCCATCAATACACCATGATTATATAATAGATTCTTTGGGAGGTTTTCTTTCCCTTCCTCCACCTTCTGTCTTCTGTGCCTTCCCTCTTTTTCTCTCTCCCTTCCTTTCTTCCTTCTTCCTTCTTTCCTTTTCCCCCATAATATTTAGTAGAGTCTTTGGGGAGTTTTCTCTTCTTTTTTCTTCCCTTTCCCTTTCTTCTCCCCTTCTTCTCCTGCTCTCTCCCTCCTTCTTTCAACAGGTTCTCTGTGTGCTATGCTGATTCCAGAGTCAGCTGGCCTCCAGCGGTGGTCTCTGGAGCTGCCTCAGGTGTGTTGCTCCCACCTAGGGCTGCCAGAACCCACGGGTTATGCTGCTCCTCACTCAAGGAGGCAGGGGCCAGCGTGGCTGTGCTCCCTTGCAGCATAACTTCAGGACTAGAGAAGTCTGTTTGACAGTAAAATTCCTAGTCAGAGAGCTTTTCAGTTTTCACGTAAATCTCAGCTCCACACCCCATCTAGGCATGCATTCTCAGGGTCCACCCTGGCCAGTCCTCACTGTCTCATTTTTTTAAATTTCATTTTATTTTTTTAAAATTTCATGTTATGGGGCTGGTGAGATGGCTCAGTGGTCTAAAGCACCTACATAGAACAAGCTTAGCAAAGCACAGGGACCGCAGTTCAATCCCCCAGCACCACATGCCAGCCAGCCCCGCCCCCTGGTGGGCTGAGCTGGCCACACACACACACACACACACACACACACAAATAAAAAATTTTAAAAAAATTTCATGTTACAGAGTAAAAACAAATAGCAGAAACAAAGACAGAAACAGAATAACAAGCAACAGTACAAATGGTACAGAGTTTCAGAACAAGAATAAAAATTTAACAGTGGTTGCTATATTATGTATTTTTTCTTTTCTTTTCTTTTTTTTGCGGAACCGGGGATTGAACTCAGGTCCTTGCGCTTGCCAGGGAAGCGCTTATTCTACTGAGCCATCTCCCCGGCCCTTGTATTTTTTTATATTACGTATTTTCATTGTCAAATCTGTTGGTCAGATTAATAGATATAGGTATGCAAAATTGGTCAAATAATTAAACATTAATGCTTACTCTTCTGACATGACTGCCTACATACTGGTTTCATCTACCTGGCTAGCATTCTCTAGTATGTAATTGATATAATTGATGTTTGTTGAATCAAGTGAATAAGAGCAAAAAGAAGCAGAAGCAAGAGTGGGATGTGCAGCAGGCCCTTTTGGGAGCTCATGGGAAGGGACGCAGAGCAGGACAGCCGGGCTGTGCGCCTTGGGGGAGGAGAACTGCTTTGAAGCTTCAGGTCTGATCCTGAGCAAGGCTTCTGCTTTTGCATCTTTCCTAATAGAAGTCAACCACTAAAGCAAAGTTGCTCAGATGCCGAAATTGGATTGTGAAAAACAAACAAGAACACAATGTGCTGTTATTTAAAAATCACCCATTTGGAAAGAAATAAATCCAATATTGTTACAAACACTGTAAGCTGTCCATCCTCAATTGGGAGTGAGTAAATTGATGAACATCATTTTCTGAAATTGAAATGAAGGCTTATGTTGATGTATTGAGACAGAGCTCTGAGAACAGGCCAACAAATTCTGGCCAAGAGACCAGAGTTGACTATTTGATGAAATGCATAACCAAAATAGAATGTTATTGATACCATTGCACACTGAAGCTGATATACTGAGAAGTGCAGAGGTTAATTAAAAGTACGAATTGGCCGGATGCCCCAGCACACTGGAAGGCTGAGGCAGTAGGATTGCAAATTCAAGCCCAGACTGAGCAATTTTGCAAGCTAGCAAAACCCTGTCCCAAAATAAAAATAAAAAACAAGACTGGGAAGTAGTTCAGCCTGAGGACCTTCAATCCCTGGTTCCACCAAAAAAAAAAAAAAAAAAAAAGCAGCAACTTTTGCTGATAATGATGTATTTCTTCATATCAAAATCTTAAGAAAATTCAGAAGACAGCTACTGGGCTGGTGAGATAGGTCAGCAGACTAAGTGCCTGCTTAGGCAAGTGCAGAGACCAGGATTTGATTCGCAGCGCATCTTCTCCCACCCCTACCTCCAGGCACACTTAACCAGTGACTGAGCCCAGGGGGTGGTGGCAGACAATTATAATCCCAGTGTTGGGGAGGTTGAAAACAGGAGAATCACTACAAGTCCCAGCTGTGTAGTGAGATTCTGTAACAAATATATGATAGAAGGAGGAGGAGGAGGAGGAGGAGGAGAGGAAGAGGAGGAGGAGGAGAAGGAGGAAGAGGAAGAAGAGGAACAGGAAGAGAAGGAGCAGGAGGAGCAGGAGGAGGAGCAGGAGGAAGAGCAGGAGGAGGAGCAGGAGGAGGAGCAGGAGGAGCAGGAGGAGCAGGAGCAGGAGGAGCAGGAGGAGCAGGAGCAGGAGGAGACAGCTACTATATGAGAGAGAGAAAAACAAAACAATACAAAGAGAAACAAAACAAAACAAAAACCCTTACTTCAAAAGAGATCTAGGGCCAGGAGATAGCTCGGTGGTCTAAGTGCCTGCCTGGCAAGCACAAGACCTGGGTTTGATCCCCGGTACTGCATATTGTGCTGGCTTCATGTGGAGCTGGCCACAAAACTAGACGTGGTGGCACATGCCTGTAATCCCAGCACTGGGAAGGCTGAGACAGGAGGATCCCTATGAGTCTGAGCTGTATAGCGTGATCCTATAATAAATAAATACGTACATAAAAGATTTAAAAGACAGAGATCTAATATTCCCATTTA
Organism: Octodon degus; assembly: GCF_000260255.1. Taxonomy (NCBI): domain Eukaryota; kingdom Metazoa; phylum Chordata; class Mammalia; order Rodentia; family Octodontidae; genus Octodon; species Octodon degus. The sequence continues at coordinate 12,391,323 of NW_004524615.1, forward strand.
ATTATATTATTAGTTATGTTTTAAGTTAAAGCACTTCTAGTTTTACTATTGGTAAAAACCACCATGATGTCAGCAGGGAAGGAGACAAAGGAGCTCCCCTTTAATGAGTCCCCCTAAGGTGTATTCATTTCCAAGGGTTTCCATAACAATACCACAAATGTGTTGTCTTATGGCAACACAAATGGATTCTCGCACAGCTTGGGAGAGCAGAAATTTGAGATTAAGCTAGGCTGTGCTCCCACCCTGGAGATTCCTTCTGTGGTTATTGGCAGCCCTGTGGCCACATCACCCCAATCTCTGCTTCTGTGTCTTTCTATCTATGCATCTCTTTCTGTTTGTGGGAAGATAGGGTCTCATTGTGTAGTCCAGACTGGCCTTGTGTTTCCCCTACAAGCATCTACTGACTGTAGGCCAAGCTGGACAATCTGTGATGACCTCACCTGCAGGTCCCTGACTACGTTTGCAAAGACCCTCTTTCCAGTTCAGGTCACACCCTCAGTCCTGGAGATTAGAAGGACCTGTCTCTCAGAGGGTGCCATTCAACCCTCCCCAGCAAGCATACCTCAACAACAGAAGGTACAGCTTCTTAAAGGAGCTATTAGGAAACAGTACGATAATAAAGCTGTACCTTCTGTTGTACAGAACGACAGTACGATAATAAAGCTGTACCTTCTTCTACCTTTCCCTTTCCTCCCTGCTCATGTGGAGTAACAGTGCCTGGGCCACTGAAATCTTTGGCAAGATCTCTAGGGGTGTCACTGTGTCTCTGGACATGCCACGAGTCTTGGGACTGTCGCACACTCACAGAGTAGATGAGTTGGACAGATATTAAGAGGTGATTCAGGGCAGCCTAAGCTCACACCTGACTCCTCTGTAGAGGTTTAGACCCCATGGGGTTCACAACTGCTCAGTGGTCTTGAAGGTGAATCCATTTGCTCATGGAGTCCTTTAACACTACTACATTGCATATCATAATGCCATCAGGAGGCACTCTGGCCTCCTTTTGCTACAAATCCATCCCTGTATCAGTCACCTCTCACCTTTCACTACTAGGATATAATACTGATAGCCACAACTTAAAAGAGGAGAGGTTTAGTTTAGCTCATGGTTTCAGCAGATTCAGTCCATGGTCATCTGGCTCCAAGTCAGACACATTGTGGCAGAAGAGCGTGGTGGAGCAAAGCTGCTTCATGTCTGGTGGCAGGAAACCACATGAGGGGAACAACACCAAGAAGGAAGGGTCCAGGAACCATATATTTTATTCAAGGTCATGTCTCCATAATCCCCCGAGACACACCCAAAGCTATGCCTTACCAATCCCCTTGGCACCTCGCAAGCCAGTCAAATTGACAATCCCTCTTAGCTGTCACAGTGCCTATTTTTTTTTCCCATTCTGTTGCTCATCTCTACTGGAAGAGAACTAGGGGAAGAGAAAGATAACGCTTTAGAACCACCATCTTTGGGTCATGTGCTTTGAGTGCCTCCTTCCACTGATGTGCTGCCTCTTGTATGGAGGACTAGTGGGTATCTTTCACAACTCAGAAAGTGCATTTTTTAAAAACAAACATTTTAAAGTGATAGAAAAATAATAGATAAGACATTAGAGGGGCTGGAGAGATGGCTCAGTGGTCTAAAGCACCTACTTGAAACAAGCTTGGCAATGCACAGGGGCCACGGTTCAATCCCCCAGCACCACATGCCAGCCAGCCCCACCCCCTGGTGGGCTGAGCTGGCCACACACACACACACACAAATAAATAAATAAATAAATAAATAAATAAATAAATAAATGTTTAAAAAAAAGACATTAGAAATGATATACCATTTCAAATAGAAAGAGAAAACAAGATGATAGGTATTCAACAGTGATTGTTCTATTGCACTGCTGTCTTCAAGGTAGTTGTTCAGATTTAGAGAATACATTTTTATATGGTTTGCTAAGATGCAAGTCCTAAAGGCAGTGTTAAAGCTGAACACTGCCATTACCTAATCATTTTAGAAACAAGGAGATCCAAGTCTCAGAAAGATAGCAAACGACTAAAGTCCACTTGACACACTGAGCACTGAGTCAGGCCCAGAATATGTCTCCTGATGCTCACCCAAGTGCCTGCCCACTATGTTACATGCAATAAGAAATGGGACCATAGCCTGCTCTCATCACCCTTGGCATGGCTCTGTGCTGCCACTAAAATGCCATCATCAACCCAACGGTGACAGCCAACAATATTGGGTGAGTATGTGCTTGGAAAACAAACTGAACTCATGGAGCTTGCATACTCAAAGGTTAGGTGGCACACAAAAGGCTCAGAGGCTCTGATGACCTGTTACGTCCAGGAGTTGACTGGGACTAAGGTCACCTCAAGGGTTCAAAGCAGGGCCCAATGTTATCATTTGAGTCAAAAGGATTTCTTTGTCTAGAAAATAATCCTCACTTCTTTTCTAGTGCACAACTCTAAAATTAAACAGGAACCCAAGGCCAGTGATGACAGCCACAGTAACAAAGCTGTTTTTATTAAGGCTCATCCTTGTATGTAAAATAAAGTGTTCTCCTGGGAAGAGTAAAGCCACTCACTGGCTGGTCAGGGAGGAGAGCATCATTTTCTGGTTGACAAAGTGAGAGAAAAGGACCCAGATGGTGGATCCTTTTGGCATAGACTTATCTGCTCCTGCTGTCTAGTATGTTTCTTCCCTGCATTAATTCCTCTTGCATCAGAACCAACATGGAAGTTTGCTTATTTCCAGGAAGACACAAAGTCAGGAAGGTTTTCTTCGGTTAGGGCCCTACCTTCCTTCTTTGACAGCAGTAGGGTGGTCTATTCCCTTCAGGCAGCAACTACAATGCCCTGGGCCCTGGGTCCTTTGGTGAAATATCTCACAGCTCTGTTCCACGAGTGATTCCACATAGTCCCTTCTTTGTGAACAGAAAAGGGCCCAGGCTTTTGTGGGCTACGTCACCTGCGCCAGACCTGATGCCCAATGAAGACTTAGAATTTATTTTAAAACAGTTTTTGGCATGTTGGATGGAGCATGTTGTATTGCTGCTGGCTGCAGAGCAAGTCCCACGGGCTTGCCGCCCTGTCTTCTTGCATGAGGAATCCCTGCCAATCCAGGATCTGCAAACTGCTTCTGCCAGCCAATCTCTAATTTAGCATATGTACAAAGCCAATTTTTGGACACCATGATGGAGCCTGGCACCTCTGCAGCCCTCCATATTTGCAACGCTCACAGTGAAATAATGAGGAGCTAGCAAGAGAGAAAAAAAAAAATATGACATGAAAAGGCTTTCTAAATTTGCAGATAAATCGTCTATGTATTATATATGTGTATGTGTCTCCCTCCTGCTTCTCCAACATAAACTTCCCCCATGCCTTTCCTTGTGGTTATTTCATTTAGATTTTCAATCTGCAATGCACTTAGCAAAAGCCAACACTGACAAAGATAAAACCTTGCTCCCCACTGAGAACATCTGATTTTTTAAATGTAGAAATGCTGCTCTTCACAAAATAGGACATTTCCCTTTTAATTAGCTTCAAAATACACCCAAATAATTTGCAACATGGAAATGATACCATTTAGAGTACTTAACAATAATTCCCTTGCATCCAAAACCAGTTTGATGAGCAGTCCAAGCTAGTGAAAACTTCAGTTTTGAGATAAATTGGGCTGCTTCTGTGGGGAACAGCTGTCACCGCCACAGAAAAACTCACCTAGCCCGGAGGCCTTTGTCGGGATCTCCACCCACAAAACTCAGGTCTGAAGTAACTGGTAGGATACTTGGAAACAACTGCTAACTGAATACGCCACCCGCCTATTTGTCTTTGATGAAAATAGGGATTGCTCTGTTTCCATCCCTTCTATAGATGTTTCTCCCAATCACCTAGTTTTTTTTTTTTTAATAAAATAAGTTGTTTAAAAGAAAATAAGTAGCCACAGAAGCTCCATGGTGTCATTTTGTGCTGTCTTTGAGAATAAACACATTTACTGCCTGCATACATCTACTGTGTACTGACCCTGAGTCCCCAAAGGGGCATCTTATAGGAGGGGCATTTTGACTTTTCTCTAGGCACAGATGAAATAAAATCTCTCAATTTGGGAAAGGGTGACTGCAGTTTTCTGATGGCTGTGTCTTCCAATGCATGGATCTGTGACAGTGGCCAACAGCACTGCTGGTAGGTAGGCGTGCTCGTGTGGGATGGATGGACCTTCCCAAACCATACCCACTGCTTACATGTAGGGTTTCTGTTGATGGAAAGTGAGAATCTGAGCCCTGAGTGTATCGCTATAAATATTTCAGGAGCGTGGCTGCCAACCAGTTCGCACGGCATGCGGAAGCCAGACTTGATTGCCCGGCCCGTGTGGGCGCCCCAGGTGGCAGGGCCTGAGCGCGGGCGGTGCGGTTGGCAGGGGGTGAAGTGTGCGCCTCGGGTCAGTCTGAGTGGCCCCTGGGCTGATTAGTGACAGGGCTGACAGGCTCCTGAAGAGAAGGCCTGTCCAGTATCTTTCCACAGCAGGGATGCCGGGCACGCATGGGGTCCTGAGGCAGAAACTAGGGGTGTTTCCGTGTGCTGCTGGCTGCGCTACTCACTCTTTGGGCCACACTCGTGGACGCGGAGGCTATTAGGGACGTCTGATGGCATTGGTGGTGCCAGGTTCCCTCCCACCCCTCAGGGGCTCCACCCAAGCCAGACAGAGCAGGGGCAAGCACTGGGGATCCGAGAGGAGGATCGATATGTGTCTATGAAACACAGTCACGGACAATTAAAGAGGCTTACACGTCACCCTGCAGGGAACTGCTTCAGGCTGAAGCCTGGGCTCAGCTCCTCACGGAACCCCAGCCGCCTTGTCTGCCTAGGGACGCCAAAGGCGGGAGGTTTGTGACATCTGTGATTCGCAGAGCAACTAGATCGTATGTTTTGTGTTTCATTTCCTTTCAGATACCAGAAATTGCCTTGTAGATAAAAACAAAACTATTTAAACAAAGAGGCACTTGTTACTTTTGAGAGATGGTAGACTCAAGATTTATGAGATAGTCACTTTTTCAAATTAGCCTAAAATGAAAGACAAGGGCCATCATAACAGGAAGCTTAGAACTTCAATTCCACTGCCCTGGCACCACGACACAATCCCTAACTTGATGGCCTAGTGAGATTCTTACTGATAGTTATACAACAAGAGAACCAAGACAAATACTGGCTTAGAATGCAGATGTTTTATTTATTTATTTTTGTTTCTAATCTAAGACAGAGCCTCATCATGTAGTTCAGGTTGGTCTTGAACTTACTTTGTAGCCCAGGCTGGCCTCAACTCACAGCAATCCTCCTGCCTCAGCCTCCTAAAATATA
>NW_004524615.1:12396764-12397382 GCF_000260255.1 Octodon degus
TTTTTTTTTTGGAACCGGGGATTGAACTCAGGTCCTTGCGCTTGCCAGGGAAGCACTTATTCCACTGAGCCATCTCCCTGGCCCTTATCTAATTTTTATCAGTTTTATCACAGCTTAGTAGGGTTCAAGATCAGAGTTAGGGGCAGTAAAAAAAATTGGTTGGACTATGATTTTTAATTCACTTACATGATTTGTGGTTCCAGCTATGCAGTTGATTTTTCTAATGAGAGGAAAATATTTCATACCAGGGCTACTGTGTATTGGGTTAAAATAGGGTCAAAGGGGTGGTGGTGTAGCTCAGGGGTAGAGTGCTTGCCAAGAATACACACAACCCTGGGTTTGATCCACTGGAGCCCACCCAATCTGCAGACAATAATCTATACATTAAATCTACTGGCTGTGGGCATTAAGGGCACTACAAAATATCTTCCCAGCAATGTTCAGGTTTGTACTTGATTAAATAACTGAGTATAAAAATTGAGTCAAACTGACACCTGAAATGGACCATCACAGTAGCTTTCTTCCAAATGCTGAAGAAATAATAAAAGTCTCTAGTCCATGAAGAGTCTAGCTTTGTCCCTTGTGGAAGAGCTAGCCAGCCCCTGTGAGAGGAGCTAT
>NW_004524615.1:12397662-12416840 GCF_000260255.1 Octodon degus
CCGTCATGAAGAATTTGTCTTTTTTTTTTTTTTTTCTTTCAATAATGAGGATTGAACCCAGGGCCTCTGCACTGAGCTATATCCCTAGTCTTCTTTTATTTTGAGACAGGACCTCATTGAATCACTAAGTTGCCCAGACTGGCCTTGAATTTGCAATCTTCCTGCTTCAACCTCCCAGAGTGCTGGGATTACAGCTGTGTACCACTGTGCCTGGTGAGACCCATCTACTTATGATTTATGTTTTGGTTCTGGCACCCCACAAATGTACGCCTCTGGTTCTGTGTTGCACACCGGCTAGCTCCTGGGACCTGCCTCCCCCACTCCTGCTGGATATTCACTGCGTCTCTGAATATGAGGTGTTCTCAGTGTGGGGTGGAACCTGATGAGTCAGGATGGCCAATGGGTGGTAGCGAGCCAAAATCCTTGGGTGTTCTCTTCCAAGAAACATGCTCATCTTTCTTCTCATGATTTTTACATTAATGGAATTTGTTAAATAACAAATCATCCCTCATCTAGAAGAGGACTGAATCAAAAGGGTGAAAACTTGGAAGAAAAGCATATCCTTGTGATTCTAGCCAGCTAATCATGAACATCATCCCCATGATACCTTACCCTTGGTGAAGTGCTTTCCCATACACTTATCTCTAGCCTTGCAGCGAACTTTGGAGGCTAGTAGGATCCTCCCAGGTGTGGACGCCTGCTCTAAGGGCTGCTCCAAGGGCCAAGTGGACTGCCCTGTGTCATCTGCCATCAGAATGTCTCAGAGGCCCTGAACTAGGTGAATGGGTTCAGGGAGCCCAGACTCATCAGGGCTCACTGCTGGTGAAGAGCTTTACTGAATCAAGCTCCGTGAATGTAGGAAGAAATCTGCCAGGCCAGTAAACCACGCAGCAGCTCTGTGCTGAGGGAGGAAAACCTTCGCCTGCGTGCAGAGGGCTCTGTTGATGGTGGGAGGCCCCAGAACCATAAAGCAGCAGGGTAGGAGTGGGAGAGTTCGAGAAGTACATTGTGACCTTTTCCCATGGAGTGAAGACTTCCACCCCAACACATAATTAGGAAGAAAGGCAAAGTTGTTTCCTCAGCTGATCATCAGTTGCGCCAACTCCAGATTAAACTCTTGTGCTCCGTGGTCTGACACTCTTGGTTAGGCATGGCCTGGTGAAATCAGAGATGCAGGAAATAGTTTTTGATGGAGTGGGATAGCAAAGCAGCTAGATGGCAATGAGCCCTGTGCAAAATTAGAAGAAGAAAACGCAAGAGGATAAGGCACATGTGCTTACGTGAGTGTGTGCATATGTGTATGTGAGAGAACAGAAAGGGGTGTGTGTGTGTGTGTGTGTGTGTGTGTGTGTGTGTAAATTAAGGCGGATGAAAGTGAGTGATAGAAGCAGAAAGGCGAGGCTGGGTGCTACTAATTAATTAGACTTTAAGATCTTGGCAGCAAGAGGTGTGTTTATAAACAATCTTCACTAAAACATACCTTTCCAACTATTAACTGTCTTATTTGCCAGAAATAATCTCTGCTCTAATTATTCTGCACTTGTCTCAATCCAAAAGTGGGGAGAGAAATACTAATAAGTGAACAGAAGCACTCTTGTGCTATCGTGTACACAGTCCTGCACAAGGCTAACGTTTCCAACGCTCACCTAACGAAGTGAGTTCAGTTCAAATTAATTCACAAAACACAAAAGGTGTGAATATTGGTCAGAAGGCTTTTAATCTATGTGGCATTTTTTTTTTTTCCTTGCAGAACCAGGGATTGAACTCAGGCCCTTGCACTTACCAGGGAAGTGCTTATTCCACTGAGCCATCTCCCCGGCCCCGGCTTTTAATCTAGTAGCAAAAAAATTTAGATGGAAGTCATAAGAAATAATGGAGTGCTAACCATTCAGGAATCTTTTAGTAGCGTGTTTATGCTAACCCTGCCAGCAGTCCAACCTGTTTTGCTTTTGAGATTTAGGCCTAGAACTATTTGGTCTGTGCAGATAAACACTTCTGTAGAATACCAAATCTTTTTTAAAAATTTATCTCCTGTGTATCCTTTCTGAGGAAGTGACTAGTAGATGTACTCCACTAAATGAGGGAATAAGCCAGGAAAGAAAATAACATCAGATCCAATAAACAAAAGCTCCAAACTCAGAAATTAGGCCACTTTCCCAGATACAGGAAGGGATGCTAGTGGGTAACAGTGTAGTGGACAGCCAGCTCAGACTGCAGCGGTGGATGAGAACTTAGTGGGGGTGGGGTCGGGAGTCAAGGTTACTTCGCTGAAAGACTTTACAGGTCCACGGCAGAGTTTGGAATTGGACCAGTGGTAGTTGCATAGAAATAAAGTAAATTCAATAGTGAGTAGATAAAGTGTAGTACATTCAGACAATGCAGTATTATTTACCGATAAAAAATGAACTATGAAACCACAAAAGGAAAAGAAAAAGGAATCTTAAATGCATATTGGTAAGTAAAAGAAATCAATCTGAAAATGCTGTATTTCATGGGAGCCCAACCACAGGACACGCTGGGGAAGACAAAACTACAGAAATCCATGGTGAGGTCTCAGGGGAGAATGCTGAAGTCATAAAATAAAGGGATATTTTTAGGGTAGTGAACACCTAAAATCAGAAATAAGAAACAGATCTGAACAGGCCCATTATTAAAGATGATATTAAGGTGAAAAATAAGTAAAGAAAGGCTGGTCTTCAAGGAAAAAAAGAATTAAGTACAGAATTAAGATATCAGGTACAAATTTCCTATGATGAATGAGATCATATATATCAAAAGAGCACCAAGGCTGAGGCATAGGACTGCTGCGAGTTCAAGGCCACCCTGGGCTATATAGTGGGTTCAAGACCAGCCTGGACTACAAAGGGAAACCCTATCTCAAAAAACCAAAACAAGGCCAGCCAGATAGCTGAGCAGACTAAAGTGCCTGCTTAGGCAGGCACAGGGACTGGGGTTTGATCCCCCATGTACTGTTGGCCCCGCCCCTGAGGCACACCAAGATGGTGACTGAAACTAGGTGTGGTGGTGCACACCTGTAATCCCAGCACTTGGGAGGCTAAAAACAGGAGGATCACTATGTAAATACATAAAAAAAAAAGTACACAAAAAATTAAGAAAGAAACTGCCTTGTATCATACTGTAATGACAAACATATAACATCATACAATTGTCAAAACTCACACACCATACAGCACAGAGAATGAATCCCAACGTAGACTATGGACTGGAGTTAATTTTAAAATAACTAAAGAAATGTAAGACAATTATTAACTCTAGGAAAAATAAGAAAGGAAATGTAATTCAATGACTTATACAGATCAGTTGTGAAAGTATTTTCAGAGTCATGTTAAACGGGGCCAGGGAGATAGCTCAGTAGAATAAGAGCTTGCCTGGCAAGTGCAAGGGCCTGAGTTCAATCCTTGGTTCCACCAAAAACAAACAAACAAACAAACAAAAATCCAGGAAATGGATATGATATTTTGTTCCCAAGTAGAGTATAAGCTCATTGGGGATTTTTCACTCCTTTACTGCCCATGCATGCAAGAAAAACAAAGTGGTGCACATAGTTTAGGCTGGCCTTGAGCTCACTATATAGTCCAGACTGCTCTTGAACTCTTGCATTAGCCTCCCAAGTGCTGGGATTATAGGCATGTATCACCACACCCAGCAGTGGTGCCCTTCTACCAAGGGAACCAGACTCTCTGTAGTTTGGGCTTAATACCATTGGACTCTGCCAGACCTCGGTGGGCTGGGGTGGTGAGGCAGCCAGGCTTTGACGACCTAAACACAGCACTGTGGGGCAGCTTTGCAGCACCTGCCAAAATTCCTTGGCTATGCCCTTCCACAGAGCAAGAAGTAAAATATTTCCATTAAGAAAAGAAAGAAAATTAAAGATATACTTATCAGGGGCTGGTGAGATCGCTCAGTGGTCTAAAGCACCTACTTAGAACAAGCTTAGCAAAGCACAGGGACCACGGTTCAATCCCCCAGCACCACATGCCAGCCAGCCCCGCCCCTGGTGGGCTGAGCTGGCCCCCCACACACACACATACACAGACACAAATAAATAAAATTTTTTTTAAAAATATATACTTATCAAACAACAGGAACAATTTTGGACAAATTAGGCTATATCTGTTCATTTATTCACAGAATCTTATAAATTTGAGCCAACTAAATGGCAAGGACTATGCTAAGTACTGGGCATGCAAAGATGAATACATTAGAGTTCCTGATTGTAAGACACTTAGAGCCAGGGAAGGGTCAGAGGCAAATGTAGATGCCCTCTCAATGTTCCAAATCTAATCCGCCCTGGAAAGGACTGACAGCAAGCTTGGGAGTGTGGGAGCCTACATATGCAGTGCAGAGCAGCGCATTCGCAGCCCATCTAAAAACCCCGGGCAACTCCTCCAAATAATGTTAAAAAGAAATTGGATTGCCTTCTAATAATATACCAAGTATTCCTACATAATATAAAACATTGAAAACATGAATTATCTCATTATTTAACAATAAATTAGCACTCCTGGGGTATTTTGTACATGATACAATTTGTATTTTCCTTCTATGCCATATGAAATATGTATGGTAAGGTACACAAACAATGAAACTACACACTCAGGTTTCTTCCAGGAAGACATCTGCACTCAATGACATGGCATGGACATCAGCGACAGTGCATATGCCTGAAGACACACCAGTCCTTCCTGGCCAGCACATGGCTGGGCATCTTCCACAACTCTAATCCAAATTCTCAGAAAACCTAAATGTTTCTGCCAGCATGCACATGCATGCACACATGCGCATACACACACACACACACACACACACACACACACACATGATTGCACACATGCAAAAATTGTGCTGGAATTTTGATCTGGATGGTATATTCTGGTTTAAAACTTTCTTGGAGGGCTGGCAAAATAGCTCAGTGGACTAAGCACTTAGGTAAGAGCAAGGGCCAGGGTTCGATCCCTGGCACGGCATGCCACACCATGCTGACTAATGCTGAACCAGAGATGGAGCCAGGTGTGGTGCATGCCTATAATCCCAGCACTAAGGAGGCTGAAAACAGGAGCATCACTACAAGTGTGAGCTGCATAGTGAGACCCTGCACAAAAAAAAGACAATAAATAAATATATAAAACTTTCTTTGGGTTGTTATAATGACCAGACCAATGGAGAAGGCATTATTATTATTATTATTATTATTATTATTATTATTATTATTATTTTGCAGTACCAGGGATTGAACTCAGGACCCTGCGCTTGCCAGGCAGGTGCTTATTCTACTGAGCTATCTCCCCAGCCCCAAGGAGGCTTTAATATTGCAGCATTAGTTTTTACTAAGATCAAGGCTATGAAGCAACATGACAGTGCTACCTGTTGAGTTACACAATCAAAGGATGAAACCGAACTGCATGCAGGTGAACACTGTAGGTGCACATTCTGCATGAGGTAGGACAAGGTGAGCAAGGTGAGTGTGGAAGCCGCACATGGTCTGCTACTGTGTCAAGTCTCTGAGCGATATTCTTCCATTTCTGACACTCTGTCATCATTGTTACAGTCTTGTTTATGCAATGAAGACAAGACTTCTCACTCATGGACACAGAGACACATCTTTCAAGGTGAATACACATGAACACAGTAGCCCGAGAGCTTGAGTACCTTCCCACATGACAAAGCAACCTGCTCTTGGCCTCTAAGCTCAGCTCTGTCATCCTGTACAAGGAACTCAATCAGCAGCCTGCACGCATCATGGGACAGTCAGGCCACAGGTGAAGGGGCCCAATACAAGGCAGGGGCCACTTGCTTTGGGATTTCTGCAGCCAGCAGCCACTGGGTGCACAGGTGCAACCTTACAGGTGCAGCACTCTGAGGTCAATGTTATGGGAAGGCAGCCTGGACAGCTGGGAGGCATTAGTCCTACCTGCGTCTGTGAGGGGGTTTGAGGATGACTAGTATTTCAATTTTAAAAATTTGAATCAATGATCGAGTGAAAAAAATCTTCCCTTACCAGTGTGGGGAAGTATCATGCACTCTGTTGAAGACTTCAAGAGAAAAAATAAAAGGTAGAGGGAACAAAATGGGTAAATCCTCTCCCTCACCCTTCTGAGGTGGGATCCCCTTGCTCTGCCAATGGCCATCAAAGCATCGAGTTCCTGGGTGTTCAGACTGGGAGATACATGCCAATGGTTTTTCCAGTTCTATTTACAGACAGCACATTGAGGACCTCCCAGCACCCCAACATCCTTCATCCTATTGGCCCTACTTCTCCAGAGAGCCCTGGCGGAGGGCCAGGAATAGAGCTCAGCAGCATAAGTGCCTGTCTGGCAAGCATAAGGGCCTCAGTTCAATTCCCAATACCAAAAAAAAAAAAGAAAGAAAGAAAGAAAGAAAGAAAGAAAGAAAGAAAGAAAGAAAGAAAGAAAAAGAGACTGGCTGACTACTATATCTATATGCTTACAATAATAACACAGGTACCCCGCTTTGTATTGTAGATACCAGAGGTCTATCAATTTTTTGTAATTTAAACTATACATGAGGCCAGGAACTAAACAAAAGTTGTCACATATGCTTGAGGATGTAGCTCAGTGTACAGTGCTTGCTTGCCATGTGCAATGAATACATTAGAGTTTCTGATTGCAAGACCCTTAGAGCCAGGGAAGGGTCAGAGGCAAATGTGGATGCCCCCTCAGTGTCTCAAATCTAATGTACCCTGGAAAGAACTCACTGAAAATTTTGGGAGTTTGATCCCCAGAATGGAAATAACCAACCAACCAAATAAATAAGAGTCCCCTTATGGAGGCTTTTTCCTGTTTGCATAAGTTGGATTTTCTCAGAGCAGGGCATAATAGCCGCATCTCACACGCATGTTAGACAATTAGGGTACATCAGCTTGATGGGATATTAAGAAGTCATTAACATTTATAATTATGAGGACTGTGGGAATGTGGGAAATGCTTGTGGTGTGTTAAGTGAAAAAAAGGAGCTAAATATAAAAATATACTTACTGCAACTAAGTAGAAACACATAGGGAAGAGGTGGAAAAGAACACGGACTAAAGAAGCACATTACACACATCACATTTCAATCTCAAGTGGATTAAATGGAGCTTTGTGAAAAGCAAATCCTACCTTCCAGCTACAGAAACTGAAGAGGTCAAAACAACTTCCCAACATGTACCAGCTATAGTGATGTGAACAGCTGTACCAGAGAAAACCCACAATTATTGAACCTTAATGCAAAAATAGTGCCTTTCTTGTCCACATCAAATCCACAGCAGTGTGCGCCTGTGTGTGTATGTCTGTGTGTGTGTGCTCTGTGTGTGTGTGTGTGTGTGTGTGTGTGTGTGTGTGTGTGTATGTAACAACTGTTCCATGCAGTTTCAGGGACCAGGCTGCCAAGGGCTCCACCATGTTGGATCCACAACTCCCAGGTCTCCCTCTCTCCTACCCCTCAGCCAAGGATGAGTTCTTATGGGCAAAAGCTGGGGGTAGTACAGCACTTCCACCCATGTCAAAACATAGTCACAAGGGAGTACATAATTAACTACAAAGGAGTCTGGGAAATGTATCCAAGAGGAAGAGGAAGCGGTGATCTGCTGGCTGATCTCTGCTGCATAAACTCTTACATCTGACTAAAAATAAAACAAGAATTAGAATCTAGATCTTTTCATTTTAACTCAGTGCTTTCATGTTCAGATCTTTTCGCAATTGTATCTTCTCTCTGCCTTGTCTGTGGGTCTCTTTCCTGCCATACATTCTAACACACACACACACACACGAAATGTGTTGCAATTTAAACAAAAAAGAGCTCTATTTCTAAGGATACCAATATAGAATCTATTATTCTTTTTAGGGAACATATTATAATCTCAATGAGAATTATGCCTGCGAGGGAAATAGTTACTAGGGATAAATCCCGGAACAACAGACTTTGGCTAAGAGCTCACTTGGCTGAGAAGGAATGAGCAAATGCCTACATAATTACATGGACCTTATTGATATTTCCAGTGTCACGCGTGTCTTGGCCTCAGCATTATCCCATTATCAGTGGATAGACAGAAAATAAAATCCTACCTGTAGCATATATTCAGACCTCTGCCACTCCCCAAGAAATCTAGCCAGAAGGCACGCGAAGGGAACTGTGCCACTTATCTGCTCTGAGGCCTGTCTTGGTCCAGTCAGACCTCTATGACAAAATAGCACAGACTAGGTGGTTGAGTTTATTTCTCATGGTTTTGGAGGCTAGGAAAGCCAAGATCAAGGCACCAGCAGGTTTGATATGTGATGAGGATCCGTCTTCTGGCTCACAGATGATGACTGTTCACTGTATTCCCGCTGGGTAGAATGGACAAGGGCACCCTCTGGGGCCTGTTTCCTAAGGGCACTGATTTCACGGATGCGGGCCCCTCTCCTGACCTAATCACCTTTCGAAGGCCCCACCACCAAATGCCATGACACTGGGGCTTAGACTTCAGCACATTCAGCCCACAGCAAGGGACATCTTAGTGGGTGCCTGCTCAGTTTTTTGGGTCCTATGACATTTGCTCAATGCCAGAGCAGTTCACCTCTACTCATGATCATTGTGAGCCACTTTACACAAAATACCCTACAGAGCAAATGAAAACACTATTTGGGGATGGGCTTCAACATCCTGGAAAATATGTGTCTGTCTCTATTTGGCATTTATTCATTTATTTGGTACAGGATCTCACTGCACAGCTCAGATTCATAGTGACCCTCCTGTCTCAGCCTTAGACTGCTATGCTACCTCTCTGGCCCTCTATTTGGCATTTTGATGTCAAACGTTCTCATTTGATGAACAAATCAGGTGAAATAACAAGTCGTCAAATCCTTCAGTTCTACATTGTTTCTGATAAACATCTAAATTTTAGCCAGAGTTTGGGATGAGTGATAGTGAAAAACAAAGTTGCTAGTTTGTATTTATGTCCTATGCCAAGACTAACCAGAGCAATATCCTAAACATTTGGGTAAATACTGAGTTAATCATGATGAACAGGATTATTACATGACATTGTCTGAGCAAAATCAAGAAGCTTTTGGAATACAGACAATTATAGCCATGGAAACGCAGCCAGGCTGCTCTGCTGCACAGAACAGGTCTTCCTTAAGTTTTTGTGAGTGGACTCACCCTGAAGCACGCCAGCCCCATGCATTTATATGTGCACCCCTGCACACCATCCACACACACACATAAGGGCTGCATCTCACTTCTTGTGGAGTGGCAGCTCCTTCTGTGACTGTGAGCTCTAAGCTGATGTTCCTCAGAATGGTCCCACATAGTGACCCTAACTGTCTTGGGGAACCATAACGCTGGTAGTGTCTTCTTCAGAGGCAGGGGTAGGGCGTGGGGGGGATAATTCATGTGGAGTACGCCAAGGCTCTTCCAGAAACTGGTTCCCTCACTTCTACTACCCTTTATTTCAATGTTCAAAAGAAGAAATGTGCCAGATAAGATGACACACACCTAGAATCCTGGCACTCAGGAGGCTGAGGCAGGAGGATTGCTATGAGTTCAAGGCTAGCCTGGGCTATATAGTGAGTTCAAGGCCAGTCTGAACTGCTTAGCAACACCCTATGCAAAATATAGATATTGTGCATTACAATACATATTATAACATATATGTCAAATTTTTCAGGAATAAGAGAACTCTTTTTTAAAAAGTTTTTTTTTTTTTTTTTGGTTTTTTTTTTTTTTTTTTTTTTTTTTTTTTGGAACTGGGGATTGAACTCAGGCTCTTGCACTTGCCAGGGAAGCACTTATTCCACTGAGCCATCTCCCAAGCCCCAAAAGGTTATCTTAATCACCACCTTCAATATAGTTTGATTCCTAATCCCTTACTGCTCCATGGAGCACATACTGCCCCATGAACACTGAAGACTGTAAAACCAAGTTATTAAGCAGAAATGATTTGTGGTTTACTAATTAAGGGCAATAAAAGCATCCCAGCAAGGCAAAGTACTAAATAAATACAAGTATTACTGTTCTTGCACTTGACCACTGACACTGGAAGACAGCACTGTCATCTGAAATGGAAATGTGACAAGCCAGCGAGGGCTTATTAATGTCAGATGCAAGTGATACGGCTAAATGCTCATGTTTGCTTGCAAGGATATTTCTGTTCTTGGGGCCGGGATCTCAAGCACAGGACCTCCATCTCCATTACGGTCAGGGTCATTTGCAAATCCAGAAGAAAATACAGCTATATCGCTTCATTTCCCCCCCTGAGACAATAACAAGAAAAGTGGTTCACCATTTTGGAACAGAATTTTAAAACAGAAATCACGGTGCCTTTACCACTTCTGATTCAAAAAGGAGAAATTATAGCCTTTCATTCTCCTAGCAGGATGTAACTAAGGTTTAGATGAGTGAACAGATGCATGCAAAATCAGCCACACGCATAGAAAACATTCATTTTCACAATCTGGTAAATCTGCTAGGTATGCATGAAATGGGGCCAAATGGATTTCAGCAGAATTCAATGTCACAGCCTGGGCACAACAGGGACCCACCTTGGCCTCACTTGTCACCAGGACTGCTACCAGCCAGAGTCCCAGGTGCAGAGCTTGACCAGCCACCTGGGGATCTCCAAGTAGTTCCATACTGGAGGCATGAGGAACTGGCCCCAGCTGAATGCCTTAGGTTATTTCCAACCCAGTATGGGTCCAAAGCATGCCATTAGCCCTCTTTTTGCCATCCCAAGGGCACAGAGGCCCTGTCTGAGTTCTTGCTGACTGGTCCTTTACCTTTCACCCCACAGCTAGCTCATGGGCTATGAGATTTGAAAACTGGAGACCCAGTAACCACCCTGTCCATGTCACTCAAGTCATGATGGTCCAGCAAGGAGAAAAGCTTTCCCAAGACCCAGCAAGCAGGTAATTATGGCCAGGCACCTTCTGATTCTCAAGCTCGTATCTTTGCTTTTTTTATTTTTAGTTTTTGGTGCTGAGGCTCACATCCAGAGCTTTCCACATGCTGAGCAGGCACTCAGCCACACCCACCTGCCCTGCTACTTCTTCCCCACATGCTATTTCTACTGAAATCTGGACTCAGACCACACAAAAGGATTCCCACAATCTTTAACCCTGAAATTTTTTGCTGCTGTAGATTTCTATAGTGCAAAGGCCTCTATTGAGCCTTCTCCAGAATTCCTTATTTCTCTACTGGACTCTAAATCCTCAAACACATAAAGATACAGGATTACAATCCCTTGTTAGCAGGAAGTAGGGATGAATGGGTTCAGGCCTTGAGACTGGTGTGGACATAAGGAAGGTAAAAGGGTACCTGGTCAGTCTACACCAACGGTGGCGAACCCATGGCATGTGAGGCATGGCACGCTGTTCATTACCATTGATAGCTCTAAAAGGTTCAGCATCCTGGTCTAAATTATACCCTTTCTCCCCAGAACCTGGGAGCAGAAGCAGGAGAAATCACAGTGGATGAAACCAATCAATAAAACTCATTCGTGTCAGTTTGGCTCCGGTTTTGCTGTCAAGTGGGCCAGCTGCAAACTTACTTTTTTTAGTTTTCTGAACTTTAGGGACTTTGGAATTGTGTATAATAAACTGCAAATTCATACCACTCTCTTCAAACAAGGAGCTTGAAATAAATACCAGGGACCATCAGGATAGCGTCGCTTTGTCAATAAAATGTTGCTTTTCCTCTAGAAACATCTCCCTGAGACTTGGGTTTCTCTGTAGATTTCAACGATTCCAGTTGCATCTGTGTTATAGCTGAGACAACAACACGGAATGGCCCCCAGGGTCTTCCAGGGGCTGAGTGCCCTGTCTGTTTCATGGCTATTTTATAAAACAAATCCAGCCAGGACACCACAGGGGCAGGTGCTTGAGGAGGCAGCTGGGAGGTCACTGGGGATGGCGGAGGCACCTGTGCTCTGGGCATCAGTAAAAGCACAGTGAGAGTTCTTGCCCCAAGTCCCCAACGGGCAACTGAGCTCGCCTGCCATTTCTGGACTTTCTCTGCCTCCAACCACTTCGCAGCTTCCTCCTTCACCTCAGATGGGCATGTTTCCAGAGCTGTCAGATTTTCTTCTGCCCAAGTTAGCAGGGACATTGATTTTGGAGGAAGGGAGGCTCTTGCTCCCACCCCCATCTTCGCCTCACTCCTGGTGGAGACTGGCCGACGCTGTGGCAGTGTCCAGTTTTATTAGTACTGCCTGGCTGAGGCCTCCCTTCCCAGGTGGCCCTGGTGGCTCCAGCCCCCACCCCTTGGCCGTTGACATGCATTTTTGGTCTCCCAGGGAGAGCCTGCTTACCTGGATAATGGGCACTTGACCCCCTGGTTCCCAAAATGGACTTCTGTACCACAGCGGGGCTTGCATCTGTTTGCATTGTTTTCTAGGCTGTCGCCAGAAGGGAGTCTTATAAATGTGACCTTGCTTGGCTGGGTTTGGGATTGATGGCAATGAGGTCACTTTGGGGGCACTAATGGGGCTGGATGTTTGGGTCTAGAGTAGATAAAATGGGTCTACTGCTTTGTGCAGGATGCCTGTACCTCTTCCAAACCAGAACCTGCTCTTCTGAAAGGATTCGTGGGGCACAGAACTGTAGGCACCTGTTTCTTTGAGGAATTTTCCCCAAAGGACAGGAGGATGGGATTTTACTCAGGAAACTTGAAAGGCCTTCTAGGGCAAAGAACCCAATGTTGCCTTCTGTAAAAGACGAAGTATGTTTGGAGGAGAAGGAAGGAAGAAGGAAAGAG
This sequence comes from Octodon degus, assembly GCF_000260255.1. Lineage (NCBI taxonomy): Eukaryota > Metazoa > Chordata > Mammalia > Rodentia > Octodontidae > Octodon > Octodon degus. The sequence continues at coordinate 12,410,413 of NW_004524615.1, forward strand.
GAAGGAAGGAGGGAGGGAAGAAGGTAGGGAAGGAAAAAAGGGGAGGGGAGGGGAGAGGGGGAATGCTGTCACTTATGCCGTCATTGTTATCCACCTTGTCTCTTCTCACTGAACACTGTGACAACTTATACATCTCCCCATCCACATATGCCCAACTAATTCACTGTGCTTCATCCACAATGATAATTGCTAAGGCCATATCTTCACTTTAAAGCCTTAGAATACATCTAAATCCCTGCTGTGGCCCATAGTCCTGCCCCATCTACTCCTGCCTACCCACCCCCAATCTCTAGCCAGATTGCCCTTGGCATAGTTGTGCTGCCCCTGACCCTCTGCAGGTGCCTCTCACTCTACTTGGAGGGTCCCTCTCTGTTCCATGTCCTCCTGCAGACTGCACTTAATTATCACCTGTGCATCCTTCCCATCCTAGTTCAAATGTTCTTTCCACAGGGTCCCCCTCTTGCCTTAGGTCCTCTCTGTGCATTCATAATACTTTGTACTTTTTCCTCTTATCATGCATGATGACTTACAATGATGCCTGTATCTGAGTGACCATTGGCCAGATCCCTGTCCCCCCAGCTGTATGCTGTGTTAGAGGAGGGCTGCACTTTGCCTACCACGGTCACCAAGGGACAGCCTGATATTGTATTTGATGAGTCTTGAGTGAATCATGTATCTGGCTGGTATGACTTTATCAACAGCATCCCTCCTATGTAATACTAGAACTTACTACTCCAGTGGAATGGAAATTTCCCGTAGCCAGAAAAACTTGGGCATTGGAGGTGCTTGAGAGTTTTGGACACACCAGTACAGACACTTAAGCTGATGTCCTCAACCCCTATGGACAATCTACTTAGTGACTTCACCCAGTATCATGTTTGTCCTCAAAGCTCCCATCGGCCCTTTCTGACAGCAGACTGGCATGTCTTCCCTGAGTTTTCATGGTGGCCAAGAGGAACATGTCACATTGGTGATAATGTCAGTAAACTCTGAGGTTGCCAAGGAGAGCAGCAAGCGAGGGCCAAGAGGAGGCCCTGGAAATCATCTCATTACCAGAGGTGCCAGCCGCCACACCCTGGATGCAGGGGCATAATTGCCACAAACAGCTAATCACTAACAGCGTGACAGCCAAGGGCCTGCCGCCGTCCTTTTCTTCACTTCAGGCTCTGTCCCCCGACAGGGGAAAGGTGCCAAGAGAGGAAGCCAGGCATGAAGATAGGGATTCTGTCTCACAGAAGGGGCGCTCTTTTGCCTCCTGTTCATAAGATAGTTTGGGAACTCTATTTCTTGCCATGCTTGAAATTTTGATGTTTTTAGCCAAGTTTCCGAGCATCAACTATGTGACCTGGGGCTCACGGTAGGAGAGGACAGCCTTCTGAATGACATCAGCCATTCATGGAAAGGTGTCCTGCACAAGCAATGTTTTGCTTTCAATATGTGGGTAAATGAGGATTGAACACCCATGGTCTGGATGCTCCTGGATAAGCTTCCTATGGGAAGATTAAAATAAATAATGGCTGTCATGATTTGTTACATTTATTATAAATGTCTTCATGATGATTCATTAAAATAAGTGGATGGCTTCATCTAGTAAATGGCCAAATAGATATCAAGACCCATGTGTCACAGGCCCCTGAAGAGTATGCGCGTATGAAATTAACAAGCACAGCACCTGGGTAAATCCAAGCACTTCTTGGCCCTAGCCCACCTCACTCAGCCATCTGTCAAGTGTCTTGTGTGTATGGTAGATGCTTAGGACACAGACATGCTTGTAGCCTCAAGGAGCTTATGTGTTACTATAAAAAAAAAAATCAACAACTATGATTTGGGATAGAGTATTGGGATCGGTGTAGTCAATATGAAATTTTTATATCTGAAGGTAGCTTTTGTGCTCAGAAAGATTAAATGTAGCTTGCCTTGGTTTAAAAATAACCTGTTCATTAAAATTATCAATTCAAAAATCCACCTGCATGCCATGCATGGTAGTACACACTGCAACTCCAGCACTTGTGAGACTGAGGCTGGAAGGCCCTAAGTTCAAACCTACATGGGCAACTCAGCAATTTAGCAAGACACTGTTCCAAAATACAAAGTGCGGGGATACAGCTTAGTGTGAAAGCCCTGGGTTCAAAAAATCAAAAGGAAAAGAAAAAATGTTCTGGGTTCAGTTTTCAAGACAGAAAAGGAAAAAACCTCCCTTCAGCAGGGCACAGGGGCAAACATCTAGAATCTCAGTTTTCAGGAGGCTGGGGCAGAACGACAGTGAGTTCAAGGCCAATTTGAACAACTTAGCCAGACCCTGTCTCAAAATAAAAGAAAGGCCAGGATGCACCTCAGTGGTAGGGCCCTTGCCTAGTACATGTGAAGCCTGAGTTTAACTGTTAGTACTTCTGATAAAAAAAAAAAAAGTGGGACCAGGGAGATATCTCAGTGATTCGAATAAGCACATGCCTGGGCAAATGCAAGGGCCTGAGTTCAATCTCCAGTTCTGCAAAAAAAAACCAAACAAACAAACAAAAAAAAAAAAACAATGAAAGCAAGCAAACAAAAGAAAAACCACCTTTGTAGGTCTCTTTGTTCTGCTTTTAAGCTTATTATCACATTTATAGGTAAACTGGATGAATTAAAGATGAACAAACAAGTTGAAATCTCAACCGACACCATGTATAACTTTATTAAATTCTCTTAAACTTTGAAAATAACATTTGTAATTATTATATTCATTTCTCTTTTTACAATGTTTAAATGCTTGATCTAACAAGCAAAGTCTTCCACGTTCTTTCTCAGTACTAACGTGTCTACAAATTACCAGTACCAAGCTGGGCCCTGAGACTGTCTTCAGATAATGTCCGTGTGTATACACACCCCACCACCCATATCTCCAACTCCCAGCAACTCAAGCATTTAAGGGTGAAAGAAACAGAAGATTTAGAATTTGGTGAAGAAGGGAGGAAATTAGTTTGGGAGTTTAAATAATAAAGCTTAAGGGATCTAGTACTTATTAGTCACAGATATACCAGGTACTATGCTAAAGTAGTTTGTGTATATTACTACCTAATCTAATCTTGGCAGTAATCTAGTGACATAGGGTTTTTATTGTCTCTATTCTTAAAGATCAGGAATCTGGACTGAAGACGTAGTTCAGTAGTTTGTACTTGCCTGGTGTATACAAGGTTATAGGTTTAATCCCCAGCACCCCCTCAAAAAAATCTGAAATCTGAAGCTTAATGAAATAGAACTTGCCCAGGTCAAAGAAGTACCAAAGGTAGGCACTGAATCTACCTTTGCTCCTGGTACTTCAGGTACTAAATACAATGCAGTACCACACAAGTCACCCATGGATAACTGGGAAGAAGGTATAGAAAGGCAAAGTGCCTTAGAAAACACATCTGCTAAGCACAGGAAAACCATGGAATGAATTTTTCAAAAATTAAAGCAACAAGGGCCAGAGATATAGCCCAGTGGCCTGAGTGCCTGACTGGCAAGCACAAAGTCCAGAGTTCAATCCCTGCTACAAAAAAAAAAAGAAGAAGACAACAAAAATGATATTTCATATATACCAACTAGTAGAAAAAGTATAATATACTTTATACTGTATATTTTATATAATATATATACACACAGAAAGTATATATGTATATTCATATATACATACTCCTCATATATATGTACTCATATATATATACTTACATATATCACCTCATAGAGGCATTGCTATACTCAACATTGCTGCTGAATATGTACTCTCAATTCTAAAAACAAATGTTTACATAATTTGCAACACACAATGGCAATATATAACAAAGCCATAAAAATGCTGCTGCCCATTGATCTGATAATCCCAGTCCTATAAACATTCTGAGGACCTGAAATGGGCTGCAGAGTTGGCTCAGTAGTAGAGCACTTGCCTCGCATGTACAAGGCCCTGGGTTCCATTCTCAACACTGAAAAAAAAAAGGCTAAGAAAAAAAGAGTTATGTACAGGATGTTATACAATTATCAAATTTTAATTATAAAATTACAGTGAAAAATGGGAGAAAGTCTGAATATTCAGCAGGAGAGGCATATTATAACGAAGTAAAACTCTTTGACATATATTATACATCTGTTAAAATAACATGCACAAAGATTTTGTAGCAATTTTAAAAGGAGGATATAAAAATAATAGCAATGTAACAATGTAAAAATTATAGCCACAAAGGAATCAAGATTGGAAAGGACTGCAGTGGATTCTGTGTGAGGCTCGTAGGCTTAGAATGATTTCTTCCCTTTTAAAGGTATTCTTTATTGTTGTTAAAAGCAATAAAAATTAAAACTTGTAAGTACCTGACAAGACTTGTCTATAAAAATAAGGGCACCTGCTGGGTTGTTTTGATGATTAAATAAGTTAATGGATGCAATGGATGCACCTAGAAATAACCCCCGCAGACACTCGACAGTGCCTCCCTCTCCCGTCCCTCTTTCTCCCGGCCTCAGCGTCCTGAGGGGGTAGGATCAACACGGGGCACGTGGTGCGGTGCAGGCTTCTCCTCAGGACCTCGCTTCTCAGTAAGTGTTTACTTTTTATTGTTTTTATCCATGAATTTCAGAGCTTAATAGGCTCTGGACACTTTCCGACTCTCTCATCAACATGAACTTGCTCTTTTCTCCACGGTTAATACATTGTTTTAAGAAGTATATAGTATTAACAACATGGCAGTTCCCCAAAATAATAAATAGAATTACCAGCAATTCCAGCCAAGGAATCGAAAACAAAGACTTAAACAGATCCTTGTTCACAGCAACACTGTTCAGAGTAGCCAAAAAGTGGAAGCTACCAACAGGGAGGTGGGTGGGGACAGCAATATGACTGTTCCTTAAGCCTCAGCCTTCCCTTCTGCCCTTATTTCCTCCCTCAGAGCATTCTGGACTCAGAAAAAGCTCTGATGAATAGGATCCTATCAGGGCTCTTTCTGAAGCCCAGGTACAAAACAATTTTGACTGTCTTAAACCAAAAGGGACTGTATAGGCTCTGCTTTCTAGGCTAGAAATTTCACATCAGAGTCTGCAACGATCAGGTCCAAGCAAGGCCCTCGCCAACTCTCAGGCCTGACTTCCACAAAAGGTTTCATTTTCAACTCCATGTGGCACAAACTGGAATCTCCAAGGTGCTACTGACGACTGCACAGCAAACTCAGTTGCAGGTAGGTATGAAACTGCCCTTCCCACCCACAGAAACCCAAGATTCACTTTGATTGGGCTATTTAATGGCATGTGTGCTAGCCCATCCCAATCACTATGTTTATAAGGCTACAGTTCTCTGATAGGCTCATTCTGTATTCCAGACTTTCCTTGGCTGAAGGAACCCAAGACTACCTGGGCTGCAGTTAAAATCAGAGACCTGGATTTATAGGGAAAAAAAAAAAAAAAAAAAGGATACCAAAGCCGTAGTCCTCTACACTCATCCTCATTCTTCCCTGGGGCATTTTTATTGTACCAGGAGCCAAAACTTTAAAGTAGAAGACACTCTATTGCAGCTCTAATTATGGTGTTCCATGGAAGTCCATGTCATAGGCTCCGTGGCTTCCTTGTACTGCCGACCCATACCCCAGGCACCTGACTCAGTTATACCAATGAGGGCCTCATCCCCCATGAAAGCAAAAACACGTGTTTGTTACACATATAAACCTGCAACACAAAACTAGGGTGTTGGTATGATTGATATCCACAAAATTAGCCACCGTGGAACAAATGATATCTATGCAGACGATTATCTACTTCGATACCTGCGTGATTGATACCCATGTGATTATCTGCCATAGTGACACACCCTTCCTTGCCTCTGATGCAATTAACCTCCCTCCAGACGGAAGAAATGGACACTCACATGATGGCCTGCTCCGCACACGCATGTGATTGATGTCCATGCAATTATCTAACACAGTGATACGCCAATGACTGCTACCCGTATGATTATCTGCTAAAATACCCATGCAAAGGGAAACTGGCAGCCCTAGCAGCTCTAAAAATAACCCTAACTAGCAAGTGAAAACCCATGGCTATGACTTAAGGAAAGTTCTTTAGAAATAAAAGAAGCCACTGATGCTTTATTAAGCATGCATGTATATATCTGTATTAGTGTCATCATGTGTAAAAATAATGCTAAATCATGTGTATACATATGCATATATGGAGGGAGAAGAGCAGAAGCCTAGATCCACCTTCTTGTAGCATGTAAAGGGAAACAGTCAGCATGGTGGTACAAGGGTACGATCCCAGCACCCCGGAGACTGGCAGGAGGGCCACAACCTGGGCAACTAAGTGATACGGTGAGACACTATCTCAAATAAATAAAAATAAAAAGGGGCTTGGTATGGAGTTCAGCATGCAGGTTCTAGATTCTATCTAAGTACCAAGAAAGAAAAAGGAAAGACAGAAAGAGAGAGAGA
>NW_004524615.1:12417005-12427190 GCF_000260255.1 Octodon degus
ACAGACAGACAGACAGACAGACAGACAGACAGACAGACAGACAGACAGACTTGGAATGGGACCATGGTTACAATAAGGACCTTCCCAAACCTAACACTCTCAGATTCTGGAGTCACAATAACTGAAAGTCCAGAGAGCAGCAGACGTTTATTCGCTTATCAATTTGTGCTCACAGACATTGATTCCTAGAGGCTGAGCTTGGTGGAGAGCACACTGGAAACCATGGTGAGGGATCACAATGCACACGGTGACCTGCAGCGGAGGGCAGGCGCAGCTGTGTACGCCCACAAGGCCCCAGCTGCAGCGCCAGCCTAAGCGCAGGTAACGCAGCTGTTTTCCAGCCTCTGCTGCCCTGCCCCTTACAAAGGCACAACCTCCTAGAAATAGAACGTCTGGCCACTTATCTTGCTACCTTTTCCCAATTCCTTGTTCTTCCTTTTTAGAAAAGCATATAATATCCCCATAGAATTTGGTGATTTTTCTTTGTTATTGTTTTTAAACAGAAGAGCTAATCCATGAAGTCTCTTTCTGGTTAATGTTAATTCAGCTGCCTGTTTTATAATAGGATTATGTTTTCCGGGATTTAAAAACCCCACTTGTTAACTACCAAATAGACTTCTACAACAGCTATAAAATCGAATTTAATACCTATTGGCATTAATGAAATAGCCAAGGTACAATTTGTGTCTAGCTACACTTTAACACCCTACAACCTCCAATAAAAATATAACATTTCTTTTGAAGTTATAAAAGGAAACTGTTCAGTGGGCTAACTGGAGTCTCGTGGGTCCAATCATGAAATATCTCTAAGGCAGAACAAATGTTGTTTACATACAGGAAGGATTATGAGGAAAGTTTATTTAAACAGATTAGTGCATGTTTACATGTATTTATGCTTTTACATCAAGCAAATTAAAGTTAAAATGGGCATTTCTTTCATTTGAAAACAATTACGGTGGGAGTAAACTATTTGGTCTGTTACTATTTAATCTAAAAACATAATTAGGTTAGAATAAATTTTGGAATAAAGCATTACACCAAGCAGGCAGAGAGCTAATGCTACGTCCTTCCTGCTTTAGGAAGAGGAGGGCCTTTCTCTGGTAGGTGGAGGAAGACGGGGGAGGGGAGGCCCAGAGTGAATCTGTCGGCCAGCAACAGTGGATGGCAAACAGATTCCCTTTTGTCTTTGGGTCTTCATTCCTGTATCCTCTCTTCAAAATCTAATCTGGATTGGGCATTAAAGGGCCCTTCATGCAAAACCCAGGCACAGTAAAACTGAGACATATTTCTTCTCCATTCTCCATGCCCCTGCCCTCCTTCTTTAGACAGGTGACTATGGGAAGCTTATGGTAAGCCAGATGGGAACAGAGAAGCGCTGGCAAATATTGTTTCAAGATGAAGGAGAGAAAAACAAGGAGGCTGACACTGAACACATCAAAGACTATCCAGGCACTCGGAAGTTGAACATGAATCTCAGGGCAGTACAACCTCTTTAAGGATGCAAATTGCAGTCAAACACAGAAAACAGTAGGGTTCTGTTTATCCTTTCACAAAGGGTGCAGACTGCTAATCAGGCTCCATTGCTGGGCTGGCCACTTTGTTTATCAATAAACAGGAAGACAGTTAGACTATAATTTTCCTGCCTAGTATTGGTAGCCAAAAGGAAATGCTGGCAGCTTGGTAGTACTGAGTTCCAGTTGCATCAAAACCCAATTATTATTGTAATAATGTATGGGTGTTTGCAAGTTGCACAGGCGTTCTACACATGTCCACAAAATCATGTGAAACATATTGGCAGAGAAGGAGCTTGGTGATACATGGACGAAGGGGAGCTGTCAAAATAGGCCTGGTCCTCCAAGAGCTCAGCTGTGGTGTGTTGTTTAAACACACACACACACACACACACACACACACACACACACAGAGGAAAATACAATGGCAGATATGGAAATCTTTCACATGTTAACACAACATAACAGAAAACATGGTTTGATTAAAATCTAACAAGTATACAATAAACTCCCTCTGAGATGGGAAATTTGATTGGCATATGTTCTGCCACTACACCCTCTGCTAACATGGAATCCTTGTACATCTAAAAAGGACACAGTTCGAAGTTGTTTTTATGTCAATGGAGCCACCTTCTTAAGATATTATACACTCTCAAATTGAGGGCTGCTGCTGCTGCTCAGGCATAGCCCTGGCCACACATGTGCAAGGACCTGGGTTCAATTCCCAGCATAAAAAAATCTAAAATATCACACAAGATCCTAAATATAACAATCCAACCACACATGTACTTGGGCACTCAAATTGTCCAAATCACTAGTTTAGTTACTTCTTTCTTTTTTAAAAAAATTTTTGGTGGAACCTGGGATTGAACTCAGGCCCTTGCACTTGCCAGGGAAGCGCTTATTCCACTGAGTCATCTCCCCAGCCCCTAGTTTTTTTTTTTGGTTTTTTTTTTGGTGGAACCAGGGATTGATCTCAGGCCCTTGAGCTTGCCAGGGAAGCGCTTATTCTACTGAGCCATCTCCCCGGCCCCTACTTCTTTCATTTTTTAATCTCTGTAGATGTACCTATAAGAGATCAAGGTGTGCTCTGGACTTAATATAAACTTTCCAAGTATGACAAGTATTCAACAAAAAGGGATTGTAAACTTCACACAGTGATTCTGTTAATGCTGGAGTAATATGTAACCAGTAAGAGTTATCATATATTGAGCTCCGATAGCAACTATGTTCTGAGAATTCTAGGAGGCTGTGTAAATACAATGAAATCCTCTTTACAAAGCCAAGAATCTTTAAGGGAGATGTAATGACACTAAGGTTTGATGAACAATCTTTGCATTTATCCAAACCAGTGCTTTCTGCCATGGCTGGCTCTCCAAGATGCCAAGCCTTAGCAACCCACCATACTTGAGACAAGGACCCTTGGCTCATTCTGCGAGGATGAGGCTGGACAAGTGGAAATAATATAGTTTTTGTATAACAACACCTCTATTGTGGAGTTCCCACAAGCCTGTGAGGAGTTAATTCATGTACAGCACTTAGAGCTGGCACACAGAAACATCCTCTGAGGGTTCTCTGGAATTCCTCACCGACAACCATCAGCACCATGGCCAGCGCCGAAGCCCAGCCTGTGGAAGGTCAGAGGTCTGAAAGCAAGAAACAGCCTCCCGCTCAGGAACAGGCCCAACTCCAAGAGCCCACCATTTGCAGGGGTACCCAAGAAGAAGGTGGGGCAATAAGAGTCAAAGCTGAAGACTGCTGCATGCGGCTGGTCTCAGCCAGGCCAGCAAGCCCAGACTTGCCCTCCTCCATGGGAGCTTCTGGTTCTGATCTCATTTCTGTTTCAACTCCAAAGTGGGCCTTTCATACCCACTTGAAGCTCCCTGTGCACAGACGACATGGAACACGGTGTTTGCCTTGTTGGCCCTACTTCCCTTTCCCTTCCCCCGAATCTAACTATGCACAGCTCTGGGAAACAGATGCTCTTGACAACCACATCCCCCATTTCTTACATACCAGGACCCATATGATCAGACCACCAGCTTCCCCTGCTACTAGAGAAGGGAGATAAGGCGACACGGATGAAATGCATGGTGGCTGCCCACTGCTGTTGAGCGCCAGCCTTGTATCTGTATTTCCATTCTGGAGGGCTCCAAGAATTAACCCTCTGATGGAAAAACTTTAGGGATCTTCAGAAAACTGTGTGCGTGTGTGTGTGTGTGTGTGCGTGTGTGTGTGTATGACTGAGGATTAAATCCAAAGCCTTTCCACTGAGCTACACTCTCAGCTCTTTTTCTTTTCTTTTTTTTTAAATGTTTTATTTATTATTATTTTTTATTTATTATTTGTGTGGGGGGGGCCAGCTTAGCCCACCAGGGGGCGGGGCTGGCTGGCATGTGGTGCTGGGGATTGAAACCGCAGTTGTTTTGGTAAGCTTGTTCCAAGTAGGTGCTTTAGACCACTGAGCCATCTCACCAGCCCCTCTTTTTCTTTATATTCATATTTTGAGACGGGACCTTGTTAAGTCACTAACTTGCCCAAGCTGGGCTCAAATGTGCAATCCTCCTGCCTCAGCCTTTCCATCTGCTCGGACCACATAGGAAGGCTGGCATTACCAATGAGAGCCACCATATGTGGCCTACAAAGCCCACTTTTCTCTCGGTCTAGCTCCCCGGCTCATCTTCCTCTTCAGACTCTGGGCTCTCCTGACACATGCTGGCAGCCCTTGTCGTCTACATGCCCACACAGATCTACCTTACTAGGCCCACACTGCTTTTCCCACTAGATGTGGCTGGAGATACTGGGCCCAGCTGTAACTTCTTGGGGCTCATTTCCAACCAATAAAATATTTTGCATAATGGTATTACATGGGGAAAGTTGTAAAAAGTATTTGAAAGAGACAGTATTTTTGGCAGAAAGGCAGGCTCTGCTATGTGCTATTCCTTTTTTTTTTTTTTTTTTTTTTTTTGTGGAACTGGGGATTGAACTCAGGCCCTTGTGCTCGGCAGGGAAGCACTTATTCCACTGAGCCATCTCCCCAGCCCCTGAGCTATTCCTGCTGTGACATTCGCTCCTGACAAGCCACACTTGTGTTTTAGCAATGAGACACCATCTTCCCAGGTGTACAATAAGAATTACAACACTATCACCCCTCTCGCTACCATCCTGAAAAGATCTAATATATATTAAAACAACTGGGGAAAAAAAAAACACCTGGCAAAAGCATATTATTTCTTGGTTGTCATTGTGAATCAGAACAATGAAGCTTTAATAAATAATAACTTAATTAAATGTTTTAATTTATAATAAACTGATTTATTATTGAAAACATGGTGATATTTAATATGCTGTGAATTGTGGCCAGTGAAGTAAGAAGACCTGAAGAAAAATTCCTGCATGTCAGTATCAAGCAGGCGCCGCTGCAGAATCTCACGTTCTCTCCCTCTTACTTGGCAATGCCATCCATCCTTGCTTGGTCTTTTGGTTTGGTTTGGTACTGAGATTAAACCAGGGTGTTCTACTGCTGAGCTACATCTCGGCCCTTCTTGTTCCCAGAAAGATTCTCGCTGTGTTGCCCACGCTGCATCCAAACTTCTGGTCCTCCTGCCTCAGCCTCCTAAGTAGGTAGGACTATAGGTACATCCTTCATTCTTTTTTTTTTTATTTATTTTATTTATGTGTGTGCGTGTGTGTGCGTGTGTGTGCATGGCCAGCTCAGCCCACCAGGGGTCGGGACTGGCTGGCATGTGGTGCTGGGGGATTGAACCGCGGTCCCTGTGCTTTGTTAAGCTTGTTCTAAGTAGGTGCTTTAGACCACTGAGCCATCTCACCAGCCCCCATCCTTCATTCTTTAGAGACTTAGCTGCTCATACCTCTTGATTTTATTTTGGGAAAATCACCTGTGGACTTTTAAAAAAAAATGGTTTTAAATAATTGCTAAAGTCAAAATACGTCTAATGATTTATTTTCACTATACTATACTATTTTCACTATACTATAGTCTTCAAGTTATCTCTTACTTCATTTTAGAAGAAATAGCTACAGTTTCTACATTTATAAATCTTTGGGTAATTTAAACTAGATTATTGCTTTGTTTTTTAACCTTAATTTTGAACTGGAACTCAAAGATCTGCTTATTGCCTAGGCTGTGTCTGCAGTCACATGTTGTGGATCATGCTCGGTCTTAATTGGATTCCTAGGAATTGCAGGAAAAGAAATAACTGACAATTTAAAGCCTGCATCTCTTTGTAAAAAGGCTGTTGAGCTCATTAAATGGATATTGCTGCTATTATGACCCTAATAGAAATACTTGAATCTTTGCATTAACAAGATGCCTGGCTTGAAGAATAAAATGGTGAAGTGTGTGGGTATGTGTGTGTATTTGTTTGGTTAGTTTTTTTGTTTTTTAAACAATTACCCTTCAAAGGGGGAAAGGTTATTTAAGGGTATGAAGGGATTAATAAAAGACTGAAAACACTTTCCTATTTTTATAGAAACCTGAGCAGGTTTTTATATCAGAACCTTTAAGGATCAAAAAGACCTTGCAGAGTTCCTAAGCACAGTTCAGCTTTCCATACTGTTCCAAAAAGACCTGCAGATACCCCAATTGCTATTGAAGAAATCTCCCAAGCTCTTGAGTCTTTTAATAAAGGCGAGGCACCTGGGAGAGGAGCCTTCCCATCCTAATTCACACCCCTATTGAAGAGGAGGCGGCTCTCCAGGCCCCTGTGCACGCTGAATCGCTTGCTGCACACCTTTTAGCTTTCTCCCTGCAGGGAGAGTACACCTAGCCACTCTACTAATTCATTTCAACAAAAGTGAGGACACTGATGAATGGAAAATTTAGCCAACTGTATTTGTATGTATATACAGGGGTGTGTGTATGTGTGTGTGTGTGTGTGTGTGTGAAACTGAGCCCACACAAAGGCTGAGACTAAATAGGACAGAATTCATATGCTTGGGGTGGAAAAGACTCTTCCATCTCTACACAATGAAAGGTAATGCAACCAATCTCAAGGGTAAGGAGTTTGCAGGGCTCAGTGCCAGGAGAGCACACATAGGTTCATCAAGGAGTGTGACACAAGCGAAACACTTTGGTTGATATTTTGTGGTTCTTAACTATATAGCAACTCAAATGGCAAGCTCAACTTCCCATTCTGTAGAGTATGCACCTAACTCTAGGAATCCTTGTGGAGTTTGTATTTGAGAAAGCAGCACTTAGGATAGGGCTCCTCAGGAGGGGAAATAGTGAGACAACCCTTACCCCCAAAGCCTGCCTGCCCTGTCCTCTCCTCCAGAGCCACTAACCTTCCTGTAAGCCTGTGATCATTAACTGAGGTGTCACTTGACTTGTAGAACCATCTAGCACATTTGTACAGCTCTGGGTGTGTCTGTGGATGACTGACACAGTCCTAAGACTAAAGAGGGACGAGCCACCCGGGCTGTGGGCGGCACCAACCAATAGGGCTGTACCCTGGACAGAATAAAAAGGGGAAGAAGGAGAAAGTCTTTTTTCTTCTTCAGAACGACTCTGGTCTTCCTTGCTGCCTTCCTTGTTGCCTCAATGCAGTTTCCAGTTCCTTCAGCGTTATAGCACAGATTCTTCAACGTTTTTTTTTTTTTTCTTTTGCTTTAATGTATTTAGTACAGGGTCTACAGAGTCTCACCGCATAGATTTGACTTGTAGTGATTCTCCTGTTTTCAGCCTCCCAAGCGCTGGGATTACAGGCATGTGCCACCCCGCCCAGTCTCAATCGCTGTCTCAGCATGCCCTGGGGGCAGGGCTAGCACGGCACACGGGGGATTGAACCCCTGTGCTCTGCCTAAGCAGGCACTTTAGTCAGCTGAGCTATCAGGCTACCCCTCTCGACCTTTCAGCACAGACTCCCTCCAGCCTTTGCAGTAAGCCCCAGGCCTTTGGCCTCCACCTGGGTCTTGCAGGCCTCCAGTGTGCAGATGGCCACTTGACATTCTTCCACCCTGGTTCTGCAAGCAGTGAACACCAGTGGATAGAGGCCTGCAGTGTGTCCTGACACCCAGGAAGCAGGGAAGGAAGGAGCAAAAACTCTACACTATAGAAAACTTACTACCATTGTCTTTATTTGACATTAGAGACAGGCACAGCAAGGAGGAACACTTGGCTCAGGTCACACTGGCAAGATAAGATGTTACCAGAATCAGGGCCTGGGAGATGGCTCAGTGGAATAAGTGCTTCCTTGGCAAGTGCAAGGGCCTGAGTTCAATCCCTGGTTCCACCAAAAAAAAAAAAAAAAAAAATGCTATCAGAATCAGACACAAGGGGGCTGGAGAGATGGCTCAGTGGTCTAAAGCACCTACTTGAATCAAGCTTGGCGAAGCACAGGGACCACGGTTCGATCCCCAGCACCACATGCCAGCCAGCCCCGCCCCCTGGTGGGCTGAGCTGGCCACACACACACACAATAAATAAATGTAATAAATAAAAATAAATAAATATTTAAAAAAAAAAAAAGAATTAAGAATCAGACACAAGCACAGTCTGGCTCTAAATTTTCTTTTTTCCAGTGCTGGAAGTCAAACCCAGGGCCTCACGCATGCTAGGCAAACATGCTACCATAGACCTGTACCTCTCACCTCATCTACAAGGAAATTCTGGAAAACACACCTCAGGAGAAAGAAAGATGAACTCAGACAGAAGGGCCAAGACACTTGAAGGAATAGTAAACAAAGAAGTGGAAAACACAAAAGTTAATCTAAATGAAAGCTGCACATATAAAATGGTAAAAGTGATGATAAAAATTGTGTGTGATTAAAAAGGAGTGACTTAAGTGTTGGGTAAAATAACACTGACATTTTAAAGATGATTTGACCTAATGTCCTCTAGGCTTCTTTGTAGTCCAGGAATAAAATACAAATCAAGGGGGCTGGTGAGATGGCTCAGTGGTCTAAAGCACGTACTTAGAACAAGCTTAGCGAAGCCCAGGGTTCAATCCCCCAGCACCACAAGCCAGCCAGCCCCACCCCCTGGTGGGCTGAGCTGGCCACACACACACACACACACACACACACACACACATACACACACACACATAAATAAATAAAAATTTTTAAAAAATAAATAAATAGGGGTCGGGGAGATGGCTCAGTGGAATAAGCGCTTCCCTGGCAAGTGTAAGGGCCTGAGTTCAATCCCCAGTTCCACCAAAATAAATAAATAAGTAAATAGATAAATAAATAAATAAATAAATAAAAGAATTAAAAAAAATAAATAAATAAAAAAGAGGAAACAGGGGCTGGGGAGATGGCTCAGTGGAATAAGTGCTTCCCTGGCAAGCACAAGGGCCTGAGTTCAATCCTTGGTTCTGCAAAAAATAAATAAATAAATAAATAAATAAATAAATAAAAAGGAGCAAACAAAAACAAACTATAGTCTAGAAAGCACCATTGATTTTCATGGTTCAAGCATGAACTCAAAATGGTAACTAAAACTATTTAAACTCAAATGGAAAAAAAAAAGGATATGTTCTCCTTCATTTTTAAAATTTTTTTTCAAATTTTATTTGTATCAGTATGTGTTTGCAGTACATAATGGTCCCATTCATCACAGGGAGTTGGGCCAGGTACATAACACATCTGAATTCTTTTTTTTATCTTCTTTTCCTCCCTTGCCTTCTTCCCCCCCCCTCGTAGTCTCCAATTGTCTTTTACTTTTCTCTTTATAATTTGGGCTCACATAAGAGAAGCCTGCAATACTTAAGCTTATGTGTTTGATTTATCTCACTTAACATTATAGTCTCAAAGTCCATCCAGTTTCCTACAAATGACTCACATCTATCCTTGATTATGGCAGATTAGTACTCCAGTGTGTATAAATTCCACATTTTATCTGTTCATCTGCTGATGGAAGTACAGGCTGTTTGTAAGATTTAGCTATTACCTATTAATAACTGGTTGGAAGACAATACTGTGTATTGCAACACTGTGAAATTCATATTACTTTGTTAAGTGAAAAATCTATCACTTGTAATTTTTGTTTTAATTCTAATTTTTACTCTTTAAAAATAAAAAATATATTACAGATCAGTTACAAATTAAAAAAAGATTTAGCTATTTCTAGTTGTGCCACTATGCATCACTGTAATGTCTTTTTTTTCAAAAGACGTCTTGAAGAGAAATATCGGGTCTTATAGGCCTTGCTCTAGCATTGTTACGTGTCTTGCCATCGGTCGGCCTACATCACCTTCAAGTTGGGGATCAAGCAACCATTTAGTCTTCCTCCTGCCTGAGTGGTGCCTGACTGATCCACCATATTTACGTGGACATTGCATGTTTACATAAATTTAAATGATTATTTACTCAAGTGAAATAGCTGCCATGAAGCTCAGTCCCCCTCTGCTCCCGCTTTCCTGGCACCCCATGTCATAGTCACCAGAACTCGGCGCATTATTCAGTACATTTTTCCGGTGGCCCGGTGAGTGGTGACTTAGCCGACCTGCGCCTCCCCATGGATTTCACAATGACAAGAGGGAGTGGAGGGGCTGGTGAGATGGCTCAGTGGTCTAAAGCACCTACTTGGAGTGAGCTTAGCAAAGGACAGGGACCGCGGTTCAATCCTCCAGCACCACATGCCAGCCAGCCCCGCCCCCTGGTGGGCTGAGCTGGCCACACACACACACACACACACACACACAAATAA
>NW_004524615.1:12427290-12432420 GCF_000260255.1 Octodon degus
CACACACACACACACACACACACACACAAATAAAATTTTAAAAAAAGAGGGAGTGGAGGGTCTTTTCATCATCCATGCCTGGGACCATGTGAAGGAGTTCCTTAAACACATATTGGATTAGCAGGCCAGGATTAGAGCCTGCTGGAAAGTATTAGAGCCTTATAAAGTGCTGTGTGGAACTCCCACTGTTTTCATTCTAAGCGCACACATCAATCAATCAAATGAAAGATGGGTTTGTCCATTAATCACAAAAAGAAAGAAAATGAGATATAAAATGAAGTGAGTACATTCTTATAATTCTCCAAACACTGAATTAGGCAGCAGTACCTCTGTTTAGCAAAAAATAAATAGGATAATCTGAAATAAGAGTTTAATATGTTTTTCTTAGTAAGAAATCAACTCCCTGAAGAAGTCCCTATCTCCTCCATCAAGAATAACTTTAAGGGTCGGGGAGATGGCTCAATAGAATAAGCACTTCCCTCCAAGCACAAGGGCCGGAGTTCAATACCTGGTTCTGGGGAAAAAAAAAAACAAAAAAAACCCAACTTTACGAGGCTGGCCAAATAGCTCAGAGGATGAAAGTGCCTGCAAGCAGGTGCAAAACCGGGCCTGCCTGCCTGCCCTACCCCCAGGGCGCAATGAGACCAGCAACTGAGACTGGGCGTGGTGGTGCCCACCTGTAATCCCAGCTCTTGGGAGGCTGTAAACAGACAGATCACTATGAGTCCAATCTAGTAGTGAGACCCTAAATACTCTGTAGGTCCTTCCCTAAAATATAAAAAGAGAGACAGACAGACAGACAGACAGACAGAGAACAAGTTTAAGAAAAATTAAGGCTGGTGTGGTGGCACACGCCTGTAATCCCAGCACTGGTGAGGCTGAGGCAGGAAGGTCATTTCCAGTTCAAGACCAACCTGGTTCCAAAGTAGATCAAGTCCAGCCTGAACTGCGGAGCAAGACCCTGTCTCAAAAAGACAGCAAAACAAACATTATCAGCCCCTTACTATTACATAAATTAAAAAAAAAATTAAAGAAAAATGACAGTGGTGACTTCAAGAAAGAAAAAATAATTTGTGCCACATGAGAAATGTCAGCCTCACCTGCACATTTCAAATGAACTGAAGTCCCTGGTGTAAATGAATCATAACCCCAGGATGCTGGGGAATGTGCACATATGACCATACAGCTCTGGTCCCGTCAGTAACTCCTGAGAAACGGAGAATACAATGCTGACACAAAGTTAGGAAGGCCACGGTGCTACCGTTGAAGAAAGGGGAGGTGGTGAACTTCAAATCTGAGCTCTGTTATCTACTTGTTCTGGGGTGGTGAGGCGTTGAAACCAGAGCCTTTGCACTGAGCTATAGCCCCAGCTCTTTTTTTTTTTTTTTTGGTGGAACTGGGGATTGAACTCAGGCCCTTGTGCTTTGCCAGGGAAACACATATTACACTGAGCCATCTCCCCAGCCCCCCAGCTCTTTTTTATCTTCCATTTTGAGACAGGGTCTTGCTAAGTCATTAAGTTGCCCTGGGCTCAAAGTTGTGATTCTCCTACCTCAGCCTCCCAGTGTTCTGGGCTCACAGGCATGGGTTACCACATCCAGCTGATTTTCCATTTAATGGCAGTGTAACCTTGAACATATTTCAGAACTGTAACTATAAGGATTAAATAAGATTATATATGAAAATAATATATTTAAATGAGATGATGTGTGTAAATAATATTACATGTTACATAGGAAATTATCAGTGAAGTGTTTTTCTCATTTATTCCACTTGAAAAAGCAGGAGTAGGGTTGGTGAGGTAGCTCAGTGGACTAAAGCGCCTGCTTAGGCAAAGCACAGGGACCGCGTTCAATCCCTGGCACCAAATACCTTGCTAGCCCCATCCTCAGGATAGGCTGAGCTGGCCACACACACACAAAAGCAGGAGTAGCAATTAAGTACTGACATGGCCTTATCAAGGACCAGTCCTGTCCAACTGGCCTTTTTTGGGTCTAAAGGTATAAGGTAAAAAGGCATTTGTAGGCTGGTAGACTGGGAATGTATCTTCATTCTGAAAAAGCAATGAATAGACTCTCATAATATCTTTGTGAAAAGACTGGATGTGAGGAATTAGGTGACTGAGCAACCTCATCCCAGTAGCATTCATGAACAGGCCTCAGTTTCCTTAGTTTCAGCCCATGGTCAGTGGGGCCCGAGGTAGGGCAGCAGGGCAGAAGGCGTCATGGAGGAGAAAGAGCTACTAGCATGGTGGCGGGAAGCACAGAGGGGGTGAGCGGAGGCACAGGGAAGAGGAGGCCAGGCCACCTCTGCCGACCAGACCCCACCTCCTGACAGCAAGCCGGCCACAACCCCACGATCCAGTCACCTTCCCAAAGCCCCATCTATGAGCGCGTAGACCTTGGGGGACATTTAGTTAGGTTTTTTTGTTTTTGTTTTTTGTATTTTAGGGAAGGGTCTACAGGATGTTTAGGGTCTCACTACTAGATCAGACTTGTAGTGATCCTCCTGTTTACAGCCTTCCAAGAACTGGGATTACAGGTGTATATCACCACACCCAGTCTCTAGTTAACTTAATTTTTTGTTTGTTTGTTTATTTTTGGTGGAATTTGGGATTGAACTCAGGCGCCCAGGGAAGCACTTACTCCACTGAGCCATCTCCCCAGCCCCAAGTTAGTTTTTGAGACAGGTTCTCACTATGCAGCTCTGGCTGGCCTTGAACTCACTGTGTAGTCCAGGCTGATTTAGAACTCATGGTGATCCTCCTACCTCAGCCTCCCGTTCTGGGATTACAGGCATAGGTCACCACAGGGTCTACAGGGTCTCACTATACAGATTAGAGTCATAGTGATCCTCCTGTTTTCAGCTTCCCAAGCACTGGGATTACAGGCATGCGTCATCACGCCCAGCCTCAATCACTGGCTCAGGGCACCCTAGGGGTGGGGCCAGCACAGCATGTGGTGCCAGAAATCAAGCTCTGTCCCTGTGCTTTGTCTAAGCAGGCACTTTAGTGCACTGAGCAATCTGGGTGGCCCTACTGGGGACATTTTAGATCTAAACTATAACATGGCCCAAGCAAGACACAATGTGAACATCTACTCCCAGATGGCGAGTACAACTTGTCCGTCATAAACTCTTCTCTGCCTCGGGGGGTCTTCTGAACAGTAGCTCAGCTGCGGTGGTGCTGAGTCTAAGGATGGCTGACAGCAGAGATAAACAGTAAGGAAAGGTAAGGTGGGAAGGGATCCCATTTTTAGCTCACCTGGGGCCAAGATACACCCTCAGACAAGTCTGAGAGGAGAGCCCCAAGGGGTGCAAAGCAATGCAATAGAACTTTATCTGGGCACCTAAAGCTCACTGTGTGGCAACGCTGAACTAAATTCCCTTCCAATCATGATCACTCCAGCTTTATCTAATCTTTTTTCTATAAGAAATCAAGCTACTCCTGGCACTTTATCAATTTTTTTCTCACAATAATCCCTGGCCCTGACAAAAGAAGATATTGTCATCCCCACAGTACAGATAAGAAATTGAGGCAAAGAAGCAGAATGAATTGCCCGGGGCCATACAGAACCGAAATTACAATCTAGTATCTAATCACAGAGCACTCTACAAGGTTTGGGAGGAACTGTACTGGAATCCCAGCACAGCCTTCAAAACAAGGGCCTGTTTACCTTAATCTCTTGAGAAAGAGGATTAATTGTATTTTCCTTGGCACATGCCAAAAATACTAAGCAGACACTAGATGCCACGTGCTTATTCTAATCCTTTTCCAAAGACTTCACAAGCCTTGCTTTGACCATTACTAGGATGATGCAGGAAATTAACTTTATTTTTTAATTAAGGCAAATATTTGTTGGCTAGAATTTCCAAGGAAAGCAACTCATGCAGAATGTTGGGTAGCACAGGCAGGTTCTTGCAGATCACCGGAAGAAACTACCCAAGCAGGCACAAGCCCAGATGGCCCACTCCTCTATGCACCGGCAAGAGCACTCCCAGCCCAGGCGCACTGACCAGGGACCGCAGAAATGAAGATCAAGTGCAAACATAAGTCATCATGATAAAGATTTCAATACTTTACCTGATTCTTCAAAAAACTTATGTTCACTATAGAAATCTAGAAAACACAGTTACCCAAAATAAAATTAAGCCAAAAGCATGCACTATGTCATCACCAACTAACAACTTCCAGTAGCTGTTTACACAGTACAGATTTCCCAAGGTTCGTTTTTCCAGCCAGGCCACGAGGAAACCAAGCAGGAGCTAAGACAACCCTAAGGTTCTGTAAGTAGTTTCTCTTTAATGAAGTATGGAAACTAGCAATTTATCAATGGACAGCTGTGTTTTATTTTCTTGGCATGTGTCTCAGAAGACAATACCTAATGCTAAAGACAAGAAACGATTGTTTTTATTGGCTTAAGAGTCTTACACAACAATTCTAGAATTGTGTAACTCACTTACCTAGACAAACAAATGCTAATGCTCCCAAAACTGCCTACCTCTTTACCCACACACAATAATCACCTCTAGTGGACAGATAGATGTGGATCAAATTCTGCCTTTCCCTCAGAAAAAAAGAGACACACCTACACATTCAGGATGCACATAAAAGCTGGATGGAATTGTTAACAATCAGCCAATGATGAGCACGGTGGAATTGTTCCAAACAGTGAGCAGCGCTGTCACAGACAGCAAATTTCAATTCTTATCGGCTTCCGACAGAAAACCGCGCCATTACCTTCTTATTCATAGCCACACCGTCTTCACAGTCGAGCACCACACAGTCTACATTCAGGGAGGGAATCTTCATTATTTTCTTTTCATCATTTCCAGGTACATACAGCACTGCCCTCCGAGGAACATACTTGTGATCGGACGAGGAACTGTAGGCACGCCTGAAGACATCAGCGGCCAGGGGTGGCTTCCTGCAGAAGACATAACCAGGGTTAGTCCCGAATGGAACTTCTGCGTTCACAGATTTGAAAGAGAACTTATTTTAATGAAAAATTAAAATCAAACATGCAGGGGCTGGTGAGATGGCGCAGTGGTCTAAAGCACCTACTTAGAACAAGCTTAGCAAAGCACAGGGACCGCGGTTCAATCCCCCAGCACCACATGCCAGCCAGCCCC
>NW_004524615.1:12433805-12435043 GCF_000260255.1 Octodon degus
CTTAAATAAATAAATTAAAATATATTAGGATGGTTGTTTGTTAAGACAGGATCTTGAGGGGCTGGAGAGATGGCTCAGTGGTCTAAAGCACCTACTTGGAACAAGCTTGGCAAAGCATAGGGACCACAGTTCAATCCCCCAGCACCACATGGCAGCCAGCCCCGCCCCCTGGTGGACTGAGCTGGCCACACACACACACAAACTAAAAAAAATGTAATAAATAAAAAATAAAAGAAATATTAAAAAAAAAAGACAGGATCTTGATATGTAGCTCAGCTTGGCTTTGAACTCTGTGTAACCCATACTGATCTCAAACGTATGGGTATCCTCCTGCCTCAGACACCTGGGTGCTGGGATTACAGGCATGCACCACCACACCTGGCATATTGGAATTTAAAGATGGCAATAAAAGAACATGAAACCAAGTGTCAGCATAATCTACACACCCAAGTCCTGCCTCTTACAGGTGCTATGTGTTATGCTGTATGCTAGCAAAAGGAGAGGTAAAGCCTCAGCAAACTAATATTGCACTAATGTCTCTCTCTCAAATACTGTGACCCTTTTCACACATGTGTCAGTTATATCCTTCAGAACTCTTGACATCAGTAGCTATCTTAAGTTAATGCCACCAAATATTCCTTAGCTCTAACCCTAACCCTAACCCTAACCCAGGACTGTGTCCCAGGGAGACAGCAGCACTGGCAGGGTCTGTGAAGCTACTCCTAGGAACCGCACAATCTTCTGAACTTGGGAGCTGTAGAAGGCTTGGGTGGCAAACTATGGCTCAAAGTGGCCAATTTCAGTTTTAGCACAATGTTAGGTGCTGATCCCGAGGCCCCAGCCACATGTTAGGCAGCTGGGCATGCATCTGTGGGATTACCTGTACATAGCGTGAGGGAGGCAGATGGGCCAAAAGCGCCATGTCCTCTAAATACTGACACTTGTATTCCAATCTCTGGCTGCTAGTTTTGATCAGAGCAACAGACAGGCTAGAATGTTATTATTGTGCCTTCTTCCATTACTGCAGGGTTTCTCCCTTTGGGGCTGGTGTCTTCTAAAGGTCTCAAATGTCCCACTTCTCAATGTTCCTTCTCTCCTCCTTTTCTTTGACATGAAGTATCACTTTATCGTCTAGGCTGGCCTCAAGCTACTGTGTAAACTAGGTGTGGCTGTGCACACCGGTAATCCCAGTGGTTTGGGAGGCTGAAACAAGAGGATCAGAAGTTTAAGCCAGGGCC
>NW_004524615.1:12435328-12438813 GCF_000260255.1 Octodon degus
ATATATATATGCTTCAATAGCTATTTTCACAAACAAGCAAACAAACAAACTAAACCTCCAGTCCCTATTTTGGGCTGCTGAGATAGCTCCGTAGTCTAAAGTGCCTGCCTAGGCAAGCTTAGACAAGTGCACAGGGACTGTGGTTCGATTCCTGGCACCACATGCCATGCCAGCCCTGCCCCCAGGGTGGGCTGAGTTGGCCACAAAAAAACAAACAAAAAACTCCAGAAGTTTAAGCCATCTGGGGCGACCAAGCAATTTAGTTAGCCCCTGTCTGAAAGTAAAAAAGAAATAAAAAATTAAAAGGCTGGGATGTAACTCAGTGTGGAGGCCCTCGGTTCAATCTCTAGTGCTGTTCTCTCCCCCCCTTTCCCTCGCCTCCTCTCGCTCCCTCTTCCTTTTCTTTTCTATGTGTGGTGCAAGCTTATCTTGCCTCATCCCGCCAGGTTCTGGTAATACAGGCATATACTACCACACCTGGCTTAACATTTTATTTTGTCCTTCTCTATTTGAAAGTCAGACATTAAAGATTAAGATATTAGAAAACATTATATATAGGAGAAAATTAGAAAAATAATCTTGCCTCCCCAGGGTAAATCTGAAAATATATCTGAGAAGATCTGAAGCTTACAGTATAGGCTGATCTATAGTAAAATAGTGGTTTACCACCATTGAAAGACCAAAAACTATAACAAAAACAGGAAAACTCCCAGGAAGAGGAGAATTAGGTTTATGGACTTACATTTTTAAGATTCAACTGCCCAATTTCCATTATCAAAAACAGCAACTCACCAGGACCACAAAGAAATAGGAAAATATAGCTCAAAATGGAGAAAAAAAAATCAGTAAAATTTCTCAGAAAGACTTGATGGCAAATATACTAGAAAAAAGACCTTAAAACATTGAAGACATGCAAAGAACAAAAGGAAGGTGTGGAGAAAGTCCATGAAACAATTTATGAACAAATGGAAATATTAATAGGCAGATTAAAAAACCAAAAAGGAGGGAAAAAGAAATTCCACAGCTAAAAAGTGCAGTAACTGAAATAAAAAGTTCAAGGTCAAGTCTAAACAGAAGAAAAAGAATTTATGAATCTGAAGAAAAACAGAAATTATCAAGGAAAAGAGAAATAAGACTGAAGAAAAGTGAGCACAGCCTGAAGGCCCTGCAGACCCAGCAAGCCGATCCAAGCGCGTGTTGCGGAAGCTCTGAGAGGAGGCTAGAGGGAGAAGAGCACCAAGAAAATAACTGAAAAACCTGAATTTGGGTGAGGGGATGCAGCTCAACGGGAGAGCATCTGCCTAGCACACTCCAGGCTCTAGGTTTGGTTCCCAGTACTACAAAAATAAATAAAAAGTCACCAAATTTGATGAAAGACATGAATATTAATATCCAAGAAGCCCAATCAACTCAAAGGAGAATTGAAAGACCCACACTGAGACACATTAAAATCGAATTTGTACAAGTGAAAGACAAAGAATATTAAAACTAGCAAGAGAGGGGGCCTGCCCTTAGCTCATTTGTTTAAGCGCCTGCTCATGCAAAGACAGTCAGGATGGGGCCAGGGAGATGGCTTAGTGGAATAAGTGCTTGCCTGGCAAGCACAAGGGCCTGAGTTCAATCCCTGGTTCCACCACAAAAAAAAAAAAAAAAAAAAAAAAGACAGTCAGGAGCATGATACCGTGGTTTGATCCCCAGCTCCACCTGCCTTACCAGACCTGCCCTTCAGGCAGCCTGAGCCACACAAAAAAAGAAAAAGAAAAAAGAAGATAAAGAACAACAGAGATGCAAATCACATATAAGGAATCTTCATCGAGACTTCAGAGAACAGAAGGCAATAGGCCATCAGATTCAAAGTGCTAAAAGAGAAAAGGTCATCCAAATACCCTACATTCAGTATAACTCTTTTTTTTTTTTTTTTTTTTTTTTGGTGGAACTGGGGATTGAACTCAGGCCCTTGCCCTTGCCAGGAAAACACTTATTCCACTAAGCCATTTCCCCAGCCCTCAGTATAACTGTTTCAAAGTGAAGGAAGATTTAAGATATCCAAGATAAACAAAAGCTAAAGTAAATTATTATCATTAGACTTAGTCTATAAGAAAAATTAAAGAAAGCCTGCAAGGAAAGATAAAACAATACTATATAGTAACTTAAGCCAATGAACAAATAAAAATTTTAATAAAAGGAAATACATGAACAAGTATAAAAGCTAGTATTGTAATAATAGTTTATAACTTTAAAAAAGTTTCTAATTTCACTTTTTATTATCTGTGTAATTTAAGAGACACATTTAAAAATTAGTGTGAAATCTAGCATTATTTTATCTCTATAACCCCACATTTTGTTTTCAACATAGTTTCAACGACTAATGTATTTAAAAGCATTACTCGGGCCTGCCATGCCGGCCCTGTCCCTGGGGTGTGCTGAGACAGCAATTGAGACTGGGCATGGTGGCGCACACCTGTAATCCCAGCTCTTGGGAGGCTGTAAACAGGAGAGTCACCAGAGTCCAATCTAGTAATGAGACCCTGAACACCCTGTAGACCCTTCTTTAAAATACAAAAAAATAATAATAAATAAAATAAAAGCATTACTTTGTGTTTGGGAACACACAACATGTAACGATGTAATTCTGTTACACTAACAACCCAAAGAGCTGTAAACAGAATTTTTGTGTGTTATTGAAGTTAGGATGGTATAAATTAAAATTGTAGTGTTGCAACTTTAGTGTGCTCAGTGTAACCCCTATGATAACTACAAAGAATATAGCTATAGAATACACACAAAAGGGAAATGGCAAAACATGTCGCTATAAAAAATAATTTAAACATGTCACTATAAAAAATAAAATTAACCAAACATACAAAAAAAAGGACTATAGGAAATAAATGACAAGAAATATAAAAAACAAATGGCAAAATGACAGAAGCCCTCAAATCTAGAGTAAACCCTCAAATCAAAAGACAAGAGTTAGAGCCAGGATTGTGCTTCAGCGGTAGAACACTTGTTTAGCACACAGGAGCCCTGGGCTCAACATACACATACACACACACACATGCATGTGCACACATGCACAGATTGAAAAAAGTGGTAAGAATATATGATCCAATTAAATGCATATATAAGAGACTTACTTTTAAATCCAAAGGCACAAATAGATTGAGACTCAAAGATGGAAAGAAAGATGCAAATATTACTCAGTGTTTTTGCTTGTTTTGTTTTGTTATTTTTTAACCAGGAACCAAACTCAGGACTCTGTTTGGCAAATAAGTGCTTTAACGCTGAGCTATATCCTCAGCCCTGTAAATAGCAATCAAGAGGAAGAGGAGTGGCTATGCTAGATAAGGCAAAATAGGCTTTAAATCAAAATACCTTCCAAAAGACAAAGGAGAGGCCCAGGGAGAAAGCTCAGTAGAATGCATGCTTGCCTGGCAAGTGCAAGGGCCTGAGTTCAATCACCAATTCAAAAAAAAAAAAAAAAAAAA
>NW_004524615.1:12439747-12453925 GCF_000260255.1 Octodon degus
AATAATAATAAAATAAAACTACAAGGACTGGAGATATATCTCAGCAACCCAGTGCCTGCCTGGCAAAAGGTCTTGAATTTGATTCCCAGTACCCAAAAATCAAACAAACAGTATAATAGATATAGTAAAAAGGAAAGAAACTCAAGGATTAAACAACACAGATGAGAGGAAGGAGAGAAGATAGGAAAAAAGGGGGGAAAATCATTCGAGTATATATACAGGATAGCGGAGACGATTGTACTATTAATTTCAGTTTCTTTGAAAACAGCAGTTAATGTTTAGAATTTTCACCATGACTAACTCTGTGTGTTGATATCTATAATCTAAGCAACTACATGAAGAACAGCAATGTGTAATACAAAAACCATGGTTGAATACCTCTCGTCTTGGTCTTCTAAATGTGTACTGTTTGTAATGTCTTATCAGTTATATACTCTTTAAAACAAATTTTTATTTTATTTATTAATTTTAATATATTTGGTACAGGGTGTCACTATGCAGCTTGGACTCATAGGGATACTCTTGTTTTCAGCTTCCTCCGCACTGGAATTACAGGAGTGTGCCACCACACCCAGTCTCCGTGGCTGATTTGGCGTGGACAGGGGCAGGCTGGCGTGGCATGCTGGGAATCGAACCCTGGTCCCTGTGTTTGCCTAAGCAGGCACTTAGTCCACTGAGCTATCTCACCGGCCTTTAATTTTTTTTTTTTTTTTGGTGGAACAGGGATTGAACTCAGGCCATAGTGCTTGCCAGGGAAGTGCTTATTGTACTAAGCCATCTCCCCGGCCCCTAAATTTTTTTAAAAAGAAAAAAAATATGATTTATTGAAAACAAGTGTTAATATTCAATTATTTATCCAATCTTGCATAACTATTAATCTTAGCATCAGATTTTATGATAAAAATAGATAATATAACAAGCATTGTTGGACCAGAGAAACAGTTCAGTAGCATAAGTGCCTGACTGGCATGCTCAAAGTTCCAAGTTCAATTCCTGTTACAGGAAAAAAAAAAGTTAATTAGCTATTCTTATTTTGAAAATCTGTAATATATGTATTTTTGCATGTTACCCTGTTTATTTCTTTGTTTCTGCTATTTGGTTTCGCTTTTTTATCTATTCTTCAAAATAAAATAAAATAAAATAAAATAAGGGCTGGGGAGATGGCTCAAGCACAAGGGTCTGAGTTCAATCCTTGGTTCTGCAAAAAAATAAATAAATAAATAAATAAAATTTTTAAACAAAGCAAAACTAAAAGGAAATAAAGCTGGGACAGTCACAAAATTGTGGAAATTGTCAACACAATTATAACCAACTGATCAAAAAAGAAATCACAAAGGAAATAAAATATTTAGAAATGAATGAAAATGCAAACATAGGGGCTGGTGAGATGGCTCAGTGGTCTAAAGCACCTACTTGGAACAAGCTTGGCAAAGCACGGGGACCACGGTTCAATCCCCCAGCACCACATGCCAGCCAGCCCCGCCCTCTGGTGGGCTGAGCTGGCCACACACACACACACACACACACACACACATAAATAAAAATTAAAAAAAAAAAATGCAAACATACCTGAATTTATGGGATGCAAAAGCACTGCTAGGAGGGAGATTTATAGGTATAAATGCTTACATTAAAAAAAAAATTAGAAGGCTCTTAAATCAACAATCTAATTTAACACAGAACTCCGAGCAGCAGAAAAAATTATAACTCAGAGCTGGCAAAAGACAAAAATAAGAGCAGAGATAAATGAAATAGGGAACAGAAAAACATTAGAGAGACTCAATGAAATCAAAAGTTGGTTCTCTGAAATAAACAATAAAATTGAGACACCAGGGGCTGGTGAGGTGGCTCAGTGGTCTAAAGCACCTACTTAGAACAAGCTTAGCAAAGCACATGGACCACAGTTCAATCCCCCAGCACCACATGCCAGCCCGCCCCACCCCCTGGTGGGCTGAGTTGGCCACACACACACACAAGTAAAATTTTTTTTTAAAAAGTAGACTTTTGTCAATTATAAAGCTGAAAATACATTTTAAAGCTATTTAATGCTGCTGAGTGTGATTACTCACACCTGTAATTCTGACATTCTGGAAGGCGGAAGCAGGAGGATCAAAGTTCAAGCCAATCATAGCAACTTAGCAAGGTCCTATCTCAAAATTCCAAAAAAAGGCTGAGGATGCAGCTCAATATGAAAAGCCTGGGTTCAATTCCCAGTAAAACACATACATTTAATTTTATATAAAGATAGTTGTTTTTAAATATAGGGTATAACATGAGGTATGATCAAAAATATGCTAAATGTCTAAATTTTTAAAATTACAGTAAAAGACACTGTAATAAATACATTTCACATTACCATTAATAAATAAAGACACATTACCATTAATCCCTTCACAATACTCCCCCTTGGTATGAACATACATCTCATCCTTCTTGCCACTTTCTGAAGCAGCTCTGGAAGTCTTTTGCATCTTCAGCTAAACTATTGTGGCTGCCTCAATGTCCTGAATCAACTTAATTGGTTATGTTCTGTCTCAGTTACTCTTCTCTTGTTGCTGGGATAAAAACACCTGACACTCAAAATTAAGGACAAAAAGGTTTACTTGGTTCACAGTTTGTGGAAGTTTTAGTCAGTATTCATTTGGCTCCAAGGCAGAGTGGCATGGCAGAGGGCAGCAGTTCATGGCAGCAGAAAACACAAAAACAGCAAGAGCAAGGCGGAAGCAGCAGGGGCAGGGCGCCAGCTTCTCCCCCTTCCTTATACTGCACTCGGGTGTCTGCCCCAGGCGGGGTGTAGCACTTGCACCCATGATGCCAGCACTGGACCATGAACCAGTCACAAACTCTAGAAGCTGCCCCATGGCTGCATGAGGCTTTGGGAGGACATCTAGACACAGGCCATAGCATCTCCCCTATGCCCCCAAAGACTCCTCCCTTTATGCAAAACACATTTTAGTCTATCTCTAAGAGTTGCCAAAGTCCTAACAGTTTCATCATTGCTGAAAAGTCTAAGTCCCAAGTCTCCACTGAGATGCAAGGCAAACTTTTAGCTGTGAACCCCTGTACACATGAAAACTTAAACACTGCCAACGTTCAATGGCATAAGATAAACATTACCATTTCAAAAGGCACAAACAAGATGTAAAGCACTGGGACTAAAGCAAATCCAAAATGCAGCTGAGTAAACATAAAGGTTTTGCGCTTTCCTGGCAAGTGCAAGGACTGGAGTTCAATCCCCGGTTCTGCAAAAAAAAACAAAAAAACAAAAAACAAAAAAAACCCAAAAAAATACATTAAGTTTTGTAGCTCCTTGTTCAACATCTGAAGCAATCTATGATAAATTGAGAGCTCCAAAGGCCTTACTTGGCTCCACCCACATGGCACTTGCAGTGGTAGTAGCTCCTATAGCTTCTTTCTCAGGCCTGCTTTGCTCCCTCCTTGCAACTTTCCTTAGATGATCCACATTCCTGGATTTTCCAAACTTTAGGGCTCTCCACTGCACATTTGGCTTTTCACTCACAGCTTCACATACTGCCCTCTCAGGGGCACAGCCTGGCCTCCCAGGTCTTCTAAAATCTAGGTGGAACCCTCAACCTCAGAACTCTTCTGCATGTGCCTAAAACCAGTGTCACATGGGTGATGCCGAGGCCTGCTGCCGGCTGGAGAAGTAGCCAGGTTTTCTTCTTTCTTGGCTGTAGTGGTTGAGTGCCTGGACTGCTGAACACTGAACCTAATTCCGAGGAACAAATTCTCTTCATCCTCATCATCCTGGAACCTGGTGTGGCCCCCACCACTCTGCAGCATG
Organism: Octodon degus; assembly: GCF_000260255.1. Taxonomy (NCBI): domain Eukaryota; kingdom Metazoa; phylum Chordata; class Mammalia; order Rodentia; family Octodontidae; genus Octodon; species Octodon degus. The sequence goes on from NW_004524615.1 coordinate 12,443,553, forward strand.
GCCTCTGCAGCTTTCTCCTCAAGGCAAATTCTTTCACTTTTGCAGTTCTGAGGCCGCAAAGGGCAGGGATTTGCTGCTTCTTGTGATATCCTCAGGCTGTCTTCTCTATTCTCCTGTTTCTTCTCAGCGATGGAGATCTTCATAGCTTTATCTTTGTAGTCCACAGCTTTACTAAAGCTTCCGTTCTGGCCAAATTCACAACATCTAAAGTCATCCTGCTGGGCTCTTTGCTCTTGATTTTCAACATAAATCTGACTAAAAGCTCCCAATAATAGCCATGCCATTGACTCAACATTCAACTGCCTTGAAATTTCTTTTTCCAAATTAATCAGTCCACTATGCTTAATCTCAGTCTTGGGGCTGGTGAGATGGCTCAGTGGTCTAAAGCACCTACTTAGAACAAGCTTAGCTAAAGCACAGGGATCGCGGTTCAATCCCCCGGCACCACATGCCGGCCAGCCCCGCCCCCTGGTGGGCTGAGCTGGCCACACACACACACAAATAAATAAAATTTAAAAAAAAAATCTCAGTCTCAGTCTACACTTGAACCCCATGGTCAAGTACAGTCACAGCAATGACCCTCCTCTTGGTACCAATTTTGTTGTGGTTTTTACTCCTTTAGGGATGCAAGATGAACAATACACTACAGAATACATTTTATAAGATTGTTTTATAATGAATCACCCAAAGGATCATATACAGAGTGTAGGAAATCTTTCCATACACTAAAGACCAAAGAATCCAGCTGAGGACCCAGATCCCATAGTAGTTGTCCAGCATGAGTCTAGCTGAAAACCTACAGCTCATAACAATGCCTCCCTTAAGTCCACCTGTGAGGCCTGGAGCCCACAACAATGTCATATGCAGGCCTGTTTCACAGATCTGTGTTGGGAAGGCCCCAAGGTCAGTGGTGTAGGCTAGAAAGTCTGTGCCAATGGGATAAAGGATCTGTGCTAGCAGGCTGAGGGATCTGAACTGGAGCAACACTCAAGGTAAGAACGAGAGCTCCCCCAAAAGTACCACCACCATCCTCAGCAACTATGAGCTTCTTACCTACTCCAGTGATGAGGAAAGCTGAGTTCCCACCAGGAAAGCCAATGTGACAAGCTTCTCCATGAGGCTGAACAGGGGACCATCTTCCCCTTCACAGCTAAGAAGCAATGCTCAAGATGAGGACCAGAGGGCCGGGGAGATGGCTCAGTGGAATAAGTGCTTCCCTGGCAAGTGCAAGGGCCTGAGTTCAGTAATAACAAAGGTTCTGAGTTTCTCCTTTGACAAGAACAGCTAAGTTCATCAGGAAAGCCAGCATGACAAGCCTCCAGGAGAACCAGCAGCCACCAGCAGCTTCTCCAAACAGCTTCCCTAAAAGCCTCTCAGCAGCGTCTCCTACTCTGCCTCATAAAGCTATTGGCAAACAACCCTCAGGTGGGCCTCCTACACCCAGCACCATCCTAGTTCAAATCAGCTGGGTGTAACAAGTTGACCAGCAGTTAGCAAACCACTACAGTCACAGTCACTTTGACTTTGCGGCAGGGGGAGAAACTGCCTGGCTCCAGATCCAGTGGATAAAGTGGATGAAGAAATGAGCATCATGCTTTTATGAGCCTTTGTGTTGGATGCCACTCAGCAGCAGCATTCAGCATATTTAAAAGACGTTTACTAGTACATGCTTGCAAGACATAAAGAATGCACTCATCATTCCTTTTGGGACATTGGCACGTGTGTATTTATCATGCCTTAACTCTTTTTGCTGCCCACCCCTTCCTACCTACTCTCTCCCTTCATCCCCTTCCCATCTTCAAAGACTTCGTCCCTGCTTCCTATCATCTATCTTTTATTGTGCTCTTTAGGTTATTTACTTTGGATTCCTTACACAAGAAGAACCTACAATATTTAATTATTTTGTGTCTGACTTGCTTCCCTTGGCATTGTGGCCTCCAGGTGCACCCGTTTTCCTGCACATGACCCAAGGTTCCCTTTCTTTAGGGCACAGTGCTCTACTGCATACAAATACCCCATTTCTTTACCATTCATCTACTGATAGGCTGCTTCCAAGACTTAGCTATTGTGAGCTTGTGCTGGTATAAACACAGGTACTCATGGATCACTGTAGTACATCTCTAACTTTTAGGGGAAGATACTCAAAAAGGGAAAAGCAAAGTAGAATGGAATTTCTTGTTTTAGTTTTTTGAGGATTTCTACAGTGGGTGTAGTAGTTTACATTCCAAGCAACAACACAAAAGTGCTCTTTTACCCCTGGCCAACATATGTTGTTTTTTGAGATCATAAAGATATAAAAGACAATTTTCAAAACTGCTTCAGAAGATTGCAAAAATGAAGGGATAAGTGCTGGAAGGGAAGTAGTCTCAGTAGGATTAATGGCAATGTGCCTTTTACTATAATACTTAAACACACACCATATTTCTGATCATCCATTCCATATATGCAGTAGCAGCTTCACTTTGTAAAAATTGCAAAGAAAAATACCTAGGAGTAAACACCTGGGGATGCCTCGAAACTGTAGAACTGGGGATTTAGATTTTTCAGATTCTGCACACTTTTTTCTATTTTACACATTTACCCGAAATAACATTGGGGCTGTGGAATAGCTCAGTAGAATAAGTGCTTGCCTGGCAAGCACAGGGTCCTGAGTTCAATCCCCAGTTCCACAAAAAAAAAACAAAACAAAATGAAATAACATTACTCCTTTTTAATGTCTTTTATGCTTGGGTGAAAACAAACCAGTACAAGCATTTATAAAGGCCTCCAATGGCTGCATGACATACTGGAAGGCACTAATCAGCCAAATGACACAAAATGGAGTCCAATATCCCATTTTTAAGTACAAAATGGCTACTGTATGTGGCTCAATCCAGCATTCTGACAATCAGAAGAAGGGGGAGAAGTTGGCATCAATTTCTACTTTCTAATGGCTGCCTACACCAGCAGAAGCCCACCTAAACCGTACGAAGCAGCAGCGTGCAGACGCCACTACTGTTGTTACCTGGCACCTAGCACCCAGCCTCCCCCGTGGACGTGATCTGACCCAGAATCGTGCGTCCAGATGGCTGAGGTGGCCAGCTCTCCAGTGGTGTGGTGAGCTCACGCCTCCACAGGAGAGCTCGGCCCGACCTGTCCCCTTGGTCGTGGCTATGCCAGTCCATCTGTCCTTTCTATAACAAGTACTTGAGGCTGAGCAACTTTATGGAGAAAATACAATCTTTGGTTCACAGTTTTGGTGGCGAAAGTCCAAAGAGCAAGTGCTGGCTCTGGGGAGGCCCTCTTGGCTTGTCATATGATGGCACCTTGGAAGCACCGGAAGCCAGAGAGGCCACGGAGGCTTGCTGTTTCATCCATCTCTCCAGAGAAACTAATTCATTCCTTCCCCCGCCCCACCATCTACCTAAAAGTCTCTAAAAGGGCAGGACGCATGACCTACGAACTCCCCACTAGACCTGACTTCTTTTGTTTTGTTTTTAATTTTTTATTTACTTATTTATTTATGTATTTTGCATGTGTGTGGCCAGCTCAGCCCACCAGGGGGCGGGGCTGGCTGGCATGTGGTGCTGGGGATTGAACCCGCGGTCCCTGTGCTTTGCTAAGCTTGTTCTAAGTAGGTGCTTTACACCACTGAGCCATCTCACCAGCCCTTCTTTTGTTTTTTGAGACATGCTCTCACTAGGCAGTTCAGGCTGGCAGTGAGTTCGTATATAGCCCAGGTCGGGCTGGTCCTTGCAGTGATCTTCTTGCCTCAGCCTCCTGAATGCTGGGATTAGAGGCGTGTGCCACCACCCTCTAAGATCTGAAAAGCCACCACATCTGAAAGCCACCACCACCTCATGGCACCACAGGGAGCTACTTCTCACACGTGACTTGTCGGGAGAAAGGCAGGTCCTACCCAGACTGTAACACCAACCAACATATCCAGAAGCAGCTGCCATTCCTCAGCCAGTGCTGCTGCCATGGAAGAGCCAAGCCCAGTGGTGGTGGGCACCTTCCTTCTGTGCCTCTCGGCTGTCCTTGAACCTCTCATCCAACCTATGAGCTGTGGCTCCCTGCACAACCTTCTTCCCTATGACACATCTACACCTAGTTCAGTCCTCGCCCACCTTCCCTGAGTGACAAGGAAGGTCTTGCACACCCCACCCTGTCCTCTACTCACCCTCTTCCTTCAGGGAGAGTTAGTGGGCACCCAGAGGGCAACCTGCACTCAGTCTCCAGTGCCACATGGCAGTGCCCAAGTAGGGGTTAGAAAAGTACACCCCGGGCTGGTGAGATGGCTCAGTGGTCTGAAGCACCTACTTAGAACAAGCTAAGCAAAAACGCAGCGACCTGGGTTCAGTCCCCAGCACCACATGCCAGCCAGCCCCGCCCCCTGGTGTGCTGAGCTGGCCACACACACACACACACACACACACACTAAATAAATAAATAAATAAATTTAAAAAAAAAAAGAAAGAAAAGTACACCCCTTGTACCTTTTTGTGGCTGGAGATCAACAGGCATGTACTCCTGTCCCAGCAGTATGTGGGGCACGGAGCAGGCTGAGAGGTAGCCACAGTGGTGCCCGGGCAAGACACTGTCCAGAGCAACTGTGGGGTCCTCTGCAATGGCCCCAAGCTGTGTGGTGCTGAGCACAGAGGGATGGGCACAGGGCCTGAGGCAGCATTGAAAGAAAGCCCTGGAAACTAGGCCAGGAGGCTCAAGGTATAGTAAGGCTTGGGTAGAAAAGTCAAGGGCACCGAGTTGTTTGGAGTAAGAAAGAGGTACAAGGGGACCAAGCTTTCATCTCCTTGCAGAATCTCCTGTGATTCTGGAGAGGGAGGATTTCCCCCAGCCTCCTGCCTACCTCCCTGCTGTGAGGCTACTCAGGCCCCCAGCCCTGCTGTTTGGAAATCTATTCTGTGCCAGAGTTGTGGTCTATGCCATCACTGCGCATGACTATGACTGCACTAGGTGGCAAGATCAAACTTATTTTACTTTAATCTTACATATTTGGAGTTAGGGCCTCTTGATAGTCAACATGTAAATATATTCAAACAATATGCAAAGCAGGGGCTTAACGTGAGTTGAAAAAAATCCAGTCACCTTATGGTGAGCTCTCTCTACAGAGGGACCTCCTTTCAGAGTCAACATTCATGCCAGGAGGGCCTCCTCCTCCCAGCCTTGCTTTTATGTCACCTTTTCCTCCTCCACCTGAGACCATTCATTAACTATGTACATAACTAGAGTTACAGCCAGTCCCTGTGCCACAGGGGTTCTCAATCTGGGATTCAATAGAGCCACCAAATTGTCAATTGACAATTTAAAATTGTCAAATAGCTAAGAGTGGTATTTACACTGCAATCCCAGCAATCTGGGGGGCTGAGGAAAGACTGTCCTGTGAGTTGGAGCCCAGCCTGGGCAAATTAATGGCCTAGTAAGACTCCATGCTTCCCTGGCAAGTGCAAGGGCCTGAGTTCAATCCTGGGTTCCACAAAAAAAACCCGTCCCCAATTTTTTTTTAAGTTTTTAAAAAGGGATAGCGACGCAGCTCAGGGCAAAGGCCTTGGTTCTATCTCCAGTATCACACCTCCCCCCCACAGCTTAAATCCTACACCGCACTGAGTGCAATTAAATCAACTGTACTGGTAACAGGTCCAGGCTTCGGTGATCTTTTAAGCTCTCTGCATTTCTGCTACATAAGTGAGTCATTGCTGCAGGCCAGCCCCTTGGTACACCTCCCTACTCTCAGGAGGTACCCCAGCTCTCATGAGAGGGTCTGCCTCACGAGTGTCTTAGCAGCGCAGGACCTGGGGCCCCTCCTGCCTTATCAGCATCTGCTTGTGGACAAGCACCCCACAGGCGCAGATTGCAGGAAAGTCTGTGGTGCCAACTGTGGGTCATCAACTCTGAAATTCCATTGCCCCTGGGAGCTCTCACTTGGAGGAGTTTCACATCTGCCAAAGCCACAGTGAGGCTGCAGGGTATGTGATGTCCCTGGGGCAGGGTGAGAGCAAGGCTTTGGGACTTTCATAAGTTACCAATGTGGTTCTACTGCACAACAAAGTCAGAGGGCCACCAGTGCCTCTTGATTTTCCCAATGGATCGCCACGGCCCAGTGCAGGACGTTCTGCTCCAATGAAATTTTCTCTTCTGTGAGTCACATGCTACTGTTATATACAAGGCCCTAGGGCCAGAGAGGTAGCTCAGAGGCATAAGCACCTAACTGACAAGCACAAGGACCTGAGTTCAATCCCCAGCCCCATAGGCCATGCAGTCTCGGCCAGGATCTGGCCACACTGTCTCAGGCCCAGATGTGGGCAGCCACTGTGTGTTCCCGGAAACCAGCATGGTGGTGCCTATAATCCCAGCACTCGGAAGGTTGAGCCAGGAGGATCTCAGTGAGTTCGAGACCAGCCCCCCTGTTGTACAAACTGAGCACAAGACCAACCTGAACTGCACACTGCATAGTGAGAGCCTGTGTCAATAAATAAATAAACATTACATACACACACCAGCGAGCTCGCGCGTACACACACACACACACACACATACAAAGTTTCTGCTATGAAATCTTCAACAGAATAAAAAGAAAATCCACAAACTGGGAAAAAAATTATAATCCACTGCCCCTCCAACAATGACCTCCTATCTAGAACATACAAAGAATTAAAAAGACTGGGCGTGGTGGCATGAGCCTATAATCCCAGTGCTTGGGAGGCTAAAAACAGGAGGATCACTACAAGTCCAATCTGTGTAGTGAGACCCTATAAAAACAAAAAATTTTTTAAAAAAAGAATTTGAGGCCAGGGAGATGGCTCAGTGGAATAAGTGCTTCCCTGGCAAACGCAAGGGTCTGAGTTCAATCCCCGGTTCCGCAAAAAGAAGAATTAAAAAAAATCAGGCCCCTGCAAATTCAAAGACCCAATCCAAAACTGGACATCTGAGATGAATATACCCTTCTCAGAGGAAATACAAATGGCAAGTAAATATATGAAAAAATGTTCAACATCATGGGTCATTTGAGAAACGCAAATTAAAACAACAGTGAGATTCCATCTCCCCCCAGAAAGAATGGCTAACATCAAGAACTCAGCCAAAAACAAATGCCAGAGAGGCTGTAGAGATAAGGGAACCCTTCTGCACTGTTGGTGGGAGTGCAGACTGGTACAACCACTATGGAAATCAATGTGGAGATTCCTTAAAAAGCTAAGATTGGAGATCCCATTCAAGCCAGTTACTCCTCTCTTGAGTATTTTTCCAGAAGAACTAAAATCTTCATGCCACAGTGGTATAGTTGCACCCACGTTTACAGCAACACAGTTTGTCATAGCTAAATCCTGGAAACAACCCAGATGCCCATCAACTGAAAAATGGATAAAGACGATATGATAGTTTTACACAATGGAGCATTATTCAGCCATGAAACAGGACAAATTTGAAGTCTTTTATTAGTAAATGGATGCAACTCGAGAACTACTACATAGTGAGACCCTGCACAAAAAAAAAGAAGAAAAAAGTGAAATAAATCAGACACGCATGTGCAAACATTGTATTGTCATTTTAGTGTGAGAATCTGAAAGAGAAAATGGAATCTGAAGGGTACAATAGATACTGGGAAAAGGGAAGGAACTTATTCAAAAGGAATCCCAGCGCTGTAAATACACCAAAGTGCTTTAGGCATCCTAGGGAGGACTTGGGGCTCTTAGCAGGGTCTAGCCCTCCTCGATTTAGGCTTGGGAGTTGGACACTAATGACTCAACTGTGCCTGAATCAAGCCAAAGGGAATGCTATGGTTAAGAGGAGCTTTCCATGCTTGGCAATCATGTTGCTCTGTTCTCCACCTACTGAGTTAGTAGTGGCCTTAACCACAGAAGTCTGGGCGGGGGGAGTCGATGAATATCAAACTTCTTGAAGAGCTCAGAGCTAAAAATAAAGTAATGGTTGATATGATGTGTCAAGTTGAGAAGTAGTTTAGGTTGTTCAGCAGAGGGTCAGGATCCTCATTTGTAAACATCCTCAGCCTAAGCAGGAGAGCAGGGAGATGGAGTGAGCATTACACCTGCCTAGGGCGGGGGCTTATAACATAAGGGAGGAAAAGAGGCTTCTTCACCCTGTTTTTGCTCTTGCCTTTTTTTTTAATGCAGTACCAGGGGTTGAACTCAGGACCCTGCACTTGCCAGGCAGGCACTTATTCCACTGAGCTATCTTCCTGGCCCACTCTTGCCTTTTTTTGCTGTCTTCTGCCACCTTGAAGTGTTGCCCCTCCGTCATACTGCCTTGGAGCCAGCTGATTACAGACTGAAACCTCCACAAACTAGCTAACCTCGCCTTCCTTAATTTTGGGTGCTGGGTATTCTGTCTCAGCAGTAAGAGAAAAGTAACCAAGACAACCAGGTTCTCCCACCAAGTTCACAGTGAACTAAGAGGGGCCGGGGAGCTAGCTCAGCGGCAGGGTCGGGGAGCTGAGTGAGGACAGGCCCAGTGATCAGACAAGGATAAAGATGTCCCTGCCTCCCAGGAAGCTGTGAGTCATGACGGTGCTGGAAAGCCGACGGGAAGGCTGTGCCTGCCTCTTGTGTCAGGCCCTGGATGAGTGGCCCTGGAGAGCAGCCTAGCAGGTAGCGGCATAGTCCTTCTGTGGTTACACAGCCGGCAACACCAGGTTCTCTGACTTCACCCAGCAGTAGAGGTGGTCATAGTAGAATCCGCAGTCCTGGCTGAAGGTAAGAGCCTGCTCGGCCATCCTTTCCTTCCCTACAGGTGACAGCACAATTCACCTGCGAGCTCCACCACGCATATGGCTATTAATAACAAGGTATTGGTGCCAGGAGCTATATGGAGGCTTGCTTCTGCTCTGGCTTTGCTAAGTTCCCAATGCCCACAGAGACTCCAGCTCTATTTTGAAGAATCATGTTTCGGTTTCTATAGCAACAGTGCACAGAGCCGGGGAACATTCCATGGATGGAAAAGCAAGCCCCAGCTATTCGCTTCCCCATCCCATGGCAGGCCCTACATGAGGTCCACACCTGATACAAACACATTCTGAGGGTGAGGCCTGTCTCAGGCAAGCTGAGAAGACATTTTCAGGGCAGACTCACCATCTCCTCATGCTGTACCCAAGAGCTCCATTGTGTGCTGAAAGAGTCTTTCAGCACAAAAGACCAAAGCAGACACACACAGGACAGCAGCTGGAGGTCCACAGGGATTTGATCCTGGGGAAGTGACACAGGTCCAGGCCAGCCCTAGGGATACTGTGGGATTCCAAGGACACTGGGAGCCCTATGCTTTGCCAAGGAAACCATAGAAGACAAGTTGCTATATGATAAGCACAGGCTTGATAAGTGGAGGAAGCCTAGGGGACATGCCAGCCTAATCTCCCTTTGCCAAGTGAAGATTACGATTCTGCATCCTGAAATTCCAGCTGCAGCAATAAAGAGGAAAACTGTGCCACCAGTGGCCACAGGTGAGCATCCCTCCGCAAGATGCTCTCCTTCCCAGACCAACTGCAGAAAAGAGTTAATAGCTAACACATGGAAACAGCTGCTGCGGCGCCTCAACTACTACTCTCATAGGACCACCACAAATACCCACTAGCCAGGGGTGTGTGTGTGTGTGAGTGTGTGTGTGTGTGTGTGTGTGTTAGTGTGTGGTCCCCTCTATTGAGCAGGATGAGGCAAGATTATGTGAGGTTAGAGGAGTTTGAGGCCAGCCTGGGCAATGTTCTGAGAGCCTGTCTCACAAAATTAAAAATAGGCCAGGTATGTGGTACACATCTAAAATCCCAGCACGAGGAAAGCAGGAAGATCACCATCATTTCGATGTCAGCCTGGCTACACAGTTACTGGGAACCACAAATTATAAATTGAGTCTACAGCTTGGAGGCCTTAAAGGTTCTGTGCTGCTGTGACCACCAGGGCAAGATGCCATCGGCATAGACTCACCGCTGCCCTCTAAGTCATCTGAAATCATCCTCATCCACATAAGATCCCAGTGATAACATCACCACCACACTCTACCAATTACTGTGTGACCCCAATAAATAGCGGTCAACTTGGAGCATCTCTATGTCGATCCTGAGGCACTGACCTCCTGGTCCCCTTTATGAATTATTAAATTTGCTTCTGTTTTTTTTTCTTCATTTTTTTGCTGTACCCCTCATTCAGACATTGGGGATCTTGGCCAGGTCCCTAATACATAGTCAGTTTAAGGCAGCTTGAAATACATAGCAAGATCCTACCTCCAAAAAAAAAAAAAAAAAGTGTGCTGGGGAGATGGCTCAGTAGAATAAACACTTGCCTGGCAATCTCAAGGGCCTGAGTTCAATCACTGGTTTCGAAAAAAAAAAAAAACAAAAACAGAAAAACCTTCCTTCATACAATTGTGGTAGG
>NW_004524615.1:12454025-12462794 GCF_000260255.1 Octodon degus
CAATCCCCCAGCACCACATGCCAGCCAGCCCCGCCCCCTGGTGGGCTGAGCCGGCCACACACACACACACACACACACACACACACACAAATAAATAAAAATTTAAAAAAAAAAAAGAGTAAAGGTCAATACAAAATAAAATATTTTTTTGAAAAGAAGATCCGCTAAACTTTTTTTTTTCTTTTTTCACTAAACTTTATCACTAGGGCCGGCCAAATAGCTCAGTGGATTAAAGCACTTGCAAGCAGATGCAGGGACTAAGGGTTCAATCCTTGGGCCTGCCATGCCAGCCCTGCCACTGGGGCATGCTGAGATGGCAATTGAGGCTGGGTATGGTGTTGCATGCCTGTAATCCCAGCACTTGGGAGGCTGTAAACAACAGAATTGGGGCCGGGGAGATGGCTCAGTAGAATAAGCGCTTCACTGGCAAGCACAAGGGCCTGAGTTCAATCCCTGGTTCCGCCAAAAAACACCCAAAAACAAACAAACAAACAAACAAACAAAAAACCAAAAACAAAACAAAAGAAAAACAGAATCACTACAAGTCTGATCTAGTAGTGAGACCCTGAATGCCCTGTAGACCCTTTCCTAAAATACAAAAATAAATAAAATAAAATAAACTTTATCACTTAGAAATTCCATTAATACTGGGAAATTCAATATTTTAAGAGTAACATGGGGGAGTGTTGCTGTTCTGTTCTTTTGAGACAGGGTCTCGCTACGCAGCCCAGGCTGGCCTCAAACTCACAGGGATCTCCTGCCTCAACCTCAGCCCCAGGTGCTGGGATGAGAGGCACCTGCCACCACACCCAGCCTAAAACAACATTTAAAGGAGACATGATTATTTCCTGGCTTGTTCAGAGCTTTAGTGGTAACAGCAAATTTAAACTAGACGGATCAATTTCTGCTCAACTTTGTTTTAAGGATCACAGGAGAAGACCATCACCCCCACATATATGGCTCTGGATTCTTTTCCAGAGTTGTCCACAAGCGGAAAGACTTGCTAAACATGTCAAATGAAGGCACCACCCCATGGCTGGGTCTTTGCAATGAAAGTGCTCACAGCAGTTTTTTTTTCTCCCCCTCCAAAAAATGGCTCTACAGTTTTGAGAAAATAGTTCTTTCCACATCCTAATTTTTCCCCCTTTTAGTAACTGTCATGAAAATGATCTGAGCTAATGGAATCTCTGTTTTCTTCCTAGATTATCTCAAAAATTCCTTTCAAGTGTCAATCTTAATGAAATGAGGCCAAAATGTTACATAGCTTAGAATTTCGATATTTTGGTAGCTACAGTCCCTTGATTATTCTGTTCTGTGGATTTGGGGAGGGGCTAATATTGATCTCCCTCTCACACTGAATAATTTCTAGAAAAAACACAGTCTGGGTCTAATTGCCAGCCCCATACCACACACACGAAAGCTGTGAATGCAAGCTGTGATCATGAATCACGTGGAAGCGGCTTTGATTGTGTGGGACCCACAATAAGATTAAGATTGTTTTTTCCTTCTTAATTATGCAGAGCTAAGTGTGATGAAAATTAAAACTAAACATATGGATGTGGTCATGAGGCTTTTTCTAACATAGTTTTTTTTTAAAGTATATTTAATGTGCTAACAGCATTAAATCTTTTGAATATCTTTTTAAGGCAAGACTTCGTAGAGCTTCCTCAAATGTAGGCAAAGACTGTTTTCTTAATCCAGTGTCACACTCAGCAATGTACCAGCTCCAAGGACAAAACGGTTTTCTTCTTTTAGTTTCTGAAGAAGTTGCTGTTACTGAATTATTATTGTAGCTTCATTTTCAGTGGACTGAACTAAACAAATTCAAAAAGTAACACTTTTTATGGTAAGTATAAAGGGAATACAATCAAAAATTAAGAGGTGAAGGTTCTCCATAAACTGTTTAAGACAATCTGTGTAAGGCTTCTTTTGTGAGGGGTGTCAACAGCTTTCCATAGTAATAGCAAGAAAAATGGGTCATACAGAGTCCCAATCAGCAAACCCTCTGCGTTTGTCCACGGAATGTGGTAGCTCTTTTTAAAAGCCAGTCTTGGCCAGGCAGATAGCTCAATGGAATAAGTGCTTGCCTGGCAAGTGCAAGGTCCTGAGTTTGATCCCTGATACCACCCCCCAAAATAAATAAATAAATAAATAAATAAATAAATAAATAAATAAATAAATGCCGGTCTTGAGGGGCCAGGGAGATGGCTCAGTGGAATAAGCGCTTCCCTAGCAAGCACAAGGGTCTCAGTTCAATCCCCGGTTCCGAAGGGGGAAAAAAAAAAAAAAAAAGCCGGTCTTGGGCTGGGAAGCTAGCTCACTGGCCTAAGTACCTGCCTGGCAAGCGCAAGGTCCCGAGTTCAATTCCCTGGTACCGAGGGGGCTGGTTGGTGAAGGAGCCTTCCTTGGGAATGAGACCGTGATGTTTTATGAGGTAGGAGCTCCAATTATGCAGGGAGCCCTGGAGCAGAGGTGGGGACCCTGGATTCGGGTCAGTGCTCCTGTGTTGGCACCTTGCATGTTCTTTCTTCCCTTCCCTCTGCTACTTCCCAAGCCAGAGAAAAATAAATAACAAGTCAAACCTACGAGGTGGGCTGATGCTGATTCTCAGTGGTATCGGCTCACTACGGCAATAACACGCAGGCATGGGGAAGCGATGGGATATTAATTACAAAACGCCAACATTTGTACAGTAATTCCTATTAATTAAGAAAGAAAGATAGAAGTTGTTTGTTATAAACACCACCAGGTCTTGAGCAAACCCCGAGAGCGTACCACAGAGCTGAGCCAGGCACCCGTGGCCACGGAACCGAGGGCAGCGCTCTTGTCGCACGTGCGATTAATCCTAGTTACGCACCTACGTTTTCATCGTTTGTTCCGGGGTGGCTTCTCAAACAATTAGCGCTAATGAATGGCCAGGATACCTTGGGTCATATATGTCTAATTGCAGTCAAGAGCGGTTCTTGTAGGCATGTGCGTTTCAATTTACTGCTGGGGATAATGCTTGTTAATTGTATTTCTTTATACGCAAGTGAAGAAAAAGGCTGCTCAGGCAAAAAAGGGAACTAAGTGTTCTCCTCTTTCCCTTTGTTCCCAAAGAACTAAAAAGTCACTTCAAGAGCCACTTAATCCCATCATCCGCGGTTACAATTGCCTCCCAGCATCAATCAGAAAGAATCTGCGGTAAAATGATGCTGCTATATTGTGTAATTAAAAGCAATTCAGGTAGTTATTGCTTGGGGCCCTTTGCGGGACCAAATATTTAAAATGGCCCTGCGGGATCCTAAGCACCCCAGTGTTTTACTTTGGTCAGCAACAATCTCTCCTTGGAAAAAGAATATGCAAAGGAAAAAGAGAAAAACCCACCACCATTTTACACTGTAGAGCACAAACAGGAAGAGCAAAGTCTAAATTCAAAAAGAAAATACAACTCCCAAATACAAAATGAAATAAACACGGTATGCCACAAAGAGGAAGAAAGAAAACTAAAAAACCAAACCAAAACAAAGAAACTCTGATGTTTTCCAAATTAAATAGCCCCCGGCCCCACCCAACTTTTGCCCTGGAGAAAAAGTGCAGTACCATGGATGGATGGGCTGAGGACCTGTGGGGGAGGCAGCGTTGGAGAACCAGCCGCACAGTACAGTTAGAATGGGTCTCACTCCACGGTTCCTGATAAAGGCAAGCGGTGTGAAGCACTTTTTATATATTTATTCATTTATTTCTTTTTTGTGGTGCTGGGGCTTGAAAGCCAGGGCCTTCCACATGCCAGAGGAGGTATTCTACTGCCAAGCTACAGTCCCAGCTCTGAGCAGTACTTTTCTTAAAAAAAACTTTGTCATCTACTTGTAAAACAGCTTACTTAAGTCATTTTTTTTTTTTTTTAAGGTATTAGAATGCTGAGATTTGGTTTTGTGAGATAGCATCTTGCTGCGTAGCCCAGGCTGGCCTCCAACTCTCAGCAATACTCCTGCCTCCGCCTCCCAAGTGCTGGGATGACAAGCATGCACTAACATACCTGGCAGGTTTTTAGCTTTTAAAAATCAACAAGAGTTTAACATGGTATTTTATTTCCTTTTTTTAAAAAATAAAAAACAGTGATTTCTTATGTATACTTTTCAAAGGGAGAACCACTGTGACTAATTCTCTGTTTTTTTGTTTCTTGGCTTTCTGTTGTTGTTCAAGCGGGCCCTGAACTCACTATGAAATGCAGGCTCTCCTGGAACTCTTGCAGTCCTTTGCCTGAGCCTCCCAAGTGCTGGGATTACAAGTATGTGGAACACACCTGGCTTGGCTAATTTTTTTTTTTTTAATTTGGTACAAGGTTTGCTATGCAGCTCAGATTCCTAGTGATCTTCTTGTCTCAGGCTCCCCAGCGCTGGGATTCCAGGCACGTACCACCATGCCAGGCTAAAGTTAGATTTTTTTTTTCTTTTTTCTTTCTTTCTTTTTTTTTTTTTTCAGAACCAGGGATTGAACTCAGGCCCTTGTGTTTGCCAGGCAAGCGCTTATTCTACTGAGCCATCTCCCTGACCCCTAAAGTTAGATTTTTGAGGGTGTAGTTGCAGCAAAAGGCATTTACTTTTAATCCAAGACTTAGGAAGGAGCTTCAAAGTGATGAAAAAGGGAGAGGAAAGAGAGGGTTAGGCTGAAGCCCTGAAGCGTGGTGATGCAGGAGCCCTCAGAGGCCGAGAGCTGCAGCACTAGGCTGTCTCCTAATCCTCTCCTTCCAGCTCCTAGGCAGCTTTGTCATCACTGTGGAGCTCCTCCCAAAGTCTTGGACTAAAAGTAAAAGCCAGCCAGCCGTGAGGCCCACACTTCGGAGGCTGAGGGCACCTTCGCTGACACTGCGTGATCTTCCCTCCTTGCAGCCTGGGGGTGACTGAGAAAGGGGTGGGTGTCTGAGGGCGCGTGTGGCTTTTCTCAGCTTGAGTCTCCATCTCTGCCCACACTGGCAGATAATTTATTTCGCTATCAGGCACCAGTGCTTCTTTATCAGATCAGGCCCTTAAAGGTATTTATTCCATTGGTTTGCTTTTTCATTTGCTTTTGAATTAAATTCTGTAGGTACTTTCTTGTAGGGAAAGCCAATGTAAACATTTAGCAAAAGCCAACCCCAAAGCCCCACTTGGTGATGGATGCACACCTGTGTGTGTGATCCAAAAGCACTCCCGAAGGCTGATGCAGGAGGATCACTGTGAGCTCAAGGCCAGCCTGGGCTACCGAGCAAAACCTTGACTCAAAAAACAAACAATAAAGGAATATCCAATCTGAGCTAAGCAGTAGGAAGAAATATGAATTGATAACTTCAAGCCAAAGTCTGCACTCTCAGGGACGGGGAGAGATAGCTCAGTAGAATAAGTGCCTGGCTGGCAAGGCTTAGGGTCCTGAGTTCAATCCCTGGTACTGAAAAAACAAAAGTCTGTACTCTTGCCCATTTTTCAAAAAGCTCTTCCACATGATTCCTCCATCAATAGCTCCTTTGTCTCTCGGCCTGGGCCCCTGCACTGTGTGTCCCTGATGCTCTCCTGGGAAGCCCTGGGGGCAGTGCCCACCAGGAAGCATCCACAAGGGGACCGTTCTTCCCTCGATCCAGCTGTGCACACACCGAGCAAAAGCAGCCAGGCCAAGCAGGAGCTTGCAGATTCAGCGCTGATGACAGATTCCAGCCTGGGTCCCCAGCAGCCAGCCCCTCCAGGAGGCGTCAGGAACCTCAAGTTGAGAAGTGCCCACTGCAGTTGCCACAGGTAGAGCAACCCAGGGGGTCGCAGACTGAACGACCACGGCAGAGCTTGCTACTGTTGGGAAGAAGTTCCAGATAAACTTGGTGGCCATTAAAGAATCTTTAAAAATATCATGACCCTGGAGAACGCTGGGAAGCAAACCTATTGTCTTCCTTCCTTTCTTCCTTCCTTCCTTCCTTCCTTCTTTCTGTTCTTCTCTCCCTCCTTGCTTCTCTCCTTCCTGACAACTGGTGGTCAACTTGTAACACCCAGCTAAACTAAACCAGCATGGTTCCGGGTGTGGGATGCCCACCTGACGATTGTTGTCGGGGCATACGAGGCAGAACTGGAGCAGAAGAGAGACTGTTGGAAGCTGCTGGTTCTCCTGGGCTAGTCTGCCAAGGGACCTCATTATGCTAGCTTTCCAGAACTTGGCTGTTACTGAAGAGAAGCTCCAGGACCTCATTGTCACTGAGGACGGCTGTGGCACATTTTCTGGGGAGCTCTGCTCCTTACTTTGAGCACTTCCTGGCTCCAGTGCAGATGCCTCATCCCGCTGGCACAGACTTTCTGATCTGTGAGACAGGCCTGCATGAGACACTGTTATGGGCTGTAGGTCTTCAGCTGGACTCATGTAGGATATCACTGTGGGATGCAGGCCCTCAGCTGGATTCTCTGGTCTTTAGTATGTGGACAGATTTCCTACACTCTTTGTATATGATTCTTTGGGTGGTCCATTATAAAATAATCTTATAAAATGCATCCTGTATTGTATACTTCTCTCGTTCCTTTCATCTCTTCCTCCCTCCTTCCTTGCCCCCTTGTTTAGTTTTGGTTTTTGACAGTTTCACTTTAGCCCAGGCTGGCCTCCCACTGCTGGACTCGAGGAGGTGGCTTAGAGGACACCTAGGCCTGTGTGGTCCGGTCTGGCTGCGCTTGAGCCCCTGCCCCACCCTCTCAGGTGTATCTAAGCGTACTCCTCTGCCAACCCAGTTGCTTAAAGAGTTCCACACAACAGCATGGAGCCCTGAATCTGGGCAGCAAAAATGTCAGATGAGCACACTTACTTACTTTTGTGGTATGAAGGATTGAACTTGGGGCCTTCAAACTGAGCTACATCCCCAGGTCTTTTTATCTTGAAACAGGGTCTCCATATGCTGCTAAATTGCCCAGGATGGGCTCACTTGCAATCCCCCTGCCTCAGCCTCCCAGACTACTTGGGGTTGCAGGTGTGCGCCATCATTCCCGGCCAGTATGAACCTACTTTCTAAATGGGGTCCTGGGGATTGAGCCTAGGCCCTTCACACTGAGCTACCTTCCTGGCCTTGTTTTTATTGTATTTTATTTATTTATTTAGAGACAAGGTCTCATGCAGTTTGATCTGGCCTTGTACTCACTTTTGTATCCTCCCAGGCTGGTCTCAAACTCACAGAGATCCTCTTGGCTCAACCTCCCAAGTGTTGGGATTACAGATGTGTGCCACCACACCCGGGGAAAGACCACATGTCACATGGGGCCAGGGATCGAATTTGGGTCCTTGTGCTTGCCAGATAGGTGCTTGTACTTCTGAGCTATCTCTCTGGCCCATTTTTGTTGTTTTGTTTTGGGTTTTTCTGTATTTTAGGGAAGGGGTCTCACTTCTAGATTGGACTCATAGTGATTCGCCTGTTTACAGCCTTTCAAGAGATGGGATTACAGGTAAGCCACTACGCCCAGTCTCAATTGCCATCTCAGCGCGCCCTAGGAGCAGGGCCCAGCATGGCAGGCCCAGGGATCAAACAAACCCCTGGCCCATGCACCTGCTTGCAGGCACTTTAATCTGCTGAGCTATTTGGCTGGCCCTCTCTGGCCCATTTTTATTGTTATTTTTAGATAGGGTTTGTCTGAGCCTCTAATGTGCCCTGACTGAGCTCAAACTTGCACTCCTCCTGCCTCAGCCTCCCAGAGTGCTAGGATTATAGGCTTGCACCACCACCACGTGACAGACACTTTCTTTTTTCCTTTTTTTTTTTTATTTTTTTTTTTATTTTGGCAGAACCGGGGATTGAACTCAGGCTCTTACACTTGCCAGGCAAGCACTTATCCTACTGAGCCATCTCCCCAGCCCCCACTTTTCCTCTTACTTAAATGAAATCACAGTGAGCTTGGCACAGTGAACCACACCTGCACTTAAAATGCCCCACGTGGCATGTCTGCCTTGGCAAATTGAGTTCTTGCTACAGCTTCCTTAATGGCTCAAGAGCCACTCCAAGGTTCAGCTGGCCAGACAGCCTTGCAGGGTGGTGACAGATGTGGTATACCTCACTCCCCCCGCTCGAGGCACCTGCCCCCTCACCTCCTTGCCCTCTTTTCACCAGAATTTACTGAGCTCTGCACTGCATCTTTACTCACATTCAGCAATCTGGTAAGTCAGACTTTTGAATATCTAAGCTTATGGTGTCTGGGTTTTATTTTCCTTGCTCAAGGCCAGCAGGTTCCCTTAAATCTCTGGTTCTATTTAGTTTGACACTGACATAAGCTTATCAACATGAACACTCAGGTATGTTGACTGAATGAAAGACCGAGTTAGCAACTTCCTACCTGGTTAACTGTAAAAACCGTCTCAGCCTCTGGGGAAGGGTCTCCTTTCTTTTCTTTTTTTTGGCAGAACTGGGGATTGAATTCAGCTTATTGTACTGAGCCATCTCCCTGGTAAGGGTCTCCTTTCTTAATGTCCAAAATACTACATTTGTTTCATTTCACAAATTGTAACAATGACTCCTTCTATATCATGTCACAGCCACAATCTGTCCCCTGCAGGGCTTTGTCCTCTCTTGATTTTTTGAGACAGATCTTGCTAGGTAGTTCAGGCAGGCTTTGAACTCACTATGTAGACCAGGTTGGCCTTGAACTCACAAGGATCCTCCTGCCTCAGCATCCTGAGTGCTGCGATCACAGGTGCCAGCCACCATGCCTGCCTCCCCTGCAGGTTGAAACATGGTTTACTCAAAGCACATAAAATAGGGCTAAGGAGATGGCTCAGTAGAATAAGTGCTTCCCTGGCAAG
>NW_004524615.1:12463289-12465620 GCF_000260255.1 Octodon degus
TTCTGGGTGAGGGGTGCAAGTCCACCTTGAGGGTTTAGTGTTTAGTTTATTTTGCTTGTTGTTGTTTTACATGCTGTGGTTCAGGCTGGCCTTGAAGTCACATTGATTTTCCTGCCTCAGCCTCCTGAGTGCTGGGATTACTGGTGTGCACCCCTATGTTCAGCCTGGATACAATAGCTTGTGAGAATTCAACACACAGACATGTGGAAACACTGGACAGAGGGCCTCAAGCATGTACCGTGCCTGATGGGCAGGCACACACACATACGCACACGTGGCAAACATACACACGTGGGCTCACTGCTGGGAACAGGGTGTCCGCCCCTCATCCCCATGAGGAAGGACCTTCTCTCCACCCACCCACCTGCCTCAGGCCTGAGGAGCCAGGCTAGCCATAAGGAATCCTGGGTTCTCTGCAAACTATCCAGTGAGATGAGATTTCAAGATTGTCTATGCATGGGGGAAGCGGTGGGAAAATGAGGAGAGAACTGAATCCAAGGTGGGGGAAGCAGAGGCCAGAGCCCGGGTGGAGGGGCCAGGGAGGGGCTTCTGGCTGGTTCTCAGAGGTGACATGGAGGCAGACCTTGCAGCGTAAGGGGGGAGCTTTTGAGGAAGGCGGGCAGCCAATCAGTTTTTCCTGTCCTCAGCACTGGGATGTGACTCAGGCATGCTGGGAAAGTACCCTCCAGCCTTTGACAATTTTTGTATCAGGACAGAGTCTCATTAAATTACCAGGTTGGCTTCAAACTTCCAATCCTCCTGCCTCAGCCTCTGCGTAGCGGGGGTAATGGAGGGTGCCACTGAGCCCCACAGATCTGATTTCCTGAGCACGATGGGTCTTTCCTTGGGCCAGTGCCAGCTGCTGCTGTGAGGCCCTCAGGAGACATCAGCAGAAGCTACACCTTTAGCCACAGTCAAACCCAAGAGGCTTGCGCTTCCAAAACCAAAAACAGTTGCTGCTTACAGTTTGCTCTCTGATAAAATCTACTTATGCTTTTCAAATTATCTTAGAAATGCACAGGATTTTAGGGCTGGCCAAATAGCTCAGTAGATTAAAGCACCTGCTTAGGCATACGCAGGGGTGGGGAGTTCAATTTCCTGGCCTGCCCTGCAGGCCCTTCCCCCAGGGTGCACTGAGACAGAGATTGAGACGGGCATGGTGGCGGGCGCCTATAATCCCAGCACTTGGGAGGCTGAAAACAGGAAGAACACTACAAGTCCAATCTACACAGTGAGACCCTGTACATCCTGTACACCCTGTCTTAAATACATAAAAAAAGAAAAAGAAATGCATAAGACTTTAGTAATAATTCTATTTCAAGTTGGTAAGAACTTCCTTTCAGAAGACTGTTCCTTTAAAATTAGAATTGAAAAATAAATAAAAATAAACAAAATTAGAATTGGATTGAAAAGATATATACTAAATTACAGTTTCTACTAGCTGAAGCTATGAGAAGCATTACTTAGGTACCTACAGGTTCCTGGAAAGTATATTAAAATAAAGCACACATGGGGCCAGGGAGATGGCTCAGTAGAATAAGCGCTTGCCTGGCAAGCACAAGGGTCTGAATTCAATCCCCGGTTCCACCAAACAAAATCACATCTGAAGTCATGCTACATCAAGTAAGCAATTTTTTTTTTTTTTTTTTTTTTTTTTTTTTTTTTTTTTTTTTTTTTTTTTTTTTTTTTGGCAGAACCGGGGATAGAACTCAGACCCTTGCGCTTGCCAGGCAAGTGCTTATTCTACTGAGCCATCTCCCCGGCCTCAAGTAAGCAAATTCTCATGGCAAATCCTTTTCTTTATAATGTTTCTTTCCCCTGCAAGATTTCAATCATTTCAACAATCCTATGAAATAAGTACTATTATTGTTGCCTATTTTATATATGGAAATACATGCATATTTTATTTTTAAGTTTTCAAATAGCCAGCTGCTAATATTATATCACATTTTACAATGGATACAAGTTTTCTCAGGATGTTGCACAAGCTGAAGTGTACTAACTTAATTGACATTGACCAGAAAAACCATTTATAAAAAACAGATGGGCTTGGAGGTGCTCATCTGTAATCTCAGCTACTCAGGAGGCTGAAGCAGGACAGCAAGCTTGAGGTCTTGCTGTGCAATTTAGGGTGTTTCTACCTCAGAATGAAGTGTTTAAAAGGGATAGGAAGGGGCCAGGGAGGGCTGGTGAGATGGCTCAGTGGTCTAAAGCACCTACCTAGAACAAGCTAAGCTTAAAGCATAGAGACTGCGGTTCAATTCCCCAGCACCACAACCCCTGGTGGGCTGAGCTGGCCACACACACACACGTAAATAAATAAATAAAATT
>NW_004524615.1:12465969-12481166 GCF_000260255.1 Octodon degus
TTTTTTTTTTTTTTCAGAACTAGGGATTGAACTCAGGCCCTCGTGCTTGCCAGGCAAGTACTTATTCTACTGAGCTATCTCCCCAGCCTAATAAAAGTTTTTAAAAATTAAAAAATAAAAGGGTATACAGCAATTAACCACTAGGAAGAATGTATGCAATGTGTTAATTACTGAAACTGTCCTACCAATTTTTTTTTTTTTTTTGAGGAACCGGGGATTGAACTCAGATCCTTGCATTTACCAGTCAAGTGCTTGTCCTACTGAGCCATCTCCCCAGCTCCTGTCCTACCAATTTGATTTGAAACTGTCTCATTGCTATTTGTTTATCAATAAAATTATGGGAAAAAATAAAATAAAAAAATAAGTCACTATAAAAAAATTTAAAAAAATAAAAGGGCTAGGGATATACTTTAATGGTAAAGCACTTGCTTAAGTGCCCTACAGCGAGGGCTGGAGGGATGGCTCAGTGGTCTAAAGCACCTACTTGGAACAAGCTTGGCAAAGCACAGGGACCGCAGTTCAATCCCCCAGCACCACATGCCAGCCAGCCCCGCCCCCAGGTGGGCTGAGCTGGCCACACACACACACACACACACACACACACAAAATGAATAAATAAATAAATAAAATTTATAAAAAAAATAAGTGCCCTACAATGAGACCCCAGGACAAGAGAGAGAGAGACAGAGAGAGACAGAGACAGAGGCAGAAACAGAGACACAGACAGACACAGACACAGACAGGATGAACAGAGATGCAAAGAAAATAGTAATACTGAGAATGCTTATTTTCCCCCGACACTGTCGCTGTTTGTGATGTGTACAACAGGCCTCTCAGAAAACTGAAAGGATCAGGAAGTAAATATCTCAGCCTTTATGGGTAGAGAGAGTGAAGAGATTACCTAGTACCAAAATAGCAAGACAGAAGGCAAAGTTCTATTGATTTTTAAATGAAATTCAGTATAAAATTGAGGGCCTTGGGTATAGCTCAGCAGCACAGCATCTGCCTAGAAAGTGTGAGGCTGAGGTCAGTTCCCAGTGCCAACAACAAAAAAACCCCTTTGAATACAGTATTTTGGCAATATAGTTCTATACATGAGAAGAACCAAGTCATTTTGGGAGAAAGCATTACTCTGAACCTCAGATAAGCAAAATTCTATCTTCAAATCACTCTTCTGGAAGGTGATCTTTTGGGGGGGGTGGAAGAGGGGAAGCAGGAAGTTGGAAGAGGGTCTTGCTGCGTAGCCCAGGCTGGCCTTGAACATGTGGCATTCCTCCTGCCTCAGCTTCACATGCCACCACACACAGCCTGGGGTAAACCATTCTCAGGTGGACACTACAAAAATTGGTAACGGGGGAGCTGAGGAGATGGCTCAGTAGAATAAGTGCTTTTCTGGCAAGCATAAGGTCCTGAGTTCAATTCCCGGTTCCGAAAAAAAAAAAAAATGGTGACAAGTGGATTTAGTTTGTGGGTGCTGTGCCCTCCTGTTTAGCCGTAGGCCAGTGTGTATACCTGGAACCTCAGCAGCTCACAGAGGGAGTCCTAAGTCCCAGGGGAAATCCTGGGGATTCCACAATCATAACAGAATGGGCAGGACCCAGGGCCCAGGGTCTTTTACAGTTCAGATTTCTCAGCAAGTGCTTCCTCATTAGCCTGGGAGGCCTGAGGTCACTGCCACACCATGGGTTACTGCTGTTGCACCAAGGAAAGTGGGTTTGTTAGTTACAAAACTAACAAACCAATGTCATAGTCTCATCTTTCCTGTAAACCCAGCACTCGGGAGGCTAAAGCAGGAGGATCATCATGCATTTGAGGCCAGTGTGGGCTACACAGTTCAAGACCCGCTGAACTACACAGTGAGACCCTGTCTCAAAAAACTAAAAAAGAGGGGCTGGTGAGATGGCTCAGTGGTCTAAAGCACCTACTTAGAACAAGCTTGGCAAAACAGAGAGACCGCGGTTCAATCCCCCAGCACCACATGCCAGCCAGCCCCGCCCCCTGGTGGGCTGAGCTGGCCACACACACACACACACACACACACACACACATAAATAAATAAAATTTAAAAAAAAGAAAAAAGAAAAAAAATCTCCACTTCTCTCATTCTTCTTATTCCTCTTATCCAGATTGCCAATCAATTTCCTTTGAGGGGCAAGCATAGCAGATCAGTGTTGCACTGCTAAGTATAGCAAGGATTTCATCCTTTAACATACAAAACCCAGGGGCTGGGAGATAGCTCAGTAATGTAAGTGCCTGCCTGGCAAGCGCAAGGTCTTAAGTTCAATCCCCCGTGCATACGTATGTACATACATACATACATACATACATACAATACAAAACCCAGAAACTCAGCCTTTTATAGGCACCCTGCTTTGTGATCACAGAGGGGAAGGGAGGGGAGAGATGAACAGGGAGGCAATCACACACAAACCTCAGACAGTACTGGACTACAAAAATGCAGAGCAGGGGAGCAGATTGGAAGAAATGAATCAGAAATCTCCCAAACAGGGCACATGCTTGTAATCCCAGTGCTGGGGAAGCTGAAAACAGGAGGATCACTATGAGTTTGAATTGCATAGTGAGACCCTATACCAAATACATAAATAAAAAAAGAAATAAAGAAAAATCTCGGGAGGCCGGGGAGATGGCTCAGTAGGATAAGCACTTGACTGGCAAATGCAAGGATCTGAGTTCAATGCCTGGTTCCACAAAAAAAAAAAAAAAAATCTTGGGCTGTTTGTCGAATCTCCCACAAGAATGAAGACCATTCTTAGCAATCAGACAGTCAACATTCCAGAAAATGTTGACATCACTCTGAAAAGACACACAGTTATTGTGAAAGGCCCGAGAGGAATTCTCCGGAGGGACTTCAACCACATCAATGTGGAACTCAGTCTCCTTGGGAAGAAAAAGAAGAGGCTCCGGGTCGACAAGTGGTGGGGAAACAGAAAAGAGTTGGCAACTGCCTGCACTATCTGTAGCCATGTACAGAACATGATCAAGGGGGTCACGCTGGGCTTCCTTTACAAGATGAGGTCTGTGTATGCTCACTTCCCCATCAATGTTGTTATTCAGGAGTATGGGGCTCTTGTAGAAATTAGGAATTTCTTTTTTTTTTTTCTTTTTGGCGGAACCAGGGATTGAACTCAGGCCTTTGAGCTTGCCAGGGAAGCGCTTATTCCACTGAGCCATCTCCCCGGCCCCAGAAATTTGGAATTTCTTGGGTGAAAAATATATTTGCCGAGTTCGTATGAGGGCAGGTGCTGCCTGCTAGGTATCTCAAGCCCAGAAAGATGAGCTAACACTTGCAGGAAATGACATTGAGCTTCTTTCAAATTCCACTGCTTTGATTCAGCAAGCCACAGCAGTCAAAAACAAGGATATCAGAAAATTTTTGGGTGGTATCTGTTTCTCAAAAGGGAACAGTTCAGCAGCCAGATGAGTAAGATCTGAGAGCTAATCCAGCCACAGAAACAAGCTTCTGGATTGTAAAGCCAACCTGTGATTTTTTTGGGCAGAACTGGGGATTGAACTCAGACCCTTACGCTTGCCAGGGAAGTACATATTCCACTGAGCCATCTCCCCAGCCCCAATCTGTGATATTTTAATGAGACAATAAAAAATTTTTATTAAATAGAAAAAAGAAAAGAAAAATCTTGGGGGGCTGGGGAGATGGCTCAGTAGAATAAGCACTTGCCTGGCAAGCGCAAGGGCCTGAGTTCAATCCCTGGTTCCGCAAAAAAAAGAAAAAGACAAGAAAAGAAAAACCTCCCAGAGGAGGGTGAGTTCTTTCAACAGATTAAGAGTTGTAGGGTTTTTCATGGTTACTCAGATGAAACAAGAAAAGGTTTCAACCTCTTTGCCTCATTGTCTTTGGGCCTGAACAAAATAAAAGTCAGGCATATTCCAAACATCCATTATAATTTTTCTTCTTCCTTTTAAGATGGGGAGGCAACATCTGGTGTAAGATTTGGGGTTTCATTCATGCCAGTAGGGGCCTGGCCCTAGCTCAGTCCTTTAAGTGGCTGCTTCCACAAAGCTGTCAGCCTCAGGTTGCTGGAGTTCGAACCTCACAACTCTCCCGCTGGCCAAAAGTGCCCTAAAGGCATTCGAGGAACCAAAAAAAAAAAAAAAACCTTATTCCATTCATGCCAGTAATCATGGCCAGGTAGCGAAGCACACACCCAGAGGAAGGCCCCTAGGGAAGGCTGCCCTGCCGCACTTCTGGCCTCAGCAGGACCCACGGATTCTAGCAGCTAATACGAGCAGAGAAGCGTACATGGCAACTGCACACACGTCCAAAGGGGCTGGGTTTTGGCAGGAAGAGACCATATTTTCCAAGTTAGTCCAGCTTGCAGTCGACAGGCTAAATGGCCATTTATTTGCATGCAGAATGAGCTGGTGCTCCAAGGCTACCAGAGCCTTCAGGAAGTGGTCACACGCCCCGCCTCATGCGCTAGGAGTACACCAGATAAAGAGCAGGTTTGCACTTATTACTTCACCCTCTCTTCCTGCTCCTGCTCCACTGAGACGTGAAACTGTTAGAAATGGCTTTATGTCACAGAAGACTTTAATCCTTCAAATTCTTGTATAACTTTGAATAAATAGTTACTGTTCCACTTAAAAAGACATATTTTGGAGAGTATATTCATATCTATTTGCATTTGATTTCTAGGTCAACTGATGTGATTATTTTTGTTAAATGTTGTCTAGTGCCCTTAACTACAAGCTGAATTGTATTAAACAGTACAAAGTCATCTTGAGTATTTTAAATCAGTTTGTGTAATTAGGTTTCCCAGTACCTATGGTTACCTAATATTTAATATTATAGAACTCTCCTCAAAAAGTTACCAGTTTTCAAGGCTATAAGGAAAAGCAGAAGACTCTTTTAATTCTGTATTTATCATTTACTTTCTGTATATATAGTTTAATAACCTGCTCGGGTTTAATTTGCCAAGCTTGAATTCTTTACTGCATTTGCATAAATTCTCTACTGTTTAGAGCTTAAAGCTACAGAAGCAATGTTAGGAGTTGCTTGGACTGAATTTTAAACTTTTCCACATTGTTAAACAAGCATATTCTTCTTTTCTTGTCATTAGTCCAAGAAAAATATGCTTAGTGTATACTACTAAAGGCTGCTTATGTGTTAACCTGTCTTAATGCCAAAAGTTTGCTATTAGTCCACAGTTTCCTTAAGAACTCTTTAGAAAAGGATTTGTTTGCCTTAATGAATACTGCTATATAAAAACAGTATAACGAGTGGGGGGGGGGCAGAAGCGGGAAAACCCTGCACCCGAGCTACTCCGCCAAGAGTGAATAGCCACGTCTAGATGGTGTGTCATGAGGACTCGATCTTTCCTTAAACATAATAATGTTTTCTTTTATTCACATGATTTCTTAGTGTATTTTTCATGCAGAACAGTTTCTCGACCTTGATATACAGTGACGTTAAAACTTTTCTTTTCGTGGCAATGTATAATCTGTAAGATATGGTAAGGATCTTGACTGTCTTGGAGGGGATATGATAATACATCTACTGGATGGAAGATCCTATTAAAAAGTAGAAAAAGCTTTAGTAATTATGCAAATGTGATGGTTTGTACCCTGTTTTTCTTTTTTCTCCCGTGGTCTATAATGAAATTGTTATAGCAGTGCAAAATAAAAATCCTATCTATTTTTTAAAAAGCAGGTTTTATTTATTTTTTGTATTTTCAGGAAGGGTCTACAGGCTGTTCAGGTCTTTGTTTTTTTGTTGTTGTTTTTGGGGTTTTTTTTTTTGGCGGAACCAGGGATCGAACTCAGGCCCTTGCGCTTACCAGGGAAGTACTTAGTCTACTGAGCCATCTCCCCAGCCCCTGTTCAGGGTCTTACTACTAGATTGGACTCATAGTGATCTGCCGGCTTACAGCCCAAGAGCTGGGATTACAGATGCGCGCCACCACGCTCCATCTCAATTGTCGTCTCAGCGCGCCCCAGGGGCGGGGCCGGCATGGCAGGCCCGGGGATCGAACCCCAGATGGCTGGCCCTAAAAAGTAGGTTTTAAAACAGGCAAAAAAGGAGGAAGACGTTTGGGCAGTCATATTGACTGTGAAGTGGAAAGCTTTCTGGGTCTAAGTTATAATGGGTTCCACCGCCCTTAGCCGTCCTCTCTCAAGGGCCAGCTCTGAACAAGCCTGTCCGCTGCTCTGGGTGCAGTCAACGACTTCTGTGTAATTACAATTTCTTAAACATGTTTGTAGCACATAATTAGAATTGCAGGATGTGTTTATTTGCTTGTAGCCTCCACCTCCTGCCTCAGCCTGGAGAGCGGTCATTATAGGCACCTACCATCACGCTCAGCTGAGATCACAGATTCTTAAAAATTAATATAAATCTTTGATCACAGTGATAAGACAAGTCAAGAAGTAATATCTGAGGAAGAAACAGAGACCGAGGCTCCCAAGAGCTGAAAGTTGTGATTTTAGAAAGTGGTCTTTAGGCTGTCCCTGAGCCCCCTCTCTACCAGACATGTAACAGATAATAATAATTATGCAGTGAATAAAGACCTCAGTGCAAAAGCCAGATTTCTTAAGTTAGCTTTATGTAAGTTTGCTTTCCATAATCATATGATATGGATAATAATTATTCGTAAAGCACTTAAAAATGAGAAGAGCAAGTGGAAGTATCTATCCTATTGACTTGCTAACCACTGTGCTTGTCAATTATTCAAATGAGAAGAGTAGCACAGTCAGAAGTTTCAAAGAAAACTGATGTGATTTTAGTTACCTTCAAGCAAGCATAAAATTGTCCTAGTGGGATAGGTAAGGAAAAGGTAACGCGTGCCTCACACCTTACAACACTATATTTCTATATTTTAGCTCTATTTTTAAGCTCTTGAGATACTGCAACACCCTGAATTTATAGGTAGTTTCCTGGGGTCAGAAACCAGTTACAGGTTTTTAAACACCTTTAAAATTACAAAACAGCAACTCCTTATCATAATCTTTCTGTCCACGTAACTTAAGGCACACAGGAGACCAATTTTCCTCTGCAAAGAAAACTCACCTTTACAACTCTGCCAGAGGGTGTTGAAACCCTTGAGACAATTTGTTGTGGGAGATGCTGGGGTCTTTAAGAAATATCTTACATCCCTATTCCCTGAAAAGAAAGGAAAAAGGGAAAGAAAGACAAACACTCCCTCCAAACAAAAGCAAAGCACTCCACAGGAAGCCCTGCTGGAATCCAGCCTGGCCCCACCTGCGGCTCCAGACCCAAGTCCGGGTGCCCACACAGCTGGGGGCAGGCAGCTCAGTGTGGGAGTTCCACGTGGCAGCTCTAAAACAAGCATTCCTAAGTCCTCCACAAGCTTGCTAAGAGGACTTGGGTCACCCCCCACAGGCAGCCTCCAGCCTTCCCCACACTGGGCCTGCCCTTCCTGGCCAGCTGTAGCCTGGCCTGCTGGGAACTCAGTAAATCTAGCTGCAATGCTTCGAGCATTTTTTTTTTTTTAGTACTAGAGACTGAACCCAGGCCCTGGCTACAATTTTTTTTTTTTTTTTGGTGGAACCAGGGATTGAACTCAGGCCCTTGCGCTTCCCAGGCAAACACTTATTCTACTGAGCTATCTCCCCAGCCCCCAATTTTTAAAATTTTGAGATGAGGTCTCCCTTAATTGCTAAGTTGCCTAGGCTGGGCTTAAACTTTTTATCATCCTGCCTCAGCCTCTCAGCATACTGGCTTTGCAAACATGCACCACTATATCTGGCTTCCCCTCTCTCTCTTCCCTGTTCTCTTAATTAGTACGTTTGCTGTACATAATGATTACATTCATCAGTCCATGTATACAACACATCTTAATTCTTTTTGCACCCTCTCCCCCTTCCATCTTTTTTTTTTTTTAAGTATCTTACAAAGTCATTAGTTCGAATAGGTTTTTATTTAAATAAGAAATGAAAGCCCAGCCAGACTAAAGCGCCTGCTTAGGCAGAGCACAGCAGCCTGGGCCCCACCCCCGGTGAGCTGCACCCACCCCACCCCCAGGGCACACTGAGATGGCGACTGAGACTGGGCATGTTGGCATGGCCTGTAATCTCAGCATTTGGGAGGCTGCAAACAGGAGGATCACTACAAGTCCGACCTGTGTAGTGAGATCCTGTACTAAATACAAAAAGAAGAAGAGGAAGAGGAAGAGGAAGAGGAAGAGGAAGAAGACGAAGACGAAGAAGAAGAAGAAGAAAAAGAAGAAGAAAGGAAGGCAGGCAAGCCATTTCAAGTCCTGAACAAGGACTTGCAGTTCTACATTGACTCTACCACTCCACAAAATCCTTGGCCTGTATTTTTCTCTCTATAGTGCAGTTTGTAACAGGGCTGGCCAAGAAAATACACAAAGTGGGTATCCCCTGCCCAGCCCCCACACCTGCCCCGGAGCCGCAGAGGCTGCCAGGCTCCCCTGATGAACCATCTGGGGCTATACTGTGGCTCCAGGAGCCACCTTGCCCTGCTCAGGACCCAGCAGGGCCAACCTGAGGACATACAACCCGGCCTCAGGTGGCAGACTTGGGCTCTCACTGACAAGGCCAGAGAACAAAGCAGCCTCAGGCTTTGTGATCTTCACCCTGTCCCCAAGTCTTCCTGAAGGGCCAGAGCTGGTGGCATCACTGAGTCCCCTGCAGACCTGTCCATGCACGAGGCACTGGTGGGCCATGGGGATCGATTCTTCCACAGGGACAAACTTTAAAAGGTGGGTCTGGGTATACAATGGCTACCTCAGCCACATGTGGTGTACACCTACAATGCCAGCACTTAGGAGGCAGAGGCAGCAGCATCACTGTATGTTTGAGCCCTGTCAAAAATAATCCGTACTTTGCTAACTAAAAGAAAAAGAATCTCCAGGACTCTCAAGTGCCCCACCAAAGGGCCAGTGGCCATCTGTTCTTCCTTGGCTGTCCTCAGGAGAATCCAGGAAGGATGTCAGGTGCTGTTTCTGTTTTCTGAGACAGGATCTCACTGTCTCAGAGAGTGAGATGTAGTTCAGACTGGCCTTGAGCTTGCAGCAGTCCTCCTGCCTCAGCCTCCAGAGTGCTGTGATCACAGTATCACCACAGCTACCACAGCTGGCTTCATCACGACATTTCTGAACCCCATCAGACTCCGAGGACATTCAGCCTCAACGAGATCCATGTGTCTACAGGTCCAAGACACCATAGGGCAGCCACCAGCCACCATGCCCTGAGGCTTTGCCTTAGGCATAACTGACACTCAAGCAAGTGGCTGACAACAGAGTTAGATCAAAAAGGCTGCAGAAGCAAAGCATAGTTCTGACCTCAGAATAGAGCTCACATTGCCTTCGTAGGATCTCCATGTATGTGTGAGCACGCTGCTGGTCACCAGTATGTTGGTCTTATCGTAGCCCACAGGGATACCCTCTCCCTTTAGACCTCACTCAGGTCATTCTTTTCTGCGGTCCTTATTGCAAGCTTCAACTGAAAACAACTTTGCCTGCGGGAAGAATTTTCTGGTCCTGAATTCGTTCTCTGGCTTCAGCAGCAAGGCCCAAACTTCCAGAACACAGTTTTACATCCCCAGCCCTTTGTAATTTTTGAGAGTCTCACTCAGTTGCCCACGCTAGGCTTGAACTTGTGAATCCTCTTGCCTCAGCCTCCTAGAATGTTGGTATTTCAGATATTTGCCACTATATCCAGCTAAACCCCCCCCCCAAAAAAACCCACCAACAAAACAAAGCAAGAAAAGAAAAACTTCTATGTTTAGAATCTGGGCTTAGTAGCATACATCTGTAAGCCCAGCATAAAGAAGCTCGAGGCAGGAAGAATATGAGTTCAACGCCAGCCTGGGCTACACAGCAAGACCCCATCTCAAAAAACAAAAACAGAAAACTGCTGTGCTTACATTAAGTATTGAGAAGTTCAGAAGGACTCAATTTATATTGAATGAGCTTTGGGAATGCACATCAAAAACTCATGAACAAACGGGGCACGGCGGTACATTCCTATTCTTCTGGCTATTCGAGGCCGAGAGGAAGGACTGCAAGCTGGAGGCCAGCCTGCACAACCTGGCGAGACCCTGGCTCAAAATCAAAAGGGCTGAGTGTGTAGCTCAGGGCCAAGCACCATAGGTTCAATCTCCAGTACAGTATCATAAAGAAAGAGGGAGAGAGAGAAGGAGGGAAGGAGGGAAGAAGGGAAGGAGAAAGGGAAGGAAAAGAAAGGAAAGAAAAGAGAGCATAGAGTAGAGACCTGGGACCCATGACACTAATGCTAATATGCTCTGTATAACAGGACGGCAAAAGCTGTCCTTCCCTGTCAGGTCTGTGCTGAAATACACGGCCAGGTTTCTTGCACATCGGCCATGGAAAGGAGAGCTGGGTCTAAGTCCTCTGGTCTCTGCAAGGAAATGGCTTCCTGCCTACTTTTGTTGCTTCCCAGAGGCTAGCTTGGGCCTGCAAGGGCATTTGTTGATGGGGTGAGATGTGTTTGTGTGTGTTCCTTTTGGCTCTCAGGGAGAGATTTCTGCCCTCTGCCTGAGAATTCCATCTGAAAAAGAACCTGCAGTCTTGGAAGAAATGTAGATACAGGCTCGATTTTAAGGGAGTTCTTGTCATGCTGAGTTTGTGAAAAAGCAACATTTGGGGGAAAAGCAAATCCACTGAGGCAGTCTTAAAAATACCTGCAAGGAGCTGGGCGTCACCCAGCAGCGTGGTGCCTGCAGAGCGTGCATGAGGCCCTGGGTCCCACGCCTTGCAGTGCAAAACAGAATCCGCAATTGTGCTTCAAAACCGCAAGTGAGGGAGGTATTTTCCACAGGAATGAAACTAAATACACATCCTTGCACTTCTTGGGGAAGTTGTTTTGCATTCTGGGTACTACAGGGTAGAACCAAGGTTGTGCTGCCACCGAGCTCCTCTCTCAGCTCTTTTCTTATTTTTCATTTTGAGACAGTCTCACTATGACGGCCAAGTAAGACTCAAACTCACAGCAGTCCTCTGGTGCAGCCTCCTGAGTGCTGGGATTACAGGGTGGGACACCACACCTGGCTAAAATAATATAATTTAAAAGCTCTTATGATTGGCTATTTACCCTTTAGCAGGATTGTACTGTCATGAAACATACAGTATTTGAATTTTTTTTTTTTTTTTTTTGTGGACCTGGGGATTGAACTCAGGCCGTTGCGCTTGCCAGGGAAGTGCCTATTCCACTGAGCTATCTCCCGGGCCCCACATATAGTATTTGAATATTAATCCTGAAATTTTGCCCTAACTGGTTTCCTACAAAAGAAGCCTAACTACATTGCTTTCCACTGAAAACATACTTCCAGTGGGAAAGAAGGGATTCTCTCTCTCCAGACCTGTGTTCTCTGAAATTAGAACTGCTAACCTGTTGCCTTCCTGCGCATGTGCAGTGGCTGAATTAATAGGCCAGAAAGCAGCAGCCCTAGGAACTGCTCCAGGGCATGGAGTACTTGAAAAGGAAAGGAATTCACACAACGGCACAATACCTCCCTGGAAGCCGTTATGCTCCATCAGAACCCAAATCTATTTCTTTCTCTCATTGCTGGGGATTGAACCCAGGGCCTTGTGTACACACACTGGGCAAAAGCCCAACCCTTCCAATTCTAACTTTTCTCTTTTTTTGGTACTGGGAATCGAACTTAGGACCTTGTGCTTGCCAGGCAGGCCCTTCATGTGTGGGTGAATAGACTTCGTATTTGCAATGAATAAAACTTTATTTCCCAAGTTGGCATTTAAGATATGCAAATACGGAACTGAGTTTCTGAACACTTTAACTCTCTCCTACTTTGCCTCTAGATCAAAATGACCAGTTAGCATTCCCCAGGGGCTTTCTACAGAATAGTGCTAAAAATCCCTTCAGCCCTCTGCTGGCCTCCCCACAAACAAAAAAGTTGGTAAACAAAAGAAAACAAACCCAATAGAATTCCATTTCCTACCTGTTTCAAGTCCCCCACGGCAGCCCCAGTGAAAGCAGGCATTGTGAGCCCTCACTTTCGCCTTTCTTGCTTTTGTTCCCTTGAGAGCCAGTCCTGAAACTTACCCAAGCCGTGAGTCTCTGGGCAAGAGGCAGGTCCGGACCTTAAAAAGAAAGGTTCCAGGGGAAAATCACCATCTTAGTGACTTGGCTCTTCCTTTTTTTCCACATCAAGATTTTGCTGGGGCCACCAACCTGCAACCTACTCTCTTCCAAGTCAAACCGCCAGATACCGGTCATGTTAGCGGCCAGCCTGGCCTGTGGAGGATTAGAGAGTGGTCTGTGACATCGCTCCTCTTCCCCACACCCAAGTGGGCCCCATAAATGGTAACACTCAGCGGGATGCACCCCGAACTTTAAGCCTCAGCAATGACTAAAAGGAAAGTACCACAAATCTACCGACATTATCTGTCACACAAAAGAAAGGAGAAGGAATTAATCAAAGTCTCTCTCTTAATGCAATGCTTGATTGAACCACCCCAATCCCTTTTTAAATAGGATACTGGTGGCGGGTGACCCTGCCGACACACCCTGGCGAGGTACACAAGGAACACTTGTTCAGTTTTTTCTTTTCTTTATGACCTCATTAAAGAGGATTTTGAAGACTGTTCCTGAAGATGAGAACAGGGTCTTCTTTTTTCGGTACCAGGAATTGAACTCACAACCTTATGCTTGCCAGGCAGGCAATCCACCACTGAGCTATATTCCTGACCCAAGAACAGTGTCTGAAGACATCTGGAGCTGTGTATGTCCTTAGCCTTTTGCTGCTCTGCTGGCTGCGTCTCCATGTTCAGCCTGGGCACACTCTGCTCACACCCACCTCCCCCAAAACAAGAGAGTCTGGACTAAAACCTCAGCACAGCAACCCTCTATGTGCATGCACATACGCTGGTTTCTTACAACAGAAAGTTTGGCCCCAACCAACTTGAGATCCATTCTCTTTCCCATCTCCTCCAAGTCAGGAGCTGCCATTAATTAGCTCTGGCGGCTGCTTGTCACTTCTTAAGAGAGGGTGGCTGCTGCCAACCCTGCCTGGTGTGAAAATACTCCACCACCAGGAAGGCTTTCCTCTAAGTGTTTGTTGATTCCATGCTTCCATTTAATATGGAAGATTCTGTCTTACGATCGAAACAAACAGATTTATCACTGAAGGCTTGCAGTGAGGCCAGGGAGAAAGGAAGCCAAGGCCGGAGCCAAAATGTACTATTTTTATTGACTTCTTAGAAACCAAATAACCTGGCATATTAGTGTGTGCATTCTGCAACAGACATTCAGCCCCATTGTACGACTCCGAGGAGAATAAAAGGAAACCCTACTGTTTGAAACCCAGCGGAACATCCCCACAACAGGGCCCAACTGTTCCTCATGCATGAATGGGAAGGAGATGAAAGGAGAGATGGACTTCTGAGGTGCAGCAAAAAACAAAGACAACAAAAGTGCTGGCCATGAGGGAATGACACAACTCACTGCAGCGCGAAGCATGAGAGAAAGGGGCGCGGACAATGGTGCGGACAGCTAAGTGACACGTAGGAGAATTGAAAAATCTACACAAGTGTCTTTTCTCTCCACCCTTGGGGAAAAACAATTAAATGTTGGTACATCTGTCATTAAAAAAGAAAGGAAAGAAAAAGACCACTAAAAAAAAAAAAGAAAGAAAAGAAAAAGACCACTGAAACCTGGAGCCATGGTTGGGGCTGGTCACTTAACTCCCCAAAAACTGCAACCCTCCTGCTAAAGCTCGCCGCCTGTTTCTCACATTTGCTAAAATGAAGAGATTTCATTTCTGTGACGATTTCTGACATCTGAGGATGGGGTAGCAAATCAAAGCTTCCTGAAAATGCATGTGGACGAGATGGGAACCCGCATGCAGAGCTCAAGGTCCCCCTGTGAAAGATGGGCCTCGGGAAACGCAGATGGAGAAACCTGGCTGCTGACGCAAGGCAGTCCCGGAGCCACAGACTCTGTGCACAGACGCGGACCTGCGCATAGATTTCGGATAGAACCTGCGCTTAGCGGCAGCTCTAAACCCTGTACGTTTCCCCACTCTCAAGCCCTAATGCCAGGAAGACTGTGTAAAAAACTCAATAGGAATGAAGGAAGCGTCCTTCTCAGCCCCACTGTGGGGCAAAGGCAGGCACAAGAGGCGACGGCAACAATTACCTTTGGATGTTTCTGTTTTTCTTAAGCACACCCACACCTGTCCACACTTCACTAACATTGAGCCCCGCTAATGAAGTGTTCAGTGAGCAAATCCCACCGACCAAATATATTAAAACCCACCCTATGAAACCCCGCTAGATGTTTATTGCTCCGGAAGTCCAGCAGCCTGGGAAAGTCACACCAGGTTTTAAACCTTGCTCCTTGAGCCTTCTTTCTTGCTTGATAAGCCTGCAGCCTCGCACAAGACCCAAGATGCAGTTATTGACCCTGTCAGAAAGCCTGATGAATGGATAACCGCTGTAATTGATTAGCAGAGAAGTGTGAATTAAAACAGGGCATGGCATCAATAACCAGCCTCTGACAACAGAGCCTCACGTCGAATGTAAAACAAGGGCCTGTGGCAATATCTCATCAAAGGCTCGCTTTTTTTAAGTCCAGAGGGAAGGGGAAGTAAATGGCCTGGTGTCCTGCTCTCTGCAATTCTTCCTTCCTTCCTCCTGGGAATGATGCCTTGTGAAGCCACCAGCAAACAGTATGGAAACTCAGTGGCAGAGTACCTTCGTGTATCAAGCCATCC
The DNA here is from genome assembly GCF_000260255.1 of Octodon degus. Taxonomy (NCBI): domain Eukaryota; kingdom Metazoa; phylum Chordata; class Mammalia; order Rodentia; family Octodontidae; genus Octodon; species Octodon degus. The sequence continues at coordinate 12,480,686 of NW_004524615.1, forward strand.
GGAGCAGTTCAAGGGTTCTGTGACACCAGGACTCAGAGAGCAGGTAAGAAGTCCTGTTCTTGAGCCGAGTGCAGTAGTACATGCATGTAACTCTAGCTCTAGGGAAGCTGAGGCAAGAGGACTTCTGTGAGTTTGAGCCCAGCCTGAGCTACATGGTGAGGTCCTGTCTCAAAAAGTAACAATTTTTTTAAAAAAGGCCTCTCTCCATTTTTTTCTTTCTTTTTTAAAAAATTTATGTATTTGGCACAGGGTCATACTACACAGCTCGGACTCGTAATGATCCTCCTGTCTCAGCCTTCTCAGCTCTGGGATTACAGGTGTAGGCCAACATGCCCCAATTTATCTACATTTTTTCACTGAGAACTCTCTTCAATTATATCCTCATTAGGGGCCAAGGAGATGGCTCAGTAGAGTAAGTGCTTCCCTGGCAAGCACAAGGGCCTGAGTTCAATCCCCGATTCCACAAAAAAAAAAAAAAAAA
>NW_004524615.1:12481936-12483446 GCF_000260255.1 Octodon degus
CCTTGCGCTTGCCAGGCAAGCGCTTATTCTACTGAGCCATCTCTCCAGCCCCTACACAGCAAAATTCTGTCTCAACAACAAAGAAAAAGGAAGCCAGAAACAGCAGAATCTCAAACTGACATTGTCTCCCAAGGGCTCTGAGCCCAGAACAAGACCTGGAGTCCAGAACACCCCTCAGCAAAGTAAGCAGGGGACGGGACCAAGCACGGGAAGCCACGACTCTGGACAATGAAAACTCACAAAACTGACATGGTCAAAGAAACAGAGGTAGCCTGAGGTCTGGCCTAAGAAGAGCACAGTAGGAGTCACAGCGGCTGAGCCTAGGCTAGACCCAAGTGTGGGGTCAGTCTATGCTGCCTGGGAGGCTGGGAGTTGCAGACAGAGAAAGTGAAATAAAAACTCACCCAAGGCACTAAGTAAATCAGTATTATTTTCCAGAAGAAAAACGCCAAGGAGGGTTCCAAGGATGCAGTCCCCAACCCAGGGCACGTGGACTCTGTTTCTGAGGAGCATTCCAGCCAGTGACCATAAAGCCACCACACACAGGGCCAGCAGGTACAACACAAGGGTCCCTGGGAACTAAAAATCAGTGGAAGCAGGGCCACAACAGAGCACAAGAGACGTGCGTGGAAAGCGCAGCTGGCTGTGCATGCTTATAATCTTAGGTACTTGGGAGGCTGAGGTGGGAGGACTGTAAGCTTGAGGCGGGCCTGGGGAGCTCAAGAAGACCCTACCCCAGAATAAAAGTTGGGGATGTAGCTCAGTGGTAAAGCACTTGCCTAGCAGGCTCCAGCCCCTGAGTTTGATCCCTGGTACTGGGGTGGGGGAGGGGGAACCATAGTAGCATTGAAAGAATAGGGTATTCGTGAAAAATTTAAAAAATCAATTTGAAAGAGAACCAAATAGTGGTCTCAGAAGGAAAGAGAATCACTAAAATTACTGGGCAAAATAGCTTGGGCATAGCTGCTGGGAGGGTCACTGAGCGAGTGCAGATGGATGCAGGGAAATCATCCAGACCTTGGGACAGAGTCAGGAGAGGGGGCCAAGAAGATCAGAAGTGGCAGCGGAAGCCACTGGACAGCCAGGCAGATGAGCACGGATGAGGGTGAGTGGCTCCGGCTTCTCCGGAACAAAGGAATAGGCAGGTTCTCAGGGTGAAGGAGACGCTCAGAGCGGCATCAGCAATCACAGATCTACAGCCAAACACATAACCATGAAGCTAGAGAATTCATAATTTAAAAAAATTGCAAAATACATTGTTCCTAAGCAGCAAAATAACCCCGAAATAACTGAAAAGTCCTTTCAAAGTACTCAGAAAAAATAACCTTTTAACTTGGAATGTCACTAAATTATCATTCAAGAACTAGGGGCAGGGGTAGGAGTGTAACCCTGGATTTGACCCCCCAGCAAACAGAACCTGGAAGCCAAAAGAGATTGTGCCTTAAATATATTGAATTAGTAGTCAATACACATGTACACAAAAGCAAGCTGTACAGATAATTTCTTTTTT
>NW_004524615.1:12483811-12485280 GCF_000260255.1 Octodon degus
CAGATAATTTCTAGCAAGTTTTAACTTTTCAGAAAGTAGCTGTCCACAGCAGTGCATGTGTGTAACCCCCGCATTTGGAAAACTGAGGCTGGAGAACTATAAATTCTAATCCTTCCTGGACAACTTAGCAAGACCTTATCTGGTTTTTTGTTTTGTTTTGTTTTGCGGAACGTGCTTATTCCACTGAGCCATCTCCTGACCCAGCAAGACCTTATCTAAAAATTAAAAATTAAAAAAGGGCTGGATGTAGCTCAGTGTGAAGGTCCTGGGTTCAATTCCTAGCCCCCAAAAGAAATTATTTTTTTATTACACTTTTGAACAGAATATCTTGTTTATAATAAAAAATGCAAAATCCCTGAATTTTGGCAAACCAAGTCCAAAGAAGGGAAAAACATGTATTATACCAACTATACAATGAGTTACAATGAGAAAGTATATTGTTATTATTACTTCATTAGCAGCTCATGAAGAAAGTCTTCTGAACATCTCAAAAGATATGGGGGGATGGGCTGGAGAGATGGCTCAGTAGAATAAACGCTTTCCTGGCAAGTGCAAGGACCTGAGTTCAATCCCTGGTACCGCCAAAAAAAAAAAGATATAGGGGGAAAAAGATGCAGAGAAAGGATTGATAAAATGTGATAATCACTGATAATTTTTAAAAATCCATTAAGTGGGGCCTTGCCAGATAGCTCAGTTGTTTTTTGATGGAACCGGGAATTGAACTCAGGCCCTTGTGCTTGCCAGGGAAGCACTTATTCTACTGAGTCATCTCCCTGACTCCCTAGCTCAGTTGTTTAAAGTGCCACTTGGGCAAACACATTCAGGCGAACAGGACCATGGTTTGAGTCCCAGTTCCAGAAGCTGTACTAGACTTGCCCTTAAGGCAGCTTGAAGTAGAAAAAAAAAAAAAAAAAAAAATCCTCAATTTTTTTTTTCGTATTTTAAAGAAGGGTCTACTGGGTATTCTGGGTCTTACTATTAGATCAGACTCATAGTGATCCACCTGTTTACAGCCTCCCAAGAGCTGGGATTATAGATATGCACCACCACACCCAGTCTCCATTGCCATCTCAGTGTGCCCCAGGGGTGAAGGCAGCACAGCAGGCCCAGGGATTGAACCAGCCCCTGATCCAGTGAGCTATTTGGCCGGCCCTCAAATTTAAAAAAAAAAAAAAAAAATCTAGTAAGTGTTCAGAAAGGGCCATGTACAGTGGCTCATGCCTGTAATCCCTAACTACTTGGCAGGACACAAATTAGCACCCAGTTTGGGTAGCTTAGAGAAACCCTGTCTCAAAAAGTAAAACAAAAAGAGAAGGATACAGCTCAGGAAGAAGCTCCTGAGTTCTAGCTCCAGTACCAATAAAAAGAGCTCATAAGGTACACCAGGCAATGCACAGGCTGCCATAAATGTTTACTTCTTTCAGGAGCCCACATTAAACAAAAGACAAGTGTAAACCCTCAAACACAGA
>NW_004524615.1:12486582-12491529 GCF_000260255.1 Octodon degus
TTTTTAAATGCAGTGACTACTGCTGCTAAGTGCCATCCAATGGAAAGGCAGGCCCACAAAATCTCAGCTTATTTGCCAGACCTAACATCAAGTGATTTCTGGTCCTTCACCAGATACAAAATGACCATGAGGAACGGGGAGATGGCTCAGTAGAATAAGCGCTTCCCTGGAAAGTGCAAGGGCCTGAGTTCAATCCCTAGTTCCACCAAAAAAAAAGATCATGAAAGGCAAACGTTTTGAATCAACTCAGGACATTAAGGCAGCCAGGACAGTACAAGAAAAGCCATTTGTGAATGAGGATTTGCCAATAGGCCAATGGGCGTTGGCGAGATCCTGCAGAGAGTGTTGGAATACCTGGTGTCTGACATCGTGACGCCAGATGGTTCTGGTATTTATGACCCTTGTGAAAAAGAAGCCACTGATGCCAGCAACGGGAAGACATCACACAGAGTGCGCAGCATGCACTGCGGCTTGCTGCCTTCGGCCAGCTCCATAAAGTCCTGGGCATGGACCCCCTGCCTTCCAAGATGCCCAAAAAAACCACCCTGCCTTCCAAGATGCCCACAAAAACCAGAGTGAACCTAGTGGACTACACTGCTCAAAACCCCCCAGCACCACTTATGCCATTACGCCTATGCAACGCCCCATGGGGGAGGATGGGGAGAAGTGCTCTTGCAAAAAGAAGACGATTCAAAAGGAAGAGGAGAAGGCTGAGCCTCCCCAGCCATGAACATGCTCATGCGGTTGAACCAGCTGAAGCCAGGACTGCAGTACAAGCTGGTGTCCCAGACAGGCCCCGTGCATGCCCCCATCTTCGCCACGTCCATGGAGGTGGATGGCAGCTCCTTCGAGGCCGCAGGGCCCTCCAAGAAGACCGCCAAGCTATGTGGCTGTGAAGGTGTCACAAGACATGGGCTTGCCGACAGGTGCTGAGGGCAGTGACTCCAGCACGGGGGAAGACTCTGCTGAGGTGAGAGGCAAAGCCAGCCATGGTGGCCCTGTCCCCATGGTAGAAGCCGTCTCCACCCCCAGCACCAGTATGCCAAGAACCCAGTGATGGAGCTGAATGAGAAGAGGTGAGGCCTCAAGTACGAGCACATTTCTGAGACTGGAGGAAGTCACGACAAGCGCTTTGTCATGGAGGTCTAAGTGGATGGACAGAAGGTCTAAGGTGCTGGCTCAAATAAAAAAGTGGCAAGGGGCTGGGGAGATGGCTCAGTAGAATAAGCCCTTGCCTGACAAGTGCAAGGGTCTGAGTTCAATCCCCGTTGGGGCTAGGGATGAATTCAATTCCAGGTTCTGAAAAAAAAATTTTGCACTCAGACGCTCCCTTCACCAGCCTTCCCATTCCACTGGGCAAAGGAAGGAACTTCCTGGAGAAGGCAACACAGAAACAGGGAGGCTGAGGCCCAAGGCCGACATGCACACTGCGTGGCAGCAGCGCTGGGACAGGAGAGGTGCTGTCTCCTCCGCAAGCAGCTCCCAGGGCACTGGTCCTGGTCTCTCCCTTGAAGCTGTGAAGCGGCACATCACCTCTGAGAAACAGAAGGGCCCAAAGGAGCAGCCCATGGCGAGGATCGCTCCTGGGAAGCCGGCAGAACCCGAATGACCACCCCTGGCAAGGCCCGCCCACCCAGCACAGTGCACACCGGCGTTCAACTCCCTGTTCTTACACGGAGGATGAGCTACACAGCGCTAGGATCTCAGAGAAAGAACCTGAAAGCTCAAAGCCAAATAAGAAACCTACAAGAGACGCAGGGAGACGATGTAGGCAACATAAGGAAGAAAAATGAGAAATCAGATGTTACTTGGAAAACAACATTTTTTTCAGTGCTAGGGATTGAACCTAGGGCCTTGCACATTCTAGGCAAGTGCTCTACCACTAAGCTACACCCCAGCAATTAGAAGATATATGTATATTTTTTTTCTAATTTTTTTGTGGGGGGGGTGGGGGCGGACTGGGGATTGAACTCAGACCCTTGCGCTTGCCAGGCAAGCACTTATTCTACTGAGCCATCTACCTCGTCCTAGGATTTTTTAATTTAATTTAATTTTATTTTTTTGTGGTACTGGGGATTAAACTCAGGACCCTGTATTTACCAGGCAAGCACTTATTCTACTGAGCTATCTCCCTGGGCACCCTAGGATTTTTTTTTTTTTTTTTTTTTTTCGGAACTGGGGATTGAACTCAGGCCCTTGCGTTTGTTGGGGAAGCACTTATTCCACTGAGCCATCTCCCCGGCCCCTTCTAGGATATTTTTTATAAAAGAAACAGAACACAGAAAAGCTGGCAGAGATGAAAGCAAAATAGTTTTTGAAGAAATCTTGGGGTTGAGGGTTCACTCAGTAGTAGAACATTTGCCCCTCATACTGGAAGCCCTGTGTTCAATCCTTAGTTTTCTCTCCTGTCCCTCTTCTCCCCTCTCATCCCCTTTCCTTCCCTCCCTCCCCATCTCTTATAGATATTGCATTGTTTCTCTGATATTGGCTTATGATTTTTTTCAATCCTTAGTTCTAAGAAAAGAAAAAGTTGGGACCAGTGAGATAGCTCAGTGGACTAAGTCACCTACTTAGGCAATCTTAGGCAAGCGCAAAGACCACAGTTGGATCCCAGGCACCATATGCCATGCCAGCCCCGGGCCCAGGGCGGGCTGAGCTGACCAGAGTCTGGGGCGTAGTGGCATACACCTATCATCCCAGCAGTGGGGAGGCTGAAAATAGGAAGATTACTATGAGTCTGAATTGCGTAGTGAGACCCTATAACAAACACATATATTTTAAAAAAAGAAAAAGGAAATCCTTCAGAAAACTGAAGAAAAAGTTTTTTGGTTTTTTTTTTTTTTTTTTTTTTTGGAACCGGGGATTGAACTCAGGCCTTTGCACTTGCCAGGGAAGCGCTTATTCCACGGAGCCATCTCCCTGGCCCCGCAGGCACTTTCAGACTCACCATCTCGGAGCCCTTTACCTTTCATGGGACTCTTTTCCAAGTAACTGCAAGATGATACACAGCTATGAGTGAGTAAATAAACCATAAGAGACACGATTTCCAGGGCTGGAAATGGAGAGTACAAAAGGAGCAAACACAGGCCTGCGGCCAAGGGAATTCCCAGAACACAGTTACACAGCCGCTTTAGGAAGCAGCAGGCTGGACGGAAGGCTGCAGGAGGAACTCAAAAGACAGTAGAAAGGCAAAGATGGGTAGGGCAGAGAGGAGTGGTCTCTTTTCTACCTGCATGACCACTGGGCCAGCTGGTCAACAAAAAAAGACCATGATGAATTTACTTAACTAAAGTTTTATGTGACACAGGCAGCTTTAGAAATGAAGCCCCCAAGCCCAGGGAAAGACTTCTGCCTTGTGAATTGTGTCTAATGAAGACAAGTGGGGATGAGCAGCGGGCATGGCCTGGGAGAAAGGGCAGGGGCCCTGGGAACCCAGGCCTGGCCACTCACATCCGCCTTGGCCTCCTGTGCAGCCTGCTTGCTTGCTGCTTCCTTCTGGCAGGCTGAGCCCTAGGAATGAGGGTCTCTCCAAGAAAGGGGAGGAAGAGGGGCCCATGGCCTTATTAGATTTATAGCTCACAGTCCTTCAAGAGAAAGGCCTTCTAGTTTCTATGACCTGCCTTGGGGACAGGAAATTCTGGCTTCTATGACTCGCTTAGGAGAGAAAAGGGGAGGAGACTGCTTCTGAGACCTCCAGTCTCCTTCGGTTGGGAGTGCCCAGCCTACAGGCCATAAGCAACCCAGGCAAGCTCCACAACAAAGCACCAGACCTTGCAGCACACTGGTTACAAGCCCCTGAGAGAGAATGCTTAATGCTAACAACATGGCCAAAGTCTGAAGAAAAACACTGGTTTTCACTGAAGACTCAGTTACTAACTGGAGGGGCACAAAAAGTTATGTATCAAAGGAAAGATTTGGTTCAGCTGTGAAGAGTGTTTTATCAGCACCGTGTAAATCCTGGTGTGCACATCAGGTTGACAAATGAGAACTAGGCCTGGGCCTCACAGCAGGAAGCTCCGGGCACTGTACGGCTCGCTCTGTCGGGGCGCTCCAGACTCCTGTCTCTGGAGCTTCTAGCCTTAGGGACCATGAAAAATAAGTGGTTCATTAGCCAGCCAGTACACAGTATTTAGTTATAGCAGCCTGAAGAGACTAAGACAAAAAATTAAAATAAATTAAAACTAAATTAAACATCCTATTGGGCAGCATGGCGCACACTTGTAGGTCCAGCACAAGGGAGGCTGAGGCTGTGAGCTGGAGGCCAGCCTGGGCTACATAGTGAGACTCAGCCTCAAAAGAAAGCAAAGAATGACAATGTGTTATCGAGAAGCACGGTGGTACATACAAATGAATCAGCCACAAGGGTTCCAAGGTTTTGCCTTGGGTATCCAGGCCAGAAGCTTGGGAAGACACACAGAATTTTTTTTATTGTAAAATGTATTTTTCATTAAAATTTACATTAAAAACATCACATCAGATGAGGTAGCCCATACCTATAATCCCAACACTCTGGAGGCTGAGGCAGGAGGATCCCAAATTCAAGCCCAGAGGACTGATGGCCACAGCTGAACTTAGGACCTTTGTACTGAGCTCATCTCTAGCCCTTCATACTGTTTATTTTGAGGGGAGGTTTATTTTTTGGTTTTGGTGCTGAGGACCGAACCCAAGGCTTCCAGCTTGCTAGGCAAGCATTCTACCGCTGAGCCAAATCCCTAGCCCCCATCCTGTTTATTGTGAGACGCAGCCTGACCGAGTTCCTAAATTGCTCAGGTTTGGCTTGAGCTTCTCAGTCATCCTATTTTAGTCATGGAAAAACCTGCCAGTGTTGAGGGGATATGGGCTGTGGGGTACTGTGGTGATGACTGAGCTGAGAAGGACCAGTGGGGACAGGAACAGGATGGAGAGACCCAGTCCTAGCCCAGGTCCGGTGAGTGTGGAGAGCTTCCT
>NW_004524615.1:12500734-12502387 GCF_000260255.1 Octodon degus
GACACAGAGGGCCTGCCCCAGCCAGAAGCTGCCCTCCTTCTAGATCAGCTGTCAATTCCCACAGAAGGGTAAGGCGAGGCTTCGCTGGTCATTTCCATCCCTTATGAGCACCTACAGCATGCCTAGGTAAGGACAGACTGGGGGACACAAAGACAGACAAGGGTGCACTAGGGGTGCAACTCAGGGGAAGAATGCTTACTCAGCTTGTGCAAGGCCTGGGTTCCACTCCCAGCACCCAAAAATAGATAAGGCAAGGAAGTCTGGTATACTAGTACCAACACTTGTATCCCCACACTCGGGGGGCTCAGGCAGGAGGATTACTGTTTTAGGCCAGTTGGGGCCACATAGTGAGTTTAAGGCCAGCCTGGACTGACATGGACCCTGTCTCAAAGAAAATTTAAAATTTTTAAAAATTTTGAAATGAGGGCCAGCCAGATAGCCCAGCAGACCAAAGCGCCTGCTCAGGCACAGCACAGTGGCCTAGGTTCAGTGATCCCTGCATGCTGTGCCGGCCCGGGCCAGGGCACTAGCTGAAAATAGGAGGATCATCACAAGTCCAATCTACGTAGTGAGACTCTGTAGACCCTGTACTAAACACATTTTTAAAAATTGAAATAATACAGAAAAGACTGGCAAGCCTCTGAACAAGGACATGCAAACTCATGTAGTATTCCTTGATTTTAAAGTGTGGGGAAAGATCAAGGTATGTTACACACACACAGGCCAATATGCTAAAGTAAAATCCATGTAACTAGTAAGCATTAAAAAATAAAAATAGGTAAAGAGATAATTTTGTAATTCTATTGCTAGGTGCATGGCCAAGTAAAACGACAACACACTCTAACCCAAAACTCATGCACAGGGGGGCCAGGGAGATGGCTCAGTAGAATAAGCGCTTCCCCAGCAAGTGCAAGGGTCTGAGTTTAATTCCACTGAAAACTAACAAACAAACAAACAAAAAACCTCATGCACAAATTTCTACAGCAGCATTCTTCACAAGAGTCAAACAGTGGAAACAACCCAAGTGTTACTGCTGGATGAATGGACAAGATGCAATCTATTTGTAAAATGGGACAGAATCCAGCTATGAAAGGGGACCGAGCATTGACAGATGTTACAGCATGTTTTAAAGATGTTACGTGAAGGGAAAGAAGGCAGACACAGAAGGCCACAATTATGTGCCCTTTCTATGAAAAGGCAAATTTCAGAATAGGCAAGTTTAGAGATTCTGAAAATAGAAGCATGGCTATCAGGAGGAGGGCGACGGGGATACAGCAAATGCCAGTGGGAAGGGCGGTCCGGGGTATGGAAGGTGTCCTAGAACTGGACCGTGATGATCATGCAGAACTTTATGAGTACATGAAGACTGCCCTGTATAATTCTAAAGTGTGGGACTTATCTCAGCCTCGTGGCGCACGTCTGTGCTTTCCTCTGGGAGGCTGAGGAAAGGGCTCAAGTGTGAGCCCACCCTGCCCAGTCAAGTCACTTAGCAAGACCTTGTCTCAAAGTTCAAAGACATTTTTAAAAAGTTCAGTGTGAGGGACTTGGGTTCAAACTCCAGTACTGCCCACCCCCAAGCGAGACTTACAGTGTTTTAATCTCCATTGTGAAATGCAGCCTAGGATCAGGCGTAGCTGCAGCTGAGGAAACACA
>NW_004524615.1:12503552-12505481 GCF_000260255.1 Octodon degus
TCCAGTCTCAAAGGAAAAAGAGTAGGGAGGCCTCTTTAAGCTTGGGGGTCCTGGCACCATTTTAAAAGCACCAATAGAGAGGTAAGGGTGAGCAATTATGACCCCTAACTTCTTCCCCAAACTCCAAAATTTAGTTGCCATATAAGATTTTTTTTTGGGGGGGGGCTGGCTCATCCCACCCTGAGGGCAAGACTGGCAAGGTATGTGGTGCTGAGGATTGAACTGTGGTCCCCTGTACCTGCCTAAGCTTGTATAAACAGCTGCTTTAGAGTACTGAGCTATCTTGCTGGCCCCACCATATAAGAATAGATTTTGTGTCTATTTTTATTTTTGTATGTGTGCATCTTTTTCTCTCTCTCTTTCGCTCCACCCCCCACCCCTGCACCCCGTCTACCAAGTATTGAAGCCAGGCTTTTGCATCCATTTCCCAGGCCTTTAAAAATGTTTTAATGTTTTTTAAAATTTATTTTGAGGGGGGCCGGGGAGATGGCTCAGTAGAATAAGCGCTTTCCTGGCAAGCGCAAGGACCTGAGTTCAATCCCCGGTTCTGCAAAAAAATAAAAAAAAAAAAAAAAAAATATTTTGAGAGAAAAATCTAAAATAAATTGTCCAGGCTGAGCTTGAAATTTTGATCATCCTGCCTCAGCCTCCAGGACTGCTGGGGTTGTATGCCACCATGCCCGGCTTAAAAATTATTCTGTGCAGTTTATTTACAACTCTAGATCACCTTAGATATAAATTAAGAAAATGTACCATAGTGAAGGAAACAGGTAATGCTTACGGCTTTTGTTTTCAGTGCCTGAGAGCCACGGTGCCCGCACGTGGCCACGCTGCCCACACTGGCTGTGCCCAGGGAGCTGCCATGCTAGGACTCCACAGGCATAGGCCAATGGGTCCAAGAAAATGCCAAGCAAATAGCCAAGAGTGAACGAGGCGAGATGCTGACTCCAGAGCGCCCACTAGCCCCAGCGTTCCTGCAGAGTGTACCCCACCTTGCGCCTCTAGCTAAACAAACCCTGGAGGTCTCCCTAGGAGGGGAAGCTTTTGTTCCAGTAGGTTGATGGCCACTTGTGGTGAGGAGTCTGTTTGTTTGTTATTCAAATAACTTTTCCCCCTGAGGAAACTGAAAGGGAAAATGCCAGAAGTAGGTGATTAATGATTTTTTAAAGTAGATACAATTCTTGAATTGAAAAGTATGCACTGAAAGGGAAGCCATAGGTTACATGGCAGATTTCCATGTGTAGGTTTGAGAGTCATTCCTTCAAGAGCTGTGCTCCAGTCAAGTCAGTGGCCAACACCCTTGAAAGGGCAGCACTCGGGGCGGCTGGTCACAAGGCGAGGGCCAGAACCGCTGTGCTGTTCACTCATCTCATAGACAACTCGGGGGAGCCCTCCAATTCTGCCTGGCCTCCAGGCTGTGCGACAGCAGTGTGATTCCTAAAATACTTTTAAAGTTCAACAAACAAACAATCCCATGCTATTGGAGTGGGGGAAGTTTGTGATTGCGCTAGGAATGAAGAGACAGAGAAACAAGAGAAAAATTCAAGAGATGGGGAAATCGAACAAAGAACTTTTTTTTTTTTTTTTTTTTTTTGCGGAACTGGGTATTGAACTCAGGCCCTTGCGCTTGTCAGGCAAGCGCTTATTCTACTGAGCCATCTCCCCGGCCCCAAGAACGTCTTTCCTTGTTTTGAGGTTCTTTTTACCCTATTTTTTTTTTAAAATCTATTCTTGAAGCCAAGACAGAACCAACATTAGATGTAAATAAACAGCAAAGACTTCAGACTCCTTAGCTGTCCAGGACACTGGAAAGAGCTGACCTGGTACCACCTGGCATGAAGGTTTCAGAGGACTTAACAATAGAAAAGAAAATGGGCTTCCCTGGCAAGTGCAAGGGCCTGAGTTCAATCCCCAGTTCCACCAAAAAAA
>NW_004524615.1:12505621-12509341 GCF_000260255.1 Octodon degus
AAAAAAAAAAAAAGAAAGAAAAACGATGAAACTTTCTACTGGGGGTTGGGGAAGGGCAGGGGCCGGTTAGGTGAGATAAAATGCTACTTAACACAACAATGTGGACAGCATTTAGGCCACATGCAAATTCCATCCACACAACTTGCAAATGAAATGCAATTTACTGCTTCCAGTAGGTAACGGATTTGAGTCCAGAGAGCTAATTAGTAAAAGTCTAAAAAGGATGCAGAGTTGAAGCCATCCACCTCCTGGGTTCTTCACACGTGCTGTTAAATAAAAATACCAGATACTGCTACAGCAATCAGCATCAGCTGTCTTCATTGATGTTCAAATATATCTTAAGGAAAAAAAAAAAAAAACCCTCAAAAGTTGAAGCTGCTCTTCTCTTCAGAGCTTATTCTGTGATGGATGGGCATTTCAGCCTACAGGTTTCAACTTAGGTTCCATCTAGAAAATCGTAGTAAATAAGCATAACTTTGGTAAACATGGCACTCACTAGGTCTCATTTGTAAGTGCTCATGTTGCCATCATTGAATACAATCTTCAGACATCACACTGATTCACAGACATGGTTGGGCACATGAGATTAAGCCACTGCCTGATGGGAATCATGGGATTCAAGAGAGTGATGGTTTTTATTTCCCATTTGCCTACTGACTTTAGCAAGTCCACACTAGATCATTTTTATTTTTCACTGCTAACAAGAGAAGCTGGAACCAGATATTACTTCCTCCAGGACAACCTGTTAGACTTTGGAAGGCTGCACTTTGAGCCCTCCAGCCAATGGTGTAGCCCAGGGGTATGAAGGAGGACAGGACATGCTGTGCTGGCCTGGCAGTGAGCTTCCAGCACCCTGTGACGGAGAATGAATGACAGCCACTTTGCAGTAATGCGGCTTGGTGTCCAGGCCCCCAAGCACTCAGTGTGGAGGAAGATCCTCTATGCTCGCCTGAGGCCCCCAGCATTGAGCACGGCACCCTGCGTGTCAGCCACAAGGAGCGGCAGGGGCTGAGAAGGGCCACACTGCGGGCAGAGTCCTTCCCATCCTGGGAGGCAGGCCTGGCGAACACAAGCTCCCTGGCCCCAGTCCCAAAGGTGCATCTGTACCCCTGGCTTTGGTCAGGATGAATGATGGTATTAGGTAATTTCAGCAAAGCAACTCATCTGCCAAAAGATGACTGCCAAAATACTCAGGTAGTGTCATCTAACACTTACGGAATCCGACTTTCTGGCAGGCTGCTTCTGCACTGCGTCCTGGCCACAGAGACCTCCGCGCGGCCTCGCTGCCCGCCCACCCCTCGCTGCTGCGGGAGCAGGGTGAGCGCATCCTCTCCTCCCTCCAGCCGCTCTCCTTCCCAGTGTGCTTGTTATTCTTACAGCATTGCCAAGTTTGTACACTAGAAAAAATCTGACTCCAGAAAAGCCAACTGAGTGGTATCATTAGCAAATGCAAATATGCTAATTCAGATAAAAATAAAATTCTTTAAAAATCCAACGTTTCATATGCAAAATCATTTCAATGACACGTTTGAAAAGTATCTGGATGTTACGCTGCCAAGAAGGCAGTACATGTAAGGCAATCTTTGGAAGTATATGAAATCACAGACTGTAATAGCCTGCAACTATTTTAATTTTAAAAGCTCAGTTTACAAATATATACCAATATTTTTCTCACTTTTAATCACTCCCCCACTGTTTTAGCATAAGAGCTAAAATAACCTAAAACAGCTCCCTAAAACACACACAGCAAGTCTGTTACACAGATCCGGGGGGAAAAAAAATGCATGAAGAAAAGAATTTTTGATGCAATCTGAAACAGAGTATCAAAAATGTGCATGATTTGTAGGGGTTTGGCTACTAATAATTTTCCCTGGGAGGATTTTACTTTAAAGCAACTCCAAATGAAAATGCTTATAATTAAGAGTAAGACCACTGCTTCAAACAGATTGACTGTCTTTAACAAGTTTCTCTCTTTCTAGCTACTCAGATATGCTATATTTCCTAATTATCACCTTTTAAGGGCCATCTGGGCCCTTTCCTCCCCATCAGGGGGCAATTCCATTTGCATTGTTCCTAGGCTTAGCCATGATCGACTAGTCTGGTGGTAAAGTTCATTAGAAATCAGAACAGAAGCATTCAACCCAACACAGTAAACCAAGTATCTGATACCTGGTGCCCGCAGGAGTCTGGGACACTAAGCGTCATCACCGCGTCTGCACACAACTCACGAGTCCTCAATATGCATTTCATCCAGTTGCTTAAAGAAATATTCAGCCTGGTCCCCAACCAGCTCGGTAATGAAAACTTGATTAAGTCCCCTCACACTACAAAATATTTCTCAATTAAGGCAACATAACTAGAGTCCCTTATGTCTTTTCACTTCAAAAGTCTATTAAAAACCCTTTAATGGCTCTCTCATTTAGCCTACCATTCACAAGCAGTATACTACTTCCTTCCTGGAGAGAACACACAAGAATGGTCCTAATTGTGTTTTCTTCGAGAAGAATGCACGGGATGGAAAAAGCCTGTCCGACCCACAGATGGATGCAAACTCTAGGCTCCAGAGATCTATCTCTTTCGTCTGTCCCCTGGGAGGGCCAGATCTTTGCAAACCTGGCCAGCGATACGCTGGACAGTTTGGGCAGCTGCTCAATAGCGCCGATTGTAAAAGGTCTGGCTAATTCAAGGCAGGCGGATAGAGGGTTCCCGCTTCATTCCTCAGAAGGCCTGACACATAAAACCCAGGAAATGGTTACCTGCCTCCTCACGCAATTCCTGAGCCTGGCTTGCAAAGGCCATCTTAATCCGCAGCACCGGCCTATGGAGATTGAGGAGGAGGGCTTCCCGCTGGGAGCCGCAGCCTCTTCAGCTACACCTTAGTCTTGCAAATGAAGGCAGCTGCAGTGGCCCTAATCTATGCAAGGCAGGTGTCGCCCCAGGGCTCTCTGCAAGTGACCCTTGGAGCTATTAGGGCTGGGAAGTTAAGAAGTTACTGTTCTAAAAAGAACTATTTCATAGCCGCTCATTATCGAGGTTACTAAGCTTTTTAAAGGAACAATGGCTTATTTCCTCCCATTTGTACCTTGATAGTCTCCTGCCCTTCTGAAATTCCCTTCCTTAGTCCCTAATTCTGACCCCAGCTGGGACTCTAAATTGGCGGCCTAGCTCATTCCCAACTGATGATATTCATTTAGTGTTACATGGAAAAATTAGATCTACATCAAGCTTGCTATTATTATTATTATTTTTTTTTCTTTTTTTGGCAGAACCGGGGACTGAACTGAGGCCCTTGCACTCGCCAGGGAAGTGCTTATTCCACTGAGCCATCTCCCCAGCCCCTATTTTTTAGGATACTAGGGATCGAACCCAGGGTCTTGCACATGTTAGGCAAGTGCTTTACTACTGAGCTACATCCTTAGCCCAGGTTTGCCATTATTTTTAAACCTCTCCTAAAATCTTCTATCCATATAACAGAGCTTTCAGCAACAACAAAAGTCTATAGGATCTTCCTGTGATTTGGTAATGAATGAAAATGATAATTTAATATTTAATTAAAATTAGCTACACCAAAACACCACAGAGACTGAACCAACAATAACTGACTCAACACAGTCATGCCAGGCATGGTGGCAATTCCTGTAATCCCAGCACTCATACTTGGGAGGCTGAGGCAGGAGAATCACTGTAAATTCGAGCCAACCTGGGCTACATAGTTGTTGT
>NW_004524615.1:12509656-12519787 GCF_000260255.1 Octodon degus
GGAAGCAAGCAAGCGTCACTGAATCTGTCTGTCTCAGTGTGGTGAAAAAAAAAGAGAGCTGAACCTAACTCCTGGCCTCAAGAGTCCCCCAAAGGACTGTGGGACAGGACCCAGCAGGAGCTGTGCTCTGGAGGGCCGAGCTCGGCCCTAAAGCCCTAGGATGGGCCAGGGCCTGGGCTGGGAGCTGCATGCTGCACCTTGAGGCCCTGTGGATCTGGGAGGGAGCTTCTTCCCAGGCCCCTTCTGGCTCAGCACTAGCCTTACAGAAGCCCCTGCCAGCTGCCACAGTTTGCTCTCAGGGTGGCACAGCATGAGGGGAGGTCTTACCCCATTTCCTTGACTGTCACAGAAATAGCAGCACCTCAGATGTGGGACACAGGTGGTAATGTGGACAAGGGTCCTGACACTGATCCGGAGGCCTTACTCAGATCTCCACAGGGAAGGCCTCTCCTCCCACCTAACAGAAAGATGTGTGGCTGAGAGGGGTGATGCTTTAGTTATGTAGGTTTCCACAGAGATTATTGAAAACCCAGAAGCATTGTACGTGATCAGTGATACAAGGAGAAAAACTGATCTCGGGTGGGTGACTGCCAAACGATATAGGGAACCTCCAAGTGACATAGTGAAAAACGATCTCTGGCCCTGAGCTGCACGAGCTCGTGTTCTCTAAAACTGAAGAATGAATTTTAAGAACAAACGGAGGTTATAAGCAGAATATACTTATTGAGAGAAAGCTCCTGTCCAAGAGAGGGAGAGAAGGAGGGCCCAAGTAGGTTGTTCCCCAGGAAGCTGTCTCTTCCAAGAATTTTTAAAAAATTTTATGTGTGTGTGTGTGTGTGTGTGTGTGTGTGTGTGTGGCCAGCTCAGCCCACCAGGGGCAGGGCTGGCTGGCATGTGGAGCTGGGAGATTGAACCGCAGTCCCTGTGCTTTGCTAAGCTTGCTCTAAGTAGGTGCTTTAGACCACTGAACCATCTCACCAGCCCCTCTTCCAGGAATTTTTATAGTCTAAAACCATGTGGGGCAAAGGTAGAGAAAATGAGAACTCACTTAGGTGGATGTGGGGTGGGACAAAACTATGGTCATCCAATGAGATTACAAGCACCATTGCTTAGGTAAAATTAAGTTCAGGAACAAATGGGGAAGTGAGTCACATAGCAAGCGGGCATGAATGTAGAACAGGACTTTATCAGGTACCCATCCAGTAGTAGTCGGATTAATGATTCTTGGTCTCCCTCAGAGTGATGATCAATCTCAGATGCCATCTTTAGGAAGGTCAGCATTTGTTTGATCTCTGGTCTTTAGGTCTGGCCCACAGTGGGAGCATCTATCCCTCCCAGAATTGCAAGATATTTTGTCTTTTGTGCTGTCTCCTTCGAGGGCGTGGTCCTATCTCACTGCCTATAATATTACTATCTAACTCAACTGCCTACAACAATCAGCAGGACCCAGCAGCACATGCCTGTATTCCCAGCACTCTGAGAGGCTGAGGCAGGAGGGCTAAAAGTTCAAGCCCAGCCTGAACAACTTAGCCACCTTGTCTCAAAAACATTTTTTTTTTCATTTTTAAAATGTCTCAGGCTGGGGAGATAGCTCAGTAGAATAAGTGCTTGCCTGGCAAGTGCAAAGTCCTGAATTCAATCCCCAGTACCCCCTGCAAAAAAATCAATTAATTAATTCTGTCTCAAAATTTAAAAAGAGAAAAAGAAAACAGAGGCTAGTGTGAGGACCCTGGGTTTAATTCCCAGTCCCACCACCACCACAAAATCATTTTATGTGACCGTACTGCAAGATTCCATTTTCTTTTTAATTTTATTTATTTATTTATTTATTTATTATTTATTTATTTATTTATGTGAGGGGGGGCAGCTCAGCCCACCAGGGGGCGGGGCTGGCTGGCATGTGGTGCTGGGGGATTGAACCGCGGTCCCTGTGCTTTGCTAAGCTTGTCCTAAGTAGGTGCTTTAGACCACTGAGCCATCTCACCAGCCCCTCCATTTTCTTTGTTTGAAGCTTGATTTAAAGGGTACTTGAAATTTTTGGTACTTGCTATATTCTTTGGGAGGGGGTGTATCAGGAATCGAACACAGGACCTCACACTTGCCAGGCAGGCACTGTGCTACTGAGCTAAATCCCCAGTGGAAGCTGCTATATTAATTTTGACATAAAGATGCTAAATGGATTTTTAATTTTTTTTAACAGTATATACATTTTTTTTCTACCTTTCACATTTGGAAAACACATAACACAGCCCCTCATTCTTATAGAATGTTGAATTTTCATACAAGTACAACATTTGAAAGGAGTGCAGAGAGGGTCTTGCAGGGCTACCCATGCATGCCCATTACTCCTACCAATTTCACAAGTAGGAGCACATTTTCAGGAGTTGTGCGCTGTCTTAGCAACAAGACTCCCATGGGCTTTAATGGAAGTCACACAGCTAAAACTCCATGCGCCACTTCGAAAATTTAAGAGTAATTGCTAAATCCCCCTTAGAGGGTCATAGAAATATTAAAAACCAAAGTATTTTGCTAAGAACTCCAATTATGCCTGATGGCTTACATCAGATTTTATAAAATGATTGGTCACATATATAATGTACTCCAATACCTTTTTATTGGCTGGTTTTCTTTATGAAAGAAGGTCTTTGAGGAGGCCTCTGAAAGGAATATGTAATACAGTGAATTTCAAGCTATACTCACTTAAACCCATGGCTAAATCTTAAAGAAGTGGTAGAAGAAATAAATGGGCTTAGGAGAATTTTATCTTGGTATCTGTCATTTCAGAGGGACTCATTAAAGTTGCTGCATCATGAGCTGATGGCTTTGCACAAATCCTTTAAGCTGCTGGTTTTGTGCGTGTGTGTGTGGAACTGGGGATTGAACTCAGATCCTTGCATTTGCCAGTCAAGCTCTTATCCTACTGAGCCATCTCCCTGGCCCCTCTTTTAGCTGTTGAGCACAATCAGTGTGCCCCAGCAAAAGTTCACCTACATCACTCCTATGTCCCAGTATTTGGGAAGACGAGTCAGGAAGAGTGCTGAAGGTTTTGAGCCACCTTGGGCTACAGTGGCTTGAAGACCAGCCTGAGCTACGTAGTGAGGCCCTGTCTCAAAAACAAATCAAAACAGGGCTGATGAAATAGCTCAGCAGATTAAAGTGCCTGCTTAGGCAAGTGCAGGGACCATGGTTCAATCCCTGGCACAACATGGCATGCTAGCCTCGCCCCCAGGGCAGGCTGAGCTGGCCAGAGTCTGGGTGTAGTAGTGCAGGCCTGTAATCCCAGCACTGGGGAGGCTGAAAGTAGGAGGATCACCACAAGTCTGAGCTTCATAGTGAGACCCTGCAACAACCAAATACATTAAAATAAAAAAAATCAAACAAAAATAACAAATCTTACCTCCTTCTGCAGGGCTTTGTTCCCAGAAAACTGAGCCCTCTTATAACCTTCTTATGGAACGGCTCTGGATCAAAATATTCACAAGAGAAAAATGAAAATCTATATAAGAAATAATCTTCTTCTTTTATGAGGTAGGAAAGCATGATGTATGACAGGCCACTGTGAAACACCACGAGGAATGTGATAGACTCTAACCAGGCGGTTTCTTTGATGCTAGCATAGCTGAAGTTTCAGGTTAGTGAGAAAAGACCCAGAAGTCTGTCTTAAGGCCAGAAACTGGTCTGAGTCTTAGAATCACACACGGGTGCCATGGTCACAGGCAGGCAAGATGGGGGGCCTGGGTGGTGACTCACAAGCAGTGGCCCTGGACCACATGCTGAGAATCTTTGTGCCACTCTGTGATGGAATCTCCTAGGATAACTCAAGGTCTTACCTCAGGCAGAACAAGAAAACTTCTCTACAAACAACAAACTCTGCGTTTGAGGTTGGTTTGTTGGTCAGCCAGCCCATCAACTACGTTTGGAGGCCTCATGTAAAATTAGTTTGGTGGGGCAAGCAAGATAGCTCAGCCAGGATGGGGAGATGGTTCAGTAGAATAAGTGCTTCCCTGGCAAGTGCAAGGGCCTGAGTACTTCAATCGCAGTTCCACCAAAAAAAAAAAAAAAAAAAAAAAAAAGCTCAGCTGACTGGAACACCTGCTTTGGCAAGCTTAGGCAAGCACAGGGACAACGGTTCGATCCCTGGCACCACCATGAAAGCCACACCAGCCCCCCTCCCCAGGATGGGCTGAGCTGGCCACATGGTCCAGGCATAATGGTACATGCCTGTAATCACAGCACTGGGGAGGCCGAAAACAGGAAGATCACTATGAGTCCGAGCTGTGTAGTGAGACCCTGTAACAACCAAATACTTTAATGATAACAACAAAACAAGGGCTGGCCAAATAGCTCAGTGGATTAAAGTGCCTGCAAGTAGGCTCAGGGGCTGGGGGTTCAATCACTAGGCCTGCTGTGCTGGCCCCGACCCCCAGGGCATGCTGAGATGGCAATTGAGACTGGACATGGTGGTGCACACCTGTAATCCCAGCTCTTGGGAGGCTGTAAACAGGCAGATCACTGTTAGTCCAATCTAACAGTGAGACCCTAAACATCCTGTAGACCCTTCCCTAAAATTAAAAATAAAATAAAATAAAATAAAAAAGGGCCAGGGAGATGGCTCAGTGGAATAAGTGCTTCCCTGGCAAGTGCAAGGGCCTGAGTTCAATCCCTGGTTCTGCAAATAAATAATAATAATAATATAAAATTAGTTTGGTGGGGAGTTTTAGGAATTGAACTCAGGATCTCACACTTGCCAGCCAGGCACTGAGCCCACTGAGCTATGCCCCTGGCAAAAAAAAAAAAAAAAAAAAAAAAAAAAAAAAAAAAAAAAAAAAGTTACTTTTTATGGAGCTGATTAACTTAGGTATCATTCTGCTATACAGCAACACAGGAAGTTCAGCCAGACAACTCTGTCACCATAACCCAACTGTTGCCCTCTCGCCAGGCCTCAGGATTTCCCGTTGGAGGCAGAATCTGGGAGATGAGGGTGTGCTTCTATAGAAGGTTGCAGCACCACAGAGAAGTGCAAAGGACACTCTAGATGTGAGAGGTGCCAGGCATCCTTTTAGTGGGGAGGAGTCTTTCTAGTCTATAGCTTAAGCTGGGCTCACCATGGAGTCTAAGCTGGCTTCGATCTTTTTTTAAATTTTTTTTTTTTCTTTCAGAACCGGGGATTGAACTCAGGCCCTTGCACTTGCCGGGGAAGCTCTTATTCCACTGAGCCATCTCCCCGGCCCCGTTTTTTTTTTTTTTCTGGCTTCAATCTTGAGGCAATGTTCCTACCTCAGCCTCCCAAGTGCTGGAACGACAGGTGTGTGCCACGACCCCCAGCTGGACATCTTCTTGTGAATATGTGAAAGGAGACAATCTGTACATTCTGCCTCCCCTTTGCCACCCTGGTCATCACCTTATCAATATTCCCTAATTAGCAGGCCAACTTCACCTTGCCATTACCTGAGAAAACACCAGCCTATTTGTTTTCAGTCAAAGTTGTGAATGTAAAAGTTTCTAGCAAAAAGTGGTAAAAAATACAAGACGGGAATCCTCGGTTTTTATATTAACTATGGCCCTATGAAGATGGCATTTAATATCTTACAGTGTCTACCTGTACCAGACAATAATATACATAGCCATTTAGGATGCTGTTTCTCACAGCAAGACCTAGGTTGGCCAAACATCTGCTTTGAATGGAACTGAATAGTAGGTACCTGAGAATCTTACATAGCTGAAGAATTCCTATATAACTAATGGCTAGAGGAATTCACAGAAATGCTTTTCTTCCCATTCCTACTGACCACTTCCACCATCCCTGCCCATCCTGGAGAGAAAAGAAATATGGTTTCTCTAAAGTGGATTACGGTTACTCATTACATGACATTTGGACAGATGTGTCATTTGTAGATATAACAGGTCTGTGCTTCCCCACCCCCTGCACAATTACTCAGATCACCATCTGAAGAGCTGTAAGAGTGACTCACAAGGAAAAAAAAAGTCCCTGCACAGCGCAGTGGCCATCTGCATGACACTGGCAAACAGAAACACCACGAGTGAGGAGGCCTTCTCTGAGAATCCTAAAAGGTCAGTGTTACAGAGGAGTTATGCAGCTTAAACCTTCAATTCTCTATTTATAACCTGTATCTAGAGCAGAGTTCAACGAGTTATACAACTGCAGTCAGTCATAAGGCTCTTTTTTGGGAAACAGGATATAAAAAAATATTTTTTTTTTCAGTATGAGGGAATGAACCTAGAGTCTCATGCATGTTAGATAAGCACCCTTATAGTTATCATATATTCTGAGTGAGGAAAAATTACATAGATGTTTCTCATTAATAGAACAAGCATCTACACAAATTAGATTCTCAATGATGTCTGGTAAAAAAAAAAAATGAACACAACTAGAATTGTCCTATACTTTCTGTTTTTAAAGAGTTAACCTACATTAAAATATCAAGAGAATGGAGACATTTCACACTCTTACCATCTACCTTTCCTTTAGTTATTCAAAAGATGATTGTAACAAACTCACTACATAAATCTCCTCAAATAAAAAAGATAATACTTCCCTGGTTGTGGTTTGGTTGCAAAAAAGGCAAATTGGTGCATAATTAACAATTTGTTGGTGCAAATTCATCTGCATCTTTTAATTGGTGTTAATTAGATTAGAACTAAAATTTCTTTAATCCTCTATCTTGCCTTTTTTGATGCAAACTAATTTTCTCAGCTGGATGTCAAAGTTTCCTATTAATTACACTTTTCTAGCAGGAGCTTCTGCAGCAATGTAGACTCAAACATCCAGACCAGAGCAGTTTTCAAAGCAGCTTGGGACAAACCTTCTGGGAAAAAATAAGACTTGGTGAGAATTGACACTTGGGGGATGAGAAGTAAGTTCACCCAAATTTAATGGTAAATCAAGGCTTCCACATTTAGCAAATCAGGGACGGTGTGCGGCATGGGAGCTTGCAGCATTTGGCAGCTGTAAATAACACCCTGGAACCTAACTCTGCCACCGTGCAGATGTTAGAACAGACCTGAAACAACAACAAAATGTGTAGCCTTATGGTTCGGAAGATAACCTGCTTGTAAATCCTGAGAATACCGGTATGCGGCTGGCTTTTCCGCTGTCATCCAGGGGCCACTCAAAACACTGCTATGGTTTCCCAATGGAAAACACACACAACACAGAAGGCATGTCAGGAGAATTAAGTTCCATGTCTCATAATATGGTTTCCTGCAAATATTTCAATCCTTCTACAATAGTGAGTGTGTCGGAGAAAAGGCCACAAAATACATTCAATATCTTTTATGGCAAGGTAACCTGAAATAAAATTTTATGTAGTCAAGGATTTTTGATAGTTCTTTATCCATTGCTTTGCTCTTGCTATGCACTGGTGATGATTGAAACCCGATGTGCACTGCAAAAACAAGCCGTAAAACATTTTATGTACAAATAAAACAGTAGCCATTAGGTTTTGCTAGGATGTCTGAGTAGATGTTCGGCATGGAAACATGATAAAACAACTGTAAACTGACTGTGATCAAATGTAATTACAACGACTTGTCTCCAGTGAATGACATGAACTAAACGCAGTCACAGGCTTCTTCAAAATTACTTTGGGCAAAGAACCAAGAGAACACTATATCCTTTCTTCACCAAAGGCATTTTGCCAAATAAATTGCAAACACACAAGCTTTAATAACCATGGCCAAAAAAAGCACTTGGGAATTCATTATGGAAATGTTTAAAAGACACATGCATGCACACACGTGCACTTATATTTGATAAAAACTCTTTCATATTAATATCATTAATATTAATATCATCCATATTAATATTAATATTATTCCACTGAAAAAGCCACACATTTGAGATTTTTAATTGGTGCTCCCCAGAAATAAATCCACAGAGTGACAGGCAATTGCAAGGCTGACTCTCTTGCGCACGCTCGCTCGCTCTTCCCTCTCTCCCCTCTCTCCTCCAGTCTATTCGGCTGTCTTTTCTAGCATCTTTATTTTGAAGAGGCTATCTTAGAATCTACTTGAAGATTTTTAATTCAGCTAACAGTAAGCAATGGATTCCATGGAATAATCTTATCTTTTCAATAATCTGTTGCAAGTGGATTCTCTCCCTTTTGATGCAACCAACCATTGCATTTTCTTCAGAAACGGAGAAAAGAAAGGTGGCCCTTTAGCAGTGCAATGAGCTCTGGCCAGTTATTACGGCTAAAGCAGCTCTGGAAACCTACAGATCTGCGGAAAAATAGACTGTGGTGTCAGTCCTGCTTTTCAAATCTGGCTGATGTTCTGGTGTCTGGCCTGAAGTTACCACACTACTGCTGCAGCCTGCTAGAAAGTATTATCAAGACGACTCAAACTCATTCCACTCATAAGAATTTACCGGGGGCTGGAGAGATGGCTCAGTGGTCTAAAGCACCTACTTGAAACAAGCTTGGCAAAGCACAGGGACCGCGGTTCGATCCCCCAGCACCACATGCCAGCCCTGCCCCCTGGTGGGCTGAGCTGGCCACACACACACACAATAAATAAATAAACAAATAAAAAATTAAAAAAAAAAAAAAAAGAATTTACCCCAGAAGACACATTTCCAGACAAAAACTGACACACAAATGTCCACATCAACATTACTCAAAATAAGTAGAAACAAATTCCAGCAACTGATCAATGTGTAAGTACAAGTGAAACACACGTAAGATGGAGAATTATTCAGCCATAAAAGGAATGAAATGCTGGCACCTAGGACAACACGGCTGTACCTTGGAACGTGAAAGCAGCCGGTCACAAAAGGATCATGCACTGCATGGCTGCATTTACAGGAAATGCCCACAAGCAGCAAATCCATGGAGACTGACAACAGAGCCGTGGCTAAGCGGGCCTGGGAGTGGGGGGGAAATGGGGAGTAACTAGAAATGGTACAAGCTTCCTCGCTGGCTGATAAAATATGGATATAAATAAGGCTGATCACAGTGATAGCTGCATGGCAATGTGAATAAACTAAAAACCACTCCATTCACAGACTTGCAGTCTTCCAGTGGGTGAACTGTAGGGGACATACATTACTCCTTTCAGTAAAGCTAACATACACACATATAAAGTACACATAAATGAAGTAGAAATCATTGACATCTTGTAACAATGGTTCTTCTTCCCTTAATATATATGGCAGTAGAAGATTCAGGGTCAATCTTAAGGACTGAAGAGGGCTCCAAATACAGTTTGATTGCAACCCAGCCCACCCCTGAGGAGGAAGAATATTAGTAAAAACACATCCCATTCCTGCACCAAATCTGCTCTCGTGGAGGTCACCAATGAGCCCCATGTTGCTAAGCCCAGTGGCCAGTGCTCTATTTCCAGATTGCTTGACCCGGTAGCAACAGTGTCTGTCACAGTTAACCACTCCTCCGGGCCTGTGGCGCTGCCTTCTCTGAACCCCTGAGACACGCTCCCTGGTTATCATCCCATCTCAGAGCTCACAGGCACTGCTCAGCCGGCTCTGTCCCCACCTGTTAATGTTGGAGTGACCCTGAGTTCATTCCTAAGTGACCCCTTCTAGCCTCTTTGCTTTCTTATCATCTCTCTGCTGACAACTCCCGTGTGTAGATTTCTCATCCTGACCTCTCTCTCAAACGCCAGGCTTCTGTACCCCACTGCCTACTGACCTCTCCACAGAAAATTCTAAAAATTCTAAATAGCTGTCTCTGACTAGACACATCCAAAGCTCAACTCTTGACCCCAGCCCTAGCCAAACCACACTTCGTCTGTGGCCTGCTCCATCTCAGCAACGGGCAGTTCTTTCCTTCCAGTCACCCACAACAAAAACCTAGATGGTCTTCCTTGATTCCTCTTCTATTTCCAACCGAGAAACATTCAGTCCACTAGGAAATCTCATTACTTCTGCTTTGGAATAGATCTAAAACTCACCTAGCCAATGCTCACTTGGGTGTGAGTCCCCATGGCTCCCACCTGGCTCAGGGTGACCACATCCTGCTTGGTCATTCAGCTCAGGGTCTGTCAGGTGATCCTATAGGCTGCTGGAAGATGCCTCTAGAGCTGCCATTTACCCACATCTGGTTCACAGCAACTTTGCAAGTCTGGAACAGAAAATGCTGCTACACAGAGTTG
>NW_004524615.1:12521107-12527655 GCF_000260255.1 Octodon degus
TATTTCAGCTCTAGAAATCTCTCAATGAAATTGTGGCTGCTTATGAGAATGTGGGACACTGGGGAGATAGCTCTGTGGCATAAGTGCCTGCCTTGCAACACAAGGTCCTGAGTTCAATCCCCACTGCAAAAAAAAAAAAAAAAAATGGATTTATGAGGAGATGTGCTCTAGATATGCCAAGAGTCTAAATACAACAGCTGGGGAAAAAAAGTGTTTAAAAAAAGGGGGCCAGGGAGATGGCTCAGTAGAGGGCCTGAGTTCAGTCCCTGGTTCTGCCAAAAAAAAGTTTTAAAAATAAATAAATACAGGCTGGGGAGATGGCTCAGTAGAATAAGTGCTTGCCTGGCAAGCACAAGGGCCTGAGTTCAATCCCTGGTTCCGCCAAAAATAAATAAGTAAATGAATACATACATACATACATACATACATACATACATACATACATCTGGAGTAAAGGAAAGAGCAGGAGACACTACAGATGTTCAGCTAACAGGGTCTGCAAGACTTTCAGAGTTACACAGGAAGCCATGCTGCAAAAGGAGAATTACCCTATCTAGCTTGTGGGAAAGCTGGGCTTTGTTTTTTCCTGGTGCTGGGGGCTGAACCCAGAGCCTTCTGCATGCTAAGCATATGGCCTAAACCTAATCTATGCCCCCAGTTCCCAAGCTGAAGCCCTGGAACACCAAACACCGGGAATAAGAACAGGGAGAAAACATTGGAAACATGAAGGGCCCAGTTAGTAGAGACCACTTGGCTCCCAGGGGTGGGGCGAGGACTAAATGGGAGAAAGGGCTCTGGTCTAGCTGCGCTCCAGGGTCCACTTTGCGATTGACCAGTGTTTGTCTTGGTTGTTGATGGGTCTTTAGAGGTGAGTTCTATTTGCTTGGGGTTTTGGTACTGACGACTGAACCCAGGGACTGTGCACAAGAGGCCAGCACTCTACCATACGCTTCTCCATCTTGGGTCGCTGGCATTTTGACTAAGAACAAATCTGATTCCTAGAAGTCAGGAATAGAGGCCAATTCACAAATGTAAGATGTTCCATCACCCTTGTTTTTAATTTGAAAAATGGAGGAAGGTGGAGGCAGGGCAAAGATTCCTGAATTTCATTAAAATTTAGCCTGGTGGATGCCTGTTTTTATAGCAAGTGTACAGAAACTGCAAGCTATGTTTCAAGAAATATTGAACTACCAGGGAAAATTTCACTGAAGGTAGCTGGGACAGCAAATTCTTCATCAGCACCATTTATCCACACGGACATCCCTAGGAGGTCCCTGCTAAAACGGGAAAATGAATAAATAAACAAGGCAAAGTGAGGGCTAGGGAGAAAGTTCAGCGGTGTAAGTGTGATCCTAAGTTTGATACCCAGTACAACACACACACACACACACACACACACACACACACACGTGTGCAAAACGAGAGTTAAGGAAACCAAAAGACTGAGCACAATGCATCCTGCAGTGCTAGGAACTCTGTCTCTGGTGGTGAAATGTTTATAGCTCAGGGTGCAGGCCATTGTTTACGTCTCTGTTGAAACAGCTCTTAAAGGCAGAAAATAGGGACCTTTATGAGAAATGAAAGAGGAGACACTTTCCTATATCCATGCAATTGAAATTAGGCTCTCAGGAAATCAGGAAATCTTGGAGGTCAAGGAAATGAAACAATGATTTGAAACAACCACCCAACCCAGAATTTCCTATTTGGATAAATAGGATTCCTGGAGATACCCAACTTTTGTAAAGCTTATAAATCCAACTGTCACTGATTTTTTTTCTTTCCGTTTTTTTTTTTTTTTTTTTTTTTTTTGTGGTGGAACTGGGGATTGAACTCAGGCCCTTGTGCTTGCCAGGGAAGTACTTATCCTACTGAGCCCAGCCCCCAGCCCCCCTTTTTTTGTCTTTTTGAGACAGGGTCTTGCTATGCAGCTCAGATTGGCCTTGAGCTCATTTTGTAGTCGAACTCAAAATGATCAAAATGATATAGACTGCCTCTGCCTACTGAATGCTGGGACTACAGGTGTGCCCCGCCAGGCCCCGGCTTCCCCATTGATTCTATCCACCCTCCCCATGACTTTTTTGGGGGGCATGGGCTTCACTATACAGCTCAGACTTATAGTGATCCTGCTGTCTCAGCCTCCCCAGCACTGGGATTACAGGCATATGACACCACATCCAGTTTTGGGGCCCACAGGGTGCACCCAGAGTCCCAGGGCCCACATGGCATGCGGTACTGGGGATCCAACTCAGGTTTCTCGTGCTTGCCAGACAGGCACTTAGAGAGGCTTATAAAACCTCATCTGATTAACATCTGATTCAGCTACACATGGCCTTTCAGTCTGGTTTTAGCTGTTCCTGCCTCCTGGTCAGGGCACCACCAGCTGGTGTTCTGGAAAATGGGCTAGGGCTGCCAAACCATCTTCACGTTCAAGGCGAGCTCAGACACTGATAAGGAGGAATATAGCTCTCTTTTTCCTTCTGTTTCTTTAAAACACATTTATCTAGTTCAAATAACTGACACTATATTAAAGATTTGGTTTTTCTCTTCATCTTTTCATACTTATTTGTCAAGCATTAATAAAAAATGACAGGCAAAGACTTTATATCTCAGATGACCACAGTCTTCTTCAAATGTTTGTGTACATACAAACACACAAATGATGATCAAAATAAGTTGGCTACCTAACATTTTATTTTTATTTTATTTTTTATTTTTTATTTTTTTTTGCGGAACCAGGGATTGAACTCAGACCCTTGCACTTGCTAGGGAAGCACTTATTCCACTGAGCCATCTCCCCAGCCCCTACCTAACATTTTATAATAAAACATACTGCCATCAGTCTTTCTCAAAATACTCTCCCTCACTTCAAACACCCTTATTCTATCCTTCTTGCCACTTTTTAAAGCATCTTTTGAAATTTATTTATTTTAATGTATTTGGTACAGGGTCTCACTACGCAGCTCAGACTCGTAGTGATCCTGTTTTCAGCCTCCCCAGTGTTGGGATTATAGGCGTGCACCACCACACCCAGTCTCAGTGCCCCTAGGATGGGACTGGCTGGGCATGTGGTGCCAGGGATTGAACCCAGGTCCCTGTGCTTGCCAAGCAGGTGCATAGACCGCTGAGCTCCCAGCTCTCTAAAGCAGTTTTGGAAGTCCTCTTTTATGTCTTTATGTGACTGCCTCAATGTCCTGAATCAATTCAAAACTTAACAGCAATTTCTGTCAAAACATTACAGGGCTGGGGAGATGGCTCAGTGGAATAAGCAATTCCCTGGCAAGCACAAGGGCCTGAGTTCAATCCCTGGTTCTGCAAAAATAAATAAATAAATAAAAATAAAATAAAATTACAATGTCCTTATCCACCACTGTACAACTTCTAGCTCTTCCCCAAAATTAAAGTAACCATGAATGGTAAGCACTGTCCATCAATTCAGGACTCTGAGGTAGCCATGACAGTGCAACTTTATAAAGGCACTCGGGAAAACTTGTAGAACTGCTCCAGAAAGGGGCAGAGATGGTGGCATGAGTATGTCTGAAGCAAAGGGCAGACTTCTGAGATGGATTAACAGCAGTATGTTTTTTACTGTAATATGTTTTTTTGTTTTTTAGACAGAGTCTTGCTATGTATTCCAGGCTGGCCTTGAACTCACAGCAATCCTCATGCCTCAGCCTCACAAGTGCTGAGATTACAGGTGTGCACCTGGCTATAAATCTTTTAAAATGTGAACATTCAAAAATTAAAAAAAAAAAAAAAGCCAGGGAAATGGCTCGATAGAATAAATGCATCCCTGGCAAGTACGAGGGCCTGAGTTCAATCCCCGGTTCCTTTAAAAAAAAAAAAAAAAAAAAAGTGGGGGAGGGAGCTGGGGAGATAGTTCAGTGGAATAAGTACTTGCCCAGCAAGTGCAAGGTTCTGATTTCGATGCCTGGTACCATCAAAAAAAAAAAAATTTGTAGGGGGCCAGAGAAATGGTTCAGTACAATAAGCACT
This sequence comes from Octodon degus, assembly GCF_000260255.1. NCBI lineage: Eukaryota > Metazoa > Chordata > Mammalia > Rodentia > Octodontidae > Octodon > Octodon degus. The sequence goes on from NW_004524615.1 coordinate 12,525,101, forward strand.
TCTCTGGCAAGCACAAGGCCTGAGTTCAATCCCCGGGTCCACCAAAAAAAAAAAGGGGGGGGGAATGTTCACCATATTTTTCAATCACACCTCATATGTCTTTGTGTTTCCCATCTGCCAATGGAAATATTAGAAAGGTTTTAGTTCCTAGAGGAAATCACATGAGTATGGAATGAATTGACTCAGTAAAAAATTAAGAAAGTTAATGAATAGAATGATTTGTTCTAATGGTGTTTGTAAATAGGATCACAAGTCCACATCTTGTACAGCAATTAACCACTAAGAAGAATATATGCAGTGTATTATTTGTTGAAACTGTACTTCCAATTTGATTTGAAACTGTCTCATTGCTATCTGTTTATCAATAAAACTTTGAAAAAAAATTAAGAAAGACCTATAGGAATATCTATTCTAGTAAAAAGGAAATTAGTGTTTTGGATGATATAAAATTAATAAGACTTCATCAAAGCAACTGTTAATGTAGGCACCACCAGTTGTTTCCCATGGACAGAGCATGCGATTTTACTCTTTAAACATGCAGAAGCCGCGTAGGAAGCTGAAACCAGAACTTTAGCTGCTGCAGGGCAAGTCAGCTTTCCCCTTTCTCAGTGCAAGCTTATTGTCTGGACAAACACAACATTCCTTAAGCTGCCACCCTGAGATCCCACCAAAATCTGGCTCTGAGCGTGCCAGTGGAGCCTGGCTGTCCCAGGCCCATAGCAGACTGGAACTAAGAACGATGCATCATCCACCTGTATTACCTACTAGGAGCACGTCAAGGTCCATCTCCCTGGGTTGGCCACATGTGACGTTTCCATGGAGAGGTCTTAGTCCCAAGTGCTGGCTCCCACTGTGTTCTAGCAGGACAGGAGTTTCTGATGCACCCCGTGCCTTGAGACCATGAGACCCTTGAGTTTCCCAAAGAGCCTCCCAACATAACACGCTTCTTGCTTTCCTTTGGGTCAATGTAGTCATCTAATTTAGGGGGGAGCCCCTCAGAGGTAGAATTCCAGCACGGCTCTGGGTGGGGCATGGGACATTCAGACTCAGGTTGCATGTAAGATGAGATGCCTAGCGGCCTTCCACAAGGCCCCAAGGAGAGGCAACATTCACAAAAGCCCCAGGGAACCTAGCACAGGGCACCACACAGCACCAGGAAAGCTGAAGGCTCCTGGGCCTCTTTCTTTTTGTTAATAGAGGTGAGGGCACATGTCCAGTGCTGGTGGCTTTTTTGGGGCAGTGGAAAATTTCATATTAATGCTGTAAAAGCTGCACCATATTTTGACACCTGCTACATCGGATACAAACAGAGCAAAAAACCACGTCTACATAATGAAAAACAATTCGCTTCCTCCTTTCCCAACCCAGCAGGTAGGGAAAGCAATTCCAAGATACTCTGCAAATGTATCCAAGGTTAGAGATTTTGGAGGGAGGGGTGGGCCAGCACCTCCTGCCCCAAATCACTGAAGCATTTCAGGAGACTAATGGATGTAAAAATGACTTAAGAAAGAAGAAAAAGAAAAAAGCCCTTCAGGGATAAGCCCCACGAAATCTGCCAGAGCTCTGGTGCTGGGGACTCAGTTCTGAGAGCATCTCCGGGAGGCTTGTCCCAGCGGACCCCGTCTTGAGGGCACACAGCCACCGAACCACCTGACCCAGGAAGCTCAGGTTACTCCAGCCACCCTGGGAGGCCACCGTCTGCAATGAGCAGTGCACCCAGAGACGGGCACTCAGCAGAGGAGCAGCTTTTCTGGATGCTGTCAGAATTTCTCTTCACTCCCCAGGCCCTTCCCACACGCGAATCCCCAGTCTCCTCGTCCCCACTGCTACCACTCCCTAGGGGCCTCTGGACCCTGCTGCCTATAAATGTCCACAAGGCCAGGCCGCACCAGGTGTCTCCTGCACAGGACCCTTCCAGCAGGTACAAAGCTGCCCTCCTCCCCTCCTGCAAAACCCTCAGGAAGGCCCTCCCCAGACAGATCTTGGAAATGATTAATCTCTCAGATTAACTGAATGGGCTCAAATATAAAAATATTTTTAAAAAACAGTAGGGTCGTTAAAGAGTGACAGATTTAAGCGCCATCTGGGCTCGCTGGTCAGGGTGGCGCGAATTCCATCAAACGGCTGAATGGTGCACGAACTGAGAATCCCATCTGTTTTATCTAACATGCATCCATCCAACAGTTTGGCCATTTTGATGTTAGAGTTGTTGAAATAAAACCATGGCCGTGGAGTTATCTCCCTAAATTCCCAGAATGCAAAACGGACACTAACAATGGACCGCAGAAATGACACTCGGCTGGATTCTAACAGTAGCCTCGGTGAAATTCTAAATAGACTTCTTTTCATCAAATGATTATTTCCTCACAATTTTACTATTGCTATTTTTTAAACAGTTGAATCTAAAGAAAAACAAAACAAAAGACAATTGGGCCTGTGCGTGGCACCTTTTCTTAGGATTATCCTGTTAAAAGTTTACTTACAATTTTTTTTTTCCACTGATAACTATATTAAGAGTTTGGATTGTGGGAAACAGGATTTTTGTTTTGTTTCAT
>NW_004524615.1:12527891-12542476 GCF_000260255.1 Octodon degus
GGAGGTGGCTCAGTAGGATAAGTACTTGACTGGCAAACACAAGGATCTGAGTTCAATCCCCGGTAAAAAAAAAAAAAAAAAAAATCAAAATATTATCCTAAAAAGTATTCAAAAATATCACTTAGATGATTCAAATTACTCATAAGAAATATACTAATTTTCTTTTTCTTCAACAAGTAAAATTTTCCCTATTTTTTATAAAACACTTTCAACTGTCAGCATTTTGGACTGTTTCCCTATCTGGTTATGCTGTAATAATTCTCAGAAACACTAATCACATTTTCCTGTACTTGATACCAGTTCTGTTTCTGAATGTAACAATGAATTGCTCCAAACAAATAGCATGGCCACCTAGTCTTTAATAACTTTGTGCATGCATGTGGTTATTATTTTAAATAATAAATATATCTTGGGCATTTTGAGATTGAATGTCTTTTTTAAAAATCATTTTTAGCCAGATAACCTTTCAACTAGAAAACATGCTTCTGCTATAAGGTGATCATAATTTTAGTCTTTAAAAATATGAAGAGAATTTTTTTTTTTTTTTTTTTTTTTTTTGCGGTACCAGGGATTGAACTCAGGCCCTTGCACTTGTCAGGGAAGCGCTTATTCCACTGGGCCATCTCCCCGGCCCCAAGAATTTTTTATCTTATTATAACTATGCAGAGTATTGTATTTACAGACATGAAAACTAAGTTAGCATCAAACTGAGGTTCATGCAACTATGCACTTAAAGAGAGACTGCACATCATCACATGATTTCATTCCCATTTTAGTCATCTCCTGTAGGTATCATATGAAATTAAAACTTCACACCCAGATTTGTGTTACCTAAAGCCATTCTACACAACAAATATTTTTCCAAAATCAAAACTCCCTGGTAACACAGAGCTGACACTATGTGGCATGCTATGAACATGCATTTATCAATTCATCTATAAATCCAGGATATTCTCTGTAGAATTCTTTCAAAAATTATATGTAATAATGTTTTAAAAAGTATATTAAAGTATCTTTAGCAATCATATTAATCATTTAGTATTCTATCAAATAACTCCTGAAAATCAAAACCTCCTTTCTCCAAATTTCCCTTATGATTAAATAAAGAAGCATATTTATGTGGGGTTATTTTTATTTTTTAAATTATTTATTTTGGCAGAACCGGGGATTGAACTCAGGCCCTTGTGCTTGCTAGGCAAGCGCTTAGTCTACTGAGCTATCTCCCCGGCCCCTACGTGGGTTATTTTTAAAATAATATTTCATAACTGGCTTTCAAGTATCTACTTCAAAGGAATGACAAAGAAACCAGAGATAATTTCTACATTTCAAAATTTTAAAATACAAAAGTAAGCAGTCAAGTTGTCAGGTCTTGTCTTTGCATCCTTTCTTGTCCTAGAGGTAAGGTACTGTGGCCAATTCAGAATCTAAGCACACTGAGAAGTCCTGCTCAGGGGCCGGGGCCTGCGCCACCTGGGGAACAAACTCTTATCTCAGTGATCTGTCTTAGTAAATGCTGGTGGTCCAAAGGTAGAATCCAGGGCCAAGGAGTTGGCTCAGTGGAATAAGCGCTTCCCTGGCAAGTGCAAGGGCCTGAGTTCAATTCCCAGTTCCGCCAAACCCCCCCAAAAAAAACCCCAGAACTTATTTAAAAAAACAAAGGTAGAATCCATTAGGTCATCACTGAAGCAAATGCTGGAGCCACTGACTTTCTTTTTCCTTTGTTTATAAAATAAATCACAGATAGAACTTTTTTTTTTAAATAATTTTATTTTATTCTATTTTATTTATTTTTTTGGTGGGACCGGGGATTGAACTCAGGCCCTTGCGCTTGCCAGGGAAGTACTTATTCCACTCAGCCATCTCCCTGGCTACAGACAGAACTTTTTGAACAATAAAAGCTATCTACAAAGTCCTCAAAGAGAAAACTGTAGTGATGACTAAAGTTTCCTTAAATGTGAGATTTGTCCCCCGAACTCCCCTGCGCCACCTACAAAAGACATAGGTTCCAGTCTTGGGCTCCTGAAGACCCAACCTTTCCTTCCACCACCCAAGCCTGTAGCAAGGCTATGGAGTTAGCAAAAGCCAAATAGGAGTTCTCCGAGTACAGCTTTGTGGAAAATGGCGCTGCTCAGGTTGTCCCTGAGAGGTTCCGGCTGGCTTCTGCATAAAGGTGACAAGCTTTGTCTGTTGCTAATCCCTTTGGTTTTTATAGCGTCCCCAATCACACAGACATGCAGCGGGCACTTCCATCGGGTGGACGCAGTATTGATGCCTGGCATCGATGTAGGCAGCATGGTGCCCGCATCCCCAGGCATATTCCCGATGGCATGCCTGGTGGGCACACCACAAGAGTCAGTTACACTTAGGCACAAGACGGCTCTGCTGCCTGGCAGAGACATGTGAGGACACACCGGGCCACGGGATGGGGCTGGGCTGCAACGTATGCTGCGGGTAAAAATGACAAGCAGTTACGAGTGAAAGAGGACTACTGTGGAGACATTCTTCCTCAGCCAGGTAAAATGCCCCTAATCAAGCAGCATACGCACAGGGATGCCAACCAGAAAGCACTATTATTTATACCCATGCGTGGGGCTGGTATCAAATGACACCCTGTTTGCTCCAGTTTCATACATTGTTCAATCAATGACTACCTATCTTTAGGGCTTCGAAAGTAGCAGAAAATATTCCCCTAGCAGTTTACCTAAGCAGAGCACAAATGAACTCGGGGAGGGGACACGCTCGCGTCGCCCTGCTTCATGGCAGCACGAATACTCATATTTGAAATCGCAGCTCATTAGCTGTGTCTCACTGCCTGTACCTGGGTGCATTCAAGTAATTTTATGGAACGCTGGGTTTTTTCTTTTTTTTGGTATTTCAAGCATAGTTTTAGTGCTACACATTGCTATCCTCAGTGCAGTTGCTTAGTTTACAGCTATCAGCATATAAAGTTAGTCAGGGTGATAATTCTACCCATTAACTGCTATTTTCAAAAACCTGGTGGAGATTCTGAGGACCATTGCCTTAACCATCTTGTTTACCCTTGTTTTGTTTTGTTTTGTTTTTAAAGTTCATAGTCCTTCAAGGTGTTTTTCTTTGTTCTAGTAGTGACACCTCAGATCTCAAAGGCCCTGCATAGCAGCACCTTAAAAAGAAAGTACAAGCAACAAAGCATATGAGAAGTTAAAACAAGGCCGAGACAGACGCAAGAGTTGTTCCTACACGATCTAAACACTATTTAATTCTTACTAGGATGATACCTCAGTACCCATCACTCAGTGAAAATGGAGAAACAACTTATGAATGTGATGTATTTTATAAATTATTAGCAGGTAGTGGCAAAGGGTAAAGTAGCACCACCCATTGCTGAGCTTGTCCCACAGATTAGTACTTCTGCATGGGACAATTTGTCAAACTCGTTACTACTACAGAAATAGTAATGAAAAAATAAGCCTTCTAAAAATCTTCATTTTTGGCTTATTACGATTATTGGCTGACAATGTTTTAAAGACCTAGAACATAAAAATCTATTTTTTTAAAAGCACAAATTGGGGCTGAGGAGAAGGCTCAGTGGAATAAGCTCTTCCCTGGCAAGTGCAAGGGCCTGAGTTCAATCCCCAGTTCCGAAAAAAAAGCATAAATCAACAAAATAGAAAAAAAGAAAAGAAAAGAAGCAATGTTCCAAGGCCGGTAGCTATCTGATTCTCTGACACTAGAAGAGAATGAGAATCTATTTGGGTTCAAAAGAATTGATGAAATTCTACTCCCTAAATTTTTTTTTTAAATTGAACTATTAATTGTGTCAGATTTTTGAAAAATGACTCTGAGTGCTACCCTAAGAGTCAAGCTTCTAGCAATCACACAGCACCCTTGTGTCTGTGCTGAGATGTATCTTACATGATCCCAAACTTCTAAAACTTCTTGGGCCTTTGAGCAAAAGCATCATAAAGCAAACACCCAAGAGAAAAACTCTTTAAAGGGACAAAACATGGAGGAAAGGCCAGGGAGCCGCGCAGGCCAACAAAGCCCTTCTTCCCCACTGGGGTCATTCCTCCCTCCAGCACTGATTGGTCTCCCAATAAATTCCACATTAGCTCCTCCCTTCAGCTGTGGCAGGAACACTTGAACTGGCTTCTCCACCACAAAAGTTGAGTTTGCTGATTGGGCCTGAAACAAAGGGAAGACAGCGGGCACAGTTTATAAGGGGGCAGGGAGGCGGCCAGGCTATTGTGCTCTGGGGGCATCCACAAGCTGTTAATTCCATTTTAACATCGTTAATAAGACTGTTAACACATCACACTTTGTTTCGGGACCTTGAAAACATCAACAAACTATTAAATGACCCACCTGAAATAAAATAGTGTCCACTTTGGAAAGCATCAAAATCATTCTTTAGGAAAAAAGGTATGTAACATGGAAAAAGGGACTCTCTTACTGTAAAAAGAGTCCAAATACCCCAAATTCTTATGTGTAATACTCTTGGGACTGCCTTTTTATTACTTTGGTGATCTCATCTTCTATCTATGAGTGTTCCAAATAAAGAGGTTATACCAAAACAAAATCACTGCCATGCACATTGTGCAAAAGAATGTAACGGTTTAATAAAATATTTAACATGAGTAATTAGCCTGACAGCAACAACAGTTCATTTTGCAAGAGTAGGAAAATGTTTGAGCTCAGTCTCTAAAGAATTATGAATGCAATTCATTAGAAAAGAGAAATTTTGTACTCAATACATCAAGAGATTGTTCAATAATTTCAGTGGGAGTAGAGAGTTTTTAATTCATGCCTTAAGGGACACATAATTTTCTGAAAATTATTTTACTTTTTTCTTTTAAGCTTTGCTTAACTTTAGCATTTAAGGTTATTTGAAGTAAAAAAATATTATGCATAAAATTAAGGACATTAAATAATTCAATAATTAACATTTAATAGTCAATATTGTTAAAGAAATTACTTCATTTGAATTTTTTGGTAATGAACATTTTGTCAACCTTTTTCTCAATTCAAATAGTCTACTTCTTAAAGGATGGTATACTAACAATGCTACAATTGACATTTAACTATTTTTTTTTTCATTTAAGGTAAACCAACCCAAAATATATTACACGGAATTTATAATAAAATTTTAAAAAACAATTATTTGGGCACTGTATGCATCTGAAATCTAATGACTAAAACATTCTAAGACATTCCAGATGTGGCTTAAGGAACTGATTTTCCAACAAACTTAGCACCTATAATGTGCATTTATTTGTACATACTTATTTTTTTTATTTATTTATTTATTTATTTATTTTTTGCAGAACTGGGGATTGAACTAAGGCCCTTGCACTTGCCAGGGAAGCACTTATTCCACTGAGCCATCTCCCCAACCCCATGCACATACTTATTTTTTTATGTAAATTTTTATTTTTTGAATATTTACAAACTTCATACTTATTTTAGATATCCCTGTCCATAACTTTATTTTTATTTTTTATTTATTTATTTTTGCGGAACCGGGGATTGAACTCAGATCCTTGCGTTTGCCAGTCAAGCACTTATCCTACTGAGCCATCTCCCCGGCCCCCCATAACTTTAAAAGCAATAATTACTTAGGGTTTTTTTGGCGGAACCAGGGATTGAACTCAGGCCCTTGCGCTTGCCAGGGAAGTGCTTATTCTACTGAGCCATCTCCCCAGCTCCAATAATTACTTAGTATTCTTGCCAGGTCTGGTGAGGAAAATTTTTTTAAAACTTGAGAAATTCAAACAGAATCAAATCACATAGAAGAAATCTATAGCTTTTAGAAGAGAGCCAGGAATTCTAGGGAATACTGAAATATTTGGACTTTTTTGACCAGGGTGGTTTGTAGGTGGCCAGTGGCAAGTTAGGACTGGGGACACAGAGTGACAAAACGGAGAGACTTCATGGAGAAGGACATTAATCAGAGAACACAGAACTGTAAACTCATGGGTAAAAGCGGTGGTGACACCAAACGCAGTCCCCGCATTGCACACAATACGGAGATTGTGTTCTCCACAGGTCAAAGGACCAATGAGCAAAAGCTGGTACAAGGCCTGGGGACTCTGGCGACACAGCCTGTGAAAGCATCAATCACCATGCATTTTTAAAAGTGGAAACCGAGGCAGTTACCCTGAAGGATGACCACCGGAGGAATAATATTTGGCTACCCCTGTTCAATTGCCTTCCCCAAACACAATGCTGTGCTTGTTTCTCCGGCTTCCTACAATCTTTCATGTTTTAGATACACACATTTCAATCCAAGTATTTCAGTTGCCATAACAACTTCATAAATTTGTTCTCAGATGTCCTTTTTAATCACATCATTTTTAAAAAGCTGGAAGCTTCGGTAGAGTGCCTCAATTTATTCTATTTGCACCTAGCGCAAGAGGGGCCTGGGATTTCTTTCTTTTTTTCAAACACCTGCAAAGAATGTCACTGTGGCTTTGTAGGCCAAGGAGATTCTTTTAAAGATGTGTGTGTGTGTGTGTGTGTGTGGCCTGATTATCAAGTTTTTAAGAGCCAGGTGAAGAACACCCCAAACCGTCCGTCCCGCGGCTCACAGCAGAGGCCCTGTGGCCTGTGCGGCAGGCCCTGCGCACAGAGCTGCAGCTTCATTGCCAGATAGCAATTATTTATGCTACCAAACAGGTTTTGGATAGAATGCTAGCGGTTTTAATTGGCTTGTGGTGACTATCACCGCACAGTACCTTTAAAATATTATCTACCTTTACATGGGAAAATAAAACTATCCTGATTTGTAACAGTTTCCAAAGCATGCATTAATTTTTAAGCTACTCCACAATGTTTTAGGATTGCAAGCCAATAAAGAAGAAAGCCTAGGCTCCCTGGCATCATTAAATAAATGACTTTTGCCAACATCAACAACCAAACAATGGAAAACAGGACGTCACCAACAAATGGACTGGCCGTGTCAAAAAATTCAAGCAGGGCTTTTTGCATATGTAGTGAAACCGAGGCGCTTCTCACAAGCATTGAAAGGCACAGATAGGAGCACAAAAGGCCTCTCCAGGGTCACAACGTGTGGTTAAAACACAGCAGATGGAAACCTGTGAAAGTCCACTTCTTGAAACTTTAGAAATAAATGCTCAATGTAAAATCCAACCAGGAGTTGTGAAGCAGTTAGGGAAATCAATGATTCTGGATAGCTTTATTTATTTTTAATTGAGTGTTCAGTTTGTTAGATGAGAGATATATTTTTAAACTTATGGCATTAGAAGTAGAAAATATCATTCATAACCTCCATCTGTCAAAAATTCAAATGCAGGCTGGGCGGCACGAAGCCAGGTATCAGCAAAAAGTAAATATTGGGTACATTCAGGAAAGAGCGTAAAAAACAGATGTGGTATGAAAAGTTAGACCTTTCACTTCAAAACATACTAAGTGAATAGTCCTTTACCACTGGGGGCATCTCTCTTCATTATGTGGAAAGGGGGCAGGATCCTTTACCTTTGAATGCTAAATTAGGAAACGCAGCATCAAAGGCAGGATGAATCTGTTTTGCCTGAAAAATTAATAGGCTTCACAAGTCCTTCACAGGAGTCTCCAATTGCAAAAAAAGAGGCTCTGGTGACACCAACAGTCCCGGGAACAAAGTGCAGCCCTAAAGGAGGCTTTGGGCTTAGAGGGATTTTGTTGTTTGGTTTGAAGCAAAGAGGGGTGTTTGTTTTTCTTGCACCCAAATGTATCAAACCTGTAGCTGAAACGAGGCCCCGTGTCTCAGGACGCTCCCTTCCCCGCTGTGCTCGGCCTCTTCCCGGTCTCAGTCCCCAACCCCAGCACACAAAGTGGGCAGTGCAGAGGGCCTGCCGGCCCTGGCCCCGCCTGCCAACCCCAGCTCTGCTGCAGTTTCCTTGGGCAGGGTTGGGAGGGAAAGGCGCGGGGAGGGAGGCAAGACTCAAGTCAGCTCTCCTCTGGGCCGGGGTCTCCACCCTCGCCTCTCTCGGGTCTTGCCCTCCTACCTGGAGAGGGTGGCAAGCAGCACCGCAGAGGGATGCTTGTTGGGTGCCAGCAGACTGCCACCCAGCTCGGGCATCTGAGAGTGGCACACGAAAGGTGGTCACTATGAGCAATAGGCAGAACTTTCTCTTAAAGCAACGTGCTCTTCATTGCCCGAGGTGGCTGCCCAGGAAGCTGTAGGTGCTGGAAAGAGGTTGTGCAGGGTGCGGGCACAGCAGCTAGGCCACGGTGTCAGCGCCTGCAGGAGGACGGGTGCCGCCCCCTGTGGAGGGGCATCCATTTATTTTACTGCTTTTTTTTTTTTTTTAAAGAAAAAGATGTAGCATGTACTTTAATCCTAAAAAAGCCTCAACTCTGAATTAAAAAGAATAACATTACTAAGCATTATGGGGAAGTTAAGAAGGATTTCTGAAAGAGCTATTAAAAGATGCCCTTTGTCTGCTACATACCTGCACCACACTCTGCCCGGGAGCAGGGGCCTGAAAGGTGCCTGGGCACCCAGGGACAGGGGAGGGCAGAGGCTTCGGCGGCCCGGGCTCTGCCCAGATGGGAGGGAGCAGCAGAGGAAAGTGCTGGACCTCATCCGCCCGGCTCCCACCCGACCCACCGGCAGAGGAGGAACGCGCTGAGACCACATTTACAGATGAATGAGAGCTGGGCAGCTTCATTCACTCAATTACAAATCTTAATTGCTCAAAACAAAGCAGCGAAGTTTAGACAGAGCTTCAAAGGCCCTCCTTTGCCTGCAACTCGCATTACAAAGCTCAGACCGTATTTCCCCCAAAATTTCGATCAAGTTAGTCACCTTACGCTTCTTTTAAAAGGTTTCATTTTCCACCTCCCTGCTACCAACTAGGCTAGAATTTAGATAATGCTATTACACTGACTACAATCCATTTATTTTACTGCTTTTTTTTTTTTTTAAGGAAAAAGATGTAGCATGTACTTTAATCCTAAAAAAGCCTCAACTCTGAATTAAAAAGAATAACATTACTAAGCATTATGGGGAAGTTAAGAAGGATTTCTGAAAGAGCTATTAAAAGACAATATTTGTATAGAATTTGAGCGTTAGCCGCAGGCCTGACACAGCAAAACCATTGTATTTTCCACTCGTTTTGTTTTGCTCTATACAGCTGTGTTTTCACAGATGTGGAGCCATGTGTCTCCACCAAACGGCTTAGCCCTCGCTTCAGATGTGAATGCAGATCAAAGGTTCCAACGCAGAAATACAAGATCCTTTTCCCTTTGGAACATGTTTTTATTTTTCTGCAGTGGCTGCAAACCAGAATTTCCATCTGTTGTCCTTCTGCAACGCATAGGTTAACCTCGGCAATGCGGCCAGGCACCGTTATCTCAGCGAAGAGGCCACGGGCTCGGCTGCGTCCACGCAGCGCAGGGAGGAGGTCTTGGGCAGGAGCAGAACCCAGTTTAAGCGACACATAGGCATTACTGTTTAGTTCTTTAAAACATCAGGACACATGACGAATGCAAGAGGGGCTTTTGCCCCTGCCCGGCCCGCACCTTCGGGAGGACAGCATCTGAGGCTTCCCTCTCGCCCCAGGACACACAGCCAGGAGTTTTGCCTTTGGATCTTGGCTGGCTGAAAATTCTACTAATAGGAAATGATCTGATAAAATAATGCTTTCATCTTAAATATAGCGTTACAATTTACCAACCCATTATTTAGAGTATTACTTTTTAAAAAGACTATTACTTTAAAAAAAAAATCTCTTATCTATCATTTTAAAAAAAAAATAAGTCCCTTATTTTCAGTTTATGTTCCCTTCATTGAATGTACCCTCAGAATGGCTGTTGAGAGAAACAAGTTTCCCTGTTACCCGCTGTAAAAATGAATTTACTGCTGTGTAAACATTTGCTTAGAACAGTGAAAGTACGGCAAATCCACACCAAGCTTTGAAGCTTCTAAAGGTATTTTACCAGGTTTTAAATACCATTAAATATTGAGGAAGTTAGTTAGAAAAAGGCGTGTATCTTCCCATCTACTTATCTGTAGAAGGCCAAGAGAGGATAGAGGGACGGGTGGATGGATGGATGGAGACAGAATAGTCTAGAGAAGCCCAAAGCTGAAGGTGGCAGATGGATCTGAACGCCAGTGTGTGAGTGCCATCTAGTGGCCGTTCCAGAACTGCACCCTGCCCTTTGCGCCTGCGAATGCTCGACGCTGCGGTCTCCTGCTTGCCTTCCACCCCACCCCCACCCTCGCCCTATTCTGGCTCCTCCAGGACTCCCAACCCTCCTGCTCAGGGATGGTAGATTTTCAGCCCTAATTACAAAATAAACTAAAAATGCAAACGCTCAGAAAATAAAACAGGCAGGGGGTTGAGCCCATACTAGAGTGGGTCCAGCTACCAAAGACTTGTGGCATCACAGCCACCTAAAAGGCATTCTCTTGTTTGTTTCCGTTTTACTCTCTCCTCCTTCTACTTCCTTTCCCTCCCCCTCCCTCTTTGGGGCAGGATCTCACTAAGTAGTAAAGCTGGCCTTGAATTCACTATGCAGTTCAATCTGGCCTCAAACTTACAGTGATCCTCCTGCCTCAGCCTCTTGAGCGCTGGGATGACAGCTATGTGCCACTACAACCAAGACTGGTTGGATCAAGGTAGGCCCACTCTGTGTGTGTCTTAGCCTGAGGACTGGGCACTTGTTCCTTTAAGAGACCCCTGTGTACCCTACACCCAAAGTATCAAGTCCACTACTGCTTCAGTGGGGTTCATTTTCACTATGTGGTTAAAAAAAAAAGCAAGCTAAAAAAGGGCCGGGGAGATGGCTCAGTGGAGTAAGCCCTTCCCTGGCAGGCGCAAGGACCTGAGTTCAATCCCCGGTTCCACAAAAAAAAAAAAAAAAAAAAAAAACTATGTGGTGAGGTTGCCCCTGTTGTCCAGGCACCCAGGGAGAGCTGAGCCACCAGCTGACAGCAGCCTCAGGGGCAGGGCCAGCAGGGCCCCCTGCTCCAGTCCTGAGCAAGCTCCAGGGTGGGCCAGCCTCCTGAGGTGAGGTCACTTTCTGGGGAGAAAGGAAGCCACCCTGGCTGGCCAGGCACCACCCGAGATAGCCTCCTGTGGTCTCTCCCTGGGCTAGGAGGGAGGCCAGAGACCGCTGACCTTGCCCTCAGCATCCCCCAAGAGGGGCACTGTCCTGTCCTCCTTCCGAGTCCCCTTTGTGTGAAGCCCCAAAGGCGCATGGTCTTCATAGCAGCAATACTGAAGCCCTTGGCCGTCATTCCCACAGGCCTGCTGGAGCGGGAGTGTGCTTGGTTAGGTTGTGCTGGGGATGGAACCCAGGGACTTCTTACTGACCACTTCCCCTGGCCTACCTGCTTCCTTTCTTCCCTCATGAGACAGGATCTTGCCAAGTCACTAAGCTGTCCAGGCTGGGCTTGCACCTATGATGCTCCTACCTCAGCCACAAGAGCACCGTGATTGCAGCCATGCCACCATTCCTGATGGGGGTGGATCTTACGGTAAGAGGTGCCACTGGCCAGAAACAACTAGCTCTAGAGCAGATCGGGCCCAAATCCCAGCTGAGCGCTTCGTCCTAGCCAGGCCCTCACCTTCCTGCATCTCTGCTTCGCACCTGAGATGGGACACAGCCTGCCTCTCCGGGTCACCTTTGGTGTGACCAGGGATGTGTGTGGTATGGTGCGGGCCCGGCTCTGCAGGGCGGTGGACCCAGGACACAGGCCTGCGTCTCACCTGTGTGGCCTTGGTGGCCTTCCTGACTTTGGTGAACATGTTTCCTCATATGGATGATGAGGCTGCCAACAGGACTAGCTTCCGCAACAGGAAAGGCCCCGGGCTCAGTCTCAGCACCTAGCACCTGCGCTCTGCGACACAGTCACCGCCGTGCGAGCAGCACGGGCATCAGTCCTTTCTCTCTCCATGTGAGGAATGAGCCAGGCTCCCCACATTCCATGTCTACCTGCTGGGCAGTGGCAAGGAGGAGCATTCAGTTAAAATGCTAATTTAAAATGGTAGCTGGGTGTGGTAGTGCACGCCTGTGAGCCCAGCACTCAGGAGGCTGAGGCAGGAGGAGGGCCGGCCATGAGTTCAAGGCCAGCACAGGGTACATACTTAGATCAAGGTCAGCCTGCACTACACAGTAAGACCCTGTCTCAAAAACAAAAACAGAAAACAAATAAACAAGCAAACAAAAAAACAGAAGCAAAAGCAAAACCAGACAAAACACAGTATCAGGCTGGGGGTATAGCTCAGCAGCTTAAGCACTTGCCTAGCCAGCGCAAGGTCCTGAGTCTGATGCCTGGTATTGCAAAAACAAACAATGTCACAGTGTCATGTCCCTTCCTCTGGCTTCTTTTCCTGACTCTAAGGGGAGACCATATGCCCTGGCCACTTCTCCCTACCCAATGCATGGCACACAGCAGTGGGCAGCACAGGCAGAAGGTTTGGGTGGGACAAGCGCACCTGGCATGTGAGGGGTCTGGGCTGAGGCTGCCGGAGGCCTCAAGTCCCCACAGCCCCCTCAGGTGGCAGCTCAGTCCAAGCTCCTTGTTCTTGACAGATTCCCCCACTCTTCAGTGTCCATTAGGTCTGGGCAGACACTGCCCTGGCATCATGTGACCCAAGGATGGAGCCAAGGACAGCCCTGAAGATGCGCGGCCAAGACAGCATCTTCTGGCCTCTGCTGAGCCTGGGGTGTCCCTGGCAATAGCCTGGCTGGCAGTCAAGATGCACACAGGGCCCCCACGCCTCTGGCATAGGGGAGGAGGGGAGCTAAGGGCTGAGCGACCGTCTCGGGCAAGTGTCCCATCATGTCCATTCTGGTTGGTTGATTTGTGGTACCAGGGATTGAACTCAGGACCTTGCACTTGCCAGGCAGGCACTTACGTCACTGAGCTATCTCCCCAGCCCTCCCTCCTGGTGTTGAGTAAGAAAAATAAAAAGATCATGGATAAAGTCAGGGTATTTGAGCCCTTTCTGCCCACAAACCTCAAATACATCTCCTAGATTACACGAGGTACTGGACAAGGTAGAAAACAGCTGCCCGTGCACACTGTGTGCCTCACACACACGGCCAGGGTGTCCTCCACATGGGCAGATGGGACGAGCGGACTGGAGCTACGGTGCTGGCCTGTGGGAGGTCGGACTACTGCAGATCCCAAAGCTGAAGGAAGGTTAAGAAACCCCCCGAGGAGGGAGAAAGAAAAAACCTGCTGGGCATGGTGGTACCTAGCCTGATCCTAGCACTCTCAAGTGCAAGCCCAGATAGGCAACTTGGCAACTTAGTGAGACTGCGACTGGAAATAAAATGGGCTGGGGTGGAGCTCAGGACAAAGGCCTCTGGTTCAATCTCTCGGACCATGGGAAGGGAAAGGAAAGGACAGGAGACCAGAGAACAAATGGAAAATCAAAAAAAGGAGAAAATATTCAGGGTTGCTTCTCATAGCGTGCTTGGGTTTTCAGATGCCCAACATGAAGGGGCATCTATGTGTTAGAGAGAGCATTTCCCTGGGCTGGAGCTGGCGACCGGGTCCCTACCCTCTGGTTGCTTTTGCCAGATGTCCTCTGTGTCCCTAGGCTATCAGCCTCCAGACAGAGGCCACTTAGCAGGGACCCGCTGCTCCATCCTGCTCTGTGCAAAGGGCACATGCACCACAACACTCCCCTTCTGGGCCAGCCATATATTCCCAGCTGCCTGCAAAGTGGCCTCTAAATCTTGGGCCAGAATCAGAGGTTCCCCACAGGTCGCCTGACCCCCCCTCCAACCTCTGCTGTTCCACGCAGACCCCTGCCCTGAGACCCTGCTCTGAGAAGACTCCGTTAGGTATCACAGCATGCTTATACACTGGATCCAGCTGCCACATCCCTGGGAGATAGAGTGCAGGTCGGCTGTTACCCAGCATGCACTGCTGACCCACGTGTCTCTGTGGTGGCGCCTACCTGTACCTACTGCCACCCTTAGACTGCCCTCTCCCACTGTCCTTGACATCAGCACCTGGGCTATCATAGAGAATTTCCTGTCCTGCTGCAGTCCCAGAGGGCACACCAGAGAGCCAGATACAGCAGGCTCAGCCGGTGGAGTGCAGTCATTGGTGTGGCTGCTTCCTAAGGACTCCCTCACCCTCCTTACTGTTTCCAGTCTTCTGGGGTGATCACCAGGGACACAAAGGTGGACCCACCAGCCTCCATCTCCCTGGAGTCTCATCTTGTGCAGAGTTGGGGACCATGCTGTGGCAGCCCCGCGCTGGTAGCTGAGCTGGGACACAAGGGAGGAGAGGAGTGGGTACCAAGAGGCCTAGGCTGCCTTCCTGGGGCCTGTGAATGAGCCAGCTCCTTCACTGAAGAGAGCCGGGTGTGCTGGGATTGCTCAGGAGCAAGAGTTTCAGTTAACAGACAGCAATGACTCAGAACCCAATTCCATTGAAAAAGTACTTAGTCAAAAAAAGGGACTAAGATATACCATGTACAGGTACAAATTCCCTCTGGGGAACATGAAAATGAGGCATCTCTAAATTGTGCCAATCGGGCTGGTGAGATGGCTCAGTGGTCTAAAACATCTACTTAGAACAAGCTTGGCAAAGCACAGGGACCGCGGTTCAATCCCCCAGCACCACATGCCAGCCA
>NW_004524615.1:12542912-12552726 GCF_000260255.1 Octodon degus
GCGCGCGCGCGTGCGCATGCATACACAAAGCACATGCGTACGTGTGACAATGAGGACATCCCAGAGGGCATGATGTCTGATTAGCAGGCATCACTACATGGAAAACAGGCAGGGGACCTGCAGGCAGAAGAAGCAGGTGAGTCCTGGAGGGACAGCTTCACGACATGGGTCTCTCCGTGTGCTGAGGGGCAGGAACATGCAGTGATAAGGCCATGTGGGAAGTCTCTGAGGACAGCCACAAGAGGCCCACTCCTCAGCTGGAGCCTTGATGGTCTGGAGAGTAGGGCAGAGGTATGTGTTTCTGACAGACCACAGTCCCAAGATGTGACACAGCGCCCTCTGCAGTGAGCAGGCCACCACAGCCACATCTGCGGAGGCCTCCCTGCTCACCAAGTCCTCAGAGTAGCTCACGCTCACCTCTGGCCAAACCAAGACTTGACCTCACCCATGAGTTTAATGCCATCATTTCTGTCTCTCAGGCTACTAGGGGTATGTGTAAACAAATACCTGAGACTATTTTTAATTTTGAGACAGGGCCTCACTATGCAGTACGGATAGCCTCGAGCTCACTCTATAGCCCCGGCTGGCTTGAACTGGGGCAAGGCTCCTGCCTGAGCCTCCTGGGCACTGGGATGACATATGTGCCCCAACAGCCCTGGCCCACCTACATTTGAGACTTCTGACACTGCCTTTTTGTTTCCCCTCTGTGGTGTTTTTTGGGACCAAGTCTCACTATGTAACTCATGCAGGTTGGCCCAGGCTGTCAATCCTCTTTCCATACTCAGCCTCCTGAGGTTGGGATTGCAGGAGAGTGCTCCCACACTCAGCTTGCTTCTCCTCTGCAGAACTACTTTTTCATGATGCTTAAACATGTTTTTTCTCAGTAGGGGCTAGGGAGATGGCTCAGTAAAATAAGCGCTTGCCTGGCAAGCACAAGGGCCTGAGTTCAATCCCCGGTTCTGGAAAAAAAAAAAAAAAAAGTTTTTTCTCTCTAATTTTTTACAATTTTTTGACCAATTTTACATGAACTCAGGGCCCTGCACTTGCCAGGCAAGCACTTATTCTCTACTGAGCTATCTCCCCAGCCCTATATCCAGTAATCTGAACAACTAATTTGAAGACAACAATATACAATATAACCACCATTGCTGAATTCTTTCTTTTTTCATTTTTTTATTTTAGAAAAGGGCCTACAGGGTATTAAGAGTCTCACTACTAGATCGGACTTGTAGTGATCCTTCTGTTTACACCTCCCAAGTGCTGGGATTACAAGCGTGCACCACCACACCCAGTCTCAATGGCCAACTCAGCTTGCCCCAGGGGTGGGGCCAGCACAATAGGCCTAGGGATCAAACCCCAGGGCCCTGTGCCTGCTTGCAGATGCTTTAATCCACTGAGCTATTTGGCCAGCCCTCATTGTTGAATTCTTATAATTTTGTTTAGTGAAATTCTCTATCATTTCTAATACTTTAAAAAAAAAATTATTTATTTATTTATTTGTGTGTGTATGTGTGTGTGTGTGTGTGTGTGTGTGTGTGTGTGTGGTCAGCTCAGCCCACCAGGGGGCAGGGTTGGCTGGCATATGGTGCTGGGGATTGAACCGCAGTCCCTGTGCTTTGCTAAGCTTGTTTTAAGTAGGTGCTTTAGACCACTAAGCCATCTCACCAGCCCCACTCTTTTTTTTTTTTTACTATTTTTTATTCTCTTTTAAATTTAAAAAAAAAAATAGAACATCTAGCATATGCATCAGTGGGTCAAAATTTTCCCACCCATTACTTCCTGCTAGAGGCAAATCAGACCTCATTTAAGTCTACCTGTCATGGGGCCAGGGAGATAGCTCAGTAGAATAAGAGCTTGCCTGACAATCGCAAGGGCCTGAGTTCAATCCCCGATCGCACACACAAAAAAAGTCTATTTGTCACATGGGGCAGCTCTTCTACCTCCATGACCTGGTTTTTAAAGCAACTTCTCCCTAGACAGCAACTGGACTATCTATGAACAACAGGAGCCAGTTAGTCCTTGAGTGAAGACCTGTTTCTGCACGTCACTATCTTCCACACAGTAAGGTGGCAGGCACAAAGGGCTGCTATTAATAGCACTACCAAGACACGAAGGGGAAACCTGGGAAGAATTGTGTTTTTTAAAGCTCACCGTCCAGCACCCAGAAACAGGCCAGACTGTGCAGCCTGCACGCAGGGACACAGAGCAAGCACACCACAACAACGCCGCCCCACAAGCGGGCGGCTGCGTGCCAATGCACACCCACGCCCCTGCTGTCCGGGGAGAGTGAGGCAGGGCTGTTCATTCCATGAGAGTTTCACACCTGAGCATCCTAAATTATGCTATTAATGTAGCTCTCTACTCACCAGTGTGGATTTTCAGAGGGTAAGAGTAAATTCATGAATGAAATATGAATAGAAACATGTACACATCCATATATTTAAGCATTAAACATTTCAAAGTAAGTCTGACTTGAAGAAATCATGTAACATGTAAGACTGTGCTGGGGGAAATGATACTTGGCACATGTGAAAAATGAAAATACAGGACTACTAGCAGGGCATGGGGGCACACTCCTGTAATCACCCTGCCTCTGGTAGGCTGAGGCAGAAGGACCACATTTCTATTTAGAGTCCACTTTAGGCAACTTCGTGAGATAATGTTTGAAAATCAAAATAGGGCCAGGCATGTACTTCAGTGCAAAAGCCCTGGTGGCAGGCCCCAGCACTGCAAAAGAATTTTTTAAAAACTAATTTTAAAAAATTAATAGTAACATCACTGGCTATTGGTGAGACACAAATTAAAAACAAAATTCCATCTGGGAATCCATTTCCCCCAGTAAAAAATAGCTATCATCAGGAAACAACCGGGCCGGGGAGTTAGCTCAGTAGAATAAGTGTTTGCATGGCAAACCCAAGGGCCTGAGTTCAATCCCCGGTTCTGCAAAAAAAAAAAAAGGAAACAACCAATAACAAATGCTGGAGGGGCTGTGGGGGAAAGTGAGCCCTTCTCCACTGTTGGAGGGAGTGCAGATTGATCCAACTGCTACGAAAATCAGTGTGGAGACTTCTCAAAACGCTAGGACTGGAGGGCCCACGCAACCCAGCTATTCCTCTTCTGGGTATTTTCCCAGAAAAATAAAAAACATCGTACCACAGTGATATATACACCCATGCTTATAGCAGCACAATCTGTCATAGCTAAATCTTGGGAACAACCCAAATGCTCATCAACCAAGGGATAAAGATGTGGTCTTTTTATATAATGGAGTACTACTTAGCGATAAAGAAGGATAAATAGGTGACTTTTACAGGCACATGGATGTAATGAGACCCTATTTATAAATGAAATAAACCAGATTTATATGTGTAAACACTGTATTGTGAGAAGCTGAAAGATTAAATAAAGATCTAAAATGTACAATATATATGGTAAAATGGGAAGAAACTCTTCAAAAAGAAAGAGAAAATGGGATGGGGGAATATAAAAAAGGAAAGGAAAAGTAAAAAGAAAAATAATACATATGATAATTAAGATAGCTATACTACTAATTTCTCTTAGTTCATTCAAAAGAAAGGTTTGTGCTAATATTGTTTGGACAATTAAATGCTGATATCTTGTACTCTGAGTAATTTAAAGATAACAACGCACAATGTATTAACCATTGTTATCCTATTATCTTGTTTTGAAATTTTTTTCTTTAAAATAAAAAGAAATCATTAATGAAACCAGATAACTTTCTATTATCAGTCCAAGAAAGCAATAAAAGCCTCTTTTCACTTAATTAATTTGACCAGAATGCAAAGCAAGCTTATAAAAAGACCTTAAACATTGATTGCAGTATAATATCTTACCTCAGTAAATGACAATCTTATGGCAATTTCTTAAGCTTTAGGCGCTTGCGCCCATCTGACTGGCTCTGGAAAATATAAATGTAAGGAACAGAAGCAGAGGCAGTCCCCACTATTCCGACTGCCAGCACTATACACTGACAGCAAGCAAAGTCACAGAAGTGAGGGCTGACAAGAACACTGTTTCAGAATTCAAAGAACAATGGGCTATTCATTTTGGCATTCCATAATCATTTACCTACATACTCTTTTTAGAAAATGGGTAAAATTCAGGAAAGCTGAGCCCAGGAAGGCTGACACATATTTGGAGCCTTTTTGAACAGTCAATGGTGATGAGATTTTTGTCCTCGAACTTGAAAAGTTAAAGGCATCGTCCTGCCAATTGTGAGATGCCCTCTCCAACACAGACCACCCACAACTGCGGATTTTCCATCTGGTGAACAAAACAGACAGCTCCCTAATTATTTTTAAAAAGGATTTTTTCCCCCTTAACATACTTTCTTTATTTGTCTGTGACCTGGAACTTAATGGAAAACCTGGTGCATGCCAACTTCATTTCTTGTAATGAAACATCCTATTTTATTGTTTAACTGGTGGGATTTTTTTTTTAAAGCTCTAAGAGAGAAATTATTACTCTGTGAGCCAACATAGCAAGTCACCAAGACAATTCCACTCAACAACTGTTTTCTCTGAACAGAGTGTATCTTGTTTAAATATTAGCCGCTGAAATTTTCTCTTAGAACCAACAGGATGGAAATAGAGGAAAATTATTTTCAATCCTTCTCAACTGGGCACCCATACTGCTAATGTCAAAATCTATGGCTTTTCCAACAAGATGGCCACCTCTGCCAAAAGCATGCTCGGAAATGCCAACTGTAATTAAAATCTGGCACCTGTCGTGGGCACCAAATTTGCTTCTAATATCTCCATGTTGAAATGTGTCTCAGCTCTGAGAGGATGTACGATGCTTCTTGCCCTCTGCCCTTCGGAAAAACACTCGAGTGGAAAAATTGACAGCTGTTATCCCGAAAAAAAAATTTTTTTGTCTTAACTATCCTAAATCTTCCCTGCTTTCTCTGAATCTGTTTTGTTTAATTAGTCCCAAGAGAATCAGCATACATTGCCTGCGCACGTTTTGATTTTTAGGAAACTCAGGAAAAATAGGCATTGAAATAATTTCTTCTGACCACGCAGTTTTGATTGGGGGTTAGCTGTGCGATGTGGTGGGTTTCCCAAGGGCTTCAACACTACACAAGTGGGGGACCCCCCCCAGGCTTCCCGAGAAGGCTCTGTGAGCACTAAATCTGCAGGCGTGTGACCTCCTGCACATGAGGCACCTGCTCTACCACTGAGCGACAGCCCAGCCCAGTGCCAGTCGATCGTGATCTAACGCATAGTCTCGGGCCCTCACTGCTGTCAGTGCACAACCTGTGCCCTACCTGCCATTTTGTTGAGCCAAGGCTTTCAACATCTTTTTTTTTTTTTTCTCGCAGAACCAGGGATTGAACTCAGACCCTTGCGCTTGCCAGGGAAGCGCTTATCCTACTGAGCCATCTCCCTGGCCCCTGTGAGGTTTTTTTTTTTGTTGTTGTTGTTGTTTGTTTTGGCGGAACTGGGGATTGAACTCAGGTCCTTGTCCTTGCCAGGCAAGCGCTTATTCAACTGAGCCATCTCCCCGGCCCCTACATTTGCTTTTTGATGTTCAGCATCCATGGCATTTCTCAGAGGGAATCCTCTTCCCATCTGTCTTGTGTGTCCATCAAACTCGGGACACTGACATCTCCTCTGGTGAGGCAAAGTGACCCTGTGGCCCTGTGTGTACCTTGGAAAGTTGAGCCTAGTGCACAGCACACATGCGCAAAGGGTGCCAGCTGGCCTGCTAGATGCCCCAGGGCAGCCTACTAGAGAGGAGCCATCCCTGGCCGCCCACTCACCACGGTCCCCAGCCCTACAAGAGTGCCCGGCACACAGGCACTCAGCCAAAGTCACGGGAGGAGTGGCTGCCCAAGCCGGAATGAACTCGCCAGCAAAGAGCTCCTCCACCACAGCCCTGACCTGCATCGCCTCCGCCACCCAGAGGTTTAGAAATTGTTGTCAGTGGAGAAAGACGCCCTCCTCCCCACACTCGGCACGGCACAGACTTGCTCAGCTCCCCCAGGCCAATATGCCTTACTCCGGGCCACCCCAAGCTTCTGTGACACACCACTCTTCCTCAGAAACGAAAAGGGGACAAAGACAAAGGAGCATGGCAGCCCACATGAGATAGAAACAAATTTCCTGACACTGTATAAAAGCAGTGACGGATTTAGGACGAGGTCTTCATGCAAATAGTTCACTGAGTAGTTGACTCCTTGAAACATAAAATGAACTTTTCCTGAGATGTGCAAGGCATAGGGGAGTTCTCAATATAAAATGCAGGTTTTGTTACATTTTGTTACATTTGTGCTATTTAACGGAGCAGTTGATGAAACAGAAAAAGAAATGGAGAATCATTACAAATGATCAGGTCAGGGGGCCAGACAGAGCTCAGCTGACTAAAGCACCTGCTTAGGCAGAGCGCAGCGGGTTCGATCCCTGGAGTGCTATGCCAGCCGTGCCCCCAGGGCACCCTGAGATGGCAACTGAGACTGGGCGTGGTGGTGCACACCTGTAATCCCAGTGCTTGGGAGGCTCAAAACAGGAAGATCACTACGAGTCCAATCTACATAGTGAGACCCTGTAGATTCTGTAGACCCTGTACCAAATACCTAAAAAATTTAAAAAAAAAAGAAAGAAAGAAAAACAAATGACAGGTCCCTGGGTAACTTATTGAAGGCCACTGATCCCCAAAATGCCCCAGCGTATCACTTTGTATCACTGTGTTCATAGCAAGGAGAACCCTAAACTTAACCTGGGAATTTCTTAGACAAAGGAAAGAGCCACCTAGGCCTTGCCAGGCACACTTCACATTCCATACTGCCTTAAGGAACACTATCTCCCTGGACAGAAATTCCCCTAAGGAGTGGTTTTATGGTTTTTGGTAGAATTGGGGATTGAACTCAGGCCGCTGTGCTTGCCAGGCAAGTGCTTATTCCACTGAGCCATCTCCCCAGCCCCTAAGGAGTGTTTTCCAAAAAAATTCTACTGCACCCTACAGAAACCTACATTTTATATTGAGAACTCCCATGCCCCTCACACATTCCATATATAAACAGTTTCTCTCTTTATTTTTTTTAAATATTTATTTATTGATTTATTTTGTGTGTGTGTGTGTGTGTGTGGCCAGCTCAGCCCACCAGGGGGCGGGGTGGGCTGGCATGTGGTGCTGGAGGATTGAACTGCGGTCCCTGTGTTTTGCTTAGTTTAGCTTGTTCTAAGTAGGTGCTTTAGACCACTGAGCCATCTCACCAGCCCCTATAAACAGTTTCATAAAGAAAAATGTGTGATGGACTCCAGACAGCACAGTTTTGTTTTGTTTTAATGTATTTTGTGCAGTGTCTCACTACACAGCTCCGACTCATGGTGATCCTCCTGCTTTCAGCCTCCCTAGTGCTGAGATCACAGGCGTGCACCACCACCCCAGTCTTGGTGGCCAAGGTGGGGGCGTGGCTAGAGTGGCCTGTGGTGCTGGGAATCAAACCCCAGTCCCTGCACTTGCCTATGCAGGTGCTTAGTCTGCTGAGCTATCTTGATGGCTGCATAGTTTTTATTCTGCTATAGTTTATTCTTTTAAATGGTCCCAATATATTCATCTTACAGTTCACTTACAGGTTGAGGGCAACAGTGTTTTTGTTTTTCTTATAGTACTGGGGATTAAACTCAGAGTCTTTGCACTGAGTTAAATTCCCAGTCCTTTTTTTGTTTTTATTTAGTTTGAGATGGGGTCTTGTCAAGTTGCTAAGTAGTCCAAGCTGGACTTAAACATATGATTCTCCTGCCTCAGCCTCCTAGAATTCTGGGCTTTGAGAACCTACCACCATCGCTGGCTATTCAACACCCTTGACCAGAATACCAAAAAAAAGTGCAAGTGGGGAGTGGTGGCTATGGGCCCAAGTGCCTGCAATTCCATAGGCTGAAAGTCAAAATCATAACTACAAACAAAAATATAAAATAAAGGCAATTTTCTGCCAGCCTCCGAAACATGTGCCCTCAGCTCAGGCTTTCTCCTTGCCTAAGCAACTGCTTTTTCTTCCTTTCCTGTCTTGTTGAAAATGTAGGTCCTGGCAGAAAAGCAAAAATACAGATAATTATAGATACTCGATAACAAAGAGAATGCGAATCACACAGACAGAACCCCGGAGGTCTGTGAATTTAAAGCAACACCAGCAGCAGAGTCTGGCTGTTCTGCACGCAGGACAGCACTCCAAGATCTGGGCTCTGGTTCCAAAGCCATGGGTATGCAAAGCCCAGAGGCCTGTGGGTGCACACATGCCTCACCCCTCACCAGAACCAGGCTGCAGATTCCTGGGCTCCATCCTCGCAGGCCCTGCCCCACGAGCCCTAGAGGCCAGCATACTGGGAACAAGCCAGTTCTCAGCCTGTGCTTGACAGCACTGCCCATTCTCGCAGACCAGGCTTGGGCCGGTGGTGCCTGGCT
This sequence comes from Octodon degus, assembly GCF_000260255.1. Lineage (NCBI taxonomy): Eukaryota > Metazoa > Chordata > Mammalia > Rodentia > Octodontidae > Octodon > Octodon degus. Next base: position 12,551,340 of record NW_004524615.1, read on the forward strand.
GTCCCCAGGACCAGGATCACAAGAAACACACACTGACTAAAGCCCAGTACTAAAGGGTCAGCATGCACAGGGCTGAGTCCCTCCTTGCCCAGCAAGTGTGGGCTTCCCAGCCAAACCTACCCAGTTGCCCAGCTTGGTGGCATACAACTGTCATCCCAGCACTCTGGGAGGCTGAAGCAGGAGGACTGAAAGTTTAAGCGCAGCCTGGATAATTTAGCACCTTAGACCTTAACTCAAAATAAAAAATTTTAAAGAGATTGAGTTCAATCTCCTAATGGCCACATAAATAGCTTTGATCTGGATTCCCACTTGGTAGCTCAACTTACAATTCATCAAGTTTATAAATGACATTATTTTAACATTAGCAAACCATATTCTGTGCCATTTGGGGGTTATAACAACTGCACACTGTGGCTGTAGGCTTGCGTTGTAATGGGAAAAGACTACACCAGGACTCCCGGCAAGCATTTTCAGAGGATAACTATGTATCTTTCATGTTTCAATTCGTGTGAACTCATAAAACCAACCAATGAAAAACCTGTTAGAAATAGAATAAACATGAAACAAGGGTAATTAGCCACTGAGCCTGTTTTATGTTCAGGAGGCTGAGGAGGGAGGATCGCTGTGAGGTTTTAAGAAACGCTTTATGGGAGCAAGATCTACAGTCACGGGTAGGCTGTGGCTGTCTTGTGTGAATAAGTGCACACACACTTGCAGAGCACTAAGGATCTTACTGCCCTTGAGACACAAGAGCAGGGACTGTGCCTATTAAGTGTCTGTCCCAGGGGCTGGGGAGATGGCTCAGCAGAATAAGCGCTTGCCTGGCCTGAGTTCAATCCCCAGTTCCACCAAAAAAAAAAAAAAAAAAGTGTCTGTCCCAGGCCATTGTTTTCCCCTTCAGGGCTCCTTTCACCACTGCCATAAACCCACATTTTCTTCTCCCCACATCTGTCAGCTACTCAAAGAACACTGCAGGTAGGGGCCGGGGAGATGGCTCAATGGAATAAGTGCTTCCCTGGCAAGCGCAAGCGCCTGAGTTCAATCCCCTGTTCTGGAAAAAACAAAACAAAACAAAACAAAACAAAACTGCAGGGGCCTGGGAGATGGCTCAGTGGAATAAGTGCTTCCCTGGCAAGCGCAAGGGCCTGAGTTCAATAAAGAACACTGCAGAGCCAGGCATGGTGGCGCGTGCTTATCATCCCAGCACTCAAGAGGCTGAGGCAGTAGAATTGCTGTGAGTTCTAGGCCAGGCTGGGCTATATATTGAGTTCAGGCTGGGGTGCCTGAACTCAAAAGGGGAGTGGGGGGCCTGGGGAGATGGCTCAGTGGAATAAGCGCTTCCCTGGCAAGCGCAAGGGCCTGAGTTCAATCCCTGGTTCCACAAAAA
>NW_004524615.1:12552934-12562792 GCF_000260255.1 Octodon degus
TTTTAGGGAAGGATTTACAGGGTATTCAGGGTCTCACTACTAGATCAGACTCAGTGATTCTCCTGTTTACAGCCTCCCCAAGAGCTGGGACTATAGACACGTACCACGCCCCGTCTCAATGCAAACTATTAAAAGCAAGTAAATGCGCATTTAAATAAAATACAAAAGGACATTTGCCACAACAAAAAATACCTTTCACCTAATACAGTAAAGCTAAGTGAAACATTGAAGATCATGTTTTATGTTGATTAATATGCAAAAGGCTTAGTAGTGATACTTTGCTCCAAAGTAAATGATTTGTAAAACCCATGAGACAAGCAAAGTGTTAGATCATTAAATATGCCATTGCTCGTTTATTAAATTGCCTTCTGAGGAAAAGTAAGTGAAGTAAGTTGATATGTGCTCTGAGAATTAGTTTTCATGACAAAAAATCAAAAATAAGCGAACAAGCTTACAACTTCTTTTATAGTATCAAAAAAGATTAAAACCAGATCATTCTAAGCCAGACAGTGGCCCATGATGGTGATCTCAGCACTCGGGAAACTGAGGCAGGAGGATCACCACGAGTTCAACACCACTAGCCTGGCCTACATAGAAGACCCTGTCTCGGGGGCCGGGGAGATGGCTCAGTAGAACAAGTGCTTCCCTGGCAAGCACAAGAGCCTGAGTTCAATCCTTGGTTCCGCCAAAAGAAAAAATAATAATAATAAAAAAAAAGAAGACCCTGTCTCCAAAACTCAAAAACACAAAACAATCAAAATCCAAACAAATAAAAGTTCATTCTATTTATTAATAACTGTTCACACCGGTGCTCACTCCAGGGCTCTTCCATGCTCAGCGAGCACCCCTCCTCAGAGCGCCACAGAAGCCCCCTTCTGCTTCGTAGAGGCCTAAATGACACCGAGAACATAATTTTCAGCTATGTACACAGCAGTAACACATCTGGGACGTACACACATGGCTTATGTACTTACTGGCAGGTACTCTGTCCACAAATGCACCCAAGCCATATATACAGACAACTCAACAATCTGTGATTCTAAAGTACAGTCACTTCGGTAGGCAAAAAGAGTAAGCTCTACGCTTTGAATCTTGTTTTTGGCTTTTTATTACCTACAAATGCACTGAAATAATTGCTAAGCCATAGGAGCACTCCTTTAAGCAAGGCTGTAAAAGTTAGAGGGCTGCGTTTGGCCAAGTATTTATGGTGATGGTTACCAGTGCGCTCGAAACAATGTGTGACCGAGGCACAGTAGAGTCATTCTGGCTCATTTAGAGGCTGCTATTGCAAAGGGCAATGAAACCTACAAAAAACAACACACAGTACGGCATTAAACAGGCATAAACATAGCGACTACAAGTCCTGCTCTCCTGGACAGCCTAGGTGACTCCTGATGACAACGCCTCCCCAGTTTCCTGCTTAGAAGAACAGTGATAAATACACCTTGTCTCCCGTGGGGCTGAGAACAATGAATGAAGTAACACTGAAAACGCCACCTAGCCAAGTGCCCAGGACAGAGAGGCCCTCCCCAAATGTTTTGCTTTGGTTGTTGTTTGATACAGGGTCCTGCTAGATAGCCCAGGCTGGCTTTGAACGCATGGTGAGGCTCCTGCCTCAGCTTCCTGAATACTGGGATGACAGGTATGCACTACCACACCCAGCCCAGACACAGATCTTCATGGAGACTTTCAACTCAGAGAACAGGAGTGACCCAGTGATCAAGAATCGTTCCACTCCATCTTCATACCTTCCTGTTGGGGAGACCATACTGCTCATAGGTAGCCGCCACCCCTACAGTCTCCGAGTTCCAGTTTAAATCAAGTTCTGCTGTACCAGTGCTCCCTGCTACAATCACGGATGTGGCAGGCTGGGCCACAGAGTGAACCATTTCCCATGGGCATCCCCCACAGACCAGCCTAGGAAGTAATATCCAGAGCAGGCTATGGACCCAAAGGGAATCCATCTGCTACCATACAGGAAATATCTTCTGTTAAATTTGGCCTTTTAAAATCAAAGACCTCTTGGCCAGGGAAATGGGTCAGAAGAATAAGGGCTTCCCTGGCAAGAGCAAGGGCCTGAGTTCAATAACTGGTTCCGAAAAAAAAAAAAAAAAAAAATCAAAGACCTCACTCCAAAAGTAGAGGGACAGGGAGGCAGCAATCCCCAAATAAGTTCAGCAAAACTACCTGCTCAGCAGCTAGGACAGGCACAGCAGGCTGTCAGTGGTCAGGCAGCTCCCGCTGTCCGCTGTCCACTGTCCAGCAGAGGTGGCTGTGGAGTGCTGCTCAGGACACAGCTGGGGCTCCTCGTGGCTAAGAGCTGCTGGCTTTGCACCAGCTGAAGCTCAGCCAGACCACCAGGTCTTGCCTGCTTTCCAGTGGATGGCCACAGGCAGTACCTCCCTTTCTGCCCCCTACATCTTAAACAGACTACCCACCCTTAGGTGCAGACTTATTCCTAGTGTCACACCATCAATCTTGGCATCATGTCCTCAAGCCCAGCAGCACAAAACCTAGATCCAGCCATCTCCAAAAAGACCCACCTGTGACAGCAAGAAGCTTTGGGGGAAACATTTAGACACAAGCCATAATACTAGGTATGTAAATTTAGAAAAATCAAGTAAAAGAAAACTTTCTTCAATGTAATATTGACACATATGAAGACAGTGCTGGGGGCCAGGAGTGGTAGCTGGTGGCTCAACTTAGAATCCTAGCACTTTGGGAAGCTACAGGAGGAAGATCACAAGCTCAGGCCCAATGTGGGCAATTTACCCTGTCTCAAAAAATACAAAGGGCTAGGGATGTAGCTCAGGACAAAGGCCCTGAATTCAGCCCCCAGTACTGTGGGCAGGGGGGAAGGAGTGCTTTCCACGTAGAAAGAGCTCCAGAAGTGTGGTCTTCCCCAAGAATAAGAACAGGATTTGGGAGTAGGCAGAGGTAGGGTTAAGATCAGCAGCGCAAGGCAACAGAGGACACTGGGGCTCAGCTGGAGTGGGAGGTCACAGAGGAAAGGTGAAAGAAAAAAAGGACAAGAAAAAAAGAGAGGCCAAAAATAATGCCTTTGAACTAGGGCAGCTTCGGTCACACACTTCGCTTGTTCAGAACTCCTTTAGTGAAAACCTATGAATCAGGCAGAGTCTGCCTGGCCAGCACTCCCTGGCCCGAAGTGTCCACTTTTAGCACTTCTCTGAACCCACCGAGCCTGTGTTCTAAGTAGCTCTCTCTTCAGAGAGCAAACTCACCAGCAGCCCCTGTGAAAGCCTCCAGGAAAACTACGTTCTGCAAATTGGTGCAGGTCGGTGCTGCAGTGACTGCAGAGGATAGAACGGAGGAGGAAGAAGCCCAGGGTGACCTGGGAAGAGGCAGTTTACAGTTTTGCAGGACAATGCCCTACTCAAAAAGCAGTGATTAAGCACGGCCACATGGCAGTCGCACGAGTGGTACCCCAGCCCCTCTGAAGGAAATGGTATGTGCGCAGTCTCAAGCGTGCCACCTACTGCTTAGGCATATGTCTTCACAGGGTAGAGAAGCCCTGTTCAGTCACCTCCAGCCACACCACATCTCAGAGCCCAGGTGGGGGCCTTTCTGACACTGCATCTGGAGAAGACAGCCCCAAGCCCCCAAACTGTAGCAGGTGCCTGAGCTGCCTCCACACCAAGACCACCATCTCTGAGCAGAGAGCCCCCCACCCAGGGAATCTTGGAAAGCGAAGAAGTCTTGATAGGGAACCTGATTCAAGCAAGAGCCCCGAGCAATGGAAAGACCAGGACCCAGGGCTACCAAAGGTTATCCCAGCCATCTGTCTCTCCCATCTGCACCTGGAAAGAAAGGACTTTGAGGGTCAGCCAGACAGTTCAGCAAACTAAATGCCTGCTTAGGCAAGCACAGGGACTGGGGCTCGATCCCCAGCACCACGCTGCACCAGCCCCCCTGCTCCCCGGCACGCTGAGCCAGTCACCAAGACCAGGCATGGTGGCATACCCCTGTAATCCAAGAACTGGGGAGGCTAAAAGCAGGAGGACACTCTGAGTCCTAGCTGTGTAGTGAGACCCTATACCAAATACATTAAAAAACAAAAAAGGACTTTGATGACTGGTGAGATAGCTCAGCGGACTAAAGCACCTGCTTAAGCAAGCTTAGGCAGGCACAGGGACCACGGTTTGATACCTAGCATCACATGCCACACCAGCCCTGGCCCCAGGGCAGGCTGAACAGGCCACACACACACACACACACACACACACACAAAGACTTTGAGTTGAAAGAGGTATTTCTCTATTTTTATTTATTTTCTGGAACAGACACTTACTATGTAGATCAGACTGGCCTTGAATTCACCATGTAGCTCAGGATTATTGTAAACCTTTAGAGATCCTGTAGCCTCAGCCTCACAAATGCTGGGAGACCAGGTCCAGCTGAGATTTAAGCTCAGTACTTGCCGGCAGGCCCCACCCAGCACACCCTGTATCCCCTGTCTTTATGCCCAGGTGCATTCTATACGCTGCCCCCATCTACAGAGTGTGTTCCTGAGTTCTCAGCTGATCTTTGGTTTTCTTCACACTTTCAGCTAAGGACCCACTCGGGGTAGTCAACATAAACGCTAGTGCTGGGCTGTCCACATCAGGGCCATGTCACTCCCACAGGGAGCCAAGAGGCTGTCCCGTCCCCAGCTCAGGGACACCTGTGTGACAGAAGCCAAGCGGAAGCTGTAAATGCTTCCCCAGACCCTGGCTCATGGGTTCTGCTGCTGCACACCTGCCCAGCCTGGGAATTCAGCACTGGTGGCTCAAAAGGGCAGGCACCGAGACCTGCAGGTGCTTCCAGGTAAGGGCACCCACATCAGTGATGATGCCCAGAGCTGTCAGTGTGAGAAATGTTTTCCACCTCTCAATCTTCTCACAACACTGCATGAAGGCAGAAACAACACTGTCACAGTAACAAGAATAAGCAGTCATTGTATCCACCTTTAGCAGACAGATGTTTCAAGGGATCTGACCACCACACTTACGGGCACATTTATGAATCTGATAACCTAAGACTTTAAGCTACATTACAAAATCATTGCCGCCCAGAGCCCAGCGCTCAGGTTTACAAGCCTGTTCTGCCTGTCTGCAGGCCCCCGATGCTTATAAACGACACCTTCCAGCGTCTTAAAGTATGAGAGGCAGCTAGTCCTGAATTCTCAGGCTGCTAATGGCTTCACATAAAATGAGCCCCTACGATTTTATAACCACCCTGGTGCAACCTCACAGGTGAGAAGCCACCAGGGAAAGGACGAAGACACGTCTCTTGCTCCAGGCCTCTAACTTTTCCAAGCACAAGGAACTATTCCACGCAGTATTTCCAATGATTGCTCAAACTCCACAGGCTGTTAACTAATCCAAATAAGCCTCCTATGTCACTTAGGGAATGCAGGAATAAGTCACCAAGTCATCCCTCTGGAGAGGGAGCTGCCGTGATTTCACTTCCTAAATGCAAAGCTGTAAAGCTGATTCCTGACCCTTCCTATTTTTACCTGAGTGGTTACATTTGATGGCTAGCACTGTTGTTGATCTCACATGCTGAGAAATGACCACTGGAAAACATGACATTTCACATTCCAGCCAGATAAGCCAGACATTTTCTGTACGCGTACCTGCAACACGGAGGTTACCGCTACCTGCACGACAAGAGAAAGGTCCCAGTGGCTCTGTAAACTCCTTGGTTAGTACTCGTGTTTCTCTAGGTTTTAATGACACGCAACTGGCCAAGCACAGCAGTGATGAGCTCCTTTCAAAAGAAAACAACTTTCCTCAGCCTGCAACACTGCTGGTTTCCAGGACAGAGATGAAACCACATGGTCAAGTCTATCTCACTTTGTGTGACTATCTTCCTCTCCTTGAAAGTGACTTATGGCAGGCTACAGAGAAATCAAAGATTATTTGGCAATGTCATTTCACCTGGAAAGAACAACTTCAATTTTCAAAAGTAGTCAACTGGGGCTGAGGAGATGGCTCAGTAGGGTAAGCACTTGACTGGCAAACGCAAGGATCTGAGTTCAATCCCCGGTTCCACTAAAAAAAAAAAAAAAAAGAAGCCAACTAATAAATGCTTATTTTTTAAGTAAAGAAACAAAATTAAAATCACTTTAAAATGCCTATATTTTTTAAAGTTTAAATATACTTTTTAAAAATTTCAAATTCAAGTAAATCAAAATTCCATATAAATGGCTTACATAAAAAAGCTTTCAACAGCCTCCCCACAACCCACTCAGTTCAGCTTAAAATTCTCACACAAAAAAATCTTTCCAAGACCAAAGACCTTCCAGGATCATTTGTCATAGGGTTAGAAGTGGTGAAAACTAAAGCAGCTGCCAAAAATGATTTGCTTTGTAGCACAAACGACTAAGGCCATAACACCCACTAACTGACCTGCAGAGAAAATGCCGCGTTAATTTATTCTGCATGTTTTTGGTTTTACTTTCTGTTAAAATAAGATTCATCACCACCCACAACTGGTTCTTCATGGATTTTACCTTGAAAAAAACAGAGACAAAGAAAAGAACACAGAAAAGAAGTGGGAATGGGGAAAACAATTCAGGATTTGTGAGCCAAAAACTTTTGAGGTTATGCCATTAATTAAACTGATGTTGAAAAACACTATGAATGTGTTCCTCTAAAACTGTAAGATTAAAGCTGGACTATTACAACGTTTCTATTACGCTCATATTTTTGGACACACGGTAGCTTTTGGCTCTTTTCTGATGCAAAGCCCCCAGCCCCAACACAAGCACAGTGAACAATGTAGACAGCAATCTTGCACAGGAGCCAGAGCTGGGTAAGACAGATCCCGACCCTCCTGCAAGGGTGCGACAACAGCAGCCAGCCTATTAGTCCCCAAATAGAGAAGTCCTTTGTAACTGGAGCCCTGGAATGTCATCTGTCTTGAATTATGTCCACCTGGGATGACGTCCGATGACCAACGCGGCAGACTACTGGAACTTGAAAACCTCACTTTTTTGGTAATTGACATTTTAACTGTTTGAAGTTTCTCATTAAGCACTCTTAACAAATTAACTGCAGATGTAGGAAGCGAAGTGTGTAGCTCTCGGAGAAATGAAGCTACCTGAAGGCTGCAAATGACAACTACTGAACTGCAGTGAGTACATTAGAGGTGAGGAGGGCCATCATTTTGTCTGTTCCAATTAACTTTCCCAGTGTGTTCTGTTTTGTGGAGCTAGGGATCAAACCAGGGCTTTGCACATGCTAGGCAAGCGCTTTACCACTAAGCTATATACACCAGTACATTCTGAATGTAATTAAAATAAAGCCAGCCAGCCAGCCAAATAGCTCAGCGGACTAAAGACGCTGCTTAGGCAGGTGCAGGGACCAGGGTTTGATCCCCCACATGCTGTGCCAGCCCCACGCCTGGGGTGCGCTGTGACTGTGACTGAAACTATGTGTGATGGCACATGCCTGTAATCCCTGTGCTTGGGAGGCTAAAAACAGGAGGATCACTATGAGTCCAATCTGTGTAGTGAGACCCTGCACTAAATACATAATAAAATAAAATAAAGGCAGGAGTCTTTGTGGCACAAGACTACACGGGCTTTATGCCCAGCCCTGTGCTACAGCGCACCCCACACCACAACTTCCTTCGAGGTCACTCCCATCGGACTTCTGCCTGTGCAGTTACCTCTACCAGGAACACCCTTCCCGCTCCTGTCCTCCATTAAAATCTGCTGCGTGGCCAGATATAATGGTGCTCCTCTGTAATCCCTGCACTTGGGAGGCTGAATTTGGAGGACTGACCTGAGTTTGAGGCCAGCCTGGGCTGAGTGAGTAGTGAATTTAAGGGCAGCCTGAACTACAAAGCAAGACCACGTCTCAAATGAAAACAGCAACCACAAACCAAAAGAAAGAAAAATCTGCTCATAGGTCAGTCCCCATCCCCTCTGAAAGTCACTGCACCTCTGTACTTAAGCCACAAACACATTCAGTTCAGTCAGCCTTAGAGTACAGCTGCCAGCAGAGGTGCTACAGTGGCTCCCGGAAGACTCAGACACGACCATGTAAGGACTCCTTCCTGGGCCTCCTCCCCCCGCAGCTACACCTGTCAGGATTAGGCCACCTCCCACAGGTGACATGCCAGAGACCGGCCCTTCCACCCTGTGCCTGGCACTCAAACACTCCCAGGCCACTTTCTGCCCTTTCTGCCTTGGGAATCACTATCAGAACCTGGGAGCACAGCCCTCATTCTTCCCGCCAGCACTCGGTCAGAACCAGCCAAGTGCTCTACCAAAGAGCTGTGTCCCTGGCCCAGAATCCTGCTTTTTCCAGAAAAATGGGGACTGAGAAGATGATACAGTGATACAGCGTTTGCCTGGCAAGCAAGGTCCCAAGTTCAATTTCTGGAACAACAGCAAAACAGAAGAATGTATACACACAGGGCTGAATAACAAAGTGGGCTATACATTCTTATACTTTCTCTTTTCTTTTCTTTCTTTCTTTTTTTTTTTTTTTTTTTGGTGGAACCAGGGATTGAACGCAGGCCCTTGCCAGCGTTTGCCAGGGAAGCGCTTATTCCACTGAGCCATCTCCCTGGCCCCACTTTTTTTTTTTTTTTTAATAATACATTGTCCTCTCAACTGTTCTTTTTTCCTACTTTCCTGCACAAAATCAATAGAGTTCTACAAGAAAAGTTTTGTCCTTAGTAAAATAAAAACCAGGGCCGGGGACATGGTTCAGTGGAATAAGCACTTCCCTGGCAAGTGCAAGGGCCTGAGTTCAATCCCCGGTTCTGCAAAAATAAATAAAAATAAAATAAAATAAAAATAAAAACCAAGTTTAAAAACATTATAAAAAGAAAACCACATCAAGCAGTACACCATGTGGTTCTGGGGACAGAAAGGTAAGCTCCTCATCCCTCATTAACAACAATCCTGATGTAGTAACATTTGTGCAGATTCTCTCAACAGGGTGCGATTCAGGGAGACACACCTGTGTCAGCAGTCCTGTCGGCGTCGCCTGTGCAGCCCTGTTGGTGGGTGCCTGGATCCTCTTTGCTGAACACATTTGTGCTGGGGGAACCCACACCACACAACCTACTGCGCACTGTGGTTGCTAATGCTTAGCGGCCGGGCAGGAGCTGGCTCGAGACCAGTGAGTGAGCAAGCCCACCCAGTGCGAGAGGCGGACGAGTAACCACTATGCAGGTCTGTCCTCTGGGGGCTTACAGCCCAGCTGGCCTCCAACCCAGCAGAACGCGCCCGGAGTTCCAGGGGAAGTTGCAGAGCGGGCCTCAGCAACAGCAGCGCCGAGTCACAACGTGGGCCAGAAAGAGGTAAACACATCGCAGTACAGGGATCCTCCCAAGCTTGACTACCACGTGGTTTTGCTTATATGAGCAATGCAAAGCATAAATCAATTAAAGAATAAAATAAAAGATAACAGGAAACCGGGAGATTGAACATCTGCAAACGGGAAGAGGACCGGAAGCCAGAGGAGGCGCGGAGTAGAGGAACGACTGTAGAACGGGATGAAGTTGTGGGCACTGAGGCCCCCAGGAGGAATGGAATTATTAAGCACTGCAATCACAGGCTAAAAACAAGAAAAGGCTGGCCGAGGGAGGGCAGGGCCTGCTTTTCACCTGGTCCCAGGAATAGCAAGCGCGCTTGGGGCAGGGCTGGGCTGAGGAAAGAAAACTAAACAGGACTGTTTCGGGATGACTGCCGACGCTGCTCTGGTGCCTGCAAAGATGCCCCTCCCGAGCTGAGAGACCCGATCTGTCTTTGCCAGAGGTCGGAACCCACGGCCTCGAGCGCGCTGGCCCAGCCCAACACAGACCTTTGAAAAATACACCTCTACACATGGACTCGGT
>NW_004524615.1:12563512-12580999 GCF_000260255.1 Octodon degus
GGCGGGCTTTTCGTGTACAGGCTTTCCGTATACTCGCTGGGTGGGTGGGGGTGCTGCCAGGTGGGAGGTAAAGCCTGCGTCCTCAGGAACCCAGGAAGGGTGCTAAGCCGAGCAGGAAAGGTGCAGATCCAGTTACTGAAATGACTTGGTGGGAGCCGCGAGAAGCGTGATGTCACACCTGCTAGAATGGTCTTCATAAAAACGACGAAAAACCAGGTATGGGGAAGATGTAGGAAAATCGGAACCCTCGTGTATGACTGCTCCATACAAAACTGGGTGATTCTTCAAAGTTAAACATAGATGCAGGGAGATAACACAGAAGCATAAAAACCTGCTGGCAAGAGTAAAGTTCTAAATTCGATCACCAGTTAAGAAACAATCATCGGGGGCCGGGGAGATGGCTCAGTAGAATAAGCGCTTGCCTGGCAAGTGCAAAAACAAACAAACGAACAAACAAAAAAACCCAAAACTCAAAACACAAGAAACAATCACCGCAGAAACAAAAAGTTAAAAGGTTACCATGTGACCCAACAATTCCACTCCTAACACACACAAGAACTCGACAAGTGCTCAAATATTTGTACATGAATGCTCAGAACAGTACTATTTACAACTGCCCAAATGTAAAAATAAATCAAGTTCATCAGCTTATGAATAGACAACAAAATGCATACACATAGTGGAATACTATGCAGTCTTAAAAAGGAAGAGCAGTTGGCTGGGAATGTAGTGCTTGTGTCCTATGCATGAGGTCCTATGTGGTTTGGCCCACTGTACCACTGTTCACAGCCTGGCAGTAGGTAGGCATGTGGCGAAAGGCAGTCCTGGGCCTAAAGACCTCCACAGGGAAGGACAGGCACCAGAGGAGGGCAGGGCTGGGCAGGGCTTGGCATGGGAGGTAAAGCCTGTGCCAGGTGGGAGGTAAAGGATATGCCCTGAAGGGCAGGCTGGAGCAGGACTGAGGAGTGGGAGCAAAGCAGAGAGGAAGGGCTGAGAGGAGCCCTCCCCCCCCCCAGCAAAGTACACAGCAGGGGCCCGGGGCCCTGTGCTGGGATGGGATGAAGGACTCAGCGGGGAAAGGAGGCACAGGCCCCGCTGTGTGGGGGCCAGGTGTGGCTTGGTGGCAAGCGCCCACCCATCGGAGCGCAGACGGTACCTACACCTCTGGGGAAGACAGAGCTTTGATTATCGCCAATTTCTGCTCAAGTTGAACTCAAACGACCACAATAACTCAGTTCAAAGAGCCATTTATTTTATATTTCAGAGTTCTCCGAGGTCTTCTTACTCTGTAATTCCTGTCCAGGCAATGGCTGTGGGCTGTTGCAACTTTGGGGTACAAAACATGGGTGGAGTAAGCGCCCCGGAGTGGCTGCTGTCTGGTGGAATGAAGCAGTGGGATTCATTGGGCAGGCCTGGGGGCGCGGGGGAGGTGCTGTGCTATCCAGGGCGGCCAAGGAGGCCCCTCTGGCTGGCGACAGACGTCTGAGCTGAGACTGAAGGGACGCAGAGCCCCAGGCTGGGGACAGCGAGCAGAGCCACAAGAGCAGCCGAGGAGCTGCAGCACACAGCTACTTCTTGGGTTTCTCATAAACTTTTAAAGGGACCGTTTATGGGGCAGTAGAGCAGTATTTCCTCTGCCATCCATGTGTCTTTCATTTGTCTTAAAAATGAACAGGAAACCCAGCCCTGTGTTTCCCCAAAGCGGCCGGTTCCTTAAGGGGCGGCCTGGCCTGCCAGCTCCATAACCCGGCTCCTCTTCCGTTGCTGGAGCGCCCTCCAGTGCCTCAGGGTCAGACTGCACTTAGCATGGAAGTCTGTGGGATTTTACTTTTTTCCCCCTAAACTTTTGTTTCTGGCTAAAAAAAAATAATATAGGCATATCGTCTTCTCAGAAAGGAGACTGAGATTAAATAAGAAAAGGCGAGTGCGAATGCTGTCACTATCTCCCGCATCAACACAGTACGCAGCATGGGTGTGATGGTTCAGGCACATGCAGCCTTCAGTAAACTTCAGAGAAGACTGCAGTAAGAGGAAACGGACTCTCTAGCAGTGCACAACTGCAAATTAAGCCACGCGCATGAGCACAGTCTCCCACCAAACTGTGGTCTTCATTTTACCAGGAGGTGGCAAGTAGGACAATAAAGTTGAGTTTTTCTTTTAAAATTTTCAGGAGGCCAGCGAGATAGCTCAGTGGTCTAAAGTGCCTGCTTAGGCAAGCTTAGGCAAGCGCAGGGACCGTGGTTAGATCCCCCGCACCAAATGCCGCTCCAGCCCCGCCCCCAAGGTGGGTTGAGCCAGCTCCTTCCCACCCCCACGAGCCTGTCTTGGGACACACCAACAAAAATAAATCAAAAAGTAAAAGAAAATTTAAAAAAAATTTCAGGACATGGGGATTCTGAAAATTAGTATTTGGACAGTGTCATATAAATACATACAGAACACTATAGTTACTCTTCCTTTACAGGAGATCACAGTGAGGGGAAATAGGGCAGACTTGCCCATGCCAAGCTTGCATTTAAAATAGAATACTTACCTTCTCAATGAGATTGACTTTTTTTCCTTCCACAACAGGGTCTCATTATGTATTCCAGGCTGACCTTGAACTCACTAGGTATCTAGGCTGACCTCAAACTCATGGTGATCCTCCTGCCTCAGCCTCCAGAGTGCTGGGTTTACAAGGGTGTGCCATGACACCCAGCTTAGATTGGCTTTCCTTCTTTCATCATAATGGGACACCTCTGTTGTCACCTTCCTCAAAGCCCAGCTAAGAGGAAGTCATGATACATGCAGTGTTGTTCAGAAGAGGACCTGTGGGAGAGCCAGCAGAGGTGGTAACTCACAGCAATATCCCTGTCCCAGGGCCAGGTCCCAGGGCCATGCAGGCTGGGGGTGGTGGCACCCAACAGTGACAACCAAGGGACAGTGCTCTTTCTAGGGCTGGCACAGCCAGCTGTACAACCTGAAAGACAGTGTGCGGCTGCTTTCCAGCTTGTGGGACACAGGCACCTCCCCAGGGACACAGCAAGGTGACACAGCAGCATCACAAGGCAATGATGCCTTTCTCCCTGGCCAACAGGTTCACACAGAATGAGCCCCTCTGAGGACAAAACCAAGGGCATCCACAGGGACCCAAGCAGCTGGACAGCATGGCTGTGCACACACACACACACACACACACACACACACACACACACACGCTGTCTCTGGGATGGCGCTGCCCTACAAGCTGCAAACAAAGTGAACTCACAGTAGCTCAGTGAAAGGCCCATCTAAGCTGGCTGGCAATGGAAGAAAGAAGAGAGACAGAGAAAGCAAGGAATGAATCTCAGTTCTGGGCCCCATTATTATCTAACTCATCCACGTGACTTATATGATTGTCTTGGTGATGTCTTACTGTTCTCATGGGTGAGACAAAATACTCCACGCTCACAAAGTTAAAGAGGCAAAGGTTTATTTAGCTCACACTTCGTAGAGGTTTCAGTCCCTAAGTGGCTGGCTGCAGGCAGGGTGGCAGGCCAAGGGGTGTCACAGAGCACAGCTCATGGCACTCACAAGGTAATAAAACAACGAGCGACCGGCGCTTTCTGCCCCTCTCATCCAAGGGTGGCACTCACACTCAATCCAAGTGTCCTTGAGCCTAGCGCTGCTACATGAATCGACCTCAAAGTCACACATTCTAGATCCAGCCACCTCTGAAAAAGCCCCACCTGTGACTACTTGAGGCTTTGGGGGCCATCTACACATAAGGCACAACAGTCAATGTTGTGCTGCTATAACAGAATAGGTACTTTTTTTCTTTTAGTACTAGAGCGTGAACCCAGGGTTTCCACACAGATACAAGCCTGGAAGCCTGGCCCATCTTTATATTTTTTATATTTTTATTTTGAAACAGAGTCTCCCTAAGTAACTATGTAGCTCAGGCTATGCTCAAATTTATAAACTTAGGGGCTGGTGAGATGGCTCAGTGGTCTAAAGCACCTACTTGAAACAAGCATGGCAAAGCACAGGGACCGCGGTTCGATCCCCAGCACCACATGCCAGCCAGACCCGCCCCCTGGTGGGCTGAGCTGGCCATACACACACACACACACACACACACACACACACACACACACACACACACACACACAAATAAAATTTAAAAAAATTTTTTAAAAAAAATTTATAAACTTACTGCCTCAGCCTCCCAGAGCGTTGGACTATAGGCCTGTGCTACCACATCCGGCTTAAAAATTGTAACGTATAAGAAAAGATAGTACTGGCAGTTTTGTTCTGTTCTTTTTCATGTCTACTTTCAGTTTATTGCATGACGGAGTTACACGAGTCCAAGTGAAAGCGGAGCCCAATGGTTACATTATACAAGCTGTGAGGTTTTTAAACTCCTGACAAGGCACTGAAGGGGTGCTCTACTCATTGCAGAGAAATCCTCACATAAGCTTCGATGAGCCACAAGCACTTAACCCCACGAATCTTCAGCTTCCTTGGCCAGTCCAATCTCTACCGGGAACTGGCATGTGTTCTTGAGCTGGGCACACTGGAACTAGATTAGTTCTCCACATTCTGGATGCTCGAGGACAGTACCACTGCACAGGCAAATTTCTTCTTAAGCGCCTTCACCAGTTTCTTTTCATCGTAATCATCACTGATCCCTCAGATGGTGGTGAGGGTCTTGCTGCCATTTCTCTGTTGGATTCTTTTTTTTTTTTTTTTGCAGAACCAGGGATTGAACTCAGGTACTTGCACTTGCCAGGGAAGCGCTTATTCTACTGAGCCATCTCCCTGGCCCCCAAACCCAGCAAGAAGCAGGTCAGCACCCTTACTTGTGTCAGCAAAGGGGTCAAAACAGGGGAGGTTCTAGGTAGTGGACATATGATCTGACTGTTTTTCCTCTGTGGAAACAGCCTGCAGAAGGCAGCTGCAGGAGAAGGCAGCTGGTGGGGGGACGCATCGCCGGGAAGCAGGGGGGACAAAGGGGAGGCAGCTCAGTCCTCAGGGGTGGCACAGTGACTGGGGGAGTACTCCCAGTTCTTGAGGCTGAAGTCCAGCATCAAGGTGCTGGCACTTAGTGAGAGCCTTCTTGCTGAGCTCCCCACAGGGGAGGGAAGACAGCAAGGGAGCACAGGCTTCATTTAAGCACAGCCGCTCCGGGATGATGACCCACTCCTGCAGCTCCACACTCATCCATCGCAGCAGAGCCCTGGAGATCAAGGTCCCACTCTCTTTGATTCAATTTGCAGCAGTAAGCTTGGGGGGACACCTTGAAACCACAGCAGTGAGCCATAAAACAGTAACAATGTGAAATAAATTAAACCTGTTTGAGTTACTGTGGATTAAATTCATACCCCAGTGACCGATATGAAAATACAAATACTATTTCCTCAATATTTTCTTTACTGCCTAATAAACTTCTAAACCTGTTGCGATCACGAGCGATGAGTAACAACAGAGCACAGCTCGTGTTGTGTTCAGGTGCAGAAGGGCGTGTTGGTTTCACAATGAACAACTCTATGCAACTCCAAAATGCACCCCTGCCCTCTCTCTATCCCACGAGCCCTGCTTTCTTCTCAGGTCTTCCTAGACAGCTGCACGGCTGCGACTTCAGCCAGGCCACCTGTGGCACCCGTGGGCTAAGGGGACCTAGCAGAGATGGTCTGCAGTACATCACCAGTCAGACCTTGGCCAGGACAGTGCCGCCCCAGAGGATACGCCCCTCGGGATGCTGCCTGCTATTCCATGGACACGGCGTTGGTGTGTCCTGTCCTGTGCCAGGCTTGAGCAAGCGCGAGGCTAAACACACGCCTTCTGAGCTTCGAACACACACATTTTGTTTCTCTTCTTTTGAGGTATGTGGGATTGAACCCAGAGGTGCTTTACCACCCTGCTCCATCCTGGCCTTTTTATTTATTTTTTTTTCCGGAACTGGGGATTGAACTCAGGCCCTTGCGTTTGCCAGGCAGGCGCTTATTCTCCTGAGCCATCTCCCCAGCCCGGGCCTTTTTTAAATTTTATTTTATTTTTTTAAAGCTTTTATTTATTTATGTGTGTGTGTGTGTGTGTGTGTGTGTGTGTGTGTGTGTCCGGCTCAGCCCACTAGGGGGCGGGGCTGGCTGGCATGTGGTGCTGGGGGATTGAACTGCAGTCCCTGTGCTTTGCTAAGCTTGTTCTAAGTAGGTGCTTTAGACCACTGAGCCATCTCACCAGCCCCCCTGGCCTTTTTTTTTTTTAAAGACAGAGTCTCACTTAGCTGCTGAGGCAGGACCTGAACTTCCAACCCCTCTGCCTCAGCCTCCTGCAGTGCTGGGATTACAGGCATGGGTCACAGCCCCTGACTGAGCTATCCTGCTTGACCCTCTCTCTGGTCTACCACCTATGACCATCCACCTTCTCATTCTTTCTCCGGTCTTGGGTCACATACTCCCCTCCTGGGCCCTAGGCTCACCCTGAGGTCACCCAGCTCCCACCCATCCTGCTTTCTCCTTCAGCCTATCCCACCCTCTCTGCTGAGAATGACCATGCTGCTCTGCCAGGAAGTGGATTTCCATGCCCAACCTGTGACAGTGTCAGCAGACTGACCAGTCGCCCATTGGACTAAAGTCACTTCTTGCCCCACCACCCAAAATATCATTTGTGCCCTCAGCAACCCCTTCAGCTCCTCAGATGCACTCGGCTCCCAACAGCCCCACACTGCACAGTACCTGGCACTGCACCCGACCTTCCTACATCCCGACCTTCCTACATCCCGACCTTCCTGCAGGTCTGGATAGTCACACCCACTCACTTACTCTCCCTCTACTCTTTCCAAAATGACCACTTTTCAGTCTCAGCCCTTGGGACCCCTGCCTCCGAGGCAGCAGGCTCCCCTGAAAGCTGCATAGCTGAGACCAATGCTACAAAAAAGCCCGCTGCTAACATCACCGGCCGCTCCCCTCTGCACAGAGGCCCAGCGCTCTCTGTCCCCTCCTGTCTAGTCTCAGGTACTTGGCCCCAAGTCGGAACTGACCTGTGCTCCTCTGACTTGCCCCTCCCTGGTACATCTCTGCCTGGAACATGGAGTAGGGAGCAATTTCCTGCACAAGCACACCCTTCCCTGCTGCCCTGAGCACCATCCCTGGCCTCTTCCTTAGTGTTTTCCCCTAGGCCCTGGAGCACCCGGGCAGGCGCGCGGCACACTCGGCCGCCAGCCCTCCTCATAGTCCATCCATACTGCTTATGTTAGAAGACACACTAACAAGGTGGGCAGTGAAAAGAGACAGTAAGTGTCAGAAACTTTCTAGAGGGGGCCCGCCCACTAGCTCAGTTGACTGCTTAAACAAAGCAGTGAGTCTCTAGGATCAGTGGTTCGATTCCCACATACTCAAGGCAAACCAGAATCTGGAGCCGCCAAAAAAGAAACTCTCTAGAGGCAACTAACGCCAACTCTTAGCAAGAGATCTATTACTAAATGCTTATATTTTAATTTTTTTTTTTTTTTTCTTCCTCGAATGCCTTCAGGGCACTTTTGGCCAGCGGGAGTTGTGAGGTTCGAACTCCAGCAACCTGAGGCTGACAGCTTTGTGGAAGCAGCCACTTAAAGGACTGAGCTAGGGCCAGGCCCCTATATTTTAATTTTTAAAAATTTATGTGTGTGTGTGTGTGTGGCCAGCTCAGCCCACCAGGGGGCGGGGCTGGCTGGCATGTGGTGCTGGGGGATTGAACCCTGGTCCCCGTGCTTTGCTAAGCTTGTTCTAAGTAGGTACTTTAGACCACTGAGCCATCTCACCAGCCCCTAAATGCTTATATTTAAAAGCACAAAGAGGGATAGTCAGAGATGGTGGTCCATGTCTATAATGCCAATACTTGGGAGGCTGAGGCAGGATCACTGAGTTCAAAGCCAACCTGGCCTATCTAGTGAGTTCAAAGCCAGCCTGAGCTATGTGCAAGGCTCCGTCTCAACAAGAAAAAGAGGTGGAAATTAGTTAAGCATGAAGGTCCCAGTACTGCAGAAAGAGGGAGGAAGGGAAAGAGAGAAAGAGAAAAAGAAGATGGAGGGGATAGAGGAGGAGAGAATGTTAAAAGAAGGGGGGAGCTTTTTTTTTTTCAAAAATTTAAATCCATTCTTAAAACTCTGCATTGTTTCTGTGGTGTGAGAAACTGAAAGTATAAATAAGGAACAGAGGGGCTGGTGAGATGGCTCAGTGGTCTAAAGCACCTACTTAGAACAAGCTTGGCAAAGCACGGGGACGACAGTTCAATCCCCCAGCACCACATGCCAGCCAGCCCCGCCCCCTGGTGGGCTGAGCTGGCTACACACACACACACACACACACACACACACATAAAAATTAAAAATAAATAAATAAATAAATAAGGAACAGAATGTATTTTGGAAGAGGAAAATGTTCAAATGGGGAGGAGAACAAGAGAGAGGGCGGTGGAAAGGAAGGGAGGGACAGGTAGAAAGAAAAATGAGAAAAGAAGTAAAACATGGAAATAAAGCTTTGTACATAGCAGGAAAGGAGAGGCTGAAGGGAAGGGAGGGGAATGGGGGAAAACAGGTTATATCATGTACAGGTATAACCTCTCCACGATGAATGGGATTCTTATGTATATCTAAAATGTACAGTAAAATCTAATGTAAAAAAATATTAAACCCATTCTGTTTTGTTTTGTTTTGGGTTTTTTTTGGTGGAACCGGGGATTGAACTCAGGCCCTTGTGCTTGCTAGGGAAGTGCTTATTCCACTGAGCCATCTCCCCGGCCCTAAAACCCATTCTTAAAATCTTACGCAGGGATGACTTCAGCAAATAACTCAAATACAGGAACTTAAAAATTTCATCCTGCGGGACTAGGAGAGAGCTCAACAGCTTAAGCACCTGTCTGACAAGTGCAGGGTCCTGAGTTTATTCCTCAGTACCAAAAAAAAAAAAAAGAAAAGAAAAAGAAAAAGAAAGAAAGAAAAGAAAAGGAAGGGAAAAAAATCCCATCCTCTATAAAGGCAACGAGAATACAGAACTACATTGTCAGAATCAATCTTTCCAGAACTCTGAAAATTAACTAAAGTCCTACAGCAGTCTTGGGAGCACGTATATGAGAAATGTAGATGGATCTCGGAGCAGCAATTCTGTGGGGTTTGAACTCACCCTCCTCTTCTGTTAGCCCTGTGGTAACCCTGAAACCAACAACCACAGTCACACTGGAGGAATTCTTTTTTTTTTTTTGGCTGGCTCAGGCTGCTCTTTTCTTTCTTTATTTTTCAGAACCGGGGATTGAACTTAGGTCCTTGCGCTTGCCAGGTAAGAACTTATTCTACTGAGCCATCTCCCTGGCCCCCAGGCTGCCTTAAGGGTGGGTCTAGTGTGGCATGTGGAGCGCACCGCAGTCACAGTGGAAGCCAGCAGCCGGGGCTGTACAGGAGGGAGAACAAGACCGAGCTCCTGCGTGAGCTCTCGGGTTCCTCCTAGAAGACCCCGATGCCAGACTCTGTCCACACCCTGGGCCAGCACTTATTAATAGCACAGCTACCTGAGCAGGAGGGGAATGGCTGGGGAAAGAACAAGCCAACCAGACAGCTTACAGGGAAAAGCTGGAGTGAGCTGGCTGCACTGGCACGTTCCTGGGAATCTAGATGTCATGCACAGGGCCGGGCACCTCACGCCCTCCTGTCTTTGCAGCTCACCTTTAGTTTCCCTGTAAGCAGGAAGAGACCACAAAGGCAGTGCTGAGGATTGTAGGCTGAATGGTGAAGACACCCCCAGCACAGAGCCCCCCAGCAAAGGCTGAGAGATTAGATTCTGAGCATCTGAGAGACTCTCTATGTGACAACTATATGAAGAAACAGAGAGCACAGTGGACGTACATGACTAAGAATACAGAGCAGACTTCGCTCATTAAATTCACTAAGTAAACAGTGAAAGAGGACAACAACAATCAGCCCTGCAGAAAAACAAGACTCTGACTGCCAGAGACACTAGTTGTTGTCATTGTTTGGTTTTTTGAGACAGGCTCTCACTATGTAGCGCAGGCTGGCTTGAACCCACTATGTAGCCCAGGTTGCTGTTGAACTCTAGGCCATCCTCCTGTCTCAGGCCCTGAGTGCTGGGGTAACAGGCTTGCACCACCACACCCTGAACTACATCATGTTATTTAAAGGGTTAGTTTTCAATAAATATTTGCAAGACACCCAAAATAACAAGAAAGTATGGTCCATAGACAAAGGGAGAAAAGCATTCAATACTGATAGGTTTTTTCAGGCAACTGGTGCAGTAGAGAAACAGGCAGAAGGAAAAAGGGAAAGGGGCTTTGAGGACATGGAGAGAATCTGGGGAAGATAAGGAATTCTCTGGATTGGAACAAAGGGAGGCTGAGGCTTTCATGGCCTTTTGCTGGGGATGGGGTTTGAGGGGGATGTTTAGATACATCTGAGAAACTGACTGGGGGTCTTCCCTGAGGTGTCGGGAAGGGTGAAAGGAAATTGCACCCTGGTCTGAGTTGGAGAAGAAGGGAGTAGGGGAGGTGGTCTTGGGAAAGATGGGCTTTTGTTTTAAGGGCTTCAGCCATATTAGATGACCACTATAATGATTCAGCAATTTATACTAGGGCCAGAACCTATCAAATACAAACTGTCCCTAAGGAGGCCAGTGATTTAAAATACACTCAAAACTGAGCCAGAGGATATCATGTCTGCATCTTGTACAGCAATTAATCACTAGGAAGAATGTATACAATGTGTTAATTATTGAAACTGTCCTACCAGTTTGGTTTGAAACTG
Source organism: Octodon degus (assembly GCF_000260255.1). Lineage (NCBI taxonomy): Eukaryota > Metazoa > Chordata > Mammalia > Rodentia > Octodontidae > Octodon > Octodon degus. Next base: position 12,574,260 of record NW_004524615.1, read on the forward strand.
TCTCATTGCTATTTGTTTCTCAATAAATTTATGGAAAAAAAAAGAAATGAAAAAATAAAAAATAACTGAGCCAGGCAGGGTGACACACATCTGTAATCTTAAACTCAGGAGGCTGAGGTATGAGAATGGCCATGAGTTTGAGGCCAGCCTGGGGTATATAGTTTGAGGCCAGCTTGAATTATTTGATGAGATTTTTTTTTCCATCTGTGTATTTGATACAGGGTCTCACTACGCAGATCAGACTAGTAGTGATCCTCCTGTTTCAGCCTCCCCAGCACTGGGAGTACAGGCGTGCGCCACACCCAGACTGTCACAGGCTCAACACTCCCCAGGGGTGGGGCCGGTGTGGCATGTGGGACTGGGATCGAACCCTGGTCCCTGAGCTTGCCAAAGCAGGCACTTAGTCTGCTCAGCTATCTTCTCAGCCTGAGAGCTTGTTGTTTGGTGGAACCAGGGATTGAACTCAGGCTCTTGTGCCTGCCAGTCAAGTGCTTGTTCTACTGAGCCATCTCCCCCACACCCGAGATCTTGTTTTTCTAAAAAAATTTACCTGCTGGTGGTGGACACATGTAATCACAGCACATGGGAGGTGACGACAGGAGGATCACTGTAAGTTCAAGGCCACCCTGGATTACATAGTGAGAACTTCCCTCAAAACAATAAAAAATACATATATCAAAATAAAAGTAACTTCTTGGGGCCAGGGAGATGGCTCAGTAGGATAAGTGCTTGACTGGCAAACACAAGGATCTGAGTTCAATCCCCGGTTCCGCCAAAATAAATAAATAAATTAATTAATTAAAAAAAATAACTTCTTATGAATTGAAGTATGAGAATTATATCTCAGTAAACAGAGAATATCACTGAAGAGATGGAAATTATAGAAAAGAACCAAAGGAAACTGAATTGGAAAGTACAATAACTGAAATGGAAATGACCTGAGCTAACAGAGGGAGGAATCAGAAAACCTGAAGACAGGTCAAGTGCAATGATATAGCCTGAAAAACAGAAAGGAAAATGAACAATACCTTTTGTCTTACTTTTCTCTCGCTCTGGGACAAAATATCTGATAACCAAAGTTCAAGTGGTGAAGGTTTACTTAACCCACTTTGTAGAGGTTTCAGTCCATCATTGACTGATTCCAAGGCAGGGTGGCACATGGCAGAGGAGCAACGAAGAAGAGAACAGTCCATGGCACCCACAACATAGCGAAAGCAACAAGGGACCTTAACAGCATCTTTCTGCTCCTTTTATCTTATCAAGGATACTTATGGTGAGCAGCACTCATACTCTTAATTCTAGTGCCGCTGAGCCTAGCATCGCACCATTAATCAATCCCAGAAGCACACACTCTAGATTCAGCCACCTCTGAAAAAGCCCCTCTATGACTGCATGAGGTATTTGGTGGATATCTAAACACAAGACATAACATTCTGGTTCCCAAAGATTTGTGCATATCCTGTTATGCAAAAAAAAAAAAGCATTTAAGGGGGCTGCAGAGATAGCTCAGTGGTCTAAGTGTCTGCCTAGGCAAGTGCAAGGGCCTGGGTTCGATGCCCAGTACCACATGCCATGCCAGCCCAGCCCTGGGTGCATCAAGCTGGCCACCAAGACCGGACATGGTGGCACACACCTGTAATCCAAGTGCTGGAGAAGTTGAAACAGGAGGATCACTATGAGTCAGAGCTGTATGCATAGTGAGACCCTGTACCAAATAACATAAAATTAAAAAAAAAAAAAAAGCATTTAGTCCATTCCCCACAATTGCCAAAGTCCCAACAGTTTCACGAACAAAGTCCAAGTCCAAAGTATCCTCTGAAATTTAAGGCAAATTCTTAGCTGCAAACTCCTGTACAAATGAAAAGAAAGTTAAACACTTTCAACATTTAATGGCACAAGATAGACATTTCCCTTCCAAAAGTTACAAACATGGATGCAAAGGGGAAATGGGACCAAAGCAAGTTCAAGATCCAACAGGGCAAACATTACGTCCTGTAGTTCTGTCTGGCATCTTAGGCAATCTGTGGACTCCTAAGGGCTTGGTGGCACTGCCTCTACAGCACTTCCAGTGGTTCTACCTCCCATGGCTTCTTTCTTGGACTGGCTCTGTTCCCTCCTTGCAGTTTTCCTCAGACAATCTACATTTCTGGTCTTTCCAAACTTCTGAGGTCTTCACTTACCCTATACTCACAGCTTCATATACTGCCCTCTGAGAGGCATATTGCCTGAACTCCCAGACATTCTTCTAAAATCTGGGTGGAAGCCTTCTGACCCCACAACTCTTGCATTCTTCATGTATCTAAAACTACTAGCACATGGGTGACAACAAGGTCTGCTGCAAGCAGGAGCAGAAGCAGCGCTTCCTTTCCTCTTGGCTGTGGGAGTCAAATACCTATGTACCAAATCCTGAGAAACAACTTCCCTGGGGCACTGAACATGGTGTTCCTGAAAAGATAGAGCAGAGGAGATTTTGATTGCTGAGGAGGAACAGGAGAATAGAGAAGATGAACATCACACAAAATCTCCTCTACAGCTCTATGGGAGCTTTCTTTCTGGCCAAATTCACAACATTTTAAATCATTCTACTGACCTCGCTTTGCTTTTTTTTTTTTTTTTTTTTATTTTTTTTTTTGTGGAACTGGGGATTAAGCTCAGGTCCTTGCACTTGCCAGAGAAGCTCTTATTCTACTGAGCCATCTCCCCAGCCCCTCTCTTTGCTCTTGATTCTCAACATAGTTTTGGCTCAAAGCCCCAACAGCAGCCATGCCACTGCCTCAACGTTAGCCTGCCTTGAAATTCCTTCTGCAAGATTTGGTAGTCCACTGCCCTTAATCTTAGTCTCAGGCAAAGTCTCTGGACACAACATAATGCAGACCAACTTTCTGCCAACATATAAAACACACCATCTGGAGTCCAACAGAAAATGCAATCCTTCTTCCCAACAGAAACCTCCTGAGCCTGGTCTTTATAGGCAGAATTTCTATCAGCATTCTGGTCTTCTGAGCTCTAACCAGAACCTCCCAACAAGTACAGCCTAAGGCATTCCAGCTGTACCTTCTCAACCAGCCTCTCCAAACCTTTCCAAATTTGTCCCACAAGCTAATCCCAAAGGTTTTTAAACCACATAGCTAAATATAGTCACAGTAACAGTCTCAGTCCCAAATTCTTCGTTATTTTTTTCTTGTTGCTGAGACAAAATACTCAACACTCAAAGTTAAAGGGGCAAAAGTTTATTTAGCGCACAGTTTGCCGAGGTTTCAGTCCATAACTGGCTGGCTCAAGCAGGGTGGCATGGCAGACTGGTATCACAGAGGAAAACTGTTCATGGCACCCAGAGGTAGCAAAAGCAAGAGACAACCTCACTCTTTCTGTTCCTTATCATATCCAGGCTACAAAGAGCAGGCAGCACTCACACCCTTAATGGTGTCCTTGAGCCTAGCGCCACACCATCAAGCAATCCCAGTGTCACACACTGTAGATCCAGCCACTTTTTATAAAGCCCTCCTTGACTGCAAGAGGCTTTGGGGGAACATCTAAACACGGGCCATAACAATCTCTGAGAGGCCTGGGAGACCTAGCAATCACAAAGACTCTCAGAGTGACACATACTCCCTATCAGAGAAACAAATCAACAGAGGTGAACACAGACTCTTGAAGTCCAGAGACAGGAGCATCACCAACCTTTAAGTACCAACTCACACACAAGGGAGCCCCAGGGGGGAGAGGAGGGACAGGCAGCAAGCAAGGGGGCATCCCGGATCTGCTCCACATACGTCTAGGAAATTTAACAATTCCCACAGGTAAACTCAGCGAGAACTGGATGTGCCGTAATAAAAATGTTAAAAGCCAAAGACAAACTCTGAAAAGCAGAAACAGAAAAATGGCTCATCACTTACATGTAACTGTAATAAGATTAAAAGCTGACTTACCAGAAATAATGCAGGCAAGAAGACGGTGAGAACATAATCAAAGTGCACCAAAAAATACTATTCTGACAAGAATTATATTCTGGCAAACTAGTGATTTTAAAAATGAAAGCAAAATAAAGGCATTCTCAGTAATCAAAACCTAAAATAAAGAACCAGGAATACTGTCCAGTGTGAAGGCCCTGGATTCAATCCTTAGTAACACCAACAAAGAAAGGAAGGAAGGAAGAAAAAAAAGAAAGAGAAGGAAAAAAAGAAATTCTCCAGGCTGAAAGCGCACAACGTCAGGCCGCTTATGCTCACACCTATAAATTCATATACACACATAAGCAGTGGTAAAGCCAATTGTGCAAGTAGCAAAGAGGGTATAAACACCTATTTCTTCTTTTATTCAATTAATTTAAAAAGTAATTACTACACACAGAAATGTAATATTTGTATCGCAATGTAAGAATTATAGCATAAGAACTGTAAGAATCACATTGTATTATAATATCGTGGTATGAAAATACTAACAACAGCAAAAAGGAGACAGATGGAGGCAAAGACGTGCTGGACCAAAGAAATGGCACCAAGAGGGCCCGAGTGCTCCCATAATGACAGTTACTCCAGAGGGCTGAAGCATGAGTGCAAGTTCAAGCCCAGCCTAGGCAACTTAGTGACAGCGAGATATTCACAAAAATAAGGACTGGAGATGTGCAGTCTGAAAGCCTTGGGTTTAGTCTCCAATACCACCGCAGAAAAGAAAAAAGGGGCACGGGGGGAAGTAGGAGAAAAAGGAGGAGGAAATGACACCAGATACAAACTCAAAATCACAGGAACAAACAAGGAAAACCAAAATTGGTAGGGTTTTTTTGCATAACTGGGGATTGAACTCAGGCCCTTATAGTTGCCAGGCAAACGCTTATTCAACTGGGCTACCTCCCCGGCCCGGAAACCAAAATTGGTAACTAAAAAGGTTAATATAATAAACACTACAAAATAAACGTATACGTGTGTATGTGTGTGTTTGTATCTCTTTGCTAAGCTTTTAAAAATGATATATTGGGCCAGCCAGATAGCTCAGTGGACTAAAGCACCTGCTTAGGCAGAGCGCAGCAGCCAGGGTTCAATCCCTGGCGAGCCGCGCTGGCCCTGCCCCCGGGGCGCGCTGAGACAGCAAGTGAGACTGGGTATGGTGGCACATGCCTGTAATCCCAGCGCTTGAGAGGCTGAAAACAGGAGAATCACTGCAAGTCCGATCTGTGTAATGAGAACCTGTAGGCCCTGTAGACCCTGTACTACACACACACACACACAAACACACACACACACACACAGATATACAAAGCAGTAATGTATTGCTGAGTTTGTAACACATACAGTCATAATATATATAACAACACCATAAAAAGGACTAAAGAGAAAATATGGAAGTAATAACAATTCTTACTGGAATTAAGTTAGTATAAATCAAAAGTGAATTTTAAAAATGAATATGCATATGGAAATTACATTCAATGTATTATTATCCAAGCATAAAAAGGACTGAAGTGTTAATACATAAGACAAGGCTCGAAATATTGTGCTCAGTAAAGTAAGCTAAGACAAAGGATGAACACTGTACCACTGACTCCACTTATATAAAATACCTAGAATAGCCAAATTCATAGAGACAGAAGGTAGCCGACAGGTTTCTAGGCAACAGAGAAAAGGAGAGTAATTGCTTAATGGGCAAAGAGTTTCTATTTGGGGTCATGGAAACACTCTGTAAATAAATAGTGGCTCTAGTTAGTTGCAAAACACTGTGACTGTAATACTGTTGGTAAACTATATGCTTAAAATGGCGAAAATGGAACATTTTATGTGTATCATCTGCACAGTTTCTTAAAAAGAGACATGTGGTAAGTCCTAGAGAGCAATCACTGAAAGAAACATCAAAATACACAGTGGGGAAAAAAGATTAGGCCCAGGGTAGATCTCTAGTATAGTGGAAAACACACGGATGGGCACCAGACACACACATGCACACACACATACACACACATACACGCACATGCACACAAAACCCCTTCAAAATGCTGAACTGAAAAACATTCACTTAATGCAAAAGAAAGCAGCAAAAAAAGGAATAGAGAAATAACAATGAATGAAGCCTACAAAAATCAACACTAAAGACATAATAAGAAAGTAAACTACAGGGGCTGGTGAGATGGCTTAGTGGTCTAAAGCACCTACTTAGAACAAGCTTAGCAAAGCACAGGGACTGCGGTTCGATCCCCCAGCACCACATGCCGGCCAGCCCCGCCCCCTGGTGGGCTGAGCTGGCCACACACACAAACAAATAAATAATTTTTTTAAAAAAGTAAACTACAGATGACTGTTTTTCATGAACATACATGCAAAAACTACAACAAAATATCTGCTAATTGAATTCCACAATGTATAAAAATAATCATATTCCATGACCAAGTGGGATAGATTGTAGGCATGCAAAACTGGCTCAAATATTTGAAAAACAGTTAATAGAATATGCCACATCAACAGGTTACAGAAGAAAAATCATCTGATCCTATCAACTGACGCAGAAAATGTCCTTGACAAAATCTACTACCCTTTCAAGACAAAAATCTCTCAGCAAGTAAGGAAGAGCTAAATATGTCCTCAAAAAAAATTTTTAAGTGTATTTGGTTGTTACAGGGTCTCACTAAGCAGCTTACTGGAGGTTTCAGTCCATATTCAGTTGGGTCCAAGGCAGAGCACCACACAGCAGAAAGCAACATTTCACAGTGGCAGTAAAGAGCAAGAAGGCAAGGGAGAGGTAGCAGCAGCTCA
>NW_004524615.1:12582004-12585086 GCF_000260255.1 Octodon degus
AGTCAACTGCTTTTCTATAAACCAGCAGTAGACAATTAGAGTTTGAAGTAAAAAACACAACGCAATTTACAACAGCATCCCCAAAAATGAAAAGCTTAGAATCTGTGATCAGGGAACTGTAACTGCTAGCAAACAAAACCAAGAAAATATAAATAAATGGATAGAGGAGCCGGGGAGATGGCTCAGTAGAATAAGTGCTTGCCTGGCAAGTGCAAGGGTCTGAGTTCAATCCCCAATTCCACCAAAAAAAAAAAAAAAAGAAAGAAAGAAAGAAAGAAAGAAAGAAAGAAAGAAAGAAAGAAAGAGAAAGGTATTCATCAATTAAAGAATCAATCCCATTAGATGTCTATGGGTCCAAGGCAATTCTAATCAAAACCCCAAGAAGTTATTTTGCATATGCTGGCAATCAGCGTCTAAAGTTCATACAATAGGAAAAACAACACTAAACAACAAAGAAGACTGACACTACTCAACTCTAAGACAATCCAAAGCTTTAGTATGTAATAAAGAGAGCATGGTACATGCAAGAGAACAGACAACAATAACTAATGGAGCAGGTCAGAGCCTGGAAACAGACCTACATGTATAGCCAATGGACCTTCAACAAAGAAACAAGGGCAAATTAATAGACAAAGGACAGTTTTCTCAACAAACTAGCTGGAATAACTGGATATTGAAGTGGAAAAAGTCAAATCTGTTTTGTGTACTGGTACTCTCTTATACTGTGCTGTGGGAACTCGTTGGTCTCTTGGTGATCTATGGGAGAAAACAGCAAGAAGAGGATATAGAAAATAAAGAGAAGAGATAATAGCTGAGGTCAGATGGACACCTATTTGCTTGACTGGCAAAGGACCTGAACAACAACAGTAGGGGCATTTATTTATTTATACCTTTGCAAAATTAGTATCAGGAGCCACAAGGTTGCCTGGCAACTAATCACTGAAATTGTCCAGGCAGGTTGCTTTTCTCAAGACTGAAGTAGCTTGACTGTGTTAGGCACTGTGGCTTTGTCCTGCCCTCACATATGACCAATTTCCAGCTTACGCCACTCCTAATACTCTGCTACATAGGAGTGTGAGGTAAGAGTATCACAAGTTTAAAGCTAGCCTGGACAATGTAGGGAGATTCTGTCTTAAATTTTTTTAAAAGATTTTTCATTTGTTTGAAACAGAGTTTTGCTAGATAGTTTAGGCTGCTCTTGAACTCACTGTGTAGCCCAAGTTGGCCTCCAACTCACAGTGATCCTCCGGCCTCAGTCGTCCAAGTACTGAAATTATAGGTGTGGGCTACCACTCCCAGGCTGGCAGCACAGCATCTGCGCAGCATGCTTGGGGCTCTGGGTTTAATTCCCAAGACAGACGAATAAATGTTAAATCAGACATAGACCTTACACTGTCATAAAAGTTCTTCCAAATGAATCACAGAGCAAGCACAAAACACAATACTGTAAAACTTCTACAAGAATGATCTATATGTTATACACATATATCAACTCCTGAAAACAAACTTCACTTTTCTGTTTTGAAAACATGCACTAATGGACTGGAAAGATAGCTCAGCAAGTGAAGGGCCTACCTGGCAAGCACAAGGACCTAAGTTCCATCCCTGGTACCACATGCCATGCCAGCCTGAAACCAGGCATGGTGGTGCACGCCTATAATCCCAGCACTGGGGAGACTGAGACAGAAGGATCACTACAAATCTGAACTGACAGTAAAATCCTGTATACAATAAACTAATTTTTCAAAAACATGCACTAATACAAAAAAAGTAATTTCTACAAGAAAATATTGGAGAAAATCTATGACCTTTAGTTTAGTAATAAATGTTTAGATAAGATGCAAATGACATAATTCACAAAAGACTAAACTGATAAGCTGGACTTGCCTAAAATTAAAAACTTCTGCTCCATGAAAACACTGAAGAGAATGCAAAGTCAAGACACAGATTGGAGAAAATGTTCGCAAAACACAAATCTGATAAAGGATTAATATATACTAGTAGTACTTAAAACCAACAATAAGAAAGCAAACAGCCTATAAGATGGGAGAAGCCAAAGCGTTTTGCCTACCCTTACATACAACACAGCACAGAACTGAGCAGGCCAGAAAAGGCAGGGGTCTTCCCCACATTCCAAGCAGCTGGGCATCCCAGAGTTCTCTTCACCTCTGGCCCTCTCTCCCTGGACAGCACCAGACCCCACACACCCAGAGTGAGGGGCTAGGTGCTCCACTTGCATCAAACCAAGCCACAGGTTTAGTGCTTGTGCCCTGGCCTATGGCTCTTAAATTGCGGCTCCCTAAAACCCTTTTCTAGGGCTCAATTACTCTGTTGGAACAGCTCACATAACACAGGGAAACACATTTCCTGGTTTATTATAAGCTACATTTCACAGGACACACATGAGCAGCCAGGTGGGAACAAGGCACAGAGCAAGACAAAGGTGGGGTAGGGCCTGCAGGCCCTCTCCACGCACACAGCCCTCCAGGAGCCTCCCTGCAAGCTCTCCAACTCCTGTCCTTCAGGATCTTGAGGGGCACTTTACTCCACAGGTCTGAAGACACCATCAGCCATGGCCATCAACTCAGCCCTCAGTGCCCTCTCCCTTCTCTGAGGCATGTGGGGGCTGAAGTTCCAACCTTCCAATCACACCCTGGTCTTTTGCTGAAAGTCTTTCTCCTAAAGCTCAACAGAGCCCCAACACCAGGAATCTCCTTAATGTACAAAGGATGCATCACTCTGGGGACTCCAAGGGTTTTAGGAGATAGACGTGTGCCAGGGAACAGGGAGACCAAGTATGTTTCTTCTTGTATCACAACAGTACACAGTCCAACTATGAAACAGGCAGAAGATCTGCAGATTTCACCAAGACGTACAGATGGCAAAAAAGTGCATGAAAAGATGTTCAACATCATTCAAGGAAATTTTGCATTAGAACACATTAACAAATTAAAACATGGTATCACCACATATCTACTGGAATGACTAAACTTTTCTTTTAAAAACCAACAACAAGGGCTGGAGAGATGGCTCAGTGGTCTGGAGCACCTACTTGGAACAAGCTCGGCAAAACACAGGGACC
>NW_004524615.1:12586821-12596850 GCF_000260255.1 Octodon degus
GAAGAAGAAGAAGAAGAAGAAGAAGAAGAAGAAGAAGAAGAAGAAGAAGAAGAAGAAGAAGAAGAGAAGAAAAAGAAAATGGTGCTAAGTAACTCTGGAAATGAGTGGACCCTTTTAGGCCACAGGGGAAGCCACTGCACGTGAGCACTGTCCTCTGGCAGCTAAGCTCTTCTCCCATGGAGCAGGGCTCAGTAATTCTGACACTGCTACACTTGCATGCTGGAACTGAAACACTGAGCAAAGGGATGAGGGATGAGGGAGCGGGTTTCTCACTGTTGGGGTGGCAATGTGTACACCAGCACGGGAAAGAAGCTTACAATGAATGGTCTTTATCCATCACCCATGCGGTGAGGGATGAGCTTTGGAGACATCAATAAGAACCCACATAGCTCAATATGACACAGATGGCTCTGTGTAGAAATAGTTATAGATGTACACACACACATGCACGGGCCCTGTGCCAGGCATGGAGAATGCAAAAGTGGGGACCCCTTAGGAAGTGTGTGAACCATGGACAGGGCAAGAAGACATAAAACGTTAAGGACCAGGAACCATAACTTTAGGCTCAGAACCGAACTCTGGCACAGGTTACAGGATTTTGCGGGACTGGTTCCTCGTCTTTTCTCCTTGTAAAACTAGCACCAGCTCCTTTCCATGGTGTTCAAGGGGGAAAAAATAGATTGTGTCTGTATGTGCGGTAAGCAGAGGCAAGGGCTAGACCAGCGGTTCTCGAAGTATGGCCCAGGGACACCAGGGGAAGCCCCAGACCTTCGCAGGTCTGCTTTGGCCCTCCTTGTTCATTCAGTTTTTGTATCCGACAGAGTCCAGATTTTCTTTCAAATATTTCCTCCAAATTAGCTGATATGAGACTGTGGTTGTCCCTTAGTAAGTCAAAAAGTTTCAAAAAGATAAAACCTTAAAAAAGAAATCAAATATATAAAACCGTTACTCTTCTCTGGATCTCTTTAAAGGCTGGGGATGTAGCACTGTGTTCTGCAGCAAATGGTACAACACCTGCCCAGCATGCACGAAGCAAAGGAAAAATAAATTTAAAGTAGTTTTCATTAAAACATGTCATTTGGGGGCTGGTGAGATGGCTCAGTGGTCTAAAGCACCTACTTAGAACAAGCTTAGCAAAGCACAGGGACCGGGGTTCAATCCCCCAGCACCACATGCCAGCCAGCCCTGCCCCCTGGTGGGCTGAGCTGGCCACACATACACACACACACATACATACATAAGTAAATAAATAAAAATTAAAAAAAAAAACATGTCATTTGTGTTGGCCAGGAATGGGGACACATGCCTGTAACTCCAGCTACTTGTTAGGCAGAGGCAGGAAGATTGAAAGTTCAAGTCCAGCTTGGGAAATTTAGTGAGATCTCTCAAAATGTAAAAACTATCAAGGTTGGGTATGCAACTTAACCGCAGCCTGGGTTCCAACTACAGTATCAAAAGCTATATATAAGTAAGTTGTGTTAAATGTTTGAATTCCCAGTATCACAAAAAGGAAGGTACTGTATAGGCACAGCTCTCTGGACATTGGTAATTCCCAGGCGTGCCAGAGGATCCCGGGACCACACGTCCCGGAACCGCCGTGCAGCGCAGCGCTCCGCGCCCGGCTCCGCGCCCGGCCCGCCTGCGCCCATTTCCCAGCTCCGCGTTCGGCCGGCCCGGGGAGTGGGCGCCGCAGAAGCCGACCTTGACCGAGGTCGAGCCCGCGCCCGGGAGGCTCACGCTGTGCCCCGCGGAGCTTCCCGCGAGGGCTCCGGAAAGGAGCCGGCCCTCAGGGAGCCCGGCCAGCGGCGGGGACTGGGGACCTGCACTCACAGCGTCGGCCACGCCACCGCCGCTCCGCGCGCCGCCCTCCGCAGCAGACGCAGCGCCATCTTCCCGACCCGCGCGCCGCCCCGCCCCGCCCCGCCTCGTTTGGCCACGCCCATAGTCTAGCCCCGCCTCCCGGGCAGGCCCCTCCCGGCTTTTCCACGCCCCTCGCAGCCGGTTTCTCAAGGTCGCGGTCCCGCCCCAGCGACCCGACTGGTCCCCTCCCCCACACGAGGCCACAGTCAACCTGCTGGCCAGGTCCGGGCTGTGCGACCCTCAGGACAAGGAGAGGGCAGGACCCCTGGGTAACTCCTTTTGAGCAGTTTCTCAGGTGACCAAATCCAATTCTCCTGTGTTGCTGAGTTTCTTGAAGCTACAATGACAGGAACTTGCATTTTCCAAGCCAGAGAAGGCCAGTTTTCCTGGGATTTCTTTGTTGGTGTTTGCTTACTCTTTTATTTATTTGTCTGGTACAGGGTCTCACTATGCAGCTCCAGCTCGGACTCGTAGTGATCCTCCTGTCTCAGCCTCCCCTGCTCCGGGATTACCGGCGTGCGCCACCCTGCCGGGGTTCCTTGACCCGCACAGCAGCTGGTACCAGGGAGGAGCCCCAGGCCTGGCGCTTGCCAGGCAGGTGCTTAGACCACCGAGCTGTCTCCATCGCCCTCTATGTTGTTGTTATTGTTTTAATTTTATTTTAAGATATTGCCTAGCGATTAGCGATCCATTCTGCAGCTCTCTGGATTGGGAAGGCGGGTGGCAAATATCTCTTCTCTAGTCTGCAGCTTCGCGCTCTTTCCCTGGCTGCGTTCCATGAACTTACACCCAAAAACCCTTCTCAGAACTGTGGGGAAATAAATGGCACCCTCTGATGCAAAAAGCAACTGTTTAAACAAATGAAACCTGTTCAGCCAGAATGGGCTCTGGGTCCTTTGAAAAAGAAAGGAAGGAGATAACAGAAAAGGCTGGAAAAAAAGAAAGGAGGATGACCTCCCCCCCTTGGAGCCCACTTTCTGGCATAAATCTGAGGCTGAAGTTAAGAAAACAGCCGAAGGGGGGGTGGTCTCCCACTTTGGAGTTCACTTTCTGGGACTAGGGCACCTTTTGTTTTTTTGTTTTTTTGTTTTTTTTTAATTTTTTTTTTTTTTTTATTTTAACATTTAGTGTGTGTGTGTGTGGCCAGCTCAGCCCACCAGGGGGCGGGGCTGGCTGGCATGTGGTGCTGGGGGATCGAACCGCAGTCCCTGTGCTTTGCCAAACTTGTTCCAAGTAGGTGCTTTAGACCACTGAGCCATCTCTCCAGCCCCCATAGGGCACCTTTTGAGTTAAACATTAGACCGACTAAGATGCCTGAATCTAACAACAGTGGGGAAAGGTAACCAGGTTACTTAGCTTCTGCACAGTAAGTCCCCAGTGATCTCCTGCAGCTCTGGGTCCACCACAATCCTACTGCAGTCCTATTACAATTGCCTATGCAGATTTGAGCCTCCCCTGCTATTGTATGTAGTGCATTTTGTCTTTTTTTTTTTTTATTTTATTTGTGTGTGTGTGTGTGTGTGTGTGTGTGTGTGGCCAGCTCAGCCCACCAGGGGGCAGGGGGGGTGGCTGGCTGGCATGTGGTGCTGGGGGATTGAACAGCGGTCCCTGTGCTTTGCTAAGCTTGTTCTAAGTAGGTGCTTTAGACCACTGAGCCATCTCACCAGCCCACATTTTGTCTTTTTCTCTTTCAAATGACTCATTGATCTTTCTACTCCTCTGAGTGTCTTATGCCAGTCATTGTTTAGGACATGAAGAACCTGGACAAAAACCCAGCTCAGTACCAGGAACACAGATGCTGGCGAGAAGTATGATAGTACTGAACAGCAAGAGTACAGGTGCTCAGCCCCACCATGAATCCCCCAGCAGCCCCCACCCCATCACACACACACACACACACAAATATCCCACCTGCCTCCACCCTAGTCCCAGCTATTACCCTGCCCTGCTATACTGAACCTAACACAAAGAATAAAATTAGGACCCCCATCCTGTTTGTTTTGTTTTGGTCTTTGGTACCAAGAATTGAACTCAGGACCTTGTGCTTACCAGGTAGGTGCTGTGCCACTGAGCTATACCCTGTCCTTACCATCCTGTTTTTAACTAAAACTTTGCTATTTTGTTCATCATGGAATTTTTCTTTCTTGATTTTCAGAATACTGTATTGAAATATTTTCTTCATTGCTGAGGGTTTGGGAGCAAGCCCATTAAGTTCTGCATCTGAGGCCTGCAGTCCCCTGACTCTTTTGGGTCCTGGCTCCACTCTAATGATCATTACTTTCTACCTGGATTCTGTGTGTGTGTGTGTGTGTGTGTGTGTGTGTGTGTGTGTGTGTGTGTGTGTCAGGCTCAATCCACCCAAGGGGTGGGGCTGGCGCAGCATGGGGTGCCAGGGATTGAACTGTGGTCCCTGCACTTGCCTAGGCCTGCCTAAGCAGGTGCTTTAGACTGCTGAGCTATCTTGCCGGACCCTGCCTGGATTATTTCAGGTCTCCTTGCTTGTATTCTTCCCTTCCACAATCAACTCTTTTGCACGATGGCCTGGCTGATCTTATAAAACCATCAATACAGCTTCCCATTTCAGAATTTTATTAGCTGTATGACTTTATACTAGCTATCTAAGCTCCAGTTTCTTTGTCTGTACATGGGGATATAAATAGTGTTTGTCTCCCAGGGCCGTGTGAGAACATCCTGCATATCCAAGTGGGGCCTTGGAATCTAACCAAGGGCCCCATAGTGTAAACTATTTCTCATTATCCCCACATGAGTTGCTTCTTAAAGTGTTTTGGTGGCTTCCAACAGAGAATAATACAACTGAGTTTGTGACCCTCAGGACCACCCAGCCTGGCCCCTGCCTGTCCTCAGCCTCCCCTCTCCAGCCCCACTTGTGTTCCTTTTGTGTTTCATTTAGGGGGAATAGAGATGGAGGGAGGGCCTCAGCACCCCAGGGTTGTTTTTCTTTTCTATTAATATATGTTTGCAGCACCTAATGGGTAGTAGGTACATGAACACGAGACCTTTTTTTTTTTTTTTTTTTTTTTTGGTGGAACCAGGGATTGAACTCAGCCCCTTTTGCTTGGCAAGTGCTTATTCTACTGAGCTATATCCCTAGGCCGAGACATTTTATTTTATTTTATTTTTTTCTTTTCTGTATTTAGGACAGGGTCTATGGAGTCTCACTACGTAGATCGGACTCGTAGTGATTCTCCTGTTTTCAGTCTCCCAAGTATTGGGATTACAGTCGTGCCCAGTCACAATTGTTGTCTCAGTGCGCCCTGTGGGCGGGGCCCACATGGCACGCTGGGGATCCAACCGATCCAACCCCCGCTGCTGCGCTCTGCCTGAGCAGGCGTTTAATCTGCTGAGCTATCAGGCTGGCCCTACACAAGACACCTTAATCCTTCTTATGTCCCCTTCCCTTCCAACATCCCTTGGTTCCTTTCTCTTTGCAAATCTATCTCTCTGTGTCCTAATGTCAGTCTATTTGTGTGTGTGTGTGTGTGTGTGTGTGTGTGTGTGTGTGCAGTACTGAGGATTGAACTCAGGACCTTGTGCGTGCCAGTCAGGCACTTATGCCCTTCAGCTGTATTCCGGCCCTATTTTACTCTTCATTATACTTTGGTTTTCTCATATGAGAGAAACCATGTGCTTTTTAAACTGATATCTGATTTGTTTTCTTAGAATTATGGATTCAAGGTGCATCTATTTTCCTCCCAGTGACTCATTAATCTTTTTAGGGCAGAGTGGTACTCCAGTGGTATACACCCCACATAGTCTTCATTCATTTGTGGAGAGACATACAGGCCATCACTTCCAAGATTTGGCTGCTGTGGGGTGTGATGCTACGAATGTAGGCGTGCGTGTATTACTATAATAGGATAATATTAACTCTCTTGGGAACGTACTGGAAGGAAAACTGGATTGAACAGTTTCTATTTTTAGTTTCGCAGGAATACTGATTTCCATAGTGGTTGTACCAGTTTACATCCCACCAGCAGTGTAGAAGCCCCCAACCTGCACTCTTTGCCAGCATGTATTATGACTTGATTTCTTGATACTAGCTATTCTTCCCATGATTATTAAGTTCACTAACCTCTCCCTCTCACTTTGGGACCTTCACACGTGCTGTTCTCCATCCCAAGAAAGGTCATGTTTACACCGTCTCACTCTCCTCCCTTGTCACAGCTTGTGTCTACCTGTCCCCCCCACCCCAAGCCTCATGAGGTCACAAGCGGAGCTTTTTCGGAGGTGGGTAGATGTAGTATGTGATTGATTCATAGTACAGTGCTGGGGGTTAAGGGTGTGTGGTTACTCAATCAGTCCACTGATTGGTTTAGCGCTGTCCTAATCCTTGGTAGCCTAAATAGAGTATAAAGGGGCCAGAAAGGAGCTGCGAAGGGCCCTTGCTTGCTTTTGATCTTGCCTGCCTGCTTGTTGCTAGCTGTTCCTCCTCTGTGGTGCCCTCTGCCCACCACCCTGTCTAGGAGCCAGCTGATTATGGACTGAACCCTCTACAAGCTGTGAGCTAAATAACTCTTTTTCCCTTTAACTTTGGGCAATAGCAAAGAGAAAAGTAAGTAGCACTTACCCTCTCCTCTTCTTCCACCCTCCGTTCCCGGCCACTGCTACCTAACTACCTGCATCATAAAGTCTTTATGTATTTGTGAATTTGTGTCCATGCTGCCCCCCCATAGTTTTTAGAGGGAGGCATGGGGAAGAGGTGGGATGCCCACGTATTTATCAGATGGGCTTTAGGGGTGTCTTACTGTCTTTTAGTGAGCAGGGTTAGAGATGTGCCCACAGTCCGATGGGCAGAAAGGGCAGCACAAGGAGGTTTACAAACACACCCTGCAGGTCTAGACCACAAGTTTTGTGAGAGCAAGAACCCTGGCCGTCTGTCACGGCAGCAGCCTCAGCATCTGGCTCAGTGACTCAGACCTGGCAGGTGTTCAATGACTACAAGATGAAAATGTCCCACCAGCCTCATTAGAGTTCGGAGAGCTGCCATATGACTAGATATCCTTATTTAAAATGTCTGGGACCTAAAATAGCTCGTACAATGACTTCTTCACCAGTGATTTAATTTCAGATTCTGCTGGAAGCCCTTGCAATTGTGCCCAATCTCACCAGGAATGCTATGGTTTCGTTGAGCTTCTCCATGAGAATTTTAGCACATAGATTTCAAGAACTACGCCAGTATATGTTAAAATACAGTTTCAATCACTTTTTTCTACATATTGTGTGGATTTATGGATGATTCATTACCAGATATAATAAGCAAAAAGACCCAGAATTTGTCCCTTGAGGCTAGACAAATCTGACCTTACAGTTTTCAAAACTGAAAAGAAAATCAAAGTACTTATTTGGCCAAGAGCATAGACAGAGCACATGAAATTGATCAGAATGAACAATTTTAGGGCTGGCCAAATAGCTCAGCGGATTAAAGCGCCTGCAAGCAGGCCCAGGGGCCAGGGGTTGGATCCCTACTGTGCTGCGCCAGCTCCGCCCACAGGGCAGGCTGAGAGGGCGATTGAGATTGGGCGTGGTGGCGCACGCCTGTAATCCCAGCTCTTGGGAGGCTGTAAACTGGCAGATCACTATGAATCCAATCTAGTAGTGAGACCCCGAACACCATGTAGACCCTTCCCTAAAATAGAAATAAAAAAATAAAAACAATTTTACGGGATGTGTTATCCTGTCAAGTTGGTGGTTTGGGAGGCAGATGTCCAGCGGGGATCTGGGAAAGAAAGTGGGTGTTATGGTTTATATCTAAGTGCTACCCAAGAGCCTTGTGCCCTCACGGAAGGTGTGTGACTGGATTATGGGGCCTCCTTGCTGACTTGCTTTTATAGGTGGCAGCTGGATGGAAGAGGCAAGTGAGAGGGTTGTACTGCCTCTCCCGTTGGCTCCTGCCTTGACCTCTCTGCTTCCTCGCTGCCGTGAGGCAAGCAGCTTTCTTCACCAGGGATCTTCCCCGACCTCGTTCAGTCTTGGAGCCCGCCAACTGGGACCCAAATCTCTGAATTGTGAGTCAGAAGAAACCTCACCTCATCGAGTTTGTGGGTGTTGGGCATTTTGTCTCAACACGGAAAGTGACTAAGACAAGTCACTTGGGTTAGAAACATCCTCCCACCCTGCCAGCATAGAGGGCTTGAGGTGGCCACAGTGGGGACCAGGAGAATCAAAAACGCAGGTCTCCTTTTCTGTTTTCATCATCATCATTTTGAACGATGCTGAGACTGGACCCCAGGGCCGGTGCCTGCGGAGCAAGGCCTGGACTGAAGAGCTCCAGCCCAGAATGTGGAGTCACCAGGGTCCCTCCAGGGACACAGACTTTCTGAATGGATAATGAGCTGTACTTTCACCACCTGGTCTTGTAATTGCACAGAAACACAAATAACTTTCACCCCTACTCTTAGGACTATTGGCTTTTGTATTCACTCAACTTAGGGCAAACACACACACCCAAAGCACAGCAGTAGATTACGCGAGTCCAATCAGCCTGAGCATTTAAGCAACTTTCCAGTCCTAAAGAGCGAGAACGATTAAGAAAATGAAGCTTCTTTGTTCTTTCCTTGCAAACACCAAAGGCTCTTTAAGAGAATCCGGTTTTTTTTTTTTTTGCCTTCCTTTTTTGGTGTCTGGCCGCGTAGGTTATTTTCACCAAAGTGGAGTCTCAAAGGCTGAGCGGGCCGGTGTCATCGATTTAAGACTTCAGAATCCCGCCCTCAGAAAGAGGCCTATTAGAAGTTCTGTGGAATGGTTTTTGAGCGCAGACAGAGCCACACGGCGAGCTCGTCCCGCCCTCCTGCTGCTAGGATACAAAACCCTCCCGCCGCCCTCCTGGGCGCGCAGCCTTTGATAAGGGTGACGGCTGCTCTGGCGCCTTGGGGAGAGAGGAAGAAGCTGTCTCTCAGATTTAGCCAAATGCAGAATAACTAGCGGCCACATTGTGGGTCTTTCGGGCCTTAGCTTCCTCTCCACAAGCTGAGGAGTTAGACTAGGTGACCTCTAAAAATCTTTTTGGATCGCAAAGGTCAGGAAACGGACTTTATTGACTCCCTTGGCTTCCGATCTCAGCCCCGAAACTATGATGCAGCGCCCCCTGGTGTCCTTAGCCAGATCTGCCCCGCCCCCCGCCAGAGGCGCCCCCCCCAGCCCCCACCCCAACCCTGGCACCTACCCACTCCTAACTGCAAGGAAAGGGATTTATTTACGATGACTGTTGAATAGAAGTCCTCCCAGGACGGGACACACATGTGTTCCAAGCCCTGGAACAATGCCTGGCACATGGCAGATGCTGAAAACACGTTTGTTGATTTCCAAGTGTTGAATCTTGAGGAATCTTACGCCGGCTGTGTTAGTCCTATTATTTCCTCTGTTATTTTCGCCTGAAAAGGTTGCTCATGATCTCGTCTTCCAGTTGCTGTTTCTTAATTTCCTAGTGCAGTCCGTTGAATACTGGTCCCTAAAGATGTCCCCATCTTAACCCTCAGAACCTATGTGTTAAATTAAGGATCTTGAGATGGGGGATTATCCTGGATTATCCAAGGGACGCAGTGTCATCACAGGATCCTTGTGGAAGGGAAGCAAGAAAGCCAAATCAGAGTGACAGATGTGACATGGAAGCACAGTATAGCATGGTTTGGAACAACAAGCCAAAGTCTGCAGGTGGCAAATTGAGGATGGAAAGGAAGAAATGGCTTCTCCCCTCAAGCGTCCAGAAAGAATGAAGCCCTGCTGCCATCAGGATTTTGTCCCCATGAGAGCTATTTCAAAGTATCCTCTAGAATTGTAAGATAATAAAGTTATATTGTTTTAAGAGATGAGGTCTATGGTGATGTGTTACAACCACAGAAGGACCCTGGTACACCTAGTAAAAGAAACCTTCGCAAGAGCACCTCTAAGAATCATTGCTGAAGGCTGCCTTTGCGACATTTGAAAGAGCTGGACATGGTGGTGCACACCTGCAGTCCCAGCACTCAAGAGGCTGAGGCAGGAGGATCCTTAGAGTTCAAGGTCAGCCTGGGTTACATATTAAATTCAAGGCCAACCTGAACTACCTAATGAGACTCTGTCTCAACAATAACAATCAACAAGAGGCTGGTGAGATGGCTCAGTGGTCTAAAGCACCTGCTTAGAGCAAGCTTGACAAAGCACAGGGACCAC
>NW_004524615.1:12596950-12598122 GCF_000260255.1 Octodon degus
TGAGCTGGCCACACACACACACACACACACACACACACATAAATAAATAATTTTTTTAAAAAATCAACAAAAGACCTCTTTTATATTCAAAATGATTCCAATGACCACAATCACCGCCATCAGTGCCAGGCAGTCAACAAGACTTTTGCTTTGGCCCGAGCTTCCGTGAGTGTGGAAGTTCCTACAGAGAGCAGCTTCATTGGCTGTCCACGATGGACTTGCAGCCCCTTCTCTGCGTGCTGCAAGCCCTCTCTCCCTGAACAGAGGTACAGCACAAACCGCTGCCTGAAATGGCCTTGTGCATTTATATGCTCACTGCTTGCCAGCAGCTCTTTCATTTATTCATGGTCTGCTGCTTTCCATGACAAGGCAAGCCCCTGAGGGTGGGAACCCAGTGTGCGGCTATATTTTCTGTGTTTAAAATGATTCCTAGGACGCAGTAGGTGCTAAGTAAAGACTAATGACTTTGTTAGTGAATGACTGACTAATTATTTTCTCACTAATTAATTTGAATTCTAATTTAAAGTGAGTGAGTGAGTGAGAAGTTAACTTGTTATGGAGATGTGAACGTTTGTTCAGCAGTACTCTGGCCTACCTGCCAGGAGAAAAAACGACAGCAACCCAAGTTAGTTCTTTTAAAAAATTGCAAAATTCTTATGATCCTGGTTCTAGGGAGGCTGACATAAGAGGAACACCATGAGTTCAAGACCAGCCTGGGCTATATAAGGAGTTCAAGGACAAACTAAACTGCATAAGATCCTATCTAAAAACCAAACCAAAACAAAACCCCCACCAAGTAGCCTAAAACTACTAGTCAGAGACGTCCTAGGCACTGTCTTATTGCTAAAACTAATGCCCAGTATCCATAACTTGGTTCCTGGCTTATATGGGATGCAGACTATAAGTGGCTGGCTCCAGGGCAAAAAGATCATGCTGGAGGGGCCTGCAGGAGAAAGCCACTGACACCTTGGCGGCCAGGAGGCAGGGAGAGAAGAAAAGAGCGCGGAGAGATCTGCCCTTCCACTCATCCAACCACACCCACCTCCTCACAGCACAAAAGCTCTGAAATGTTCAGCGGATTAATCCATTGATGAGTATAGCACCCCCATGATCCAATCACCTTTAAAAATCCTCGGGCGGGGCTGGGGAGATAGCTCAGTAGAATAAGCGCT
>NW_004524615.1:12599217-12600672 GCF_000260255.1 Octodon degus
CTCTCTCTCTCTCTCTGAACCAGGGACTGAACTCAGGCCCTCGCACTTGCCAGGCAAGCGCTTATTCTACTGAGCTATCTCCCACTATTTCCCTGGTCCCTAAAATATATCTCTTGCCTGTATTTTATTCAGTCATC
Organism: Octodon degus; assembly: GCF_000260255.1. Classification (NCBI taxonomy): domain Eukaryota; kingdom Metazoa; phylum Chordata; class Mammalia; order Rodentia; family Octodontidae; genus Octodon; species Octodon degus. The sequence continues at coordinate 12,599,355 of NW_004524615.1, forward strand.
ATAACCCTGAGCAGGAGATCAGTGGTCCTAGGCCAGGATAAAGACTCACCCAAGTTTTAATTTCAGCATTGTTGAAAAGTCTAAGTCCAAAGACTTCTCTGTGACTCACGGCAAGTTCTTCGCTGTGAACACCTGTAAAAACCAAAAACAAAGGTCAACGCGGCCAATATACAGTGGCACAGAGTTAGCATTCCCGCTCCAAGAAGAGAGAGGCGAAAGAAAAGGAATGTAACCAAAACCAGAATGAAGTTCAGCAGGACGAACATTCGATCCTGTACTTCTATGTCGAACATCTGGGGCAGCTTGTGGTGAGATGAGAGCTACTGAGGGCCTGCACAGCCCTACCTCCAGCACTGCCGGCTGCAGCCCTCAGGTCTCCCACTGGGGTAGCTCTGCGCACTGCCTGAGACTGTCCTCCGCAGACATTCTATATTCTCGGTATCTCCAACTTCCACTGCACTTCCAGCTTCATTCTGAGAGCTCCATGGGCTGCCCTCTCTGGGGCAAGCTGCCTGGCTTCCAGGCCTTCTTCTGAAGTCTGAGTGGAAACTCCTTGCAATGACATAACTCTTGCATTTTTGTGTGCCTGAAAAACTAGCACCGCGGGGCTGATCCCAAGCTCTGCTGCCCGCCTGAACAAAAGTCAGGCCTCCTTAGGTCATGGCTGCCAAGCACTCTGAGGGCCTTGATGGCGGAAGCCAGTTCCCTGGGCAGGCATTCTCAAGCAGGGTGCTCTTGGGGCTTTCTTTTCAAAGCAGAGTCTTTCAAGGGGGGTTATATTTATCCTTTGACACATTTGAGCCACACTGAAAAGTGGGGTCTTGCCAATTTGTAAGATGCTATCAAGCCAGCTTTCCTATTGTCCTGATGCAAAGTACTTATCTTCTTTACAGCTAATCTTTTTTAGCAACTATACTCTGCATGGCCCCAGCTTTGCAAGTGCTTCCGTTCTGTTGAAGATGAGAACTTTTTACATCTTTTGGCTCTAATACTTTTTCTTGATTTTTACTGTAGATCTGACTAAAGATAGGCACCAGTACCCATGGCACAGCCTGAACATTGAGCTGCTTTGAGATTTCCTCCATCATATTAATTAATCCATTGCCCTTAATCTCAATCTCAGGATATAGGCAAAATGCACACACATTTTCAGCCAGAACATAACACACATGTACTTAAGTCCAGCTGCCAATGGAATCCTTGCTCCCAACTGAAACTTCCTGAGCCTGGCCTTTACTGTCTATATGCCCATCAGCATTTTGGTCTTCTGAACTCCAACCAGAATTGCCCATCCAGTCCAGTTTACAGCACTTTAGGG
>NW_004524615.1:12601097-12605075 GCF_000260255.1 Octodon degus
GTGTGTGGCCAGCTCAGCCCACCAGCGGGCGGGGCTGGCTGGCATGTGGAGCTGGGGGATTGAACCGCGGTCCCTGTGCTTTGTTAAGCTTGTTCTAAGTAGGTGCTTTAGACCACTGAGCCATCTCACCAACCCCTGTCTTACTCACTTTCTTGTGACAGAGACAAATGCCTGACACCCATATCTTAAAGAAATAGAAAGGCCTGTATTGGTTCATGATTTTTAGAGAATTTAGTCCACAGTTGGGTGGCTCCAAAGAGTATGGTGGAAAGGTCTAGAGAAAAGCTGCTCATGCCATGATGGCCAGGAAGCACAGAGAGAAGAGAGGAGCTGGGGAGGAAAAGACGCCCTTCCAGGTCACGTGTCAAGCACCCCTGCTCCTCTGACCAGGCCTGCCCCCAGGCAGCCCACCCACTTCTGAGCTCGTGAGTGGATTCATCCACTGATGACCAGCACCCCTGACCTCCAATCACCTTCTGAAAGTCCCACTCTTGAACCCATGAGGCACTAGGGAGACATCTAGATCTAAGCTGTAATGTGAGGCAATTGAAAGGAGACATGAAAATATATGACGGGGACACACGTAGAGCCAGTTTCAGAAATGTTCCTCTGGTTATCTCTTCACAATCCCACTATTAGGGAAATAAAAATGGATGTTGATTTGTGATCAGAATCTACTAAGAATTTGAATTTTTAAATTACAAAGCCAGAGGGGAAAGGACTTTGTCTTGGCTACCACTAGGGAGGAAGACCAAAGAAATCAAAACATGAAAGAATTCACATGTGAGGTCATTCGCTATAATCTCACTTGTTATGGCCAAATAATAATCTAAATATCAACAGGGGATTTTTTTTTAAGTCTGATAATGTGACCCAACATAAAACTATTTGACTATAAAAAGAGTGACTCTTTCCACGTACTAATACTGAAATAACTCCAAGATATACTGCTAAAAAATAGGCAAGGGAAGGAATGGCCAGATAGCTCAGCAGACTAAAGCACCTGCAAGCAGGCCTAGGGGCCAGGGGTTTGATCCCCTGAACTGCCATGCCAGCCCTGCCTCCAGGGCACACTGAGAAGACTGGGCATGGTGGTGTGCACCTGTAATCTCAGCTCTTGGGAGGCTGTAAACAGGAGGATCCCTACGAGTCTGACCTAGTAGTGAGATCCTGAACACCCTATACACTATACACCCTTCTCAAAAAAAAAAATAGATAAGGGACTGCAGTCTGGGCATGCAGCTCAAAGGGCCTGGCATGCACAAGGCCCTGGCATGGGGGTAGAGGGACAAGACATAGAAAAATTATATTCTGTTTGGGGGAAAAAGGAAGACTAAAATAAAAATAGACATTTCATATTTTTTCTCATAGTAAATAGACATAAAATTTTTACTATGTTAATCATTTGTGTGAGAGTTTTTCTTCTTTTTGTTTTGTCCTTGTTGTGTTTGCTGGCACTGTACTGGGAATTTGAACTCAGGCCCTCTCTGTGTTCTACCACTGAGTTACACCCTCAGCCCTTTTTAATTTGCTATGAGACAGGGTGGCCTCAAATTTGGAATCTCCCTACCTCAGCCCCCTAAGGAGCTGGGATCACCCTCCCAGCTCCATGTTAACCAGTGAAAGTGGATCACTCTGCGGCATGAAGTACTTTCACAGCATTGTGCAGCTGTCTCTACCATCCATCTCCAGAAACTTTTCATCTTTCCAGACTGAGACTTTGTCCCCAATAATCTGAGTCTTTCCTGCCAACCCCTACAAATCACCATTTTACTTTCTAACCCCATACGAATCTGACTGCTCCAGGACCTCATAAATAGGATCTATTCATCCTTTTGTGACTGGCTTATTTTACTCAGCATAATGTCTTCAGGCCTCAGGGCTTACAGGGCTTGTCTTGTAACTCTGAATGAATTAAGTAATGCTGAGCCAGCGAGATAGCTCAGTGGACTAAGCACCTGCTTTGGCAAGCACAGGGACCAGGGATTTTTCCCTGGTCTTGAATATCATGCCAGCCCCACCCCCTGGTCAGGCTAAGCCAATGACCAAGACCTTGCATGATGGTGCACACCTATAATCCCAGTGCTGGGGAGGCTAAAAACAGGAGGATCACTAGGAGTCAAGCTGCATAGTGAGACCCTGTACTAAATATATAAATGAAAAAGAAGAAGGAGGAGGAGAAGAAGAATTAAATAATGCTGATGAAGCTGTGAGGGGAGGTAGGAATAGAGCCAGTGGAGATAAGCGATAGAAGTTTTTCACCCTTTGTCTCTTTTTGCAAAGTTTAAATGTTTGAGCCACAGGTAGGTATTACTTCTTCAAAACAGTATATTTAAATCCTCTGAGCCTTGTGAGAAATGAAGGCAAGAGACATTGCAGCATCACCTTTATGAAGCTGTAGGTGGCCAGCTCGGCCGGCCCAGAACCCTGGTGCATCTTTGCCTGCGGAGAGCGTGACACCTTGTGCAATTCTGCATCTTTATGGTTGCTGAGTTTTGTGTTGGTTCCATATCCCGTGCTGGATTTAAAGTCCCCCAATCCAACCAGTGTGTGGCACTGGTCACAGAGCTGCCTGGTGAGGGGTGTGACATTGACTCGCTGCATGCAGGCTGTTAGTGCAGACCCTCTGGGTTGGGGAATTATCTTTAATGCACCAGACAAGCAGACTGCTAGCCAGCCTTACTACCCACCGCTTCCTATCGGCACGGCGGGGCAGGCACAAGATTGGAGGATTATCCAGGAGCTGACAATTCCCATGGGCCTTGCCAATCCTGTTTAGAAAAGAATCAAATCTGTTTATTGCTGATAATAGAAGGCATACCCATGGGTTTGCTTGTCAGTAATATGTGCATCGTTTTTTTTTTTCCTCTTAGCAACAGGAGCCGAATTTGGATTCATCCTGATAAACCAGACATTTGGGACTTTATGTGATCTAATTGCTCTGAGCTGTGTCTTAATCTCCCTTTGCTTACTCTGTGTCCCCTGCCCACAATGGCAGGAGCCACCTTGATCCAGGGCTGAAAATGGTCCGCTCAACAAAGGCGCCTCAGAATTGTCCATGTGGCTGAGATAGTAGATGTTCCAGTGAGCTCTTCCCGGTGTTTTGTTTGTTGTCCTAAGAATCATTTAAATAACAGAAGGAAGCAAATCCTAAACTTGTTGCTGTGACAAACTGAACTCTTCCAAGGCAAAGGCCATTTCTTAATTCATCGCCGTATCCCTAGCAACAGGTACTGTGATTGACACGTAGGGCTCCTTTGTAGAATTGCCTTGTTCACAAAGGTTAGAATACTTACAATAAAATGTTCTCAAATATCTGAATTTTAGTAGAAGACATCTGAGACAGTTGGAATAGAGACGAATGTAAATTAGATCTCTAATTCCTTGCCTTTTTTTTTTTTTTTTTTTTGTGGTAGTGGAGGTTGAACTTAGGGTTTTACACTGAGGTACAGCCACAGTTCTTCTTTATTTTTTATTTTGAGGCAGGCTCTGGCTAAATTGCTAAATTCCCTTGACTATACTTGAACTTTCAGTCCTCTCAAGTAGCTTTCCAGCTGATCTGTAATTCTTTTGATTTAAAGAAATGCATTGTGTGTGTGTGTGTGTGTGTGTGTGTGTGTCGGTCTGTCTGTCTGTCTGTCTGTCTGTCTAGATGAATAGATGATGAACAGATAAATTGGGTGTCATGGTGCACTTCTGTAATCCTAGTACTTGGAAGGTTGAGGCAGGAGGACTAGTGAGAGAGTTTAAGGCTGGCTTGAGCTACATAGTGAGTTCAAAGCCAACGTAAACTACGTAGTAGGACTGTCTCAAAACAAACAGACAGACAATAAGAAGCTGGGCATGGTGATGCACGTCTGTAATCTCAGCACTTGGGAGACTGAGTCAAGAGGATTGCTATGAGTTCAAGGCCAGCTTGGCCCACATAGTGAGTTCAAGGCCAGCCTCAACAACATAGTAAAAGCCTGTCTCAAAAAA
>NW_004524615.1:12605185-12606249 GCF_000260255.1 Octodon degus
GATTTTTGTTTGTTTTGCAGTGCTAGGAATTGAATTCAGCACTTTCCCTTGCCAGGCAAACACACAGCTATATCCCCAGCCCACAATACTATTTTGAAACTAACTTTGCTCCTCTCAATAAAACACAGAAACATGGTTTTTTAAGAAGCATGTATTTTAGACCATATTATAAAACCAAATACACAGGAGGATTTTCAGACTTTTATGTGAAAAAGAAAAAAACGGTATGTGTAAAAATACTAAAGACAAATCCAGAGTAAGCCGGAAAACGAGTTCAGAGGTTAGAGAAGTTGTCTCTCCTAATTCAAACATTTTCCTCTGGTAAACTCTGAGAAATATTTTTACAGCATACATTTTTTTTGGTAAGATATAGCTGGGAAATTCTATTTCATGCCTCTTAAGCTTAAAGTTTGCAAAGTCTAGTTTTTGCTTCTTTTTCTTCTTCTATGTCTTTTCAAAAAGCTTTTAACTTATTGACCCCAGTATTTTTGCTACATCCATTGCTAGGATCGGATCATTGTTCTTTTCAAAGGCCTGCCTGTAACCCAAGGTCGGATGAATGGGAAACAGGAGGAAGTTATAAAAAGACTAAAATCTAGAACACCCATACCCTGATGCACTGTATCCAAATTTTTACAACTTTGAAGTATGCTGAATACAGAAAGAATGCAGAGCTTTTATTTTTCCGGCCAGAGAAACCACACAAAGCAAGAAAGAAAGCAAGAAAGCTAGCAAGAAAGAATAAAACGGTACCTCTTTCTCAATTCTACAGTCCATTTCTCAATTCAGAAAAAAGGGAAGCAGAGAAGAGCCACATCAGGGCAGCAGGAACAAACTGTTGCCATTGTTTATTGAGACTTGAGATATTTTCCCCCAAGACTAAGAAAGAAAGAAAGAAAGAAAGAAAGAAAGAAAGAAAGAAAGAAAGAAAGCCCACAAAGATGATCCATGGCACAGTTTATTTCATAGAAGAAAAATTGTTTAATATTGGTTTATTTTTTACAAACTGCCAACAGCAAGTGGCCCAAACAATTCCTCCTCTTCTTTGGCCAGTGGGAAAGCAC
>NW_004524615.1:12610614-12612094 GCF_000260255.1 Octodon degus
TGAGCCAGGGACACAGAGTGCAATGGCCCTGCTGTCAGGTGATCAGCCCTTGGGAGGAAGCAGAGACTGTGGATCCAAGAAGGAACGGGGAAAGGAAAGAAGTTGGCCAGGAACTGGCTGCAGGGACAAGAGACACGGCTGAGTAAGTGAGGATGGGGGACGGACAATTAATGCTTGTGTGCAGGTCAGTCTTGGATAATCCAAAACCTAAATGTGAACTGGCAAATATAAAACCAATAGAAAAAAATCAAATAATTCTGTTATTGTGTCATCTGTAGCAGGTGTTCAGAGTCATTGTTTCTATACAATAAATGCTATCATCTGAATAAACGGAGTTTTTGTTCCTTGCTTCCTACAGGACCTTAACCTGCGCCCCTGCAGAACTTCCAGCCCTGCTGGATCCAGCCACCAAACTGACTGCAGCGTATGCCTTCCCAGTGTTTTATGAATGAGTGGTTGGGTGAACATACACATTCGCCCATGCAAGTAGGGGACAATGGAGGACTGAGCCAGAATGGGACATGGTAAAGAAAAAGTTGGAGAGGCAGGCCAAGGAGGGACAGTGCCTTGCTGCAGGTGGCAACAGAGTCAAGCCTCAGCATTGGAGGTGGCACAATCACCCATGGCATTTTAAAACCCAGAGTACTGGACTGACCTGCAGGGCTTGCAGTCCAGCAGGGCTGGAACAGAGCCTGAGAAGCAGCATCTCTAGTGTGGCCAGGCCGCGCTGCTATCGCTGGTCTGGGCGCCCACTGAGAGACGCCCGAAGAAAGGACCGTCTAAGATGGTCAGATGCCTCAGAGGCTTGGCTGGCCAGAGTGAGCCGATCGGAGCCTTTCGGGGTTGTTGGTTCTGATAATGAGTCCTGCAAGATGGCAGAGTGTGCTGATTCTTGGCCCCTGGAAAGACGGCAGCCGTGTCGTATTCCTGTCCCATTGTTAAACAGCAGACAAGAAGGTGAGTCCTTCTCACTCAGGCTGTTGTCACACTGCCTGGGCACTTGGCACTCGTGGAGGATGCTGGAAGCTGGTCAGTGGGCCATGCAGAGTCTGTCTGTCTTCCTCAGAGTCCTGAACTTCTACTATAAGCCACATAGATCCAAGGTATTCAACAAACACATTCATGGTAGGAGTCCAAATTTGCATAGAGCAGAAACTAAAAATAAGGTCTATCACTTTCAAAGGAGGTTAAGAGCCTCATGTCCTGAAAGTAGCTATTATTTGTCCACAATCTAGGTTAGCATCCAATTAAGACTGAACAAAGAAAGGCCCTAGAGCTCCTTCAGATGAATAATTTTATTAGTTTTTTCCCCACCTTAGAGCACTGTATCTATTTTCTTTCTTTCCTGGGAATTGAACCAAGGGCCTTCTCACTAAACTACATCTCCAGACTTTTAAACTTTTGAGGGGCTGGGTAGATAGCTCAGTAGAATAAGCGCTTGCCTGGCAAGTGCAAGGGCCTGAGTTCAATCCCCAGTTCC
>NW_004524615.1:12612494-12617915 GCF_000260255.1 Octodon degus
GAAAGAAAGAAAGAAAGAAAGAAAGAAAGAAAGAAAGAAAGAAAAGAAAGAAAGAAAGAAAGAAAGAAAGAAAGAAAGAAAGAAAGAAAGAGAAAGAAAAAAAAAGAAAGAGAAAGAAAGAAAGAGAAAATAGGAATGTGTTCTCTTACGGCTCTGGAATCATGCTCTCTCTGACATCCGCAGGGCAAGGCGATGGATCCTTGCTCACTTCTTTCTAGCTTCTGATGGTGCCTGGCACCCCTTTGGCCTCTTGGCTTGCAGCTGCGTGGCCCAGGTATCACACAGTCCTGCATCTGCACACAGCTGTCCCTATTCTCAGAGCACAAAGGGCCTTCTCGGATTTGGGGCCTGTTCCACTCCAGCTTAACCTCATCTTAATTAGTTAAGGCCACATTTTGAGGATCAAGAGGCTTGGGACTTCAGTGTATCTTTTTTGTGGGAGAGGACACAACCCATAAAAAATGCCTGGTTGGAGTCACAGTTGGAAATCGGTCAAAATTGGTGTGAGAACAGGACTAAGCCTCAGTGCCTAAAGCAGTCAAGCTTCCTCAGTCCTGAAAAAAGCATCTTGTTTGGTCAATATCGGCTATCAGTCACTAGGCCACCTTGTGTCATGTGATGTTAACTTCACAAAGGTATAAAGAAAGGCCCCTGTTGTTTTGTGGGTAGCTTGCCAATCTGGCAATGGCCCACCATCTGACCAAGCTCTTGTCTTCTTGTCCATCTTTTCCTCATTCCTGCCACCATTTCTCCCTGGGGTACACTGAGAGACCAATGGATCCCGACCAATGCCTGTCCAAGACCACTTACCATCTGTTCTCTCCTCATCAAATACAGATTTTTCTAAAAGCACATTATCATTAACAAAAACACCTGTGAATAAAATATCCGTGCAGAACCCAGTTAGATGCTGCCCGCATGGTGTGTGCCAGTGTTCTTCCTCGTGCCTAACAGCAGGTGCTTGAGCTAACTCAAGAATATGCCTTTGGAGAGTTTTTAGCAAAGGGAGAGACATACATCATTAAAAGATGGGGACATCAGAAGGACAGTAAAAGACAAATTGTTGTCACAATACCTACCTCCTCTCACTCAAACATACTTATCTCATCATACTTGTCTCTTTCTGAAGTAGCTCAGGAAGACCTCTTTCATGAGTGTCTTTACAAAGGATACAGTGAATGCTGCTGCCAGGTGCCACCTAACAGAAAGGCAGGTTCATAAGAGCATCACTGCGTGTCCTTGTCCACCTTATTCACCAGGCCTGGCTCTGCCCCAAGTCAAAATAACCATGAAAGGTAAATGATTTGAGTGAATTTAGGACACTGAGGTAGCCAGGACAGCACAGTAGACATGTAAGTTTGTTTGAAGTATGGAGGACTTTGAAGGGAACTAATGGCAATTTGTCTTTTACTGTAATAATTTTTTTTAAATTTAAACTTTCACAGTATTTTTCTATCACACCGGGAACTTCTCCAGATACCTTGCTAGGGCGTTCTCTCCCAGCAGTTTTTCCCATTAGATGGTGGAAGATGACCTTTTGATCTATTATAGCTCTTGCCATAAAACCTAGCTCATAGCAAGCACAACACCATTCAAATATTTTTTTTTTTTTTTTTGTGTGTGTGTGTGTGTGTGTGTGTTCTATTCTTTTTTTATTTTTTATTTGTGTGTGTGTGTGTGTGTGTGTGTGTGTGGCCAGCTCAGCCCACCAGGGGGCGGGGCTGGCTGGTATGTGGTGCTGGGGGATTGAACCACAGTCCCTGTGCTTTGCTAAGCTTGTTCTAATTAGGTGCTTTAGACCACTGAGCCATCTCACCAACCCCCATTCAAATATTTTACTTATTTTGCAATGCTAGAGATTAAGCTCAGGGCTGCACACACGCTCAACAACTGCTCTACCACTGAGCCCAGCCCACTTGAAGATTTAAGGAATATTTTGATAAATCCCTTTTCTGGCCCCTGGTGAGCTGTCTTTGTAATAAAATGAGCATAATGAGAAGGGGAAAGGAAGGATGATACAGAGGTGCAGATGCTGGCTTCCCAGCCTGGAACTGAGGAAGTAGAACAAAGGCTTGAGAGATAGCTGTGACCCAACAGGGACCGTGTTCAGCAGATTAAATAAGTGGGATGTGCCAAGGCAGGCATTCTGGACTGTTGACAGAAGGTCTCTGTTCCCCTCGGGGTACCAAACAGCAGTGGGTCCCCCTACACTGGGATGTAGCTGTCAATCAAGTGAGGGTGCAAGTGGCCTCAGAAAGGAGTCAGCTAATGGGGTTTCAGCTTAGTCCAGGAAAGGCAGGTGGGACACACCTACAGATCAAGATTGTTTTGAACTGCATACGTCCACCAGGTGACGGTGCCTGGAGTGGGGCCTTTGGGAGGTGAGTAGGTCACGAGGCTACAGCCCTTCTGAATGGGATTAGTGCAAGAGGGGACCTGACTCTCTCTGCTATAAGCCTGCGCAAGCCATGCACTTTTCAAAAGCCCCACCTCTGAGCACATGAATGAGGCTTTGGGGGACTATCTGGATGTAAATCACAACCTGGGTAAGTTAGTCAGTGATTAGTATCCTGTCAATGAAATGTTGGGGATGTCTCTAGACTGATTAGGATTTCCAGATTCTATAGGGGTGAAGTTAAGGTGCACCTTTGGTGGTTTTTGATGGGACTAGTTTATAATTATGTAGCCATGGGAGAACTTGGGAATAACTGAGACCCAGCTTCTCTCATTCACAGCAGCATGTATGAGGGGATCTGGAGGAGTAGGAAGCAGAAAACAATACGGTAAAGAGACAGGGCGGAAGAGTTTCTAGGAAGCCCTACATTTCTATGTGAAATAGGTGTTCACCTGGCCCCTCTTTCCTGAGGAAAGCAACTGGTCATCAAAGCCCAGCAGCAACACCTGGAAATCTTCCAGAAAGCCAAGAAATGGCAAAGCCAGCCTCTGGCCTCCTACTGTGCTGCAGGCCAGAAGCCTGTGTTATCAGTGGAATGTCCTTCGCAGCCTGGAGGACATCTGTGTGTGTCCTCACACGGCATACCTATAGAGACATTACTTCAGTCATCTTCCACCAGGAGGCCCCGGCTCCAACAGGCTTCTGAAGCCTGCCCTTTCCACAGGAGCTCATCAAATTTCATTTAGAGATGGGAGAAGTTCATCAACCGCCAGGAGAGTAGCTTGCTGACAGACTGAAAGTTCTGGAACTTTCTTCCCTCAGCATCAAATTTCTCTGGATCATTCCCTTCCCATGCTTCAAGGATGTTCAGACTATGACTGTGACTTCCTGTTCTCCCCAGAGCAAACATGGAAGCAACTGGTGTAAAGTGAGGGCCCCCCTGGGAGCTCCATTTCAGTCAGAGTCACTTGGCTTTTGCAGAGAGCAGACGACGGATTCACTGCCCTCCCTTGACCATTACATCTATTGGTAGGTAGACAACTAGCAGGTACAAGTGTATGAGGACTGCCTTGGGAACCTCCAGTCTTCCATGCCATCCCTTTCCTTGACTAGACACACAAACGTCACACCACCAATCAGCAATTCACATTCTCAGATGCACTACAGGTCAGCTCCTGAGACGCCAGGCACAAGATGAGGGGTGAGACACTCATCTCCGCTGAAGTACCCTGCCTCCAACCCCTCTCTTTCCCACTACAGTTCTGAGGAATACAAAGTACACGGTGCTACTCTTCACAAGGCACATAATGCAGAGAAGGTCTACATATAGAAAACCTGAGAAAATTCATACAAGAATTGTAAATGACAAACCACTGTCTTTGCTTAACTCCAGTATTACAAAGAACTAAAGTAATCATGGCCTATACAATGGCACCTTTTTTTTTTTTTTTTTTTTTTGGTGGAACCAGGGATTGAACTCAGGTCCTTGCGCTTGCCAGGGAAGCGCTTATTCCACTGAGCCATCTCCCCGGCCCCATACAATAGCATCTTTACCCATAGTGTCTTTGTTACTTGCCAACAGGATTTCAAGTGTATTTAAACATAACTATAGCAACCTAAAGAATGAGTATCTGAATGTAAATCAGAAAGGATTAAGGAAGAATTTACAGATTTCTCAGGACTTTGAAAGCAGGCATCTGCCGAGGGCAATTCACAGGTACAGGTTGAGGCCTGTTCTCTCCTTAGGGACCTTTGTCTTCTTCCACCTTTGAGGTAGGTGTTGGGAAGTGCTGTGGCCTGGGGAGCCATTGGGAATGTGGAGGATGGTGTGGAATTGCTGGAACCTGGAGCCCTAAAGGGCCGGGCCAGAGGTCCCCACTGTAGGCTTCTCCTCAGGGCAATCCCTTCCAACCAGCCTGGGCTGGCCAGCTCGAGAGCCATCAGATTAGCAACAGCCGTGCTTCCGCCTGTGCTTCCAGGTGAGGCAAGAAAGCAACTTCCCGATGGAGCAACGTTAAGGGCCCTGAGAGGAAAAGCACTCCATGCCTGTCCACACCGAGCCTTGGGCTGGCTTTATTGTGTTTTAATACAAAATAAAGTGCTGCTCGTTGCGCTGTTACACAATTAAAAGATGCTGCCCTCTGACATTTTGTGTGATTTTTTTAAATTTTCTTTTTAATTTTTAAACAGGATCTCCCTGTTGTTCAGGCTGAACTTGAATTCACTATGTGGCCCAGGGTGGTCTCAAACTCATGGGCATCCTCCTGGCTCGGCCGCACGCATGCTGAGCTTACAGGCGTGGGTCACCACACATGGAAGCCCTGTGATATTTTTTAAAAATGGGCTGGGAGTGCAGCTCAGTGATAGAGTGCTTGCCTAGCACGTGCAAGGGTCTGGGTTTGAACCCCAGCCCTGGAAAAAAATATTCACACTTAAGGTAGAAACAAAGCGCACTGTGACTTCTGCAAGGACACTGGATCAGCTTGTGGGGCAGGGGAGGAAGCCCGGAGCCTGGTCGGCTGGATCCTGAGCCAAACCTGGAGCAAACTGGTGGCTGCACTTCACAGCCAGACAGAGCTTTCGGAGGCTTCTGGGTGGCACAGGTGGCAGGAGATACTGCACTGGTTAGCTGGGATCCGGCAAGGCTTTCATCGAAGTTTTGTCACCATCACTGTGGACCTGCCCTGGTGGCGGAGATGTGGAACGCGCTTCCTCGATTCACAAATTCGCTCACTTCTCCCTCCCAGAAGGTCCCAGGCAGCTTACAGATAACTGTGTATCAGAGCTTATGCATTTCTTACAGCTAAGAGGCATCATCTCATTGCATAGCCAGGAGTGGTTTGTATTAATCTGCTGAACATACTCCACATAATGTAAACACCATCTTCTTGATTCTTTAAAAAAAACTTCATCAATTTCTGAAACCAAATATGATTAATATTGTCAATTTAAAAAGCACCCAAAGGGCTGGAGAGATGGCTCAGTGGTCTAAAGCACCTACTTAGAACAAGTTTAGCAAAGCACAG
>NW_004524615.1:12618270-12619715 GCF_000260255.1 Octodon degus
AGTAGCATTGCTTTTTCTTTTTTTTTTTTTGAGGAACCAGGCATTGAACTCAGCCCTTTGTGCTTGCCAGGGAAACACTTATTCTACTGAGCCATCTCCCCGGCCCCATCAAGTACATAAGTTTTTTTTTAAGGGAGATTCAAACTTACAGAAGATCATTAACAGGGGACAGCCCCCCTGCTGAGGGAAGTCAAGTCTTTTCCCTATACCCTATGGTATATTTTGAATTATGTGCCATGTCCAGAGAGTATGTATTAGAAAGGAAAAAAGCTGAATTAAAACAAATGAAAATTAAATATTCAGAGTATAAATAGAAACTTCAGAACCTGAAGATTCCTGGTCAAATGGGTTTTTTTTTGGTTTGTTTGTTTGTTTTTTTGAGACACACTCTCTTCATGTAGCTCAAACTGTCTTTGAGCTTACTATGTAGCCCAAGCTGAACTCCTAACAATCCTCCTGCCTCAGCCTCCTGAATAGAAGTGGTGGGATTATAGGCATACACCAGTCTGCTTGCCTAAAATGCTTTTCCTTAAATGTTTGAAATAAAAAGAAATAAGCTCTTCTGTTAAAAGAGCCCACCCTCCCCCACCCCAGCATCTCATCTCAGTAGCCATGTAAAATTCCTTTGAGGAACAAGTAAGCATGTGTGGGAGTTAGAAATGCTTTTAATCACCCCCCCCCCAAGTTTGACAGAAGTGCAGTAAGAAGGGCCATCTGTTTTGTTTGAATGAGAAGTGACCCAGCATTCTGATTTCAATTAGCCTCTTCGTAGCTTTCTCTTTGGGCTGGTTCCATGGGTAACAGTTCACACTAAGTGTGGAGAGGAGCGGGCCAAGTTCTGCCAGTGCTGATCTGTTTTAACAACTGTCAATGAACATACCACAAGTGTACAAGACAATGTTGCTGGATGCAAGCAAAAATGCATAATTTTACAGAATCAAATAGCACAGGCTGGAATCTGAGAGCTCCATAAAATATTGAAAGGGTAGCTGTAAGTCATATTAAATAATAATTGAAACATTTAAAAATCAATATCAATTATCATCCAAATTCCTTATTTTAATCAACAAATCCATGCCTACTTTATGTGAAGCACTGAGCCTTACACATGGGCACAGCCATCTTGAGCCACAGCTGTCACAGGGACCTCTGAGTAACCCCGACCTGTCCCCGCTCCCCACTTTCCCAGTGTGCATAGATGAACAAAACGATGGGAATGGGATGTGGAGCTGAGTGTGGACATGGGGCCTCTGATGTTAGCTCCGCACAAACCACACACATGCAGACCGGAGGAAACCTCCTTTGTCCCGACTACTGTATAAGCCCTTCTCTGACCCCAGCTAAGGTCTTGCTGCCACCCTGATCATGCTTCTGTCACTAAGGCCCCAATAAGTTGCACTTTGTACAATGACCTATGACCATTTTTTTTTCTTTTTTTTTTTTTT
>NW_004524615.1:12620835-12623325 GCF_000260255.1 Octodon degus
AGAAGAAGAAGAAGAAGCAGTGTGGGCTGGGGTAGCTCAGGGCAGAGTGCTTGCCTGGTGTGTATGAAGTCCTGGGATCAACCCCCCAGCAGTGCCGAGGAAGGAAAAAAAAAAAAAAAAAAAAAAATCAATAAAAGTCCAACGCAGGCCTTGCCAAAGCCTTCTAAAACCAATCATTCAAAATTAAGCCTTTAATGCCTATATTGCTTTATAATTGTTAAAATGTTTGTGATTTATAGCTTTATGTGTAAAAGCTTCTGAAAAGTATAAGATATTGATTGCATAGATTGGAGGCTGGTAATTTTCAGGTCAAATACAACTGAACAGTCATCAAGTCCCATTTGTGAGCGGACAGCAACACTGGGCTGCACCTGGGCTCCAGCTGCGCACCGTCCTCAGCGTGATGGGCACAGAAAGGGCTGCGTCCACCTCCTTTCTTCAAATTGTCCTAGTACCTAAATGTCATGCTTTAGTCATACTGTTCAATTAAAGCACTGATTTCTTACCCTAAAATTTAAAATGCAATGTTAAAGAACACTACTAAGATTGCTCTATTCATCGGCATTGTCTAGATGGTCAAATTAGTGAAGGTTGAGCCTGAGAAAATGACCTAATTCTGAAGTGACAAAGGAAGATTCAGAAGCATTCATCTCTGACTTCAGAAAGGGCATGGCTACCTCCTGTGTGCACCGTGGCAATCCAGATGAGTAAGGCACTGTCCCCAAAGGGCTTACTCATGATTTTGCAGGGCTAGGGGCACCTAGCATATAACCACACTTTAAAGTATGAAGCAAGAAGTCTTTATAATGAGAATTTGTAAAAAACTTTTCCAAGCCTACAGACAAAGGTTCATTTTCTTTTTCCTGAGCAATTGTGATCAAGTGAGAAGCAGGACTTCTCAAACAAAATAATCATCGGGTGATGGGATACAAATCCACCCCCAAATAAGCCATTAATCCTGAGGGGTCCAATTCTCCTCCGAGAAGCCTGGCTCTGTACTACCCCTGTTGCCTTGTTTTTTTCTTTATGTATTTAGTACAGGGTCTGCAGGGTTTCACTACACAGATCCGACTTGTAGTGATCCTTTCTGTCTTTCAGCCTCCCAAGCACTGGGATTACAGACACACACCACCACACCCAGTCCCACCCAATCTCAATCAAGGTCTCAGTGCATCTTGTGGGCGGGGCCAGCATGGCAGGCTGGGGATTGAACCCCTGGCCCCCGCGTCTGGCTAAGTAGGCTGAGCTATCTGGCTTGTAAACCATTGCCTTGTAAAGCAGCAGGCTGGTCCTGTCAGGTGTGGGAGCCCCAGCCAGACCAGGATCGCCCCAGATGCCAATCGCTGATCACTATCTCCTCCAGTAGGAGTCAGCAGCTTTAACCAAGATCCAATAATGATTCTCTGGTGACATCTGGCTTAATGGATGGTTTTGCTGTGTGAGGAAAAGATTTTGGTATTGAAAGGAAAGAGGAAACCCATACTGTTCTTTGTGTTTCATTTGATGAAGCCTCACTGTTTTATTTATATTTTGAGACAGGGATTTCCTATATTGCCCAGGGTGAGCCCAAACACTTGGGCTCTCCTGAATAGCTGAGATGACTGCAGGTGAGTCTGCTCACACCCTGCTGTCAATGCAATAGCAGAAACTGTATTGTCATGAGCTAAACCTATCCCTTCCTCCAACTCATATGTTAGAGCCTTAACTCCCAGGACTCTTGAATGGAACCATATTTTAAGATAGGGCCTTTAAGGAGATAATTCAGGTCAAATTAGTTACTTTGGGTGGGTCTATTCCGTCTTACTGGCATCTTTTTTAAGAAATTTGGACATATAGAGAAGGTAGCCACCAACAAGCAAAAAAGAAGCCTCAGGAAAAACCAAACCTACTGTCACGTTGATCTTGGACATCTGCCCTCAGCTCTGAGAAAATAATGTTGCTTGAGGGAGAGGTTGTCTGGGCCACAGTTTCTGGTTTGTGGCCTGTTAGAAACCAGGATGCACCGCAGGAAGTGAGAAGTGGGTGAGTGGAACATCTCTATGGTCACTCCCCATGGCTTTCCTCATTGCCTGAGCTCCAACTCCTGTCAGACCAGTGGCAGCATGAGATTCTCAGAGGACCAAGACCCCTACTGTGACCTGTGCATTTGAGGGATCTAGGTTGTACTTCTCATAAGACTTCATGATCTGAGATGGAGCTGAGACAGTGATGCTAGTATGGTGGAGAAGCTGCAAATACAGATGAACACTAGCAGAGCGGGCTGGCTTCACAGAGTCCATAATATATCACCTAGCTGCAGACGTACAGCAGAACTCTCTTTCCCACATTGTACAACTGTCAAGGTCAGTTTTGATAAGCCCTAAGCTATCTGAAGCCACAATGAGTAACAAACAAACATCACTAGATAACTTTATAATGGGGGAAAGACCCAGTGATAAGACAGCACAAGACAGGCAGTAAAAAAGAAAGCTGCATTAAAAAGGAAATATC
>NW_004524615.1:12629888-12631049 GCF_000260255.1 Octodon degus
GCAGGACAGAGCAGAAGCTCTCTTCCACACTCGCAGGGCCTGGGGTTGGTCAGATATGGAGGGCCCAAGGCACAGCGGAAGTTCTCACTCAGAGAGCGGGCTGCACTGAGTCTGGCCAGGTGGGGGAGGTCTGGAGAAGTGGGGGGAGTGCCTCTCTCACGCGGTGGGCTGGTGCAGGACAGAGCAGAAGCTCTCCCCCACACTGGCAGGGCCTGGGGTTGGTCAGGTATCTGTATAATTACTTCATCTTATTTATTTATTTATTTATTTATTTATTTATTTATTGCGGAACCGGGGATTGAACTCAGATCCTTGAGTTTGCCAGTCAAGCGCTTATCCTACTGAGCCATCTCTCCGGCCCTCTTCATCTTATATTATAAGCTAATAGTAATTAAGAAATTAATAGTAATTAAGAAAGCTGTGTATGGTGGCATACACTTGTAATCCCAGCACTCAGGAGGCTTGATGGAGGAGTTCAAGGCCTGCCTGAACTGTAATAATGACACCCTGTCTCAAAACCCCAAACCAAACCAAACCAAATAAACAAAACCCAAACCAAACCAAACTAAAAGAAAGAAAAGTGCACAATGAATATAGTGGACTTTAATCATCACAAAATTATACCACCTCTCCCTTGTCCATGGAAAAATTGTCTTCCATGAAACTGGTCCCTGGTACCAAAGAAGTTAGGAACTGATGCCTTGGGACATCTCCTAGTATTACCATGCTGTTATTAGGTCAGTTGGCAACTACAACCCAACCCAGGTAGTGTCACAAACAGCCCCAAACCTTCAGGAATGCAAGTATGTGTCACCCTGCCAGATGAAGCCTATTGGTTGCAGCCACCATAACTAGAGTAGGACCTCCTCATGTCAGTTTGCTGGCTCAAATGTAAGATGGTTACTGAAGGCTCAGGGAATGAAGAATGGGTAGAAGGTAGTAAGAAACACCAGCTACAACCACATAACCAGGTACAAAAATACAGATTAGTTTTCTAATCTCATGTTGTTAATATGTACATCCTGGGTCTTTGTAACATAACATTCATTAATACTGGTATTGTTAAATTTACATTATAATCTTTTGTGTTCAGGGGCTAGTGAGATGGCTCAGTGGTCTAAAGCACCTACTTAGAACAAGCTTAGCAAAGCACAGGGACCG
>NW_004524615.1:12631909-12644669 GCF_000260255.1 Octodon degus
TCCAGCTCCAGTATGCAGATGGCCACTGTGGATTTCCCCACACCTCTGGACGCACTGGCCCAGTAAAACTCCTTGTGTGATTACACACAGATCTTCTATGGATTTTTTTTTTTTTTTTTTGCGGAACCAGGGATTGAACTCAGGCCCTTGCGCTTGCCAAGGAAGCGCTTATTCCACTGAGCCATCTCCCCGGCCCCTTCTATGGATTCAGTTCCTCTAGAGAATCCTAATATGGGCCAGTGGCAGAGCGGAGGTCATAAAACTTGGCTAACTAAAGGGAGGTGCCAGGGAACCTGAGGCTCGGCTTCCCATGATGAATTGAGGGGTGGGTCTGGGATGATCACGTGTGTACGTTATGAGCTTTGACGCACCTGGGGACCACCGAGTTACTGGGCAAGCAGGTGGCTACAAGTGGAAATGGAGGCAATGGTTCACTGGACAGAGTGACACAGGACAGAGAACACCAAGTGAGAAGTAGGCCAAAGATGGAACCCCAAAAAGGCACTGATAAGATGGGCACAGTCTGGAGGACTGGGAACGTAGTGTCTCCTACTTGTGTGCAGGGCGAGGACAGTTGGTGACAACCTCTTTGGAATACTATGCAAGTAACTTGAGTATAGATGGCTTTAGGTACAATGTTTTCAGGACAGCCTGGGTGTCCTCAAAGATGTAGCTTTCATCTTGGGCAGGGCTGCTACTGGACCTTCCAGCTCCAGTATGCAGATGGCCACTGTGGATTTCCCCACACCTCTGGACGCACTGGCCCAGTAAAACTCCTTGTGTGATTACACACAGATCTTGACAGACTCAACAAAGAGCTAATAAACTTGTGAGTTGAGAAGTCATCCTTGGGTGGGTTTTGGTGGGTATTGGAAAGCTCAGTAACAGAACTTCCAGAAGAATTCTAGGGACACAACAGCTAGCAGGGAGGACAGGAAGAGGTCAGAGGGCTCCTGTGCTATTTAAAATAAAGAAGAGGGGTGTGGTGGCACACACCTATAATCCAGCACTCAGGAGGCTGAGACAGGAAGATCCCAAGTTTGAGACCAAACTGGAGACAGCTATAGACAAAATACCACTTTCTTTAAACAATGCTCCGAACAATCCTGTAGAACATCTCTCTAGAAATGGCCCTGAGACAGAAGGAAGTGATCTGACCTACCTCCAGTTGTCACCTTGTTTCCAGTCTTCACTACAGATGCTCTTGTGCTTTACAGCTGCTCTCAGCTAGGAGGGCCTCCGATGCTACAGCTTACAATGCATTATGACTAGATATAGTCTGGGCCAATTTAAATGAAGGCAACATGTCCACGGGCCTGCAGTCTGTCTCATATGCCAGAAGAGGGTGCATATTTCTGTCCTAGAGACCTTCCTACATAGCTCATGGCGGCCAGCCACAGGATAGTCCTGACCAAAGTCACAGAGGCCATTTCCTCCACAGCCCTCCTCACTGTCTCACTGTCCTTGTCACTCCTTTGTGTTCCTCATTCCAAATTTCCAATTTTTAGGGGGTGCTGGAGGCTAGACCTAAGGTTGGCAGATGATGAGCAAATGCTCTACTACTGAGCCACATCCCCAGCCAATCCTTTAGTACTTCAATGGGCCATTCCTAATCTGAACACCTAAAATGCTCTGAAATTTAAAAGTAATTTTTATTTTTGGTCTTGGGATCAAACTGAGGGTACTGGATATGTAGCTCACCACTGGGTTACACGCCAGCCCAGAAATTCCAAATTTTTTGAATAATGACATGGTATGATGTTCAGAAACCTTTGGATTTCCTGGGGGGGAAAGCAGAGATTTCTCATACACAGACACAAATTCTCTATGATGTTATATTTAAAATGTACCAATAGGATTTTTTGTTTGTTTTTTGCGGAACTGGGGATTGAACTCAGGCCCTTGTACTTGCCAGGGAAGCGCTTATTCCACTGAGTCATCTCCCTGGCCCCAACCAATAGCATTTTTAAAAAGCACAGTTTTGGCTTTTTGGTGGAACTGGGGATTGAACTCAGGCACTTATTCTACTATCTTCCCAGCCTCCAATTTCTGGTTTTAATATTAAGATGCTCAACTGGTAAAGACTATGCAAATATTCCCAAGATCAAAATAAAATTGACTTTAAACCACTTATTGTTCGCTGAAGAAAAATTAAACTTAATTTTGATCCAACAAAACTAAACTGATGCCTGAATCAAGTTTGTTTTTAAAATTAAAATCTTTGGGCTAGCCAGATAGCTCAGCGGACTAAAGCACCTGCTTTGGCAGTGCGCAGCAGCCGGGGTTCTATCCCTCCTGTGGCATGGCAGCCCCGCCCCTGGGGCACACTAAGACTGCGACTGAGACTGGGTGTGGTGGCAGGTGCCTGTAATCCCAGTGCTTGGGAAGCTGAAAAACAGGAAAATCACTAGGAGTCCAATCTGTGTAGTGAGAGCCTGTAGATCCTGTACTAAATACACAAAATTAAAAATAAATGACAGTGAAGACTGAGGACATGGAGAACCTTACTATAACATCATGTAACTCAGTTGTGCCCCAAATTTTCTGATCAAGGAGATTATGGAATCACAGAGGAATGTGATCGATGATGTATAGTGTGCCTAAGGAGAATCACATGGAGAGAAAACTTTCAGGCTTTCACAGAGAGCAAATCTGTCAAGCACTGGCCGTGACTCATCCACATGGCTGACACTGACAAAGGATCTACAAAGTGCAGTACAGGGTTACAGGGTAAATCCTGAGGAGACTTGACTGACCTTATCAGATACAAAAGTTACATTTTTTGTTATGTAGGTCTTGCTTTATCTTGGTCTTAACCATCCAGCAGAAAAGTATAAAAACGAGGTATATAAAGTAAAGCCTTATTAATATGCTGAGCTGTAAAAGGCTCTAGTCAACAACTTCTGCGGACAAACCCCTACTACTGTGGACTACTGGACTGTGTTGGATTATTTTGCTGAATTAAAGCACCTTTAGTATTTAGATGCCAATAGAATACCCATCTCTTGACAGGACTGAACTGGAGAGGATACAGAGGAAGGACCATTTTGTATTTGTATACACAGAATAGTTAGGATAGATGTACAACTGCTTTCGCTTGGTTCAGTGAGAGGAAGGATTTGTAGTAGTAGTGTTTGGACAGGATGTCATGGCTGCTTCTTGTGCTGTGGATGACCGCTGAGAAGATAACAATGTGCAATGTATTAATTACTAAAAATGTCCTATTAATCAGTTTGGAAAGTATCTCATTGATATTTCTCAATAAAATAAAATAAAAATAAACCAAACTGGTGATAGATATGTTTGAAAGTGCTCCCTAAATGTCCAAGAACAGTGATTCTTGGGGCAAGCTGCTGGTATCATCTCCCAGGCCTGCCACTGGGGCTAGTTGGTTTCCCTTGCGCCGGCGAGATGTCTCAGTGATCTAACATGCCTGCTTAGGCAAGCTTAGGCAGGTGCAGGGGACTGCAGTTTGATCCCCGGCACCACATGCTGGGCCAGCTCTGCCCCTAGGCCAGTCAAGTAAATAAATAAATAAATAGATAAATAAATAAATAAATAAATAAAATTAAAACCTTTGTTTGGGCAATCAGTCATTTCAATGCTACCTTTATAGTGTAAAAGACACTAATAAAATCTTCCAAGGAATTTTAACTCTTCTAGATGAGATTCAAAATAACTAGAGTTGTAAACTCAACAGCTCTAGACAATGACAGAAAATAATTCAGCAGGAACCCAGCAAAAATCATATAAACAACAGCTAGAAATTTTAGTTTTAAGTTTAATGACGTTTGACTTGTTCTCATGAGTAGCAAGCATCAAGTCTCAATACAAATAGTTCCAGAGACACAAGCAGACCGCTATCTCTGAATTCTTCTCAAATGTCTGCATGTCCCATAGATTTTGGTCAGATGAATACAAAAAAGCAGCAGTGATTTCTTGGCTCTATGAAAAAAAATGTGAAATCCAAATTAAAACAACCTAAAGATGTAGATATGCTAGTCACCACTAATGTACAGATCATGAAACCTGATTTTTCTAAGAATAAAAAAGTACTGTACTTTGAAAAACAAACTCAAAAACATAACCACCTTAAGGATAATACTGTATGTAAGGCCCACTAAGTCCTAGACTCACCTCACTTACCTTACTAAACTGACACCACTGCCTCAGAAGGAGATTTCTGGGTTTGACACACAGCCCAAAAGACTGAGATTATAGTGAAATGAAATCCAGATCCAACTTCATATAGATCAAAGCATAAACAAAATTTTGATAAATCTGACAAAATCAGACAAATGTGGTTAAAGCACAATCAACAGATCTGTATTTGCATGAGCTCCTTGAAGCTGTAACAGTAAAGATGCAATGAAAATGTTTTTACAATATTTATTAAGATAACAAATTTATAAATTGAAAGACTGAGAGGCACATAGTTTAAAAGGCCAATACCATGGGAATAATGAAGTCAACACACAGAAGAAAATATGAACAATTACAACCAATACAAGATTTTTTTTTAAAAGCCACATTCTCCCAATAAGCACTTATAGGAATCATCCTTCAAAATTACCATGATAAAAAGTTATTTCCTTCAAAGAAAAATAATTCTTTCCACCTACCAAGCCTAGAAAATCCTATTTACAATTAACTCCTGCATTTCACCAGTATTATGGCCTTCTCTATTGTCATTAAAAGTATTGAAAACTTTATAGCTATTATATTTACAAATGCACATAATATTTAAATTTGCTCTTCATTGAGAACAACTGAATATATACTTAAATCACAATACAAATGCTTTAGTGTTGAAAACACATTTTGTGGGGTCAGGTGTATGGGAAGAGGTGTATGTAGAAGTATGCTGTTGCGTAGGATTACTAGGCCAGTAAGTCTGATAAAACCCAAGGTAGTCACAAAAACAGGTCTTTGTTGATGAAGAATTTTATTTCTGTTTTTACTGGACACACTGGGCTTCTTCAGTCAACCTTTACCACACTGTATATTTTGGTAACAAACCAAAAGCATGCAAAGAAGCCAATAGTTCCTAGAAAAGAAAAAACAAATACATTTTTAAACAAAGTTCATAAATTACACCAACATGCACAGTTTAAGTGACTGGTTCCTTTAAAACTCCCAAAGCTCTAAGCTATTATTATTATTATTTTTTAAGGACATTACTGACTGGTTTTATTAATGCATATTAAATCATTAAGGAGAATGGTAGAATATTGGAACTGGACTTCTAGTTATCTGTATCTTTTTTAACAAAGTTAACAACTAACACCAAGGTTCAGTATGGCTGGAAAAATAGGACTAATGTCATCATTTGAAAGAATTATGTAAGAGTATATAATCTTTTTTTTTTTTAATTTGGCTCTAAAAATTTTATTTAACATTGATATGAAAGCTAAAGGTTTTACTTTTTTTCATAATTTTATTGATAAATAGCAATGAGACAGTTTCAAATTAAATCGCTAGGACAGTTTCAATAATTAACACACTGCATACATTCTTCTTAGTGGTTAATTGCTGTACAAGATGCGGACTTGAGATCCTATTTACAAACGCTATTAGAAAAAATCATTCTATTCATTAAGAGAATGTAACTATATATCTATCCAACCACTTTGAATACACAGATACAAAATAGACATTTATCTGTATACCCTTTTTTTGTTAAGTTCCGTTCTTTGAATATTATAGGTGTGTAAACTCAGCAAAATATTCTAAAAGAGTCCAGTAGCCCATAATAGCATTGGGTCTTCTGTTTAACTGGCAATGTTAGAAATTGTTGACCTGAGTCCCCCACAGCTCAACATAACAGCATGGCTTTACTTCCTATATTTCGTCTTCATCCTTTTCTACTGGATGGTTAAGACCAAGGTAAAGCAGGACCTATGCAACAAGAGTTGTAGCTTTTGGGTCTGAGAAGGTCAGTGAAATCCCCTCAGGATTTATCCTGAGATCCTATACCTCAGATTGTAGATACTTTGTCAGTGTCAGCCATGTGGATGAGTCACGGCCATTGCTTGGCCAATGTGCTTTCTGTGAAAGCCTGAGAGAGTGTTTTCTCACGATGTGACTCTCCTTAAGCACACTCTACATCATCGTTCACTTTCCTCTTTGGCCCCATAATCTCCTTGATCAGAAAATTTGGGACACTACCAAGTTACATGAGGTTACAGTACAAGTTCTCATATGTCCTGAGTCTTAATTGACCTTAGAAGGTTAGGGCCAAAATGTTGGCTTTCCTTGCAGCCCTCCTTTTTCTCTAATTTTGGTCTGCAAACTTAGGTTGTTAACCATCCAGAAGACAAGCTTATTGTTATTACCATACAACTTAGGCTGTTAAGCTTCACCTCATTATCTGTCTGCTTATCAAACATCTTAGGCATAATAAGGAACAGGTATTTTCCATCAAGTATTGATATATTGAACTTTAAGTCCCTACATAATATGATAAAAAAACATTTAAAAATTAGATTATATCTAAGCTATTATTAATGGTCAAGAAAATACCAGATCTATGGCTTTATGAAAAATATAAAACTACTTCAAATTAAATTTCTCATAAAAGCAGATGCAAAGTTGGGCGTGGTAGCGCACACTTGTAATCCCAGCACTTGTGAGGCTGAGGCAGGAAAATCATTGAGTTCAAGACCAGTCTGGACTATAAAATGAGCTCAAGGCCAGCTTGAACTGCATAGTGAGACTCTGTCTCAAAAAGACAAGACAAAAACAAAAACAAAAAAAAGTAAGATTACCTAAGCTTTCCATAATATGCATTATTTTCCTTACTACACACAAAAGATTCAGCTAAAAAAAAAAAAGAATCCCAAATTTCTTTTCCTAGTTAGGGGTATTTTATCACAAAATGGAACTGCTACTAAATTATTTTAAATATATGATAAAACTACATTTTTAATTATTCAGATTCACAGAATAATTAAATAGGTGATACTTCCCAAGTAGGGTTATTAGAAGTTATCAGTTCTTAAAGAATTATGCTAAAAATAAGACAACGCATAAGCACGTTTTTGAAAAACATTAAAAGTGATGCAATGGTGAAGATGTCCCCCAGATGAAAGGCACAAGTGGCCTGATCGGAGAGCAAAGGGTGCTTTGCTGTGAGACGGGCACACAGCCCACAGACAAGTAACTCACACTGCCAAACCTGCTTTTTCATCTTGCTAAAGAGGAACTAATCGGCCCTCACCATCTCTGTACATTGCTATGTAGAGTAAGCAAGATAATTCATGCAAAAATATATGTCTTATTGTCAGTCATCTTCATCAAATTAGAAATAAAACATTTAGGGGGGGCCTGCCAGTTAGCTCAGTTGTTTAAGCACCTGCTTATGCAAATACAATCAGGTTCAGGATACCACAGTTCAATCCCCAGCTCCATATGCCTTACCAGACCTGCCCTTAAGGCAGCCTAAGCCAGCCAAAAACAGAAAAACAAAAAATCTTTCTCAACTTCAGGGCCAGCCAAATAGCTCAGTGGATTAAAGCACCTGCAAACAGGTGCAGGAGTTGGGGGTTCAATCTCCGGGCCTGCCCTGCCCCAGGGGCACAATGACAGAAAATAGAGACTGGGCATGGTGGCGCACACCTGTAATCCCAACTCGTGGGAGGATGTAAACAGCTGAATCACTATGAGGCCAATCTAGTAGTGAGACCTTGAACACCCTGTAGACCCTTCCCTAAAATACCAAAATAAATAAATAAATAAATAAATAAATAAATAAATAATAAAAATTTGCATGTTAGCCAGGGACTCTTTTCAATGTGACAAAAATGAACCTAAAAAGGGCTACGTGACTGTCTAAAGCACTGCTGCCTTTTTTCTCACTTCAAATGAAGTACACTTTTAAATTTAGAGACTGCCAGGATTGGTGGCCTGTAATGCCAGCACAGGAGTATCACTGTGAGTTCTAAGCCAGCTGTGGCTCCGTAGTAGGATCCAGGTCAGCCTGAATTGCATAGTGAGACCCTGTCTCAAAAATAATAGATTTAAAGACTGTTCTGTAAAAGAATATATACTAAGTTGTAAAACTATTTGACAATTTAGAAAACAGAGACATACTGTTTTATGTGCAATTAACCTCTGAGAAACTCATACACAAAAATACTGATGCACAGTGAAGGGGACAGATATGCTCCTACCCCGTAAGGGTTTATATTTCAAGTCCTAACCTCTTTTCAACATGTCCTACAGGTAACCCACAAAAAGAGCGACAAAGGAGATGCTCTAAATGGAGAACTCTGGAAGTGCCAAGTGTGACTACATTCAAGTCTTGGCCACACAGAGGCCCTGCTGGGCCCAGGCCCAGACACTAAGCAGGATGTGGGACACCTTCTACAGCTTTAAAGGGCTCAAGAAGACTTGAGGAGAGGCTGGGGTTATTTTTATAAAAGCAATGGTGAAAAAACAAATACATTTAAAGAGTCCTGTGTTGACAGAACATATTTTAGAATAAGGAAAATATATATGCTTTTAAATAGGGAAGTACTTGATTTCCTTACATACAAAATCACATCAAAAAAAAAAAAAAAAATCACATCATCGACAATTCTGTGTATTCCCTTTTCTTATTTGTCCCGAGAAAAATTTTATTACTACCCTCCTGGTACACCCAGAACACAATGTAAGACCATTTTCCTTAAGCTGCAGTGCAATCACATGGTGTCATCCTGGACTTCTCAAGTCAATACACACACAGCCCCACCACAGAAAAACACAGAGGTTTTGCACTGCTCCACTCTGTTTTAGCTGAGTTTTGAGACAGGATCTTGCTATGAAGTTCAACTGGCCTCGAACTCCCTACATATCCCAGGCTGGCTGCAAATTTGTGATGACCCATCCTCCTGCCTCTGCCACCCATGTGCTGGGATTACAGGTTTGGGTCACCATGCCGGGTTTCCCACTCTTTTTTTTTTTTTTGTTCCTCGAATGGCTTCAGGGCACTTTTGGCCAGCGGGAGAGTTGTGAGGTTCGAACTCCAGCAAGCTGAGGCTGAGAGCTTTGTGGAAGCAGCCACTTAAAGGCCTGAGCTAGGGCCACGCCCCCCGGGTTTCCCACTCTTACACAACATTCCTTCTACAAAATGAAATGTGGAAGTTACTGTGTTCACTGCCTGATTCTATTCAATATGACTCCACAATTCAGGTAAAATTGGTTTAATAAATGAATGAAAATATGACATGTTAAAAGCCATAAACAACTTTAGATGACAGCTAGGCTATCATTTCTATATGTGCATTACAGTCACAAAGATACAAAGTCACAACAACAGCAACTGCTTGCCTCATAAGCCACTGCTGTCCTACAGCCCACTACAAGCACTCATGGCTGTGACCTGAACCTGAATGCAGCGTCTGCGGAGGCCTGAGTGCCTGGAGCCTGTGGAGCGCTCAGTGAGCAGCAGGCCCCACCTCATGCCTCCTCTGCTCATCAGCCTTAACACAGGGGTAAAAGGAAAACAATTCTTTCTCTTTTTTTCTTTTTTGGCGGAACCAGGGATTGAACTCAGACCCTTGAGCTTGCCAGGGAAGCGCTTATTCTACTGAGCCATCTCCTTGGCCAAGGAAAACAATTTTAATGGAAACAAATTTTGTTTTTTCTTTTCAGCGGAACCAGGGATTGAACTCAAGACCCTTGAGCTTGCCAGGGAAGCGTTTATTCTACTGAGCCATCTCCTTGGCCAAGGAAAACAATTCTAATGGAAACAAATTTTGTTTTTTCTTTTTAGCTCCTACCTCCCCTTACACAACATGCACGACAATCCTAGACATAGTTTTAGATGCACATTTTATGTAATACTACTTTTTTGTAACAGAGAAAGGTCCCATTTTTTTTTTTTTTTTCACTTTAGTCACTTATTGCACAACTGCTAACCAAGTGCACGCTGGATGCTGGGAGACCAAATACCTTTATCAATTCAATTTATTGTGGCTCAAAAATTCTGATTAAACCCTGGTTTTACATATATAAAGCACATATCCATCTAATACACATTATATACCATCAGGTGCTTTGGATCTAGAATGGAGATACAAACTTCTAATTCCAATTTCGAGAAGGACTGCCCTATAACTGTCATTTTTTCTTTCTTTTTTATGTATTTGGCACAGGGTCTCACTATGCAGTTTGGGCTGGCAGTGATCCTCCTGCTTTCAACTTCTCCAGTGCTGGGAATACAGGTGTGCGCCACCACGCCCAGACTCATGTCAGCTCAACGTGCCTGGGAGCAAGGCCAGCTACTATCTTTTCTTGATGCCACCTCTTAGCTCTACCTGGTCATCTCCTCAGTTTCTCCCTATGACTCAAGCCTATGTGGAAACAGCTCTCTACCTACTCTGAGAGGGCACAGAGCACATGCACACCACTGAGAAAGGCAAGAGGTCAGCTGCTCTGGGGTCAGCTCCATAGACTCTGCCTTGGTTTCTGTTTATCCCTCTATCATCTTTGTAGAGCTGCACTGCATGGGTGGGTGTATCAAACCATGATGCTTAGTTAGTTTTGGGGGCCAAGCACAGGAGCACTAAATAAAACAAACCTTCATGGGGTTTTTAAAGGGAAGATATTTAATAATTCTGCAAAAAATGTTTAGCTAAAAATAATCTTACCTGTAAAAAGGAAGAAGATCAAAACCATTATCATGGTATAACCAAAGTACAGAATTGTACTTGCTGTTCCTGTGATCTGTAGCTTTGAAAAGAAGTAATGTATTGCATATATTAAGAAATACACCGCAGTGAAGCCACTGGTGAGGAATGAACGCCACTGCCAATGGTAATCCTAGGTAAAGAAAAAGGTAGTCAGTTAAACAGCAAGAATTACTCCCCATAATTAGAAAATATGCATCTTTGTAAGTTACAGAGCAAATATACCTAGTGAAAGCCCCTAAACCTAATTGTTGCCATCAGTTCCAACCCCTGGCTTCTACTGAATTTTATATATTTTTGGCTTCACTAAAGGCACTAAGAAACATTTCTTAGATATTGTGAAACTACTTAAAAACTGGCTAAAAAGTGAAACAAAATATTAAAGATTATGAGTAATAAAGTATTTGGCTATAATTACAAGTTTGTGATTCCCAAGGAAAAGCAATGTACAAACACATGATTCAAAATTAGTATTAGTTATGTTAAAGTATAAATTATATAAAAGTCTAGTAAACTATATTAGGACCTTCTATTAATGTCTGGCTGAAATATATGTTTAATTATTACTAATATAACATAAATAAGCTAGGTGATTAAAGCAGCTTTTCTTGCTTTTATATAAAGTGGCTTATGGGTTGGCAGAACTTTTAAAAGCAAACCAAGATTAAAAAGGGTTGAGAGTGTAGTTTGGTGTGCAGTGTCCTTGGGTCCAAGCCCCTCCTCTTTCTTTCACTGGGACTTGAAGGGAGGGAGAGGGGATAGAAGGAGGGAGAAAGATAAGGGAGAGGAAGGAAGGAAGGAAGGAAGGAAAACAGGTTTCAGGGTACGAGATCTGCATGTAAAACTCTGGTTTCTTTTTATTTTTGTGGTGTTTTTTTGGACACTGAACCTGGGGCCTCTCATGTGCTACACAGAGAGCTATACTCCCAGCACCCTTACATTTATACCAGCAATGAACAGGAAGACCAAAGAGATGAAAGACTTACATGCTAAAGACCACAGAACACTGCCGAAAGAAATTACAGAGGACCTAAATAGAAAGGAACTCAGGAACTGGAAGACCTACTATTGTTAGGGTGGCAGTACCTCCAAAGTGAGCTGGGGAGTCACTGTAATCCCTATCAAACTTCCCAAGTTTCCCTATCAAACTTTTCCAGAAATAGAAAACTTGATCCTCAAATTCATATGAAATTGCAAGGGGCTCTAAATGCCAAAATAATCTTGAAAAAGAACAAAGCTGCATCTGTCTATATTCCAAAGCTTATTACAAAAGCTCCGGTAGGGGTCAGGGCTCAGTAGAAGAATAAGCACTTGCCTGGCAAGCACAAGGGCCTGAGTTCAATCCCTGGTTCCACCAAAAAAAAAAAAAAAAAAAAAGCTCCAGTAATCTAAACTGTGGTACTAGTGTGAACATACAGGTGACTGGATTTGAACTGAGAAGTCAGAAGTAAACCCATACATCTATGGCCAAATGATTTTCAACAGTAGCTGTTCAAAATTTCTTCAATGAATGTGCTGAGACAACTGTGTATCATTACAAAAGATTAAGGTTGGACTTCTACCTCAAACCATATACAGTACTTAATTCAAAATGAATCAATGCCCTAAATGTATAAACTGAAACTATAAAATACAGAAGAAAACATAGAGATAAATCTTCCTAATCTTGAATTTGGTGATAAATTTTTAGATATGACATCAAAATTATGAACAAGAAAAATTAAATTAGACCTCATCAAAATTAAAAACTTTTGTGTAAAGGTCACCTAGAAAGTAAAACAAGGTCAACAACTTCTGACATTGCCAGTCGAGCGGAAGACCCAATACTATTATGGACTACTGAACTATCTTGGAATATTTTGCTGAGTTCACACACCTATAATATTTATTTATTTATTTTGTGTGTGTGTGTGTGTGTGTGTGTGTGTGGCCAGCTCAGTCCACCAGGGGGCGGGGCTGGCTGGCATGTGGTGCTGGGGGATTGAACCGCGGTCCCTGTGCTTTGCTTAGCTTAGCTTGTTCTAAGTAGGTGCTTTAGACCACTGAGCCATCTCACCAGCCCCACACACCTATAATATTTAAATGAT
>NW_004524615.1:12645484-12657892 GCF_000260255.1 Octodon degus
TATTTGCAAATCATGTATTTGATAAAGGTCTACATCTAAAATACATAAAGAATTCTTAGAACTCACAGAAAGACAACTGATCCAATTAAAAAATAGGCAAAGAACTTAATTACACATTTTTCCAAAGAAATGATCAATCTATACAAGAAAAAATGTTCAGTATCATTAGTCACTGGAAAATGCAAATCACAATGAGATACCATTTCACAACCACTAGGCCAGCTATAATAATAAACTAAAAAGCAATATATAGAATGTTAGGTGGAGGCAAGGATTTAGAGAAACTACAACTTTTGGACATCTCTAGTGGAAACATAAAAATGGTGGTTCTCCAAAATATTATTTTTTTTTCCATAATTTCATTGAGAAACAAATAGCAATGAGACAGTTTCAAACCAAATTGGTAGGTCAGTTTCAATAATTAACACATTGCATACATTCTTCCTAGTGGTTAATTGCTGTACAAGATGCGGACGTGATATCCTATTTACAAACACCATTAGAACAAGTTCTCCAAAATATTAAAAGAACAAAGAACAAAGAATTCCATTTCTAGGTATATATCCAGAAGAACTGAAACCAAAAAACCAAAATATTGTTCATGTTTGCTCACAGCAGCACTATTTATAACACACAAGGTAGGAATGACACAAATGTCCACGAATGGGTAAATGCATAAACATGTTGTTATATACACAGTGAGATACTGTGTAATTATAAAAAGGAGTAAAAGTGTATGTGCTACATTATAGGTGAACCTTGAAAGCATCTGAGGTGGGAGAAACCAAACACAAAAGACCACATACTGTATGATCCCATTAATATGTAAGTAACCAAACAAGGTTAGCTTTCAGAGACAGAAAGAAGACTGATGGTTGCCAGAGTCTGTGGGAAGAAGGAAATGGCTTTATGTATGTGAGGAGGAGGAATGAAAATATTCTGGAACCAGAGAAAAGTGGTGGTTCTTTAATATAGTAAATGTATAAGCACAAGTAAGTTCTTCACTTTGAAATCATTAATTTTATGTTGTGAATTTAATTTCAATTTAAGAATGTCATACTCAGTTTAACAGACTTTATCTTTTATATAGAAAATAATTATAAAAGAATGGATTTAACAAGCTAAACCTTTAAAAATCAACTATTATATAACAATGTAATAATTTTGGTGTTGCTATGAATACAATTTATTACAATGTAATCACTGAAAAGTTTCAATGAATTTTCTCACTTATATAAAGTATTCTTACTAAATTTTCAGGATCTAGAAATATCTATGAATAAGAAACTTCCTTTTTTTCTTGGTTTTTTGAGACAGGGTCTCACTATGCATTATGGATTGACCTTAAACTCAGTGATCCTCCTGTCTCAGCTTCCTGAATGTTGAGATTACAGGCATGTACAACTATATCCCATCAGTGCTGGGGTTTTGAAATCAGGATCTCAAACACTAGCCAAGTGCTCTACATCCTCAGCCCAGAACATCATTTTTTTATTGTAAAACTCAACAGAGGAAATTTAGCAGAGCATATTGTTCTCAGGAAATTAGAATTTTTAAATCTCTAACAGTAAAAGCTGAGCATGGTGACACATCCCTGAATTTCAGTACTTGGGAGGCCGAGGTAGGACTATCACAAGTTCAAGGTCAGACTCAACTACTTGGTGACTTCAAGGCCAGCCTGAACTACATAGTGAGACCCATCTCAGAACACACAAAAATGCCCTCAAAAACCCCAATCTCTATCTGTAAGCTCTAAATAAATATACCAAACTAAACCACTTAATCCTAGGAGGCCACATTTGATTTAGAAATATAGGCCAATTTCTATCATAAATATGTATCTACAGAAATTATCTCAATAACTGTCAAGTTGCAATATGCCAAAATTATACTATCTATGAATTAACACAAGTGAACTGTTAATACATACCTCTGCACATAGGTGGAAATAACAAAGAAGTATAGTTGCTTCAGAACACGTAATAACCAAAATGATAAACACCAAAAACAGGAAGCCAAACATGTAATACATCTGATGTGACCTATAATCAAACACATCAAGACGAAACTAAATATTTTCTTTCTGCCATGCTAAATTGCAGTTTCTTCATTATTCTTTTATTTTGCGGAACCGGGGATTGAACTTAGGCCCCTGCACTTGCCAAGGAAGCGCTTATTCTACTGAACCATCTCCCTGGCTCCTCTTCATTATTCTTGAACTGAGAAAAAAGTTGATTTTTTTCTCCAACTAACCAAACCAGTCCAATTTTCTTTCTTTCTTTCTTTTTTTTTTTTTTTGCAGAACTGGGGATTGAACTCAGGCCCTTACGCTTGCCAGGGAAGCGCTTATTCCACTGGGCCATCTCCCTGGCCCCAAGTCCAATTTTCATAGATAGGTTTTAATCGTAAAGGATGGGGTTGGGGGTAGCGCAGGAAGATAAAGGATATGACCCTGTCACTGCGTTTTACCTTTTGATCAGGCTGAACCCCACACTGTTTTTACTCGGCATATTTGACAAAAACTTAATGGAAAGGCAGAGACAAATGAGGAAACAGTTATACTGATAAATGTTTTCTACTCACGTGAGAAAAATCAGTTGAATTTGGAAAATCACTATAACTGAAAAGGTATTATTAATCACTAAAAAAGCTCAAATGCAGTTCTAATTTTACGTTATTTCAAATTCTGGTACTGTCTATAACATAGATCAAGGTAATCAAATGATGACATACCACTGTATCATTCACCTACACATAAAAGAGTGGCTCAAAATTGCCATTACTAGCTTTCTATAGCAATATGAAATCAGAATGAAGGCATGTCGGGACAGGAAAGGAAGCAAAGGTCATCTGGATCAGCTACTGCTCTGCTCTTGCTAACAAGTGTACAGAGGATTTCTCTGGAGCATACAGAATATGGGTTTAGAGACATTCAGGTTAACTTTCTGCCATATGGCAGCTGTGCGATTACTCAAACTCCTAAACTTTAATCTTTGAAAATGAGATTTCTACCTGTTAGAATTCTGAAAAGTAACAAAAATTACATAGGAGTAAGAATAAGTTTTTGGCTAATATTGGCTGTTATCACTATTATTCTTTATCCCACAGGAAAGACAATCTTTTGGCTGTTGCAACTGCTGCATATTAGAGAACTGCTTACCTGTAGAAGACACAAACAGTAATCCATAGACTAAAAACAAAAGCAAAGCAAATAAACCCCTCCGAGTATTACATATAATGGTAACAAAAGACTTCATTCTTAGCTTACCAAATGCTATTCAGAATGAAGAAAAGCTGTATAAAGATGCAGCCAAAGGGCAAAATCCCTCCCATGATAATACCAGGCAAGGGCTTTGTGTAGAAAGATTGCTCCGGAATCTGGCGTGGAATCTGATTGGTTCGAACAGGGTGTTCAATGGCCTTCAGGAAAGGGAGAAAGAAAAAATTCATAATTACATATCTGTTTTCAAATTTTTTCTCAGTACGAGATTATTGGCCTGCTTTTTCTCAGCTTCCATGCTGACACTAATGGCAATGAAAACCTACTTAAGCCATCAAACTGAAGTTTGTATTTAGAAGCAATGAACCGACACTATAAGGTACAATGCCCAGTCTGTCTGCTGGAACGAGCCAACACTGTTTTCAGCAGGTAGCCCGTGATTAATGGCTTTAGACAAAGTAAGAAATAGGCAGGAGAGAATACAGCACTTGGAAAATAATAGTTAATAAAAAGGTAGAGCTAGGTTTTTCACTTTAATTATATACTTAATGTAAGAAATCATCTAGTTCTGAAATTTTTTCAACATTTTAAAATCTGGAGGTGGGCAATGACATCTTTATTAAATTGCTCAATTTTACTATGAGTTAAGAACATGAAAAAGGCAATGAAAGGCTGTATGAAGCCTGTGACCATAAGGTACTGGTGATCTCAATTATTTCCCCTTTTAGGACACACTAGGTGGTAGTAGAGAAATACTTGTAACCTGAGGTACCAACACATCCCCACATGGAGGCAGGGGGATAGAGATGTTAAAAAGCCAAAAAATAGTCTTCCATAGGTTATGTAATGATAAATTAAAATTTAAAACCTGCTATTTTCATTAAGATACTTTCAGACTAGATTGTTATATGTGTAGGTATACATGTGTCCAGGCAGATAACCATCTTATTCTTCAGGGTGGGCCATTTTTAACTTATAAACAGCATAACTGTAAAATTTTTACATTTGATCTACATAATTTTAAAATTTCTAACTGTTGCCTTACTATTTATAATACACAAATTCTAAATAATTATTTCAACAAGTGCCAAAGAACTGAAAAATCTTTTAGTGGCCTAACATGACAGCTACATGGAGACTATAAAGCCAGGACAGTCCCTGCTAGGTCACTTTGGGACTTGCTCACAAAATGTTCTATCATACCTTACTTTCCTCTCTGGTGTGAGAGCTGGAACCCAGGGCTGCTTCCATGCTAGACAAACACTACCACTAAGTTACACTCCAGCCCCTACCATGTGATATTTTTAACCTTGTGGGTTTGATATCTTGGGGGAGAAGTAGAGATAGAGAAGAAGGCAGTAAAAGAAAGACACAGATGAGGCAAAAAAATTATTTTCATCCTAGCCTAAGGGTAGGAGGAGGCAGCAGAAGTACAAATAGCAGACTAGAGAGAGAGGAATGGAGTCAAAAAGAGTGAGCCTGGAGTACAGTAAGCATGAACAATTTATTCCAAAGCCATACATCAAAAGAAAGTGCTGGGACTGGGAATATAGCTCAGTGGTGTGCCTTTCAAGTATACCCAAAAAAAGGAAGGAGAAGGAAGGGGAGGGCAAAGGAGAAGGGGAGGGCAAAGGAGAGGGGGAGGTAAAAGGAAGGGTGGGCTACTCTTTGTGGTCACTTTTCTCACAGATTCGCTTCATAAAACCATTTTTTTTTCACAATTAAGTATTGTACACAAGTGACACTTTATTTAGGAAAGTGCACATATTTTTAGGGTAAAAGTAATAATGCACAGGAATATAAAAAATTCAAGCTTGCCTGGCAAGCACTAGGGCGTGAGTTCAATTCCCAGTTCCGCAAAAAAAAATTTTAGGGTAGAAACTACAATGACAGAAGTGACTCAAGCCCTTTCGCACAACACATTTTTATAAAAAAAAAAAAAAAAAAAAAAAAAATTCAAAGTTTTCATTTGTCTATTTCTTTTGCCTCAGTCTCTCAAAGTACCAGGATTACTGAATGCATCACTATGTTTGACCTAATATTAATATTTTAAGAATTTTCCATGAAGTCTAGATTCTATAAGACAAGCTCATGTCTGTTAGAGACTTACATCTTTTAAGGTGACATATGTTATTTTCTACAGCTGAAATTCATTTCAATAAATCAGTATATATAAACTTACATTCTTCTTAAAACCAAAGTATGCACCAATAAATGTCAGAGGCACAGATATACAGAACCAAAGGGCCAGTATGGCAACCAGTGTGCCAAAGGGAATAGCTGCTGATGATCCTTCTCCCCAGAGGATTAGATTCATTATAAAGAAGTCAGCAAACACGATCCTGAAAAGACACAACATGTTTTTGGGTAAAAGCAGCATTAGAAGCAAAATGAAGTAGTAAAAATAACAGATGACACAGCAACTTTGTATTTCTGCTATGTCCTAGAGTATGCAAATCTAAAACTGCACTAAAACCTACAAAATTGTTTCTTCTGATTGCCTGACTGAAATTCCTATTAGCAGGCTGCAGAACTTAACTCTTTCAGTATTTTTACCACTGTTTTAATGTGTATTTCCGGGCTGAAGAGATGGCTCAGTGGTCTAAAGCACCTACTTGAAACAAGCTTGGCAAAGCACAGGGACCATGGTTCGATCCCCAGCACCACATGCCAGCCAGCCCCGCCCCCTGGTGGGCTGAGCTGGCCACACACACACAATAAATAAATGTAATAAATAAAAATAAATATTTAAAATAAATAAATAAATAAAATAATGTGTATTTCCTCCAGACAAGGGCAGTGAGGCTCTGCAATCTGGTGGTTTGCTGGGCTTTACCAGCAGTGACTTGCTGGTCACCCCACCGCTCCCTGTCCATGTGGGTTGCAAGTCTTTCAAACTCACATGTGTGAGTCACCTGCACACTCCAGCACACCTAATTCTTTATTACATATCCTAGTCTCCCAGTCTGTGGATTTTTCTGAACTTAAACCTGAATTTGTACAACTTGTTTTCTGGCTTTCTTCTCAATATTTAAAAAAATTAGAACATATGTGCAGTACACAGTGTTTACATTACTTGTGTAGAGTTGGTTCACACACATAAACACATATTAATTTGTTTTTCCATCCCCTTTTCATATCCCTCTATCTCCTGATTCTCTCATTTGAGAAGGATCCATCTCCCCACTTCCTACTAGCTTTTATTTTGCTCTTTAACTTATGTGTACTTTAGGTTTCTCATATAAGAGAAGCCATGTAATGTGTAAGCTTGTCTGATTTATTTCACTTAACATTATGGTCTCAAGGGACATCCATTTTC
The DNA here is from genome assembly GCF_000260255.1 of Octodon degus. NCBI lineage: Eukaryota > Metazoa > Chordata > Mammalia > Rodentia > Octodontidae > Octodon > Octodon degus. The sequence continues at coordinate 12,652,024 of NW_004524615.1, forward strand.
CTACAAATGATTCATTTAGCCTTCTTTATGACATAATAGCACTTCATTACATGAAAATACCACATTTTCTTTATCCATTCATCTGTTGATGGACATACAGGCTGCTTCCAAGATTTAGCTATTATGAATTGTGCTGCTAGACATGAGTATACATGGATCACTATAATATGATGTCTTTAACTCTTTTGAGAAGATACCTATAAGGGAATAGCTGGATCAAATTGAATGTCTAGTTTTGGTTTTTTGAGGAATTTCTGTACTGATTTCCATAGCGGCTGTACTAGTTTACATTCCTACCAACAATGTAGAGGGCTTCCTTCTTTCCCTTGCAGCCTTGCCAGCATTTGTTATTACTTGATGTCTTGATGATGGCCATTCTTTTTAGGGAAAGATGGAATCTCAGTGTTGTTTAATGTACATCTCTCTAAGGACAGTGATGCTGAGCATTTCTTCCTGCATTTCCTGGCCATTTGAACTTCTCCTACGAAATGTCTATTCATTTCACTTGCCCATTTTATGGCTGGGTCTTTTCTTTGAGAGGGTCTGATTTGAGTACTTTATATATTCTAGATATTAGTCCTCTAAGTAATTGTTGCAATTTTTCTCATTCTGTTTAAGCTTTCTCTTCTCAATACACTTTTTACAAAACATGTAAAAAGTATCATCGTAATACACTCAATAGTTTTTTGTTGCTTTGTGCAATCACTTGGTACTCTCAAATCCAGGGTCTCACATATACTATGCATGCAACCTGCCACTGAGCTTCCAGCCCAGCCCCACACGGTTGTTTTTTTCCCTTTTCTTTTTTTCTTACTATTGGGCACTGAACCCAGGGTTTTCCACAATGAGCTACATTCACACTTTTTTATTTTTATTTTTATTTATATTTTGAGACAAGGTCTTGCTATACAGTTCAGGCTGGCCTGAAGCTTGGAGCAAATCCTTCTGCCTCAGCCTCCCAGTGCTGGGATTACAGGTGTTCACCACCATACTATGGCTTGTACTTTTTATTTTTGGACGGGGTCTCACTGAATTGCTAAATAGCCTGTGATGGGCTTGAACTTGTGATCTTTCTTCCTCAGGCTCTTAAGAGTGCTGGAATTATAGGTACCACCTCACCTGGCTTTTACAAAGCTTTTAAACATATCATCTGCACCCCTCTACCCATCTAGTTTAAGAGAACAAAGCCTTCTCTAACCTGGAATCGTGAAAATACTTTTCTATATTTTCATTAAACAGTTCTGCCTGTTACCTTTAGACTTTACACAGAACTGAATTTGTGTATGTAATATAAGAAGAGGATTTTTCTTCATTCTTTTTTTTGGGGGGGGAGTATAGAATCCAGGGGCTCCCATGTGCCAAGTTCTATTGAAGAGTTACAGCCCCAGTCCCCCACATGATTGGGTACCCCAGAATCATTTATTCAACAGCTCTTCTTGCTTGTGACACCACATCTTGGGTACTTCCACACAAGCAGAGCCTATTTATCCCACAAGTCCTTTTACAACGCTTCATCTTTTCACCAATTAATAGCCAATCCATATGGATGGTACTTATTTGCATAGGCTGTAATAGGTAGTTTCAGACTTGTTACCAATACTCCTATGAGTAGAATCTTCTACACAACTCCCATTTGACTGTTATTGGGACATTACTACTATCCAGACATTTTGCCAAATTCTTTTTACAGAAATCACATCACCCATAAATAATAACCTGATTATACTTTTTAGACTGTATTTCTCTTACTTCTGTTTGCTGCCTTGCTCTTCAGAGAACAAAAAAACTGAAGCCATAAAAGTGATTTACTAGAAATTTGTCCCTGGAATGCCTGGGTTCTTAGCACTCTTTATACTCATCAGTGGATTAATGTACTATTAGGAAGTGGGGGCTGGTCAGAAAAGAGAGCTCACTGACTGAGTAACCTGGGGGCATGACACGGAGGGTACACAGTATGCTTGTCTGTTTTTCTGGTCTCTTGCCAAGAAAGATTCTGGCTGCCATGAAATGAGTAGATATCCCCACCGTGCCCTTCCACCTGCTTCTGCCCGGTAACCAACTAACCATAGACTGTACTCACTGAAACTGTGGGCTAATCCAAAATAAACCTTTTCTCTTTTTAACTTACAGATGCTAGGTGTTTGGTCCCAGTGATGGGAAACTAGATACACTATTTTTTATCATTATTGCTCATTCAGGGAGAAGTTCTTGCCCACCAGAAAAAGTAGGTTCCACCTCCAGGGCCAGAAGCACATGAGATACTTGAGGTCAAAAACTGTCCTCAGAAAATCAAAGTTGTGTTCTTATTTGTGGTGACTGTTTAAAAAATGTTACTTCACTGAATGGAATAGTCTAAAAGGTCACAATAAGCTTGATAAAAATCCAAACACATATGCTTGCCCATCTTTAGGGTAATCTATTCTCAAAATTAGATGAAAAGCCTTACATCAACTTTACATGACAACATGTCCAACTGACTGCCACAGAAAACAGAACAGAGAGAATTCTAAGAAAAAATAAAAATATGGCTCATGTGCAAAGGTGATTTTCCAAAAGAAGGTCACTTGGCAAATATTTCTTACCCATTTTCAAAAAATAAATTTGTTTTCTTAAGAGATGTGGTTTAGAGACAGAGCAACTCAAAGTTAGGAACAAAAACATGACTACAGTAAAAACTATTAAAAAGTTCACTTACCCAGGACAAAGAAATGATGTCAACAAAACATTTGTTTTCCACTTTTCACCTCCAAAAGCTATAAAAGAAAACACAAGTGATATAAATACAGGCTTTGAGGTCTAAGCCTGGCATTTGTGCTCATTCTTAGACGACGGTTCTGATGAACATGCTGTGACTTCCTTCCCTAGTGGTGAGAAGCTGAGCAGCAGAGCACCGCCTGCCCTGCAGGTGGCCTGTTCTCCAGTATCTGCTCAGTGTAAGACAAGTCTGAGACAAAAGGACTCATCTAGACCAGTTCTTTTCTGATTTTCTAAATCTCAAAACAAAACCAACCTTGTAAATCCCAACCCTGTACTAATGGGGCGGGATATAAAAAGGACACATTGGGGACTCTCGTTTATCTGACAGTTAGCGTCAGAATCTGCTGTAAAGCCAGGAACCCTTGAGTGTGCTGTGCAACATGTTTAGGTCCCCACAGCTGGCTTGCATCTTTAGGGTCTTCTAGAATGACGGTTTCTGGTGGTGTTGGGGAGATGAGCATGCCACAGCGGGTGACTAAGACAGGACCTTTGCCTTTGACAAAACAGCCTTGCTCATCAACTTTTTACTCTCTTTCAACTCTTTCCTCATCCCCCACCTCAATTCAAAACACTCACATACTGAAATAATCAAATATGAAAATATTACTGTACTCCCAGTGTAAAATTCAGACATGAAAGTAGCTCAGATGAATAGTTTTAATTCTTAAGGAAAGTTTTAGCATGATTTATAAGCAAGTTTAAGTACCATTTGTCCTAAAAAAATCATATATATAAATGCACATATATATATATATTCATATCATATTATAGGATATGAATTCACAGTGTGACTAAAAGAGATTTATGAAATTATTAATTGTTGGCTTAATCCAACTACAAAATTCAAGTATTTTTTACAGCACTAAAATGATACTAATCAATGAGCTGATTTTCTGACAGGGCTGCAAGACAGCAGCTCTCCAAACTCTCTCTCTCACTGGCAAGCTACTTCATGAGGTGGAGAACTGAGGGTAGAGGGACGAGCAGTGGGTTCTGGTTGAGGGGTCGAATGGGAAAGCAGCATGAGGGGGCAGCGTGGGCTGCAGAACTACTGAAGCTGGTGCAGCTGCAATCATGATGGGGAGGACGAGTGAAATGAGGCCAGCACGGCAGGCAGCAGTGTGATTATATACCCTGTTAAGATGCAGTAACCTGTCTAATCCTTTTCCCTGTAGTAAAGACGAAAAGAAAAATAAGAACTTGGCAAAATTCACAGAAGACACACACTCAGGACTTCACATACTCACAACAGGACTTGGTAAAACATCACCTGTATTCCTACATTAGGACAAGACTCCCTAGCCTAGCCTAAAGCCAGCCTGCGTATCACTCCTGCATTTTACCTCAAATTTTCTTCCTACTGAGAAGACCTTGCAGGGTGGGGTTCACTGCGCATCCCAGATCACTGACAGATGTACCACACGGGCCACCTCAGACACTGACCCTGCCAACATGCTTCCAGGCCATAAGAATAGCTCAGTTGTTCTGACTCTTTGGGGGCTGAACTTTGTTCTACTTCTAGAAAGCAAGACCATACAAAACTGTGATTAACTACAAAAGCAACTTATTGCAGGGCTCTCTAAAATATTGAGATTTTAGTTCACTTAAAACAGTTTTTGCTTTTTTTCTTTTAAAGATTAAACTGATACATTAAGAACCTTGCATGTTTAAAACTGTTTATCAGATGTTACTTGCTTTAGTTAAGAAATCATGGGGCCAGGGTGATAACTCAGTGGAATAAGCGCTTGCCTGGCAAGCACAAGGTGCTGCGTTCAATCCCTGGTACCACCCCCCCCCCAAAAAAAAGAAAGAAATCAATGATACCTGGTGGCATTCTTTCTTTCTCTGATAGTCTTCCTACACTTTCAGGAACATAGCACATCTAAATTGGCCCCAACTGTTCAGCCAAAGCTTATAATAACAGGAGGCTGCGAGTGGTGGATGAGTAGCATCCAAACTGCTCATTTCACTGTTTAATCATTTTGAACACAAAAACCTAGGGTCACTCACTGATGCAACATAAGACGTCACCGACCAGGCTTCTTTGACCTGAGACACCCGCAATACCTACTATTCAGAGTGTCATCCTGTCAGACCAATTCCTGATGTGACACCCATACAATGGCTTTTACTTACACTTATAGAATCTGGCAGCAACGTAGCCCGCAGGAGTGCCCAGCAGCACCCACAAGACCACAGCACACGTCATCAGTGCCCCCCGGTTGGCAGGGGACAAAAACCCCAGGCAGGCAAAAACTACAAAACAAATCATTAAAGGTATAAATGTTATTACTCTGTTACCTTGGTTGTGAAATGATAGAACTCTTTCATTTAATAAGAAAATGAACACCAACTTCAAGAAAAACATACGCTATTTGGCATTTGGTTATACCAAACCTTAGTGACATGTAATCCTGCATTGGTGTATGACCAATGTAAAGTCAAGTCTGCTCTGAAGTCCCTCACCAGGGCCCAGGACCTAGGCCCCATCTGTCCCACGGTCTGGGCAGGCCGGCCAGGTACACTGAAGTAGAGTGCTTTCAGTTCTTCTGAGGCCTAATCACTGCTTCTAAAATTAACGTGAGGGCCAGCCAAATAGCTCAGCGGATTAAAGCGCCTGCAAGCAGGCACAGGAGCCAGGGGTTCGATCCCCGGGCCTGCCATACTGGCCCTGCCCCCAGGGCGTGCTGTGACAATTGAGACTGGGCATGGTGGCATGCACTTGTAATCCCAGCTCTTGAGAGGCTGTAAATAGGTGGATCACTACAAATCTGATCTAGTTGTGAGACCCTGAACACCCTGTAGCCCCTTCCCTAAAATATAAAAATAATAAAATTAATGTGGATAAAAATCACTCCCATTTTTATCTTATTTAAAAAGAGGGCTGGCAACATAGCTCAGCAGACTAAGTGCTTGCTTAGGCAAGTGCGGGGACCACGGTTCGATCCCCAGGACCACATGCCATACTGGGCCCTACCCCCTGGGTGCACTGAGCCAGCCACCAAGTCCAGGCATAGTGGCTGCACGCCTACTGCTACCCAGGCTGGAAGAAATAGCCCTGAAACACCAGGTTCACTTGAGGATGAGAGAGACAGAGAGAGAGAGAGAGAGA
>NW_004524615.1:12658007-12664953 GCF_000260255.1 Octodon degus
AGAGAGAGAGAGAGAGAGAGACAGGCTTTGATAACATCTTAGAGGAGTTTTATCTTCCAATGTCTACCTAGGCTAAGTCCACCTTGGCTCTCTGGCATTCAACACCTTTGTGACATCCTCTGTCCAAATCTTTCTTTTTTGTCCTAGGAATCAAATCTTGTGCTTGCCAGGCAGGCACTGTGCTGCTAAGCAACACCCCACACCCTGAACTTCTTTTATGAGTCTATTAGAGCTAATACTCTTTCAAATTCCAGCTATCAAAGCTCTGCCTCCTTAGGTTGTCAGATTAAACAAATACTATATTCTAGTCAGACTTCAAATTGAGCCTGAGGTTCTGAATGAGTAGCTCCCAAATTTATTATAGTGCCAGGCATTTGGAAGTAACAGTCCTTCTGCAAAGGGTCCATTTACATGGTTAGTTTCATTATAAAAACTTGGAACTCATCTATTAACAGAAACTACTATAGCATTACTATTATGCAATCTCACAGAAAAACAAAATTTCATTTTAAAAAAGAAGTTAAAAGGCTAGCCATTTCTGAATTCTCCCAATAACCTTATTTGTTACAGCTTATCAGTAACAGGCACCATTAAAGGAAACTACCACTAACGGGAAAAGAAAAATCCTATTCATATTTTTTTCTCTTAAAAAATTAGAAGAACCTGGAATTAATGTATCTCTAGACCACAGTCTCAGAACCACCCTTGTGGGTGATGAGTATCTCTAAAGGAGGTCTGTTTTCAAAAAGGGGGGGGGGGAGTCTTAATCTCTCAAAATGGTCCAGTAGTACAGGGAAGCGTGCGTGTGCGTGTGTGTGTAACACTTCTTGAACACTGCTAGTGAAACGAAATCTAGCGGCCGGGGAGATAGCTCAGTAGAATAAGCGCTTAAGAAAAGCAATCGGGCTTTCTGAATCCTCTCCAGGTATGAAGGGCTACAAAACCATTCTGGGCCTGCCTACTTTTCTTTCTCTGTTCCTTTTTAGATCCCAAAGATGCCTCAGATTCCAGATCTAATCCTCCGCTCTCACCTCAAGGCAAGCAACCCTCATGGCCTCTCCAGACGGTCTCTAAGGACCTGCCCAGTGTCCCCAAGACAAAGGGTAGATCTTTCCAGAGGTGCAGAGAGTTAGAAACAATCCAGCCTACTTACTTCAATTAACAAAAAGTATTTTCAACTCTTTAATGTTCACTTGACACTTACATAGAGTCACAAAAGTCATAATTAAAATCTGTGTCCCAGATCCTAGGAAGACTGACAGAAGCATCCCTTTTCTTGGAGGACGAAATATGTCACCGTGAACGAGTTTCCAGCCAAACTCTTCTTGGGCATCCTCCTAAAAAAAGGAATGAAATCCATACAACGTATACTAGAAAAGTAGGTTCACTGTTGAATATGGTGCTGATAGAAAACAATTGTAAACTCGTAAGTGTTAATATCTACTTCAATTCTGAAGAACAAAAGTTAAACTTTATATGACTTCCTGAATTTTTTCTAAAGAAATATTGTGTACTGGAGTCCCTAAACATAGTTTTTTTGTTTTTTTTTTTTTTCCTAAACATAGTTATTGAGAACTTTACAAAGATCATGTGAGTCCTACCTAATTCTACTCTGCCATTTTTATGATCCAATGTGACTTAATTTTGATTACACACTATCCTTTTTAATCTATGTTCATTAATCCACAAAATAAGTAGCTGGTATTAGCCTTTGTACTATAGCTATTTTGCTAGTAGGGTAAACGTGGCCACTAACATATTAATAAAATCTGTACTGAACTGGATCTGTAGTCTCCAGACATATGTATAAGAACCTAATCAACAGCTGCACTTGGTTGTTTTGGTTGTTAATCACAATTCTGATTAACCGAGATCTTAATCAGAATTATCCATAACTGAACTGATATTTTTCCCTGTGTAAGCCTGTTCTAATTTTTCTTTTTTTTAAATGTATTTGGTTGTTACAAAGTCTCACTGTGCAGCTCAGGCTTATAGTGATCTTCCTGTTTTCAGCCTCCCCAGCGCTGGAACTACAGGTGTGCACCACCATGCCTGGACTTGGTGGACTGCTCAGCCTGCCCTGGAGGCGGGGCATGTGGTGTGGGGATTGAAGTGTAGTCCTTGCGCTTGCCTAAGCAGGTGCTTTAGTCCACTGAGCTATCTTGCCAGCCCAAGTCTGTTCCTATTACAGTCTTCCCCAACAGATAAAAACTCCATTCTTCTAGCTGCTCAGTCTCCAAAACTTCGGAGTCATTTGCAAATCTTTCTTGCTTCTGAGCCTTTCATAAAAAACCTTTTAACAAATCTTGTTGCCCTATTCAAAACACACCCACAGGAGTCCCACCTCCCCCACCTTGGTTCTAGCTGTGACATTTGACCTGGTCACACCCTGTCTACAATAAACAGGTCTGTTTCTGCCCACGTTCATTCAGCAATGACAGGGATTCTTTGAACTAAGCAGGAATTGGGACTGGAAACTCACGGCCTCTCCCTTCTCTTTTCACAGCTGACCACTCAGCTTCTTAGGCCTCCTAAACATCTGTCCACTTCTTCTCTCCTGCCACCAACTCATCTCTGGGAATTCCATCAGCGGTCTCCTAACTGGTCACTGCAACTCTCAGTGGGCTCCAAACAATCCTCCACATGGCATTCCAAATAATTTTCCTAAAATATGATTCTGCTGTTTCAAATTCAACAGTTTTTTGATGACCTTCAGCTCTATCGCTTACAAGTCCTTCACATTCTGGACCTTGCTCTCTTCTTCAGCCTTCTCTTTGGTAAATCTGCATCCTTTTCCCAAATTTCCACTTAACCTCTATCTTTTTGAGCAATAAAAATGGCATTTCTAATATATGACATTTTTTTTACATATTTTTCTTTCTTTTAAAAAATCTGAAGCACAGAAAAGTGTAAATCTCTTTCAAAATAGCTACTTTACAGAACTATATTAATCAAAATATTTTCCTTCCCCCTCCATACAAAATACTTTTATCGCCTTGAGAATTATACTCTACCTGGTTATTTGTAAGAAATGTTCAAGATGAAATTTATTAAAATTATATCTAGAATTGATTTTCAAAAAATGGAGGGAGATGCCTGATGGGTTTTACAGATTAAACAAGACTGAACATGAGACAATAAAAGCTGGGTGATAGGTATACTGATCTTATTTCTGTCAATGTTTAAAAACTAGGAAACAAAAGTAAATATTTCTTTTAGGTGGTACAGTGTTGCACAAGGGGCCATTTCTGATTACTTTTTATTGGATACTTAAAAACAAAGAAAACAAATTTTTAAAAACCCCAAAATTCTGCCCAGAGAACCTTTTCTAGGGTAAACCTATGTGACTCTAGTATGTTTTTGTTCTTCATAAGCAAATGCATGAATAAGTTTCTCATACTTTCTTATATAATAAGGATAGCACACTATACACACATTTCATATTCTGCTTGCCTTTAAAGCTTAATATAATTTTTTTCCTTGGGAAGCCAGAAATTGAATCAAGGCACTTGCACACTGTGGGGGTTCAGGCGGAGTAACAGCATGACTGGCTTTGTGATGTGCCCTAGGGACTGGTGGAGACACAGCTAGGTGTCTGGGTGGGTCATCGAGATGGGCCTGGGGCTATATCTGGCCCCTCATTCCTTGTTTCTTGGCAGTGAATTAAACAGTTTTGCTGGACAAAATTCTTCTACCACACTATTTTTGCCTGGGAGCCAGCCTACCATGCTCTAAATACCCTTCAAACAAATCCAGTTAAATCTCTCCTTTATTGTGGGTGTTGGATACTTTGTGCACCAACAGAAAACTACAATGCACATGCCAGATAAACTGCTCTACCACTGAGACACAACCCTAGGTTTTTTGTTTAAGATAAGTTTTCACTGTTCTTCCTATGTAGTTTATGCTAACCTTATATTCACTTTATATCCCAGGCTGGCCTGGAACTCAGGGTAATCTTTCTGCCTTAGCCTCCCAAAGGCTGGAATTATAGGCTAGGATTATAGATGTGGTGGGTTTTTTTTTTTTTTTTTGAGACAAGGTCTCACTGTTAGCCCAGGCAAGCCTTGAACTCTGTGTAGCCCAGTCTAGACTCAAACTTATAGTGATCCTTCTAGCTCAGCCTCCCACAAGCTAGGATTATTGATGTGCACCATCATGCCTCACTTCCTTAGCTTTTTCTAAAAAAATTTTTAAGAAAAAAATCTCACTAAGTTTTCCAGGCTAGTTTTGAACTTGTGATCCTCTCTGCCTCACCCTTCTCAGCAGCCGGAATTACAGGCATTTGCCACTCAACCCAGTCAGTCTAATAACAACCTGACCATCCTTTCCACTCTGTGTAATACCAAGTTGTCCCATTATTTTATTTTATTTTTTTTCCATTATTTTAATGATTATACAGTATACTCTAATATGGGCATCATTATTTATAAAATCAGTCCCTGCTAATAAGTACTTAAATATTTACTGTGAAAATAAAAATAAAATCTTTTGCACAATGACAATTTCAAAAAACAAAATTGTTGGGTCAAGCTATTTATATTATAAATCAGGACCCACTACTATCACAGTTGTAAAACTTCATATTCACATATACTATATGACAAAGTATTGATCTCTGTAATCCCCAACACAGGACTGTATCAAACATTTTACTTTCTTCCAGCATAAGATAGTATTGAACAATTGAACAGTACTGAACAAACAACTGTACAACTGCATTATACTTTTTTAACTTGACTTTCTTATTATGAATATTCTTTCATATATTTAGGAAGAATTGATTTTTTTTAATAGGCTTCCTTTTCATACACTGACAATTTCTTCCTGTGTTGTTGGCTGATTTAGTATATGTGCTACTGAAGCAAGCACTGTTGATTGATTTCTTACTGGCTTTAGGATTTCTATATTCAAAAATTAATGGTGCTAGGTGTTTAAACCATATTACACTATACAGCTTAACATGTTTAAGAATGAGCCTGGGACATTAAAATTATTTTTAACAATTTAAAATATTTCAAGAACTTCAAATGACAAAAATTCAGGTATAATTCATTTCAAAAATTCAATGCACATACAAGTAAAAGTCACTTGGGAATTAATCTATCCAACTCTGATAGTTCATAAACTCCATGTATAACCATATCACTTTCATTTTTTTTTTTTTTTTTGGCAGAACCGGGGGTTGAACTCAGGCCCTTGTGCTTGCCAGGGAAGCGCTTATTCCACTGAGCCATCTCCCCAGCTCCCTAATACTTCTTTTGGTTTTTTTTGTTTTTTTTTTTGCCATATCACTTTCTTGTTTAAAAATGTAAACTCAAGATAACTTTTGAGAAGAATGTTTTAAAAGCAGGTTCTAGGGGCTGGTGAGATGGCTCAGTGGTCTAAAGCACCTACTTAGAACAAGTTTAGCAAAAGCACGAGGACCACAGTTCAATCCCCCAGCACCACATGCCAGCCAGCCCCGCCCCCTGGTGGGCTGAGCTGGCCACACACACACACAAAAATAAATAAATAAATAAATAAATAAAAATTTTAAAAAAAAGCAGGTTCTAGCCCTACTCTTTCAACTTTTTCTGATGCAAAAATAAAGACTGTCTTCAGCATACTAAAGATGAGATAAAATGTTCCCACTCACTGTAGAATCCATCTGATTGTATCTGGCAATATCTTTATGCAGTGTCCGTAACATAATCATAGCCACCATTCCAGATAAGAAGAGAACAATGACGAGGGAATTCATTATGCTGTAAAAATAAGCACATCATGCAGTTTAATCTACAAGACAGTTCAAAGTTTCAAAAAAAATTTGTTCACTGTGTAACATTAAAACAGCATTAGCCAAAATTAAAACTACATAAAAGCCAACAAATTCAGTCAGTTGTCTTCTTCCAAATTCCTCTTTAGTAGATACATAGCTTTAATATTTTCTATAATACAGGTTCTGGTTTTAGGATTTTAGATGACTGAAGTATGGCAGCCAAGTCCCCAGCCCTTTAGACTTGGAATTTTTTGTCCATAGTCAACATTATTAAGTAGCTACTGGGTCTAAACCACTGCAGCACACGCCGCAAGGAATCAAAAAGGGCCTGGACTGGGTCCTCCAGAAATGTATAAAAGAAAAAGTTTGTTCAGTAGATTAGTGAGTATCAAATGGATCAGTCAGCAAAGTAGAAAAAGGTGAGTGATGGCAGGATGAACATGTTTCTAGATAGTTCTGAGTCATGCTTTGGAGAGAATAGCAATTATGTAACAAAGGTAGTGCCTTCTGTTTATTGAGCTCTTGTATGTGGCATTATGTCTTCAGATGCTGTCTTGTTCCTCCTTTAATCCTCAGAACAATCCAGTGAGCTAGATTTTTCTAGATAAAGAAATAGGCCTGAGGATAGGTGGCCTGCTTTGAGAAACCACTCATGACTTAAAGCCAAGATGTGAATCCAGGCCCAGACCTCTGAATCCACAGGAGAGGCTGAGAGGGACTGAGATGTTCACAGAAACAAGGAGCAGAATAACCAAGTAGGCAAAGGCAGGCTAACTGTATGCTTACCTGAACCACTGAATGTGGGTGTGAGGCATAGACTCCAGGATATAGTCCCATCTAGATGCCCATCTGATATTTTTGTCTTCCTGCAGGAGAAAAAAAAAAAAAACTTGAACATCTGTTAAAGAAGCATATTAAGAATGTCAGGTCGCCTTCAGCAGCTATCCTTCCTGCACTTTCCAATAGTCAGAGCATAGGCTAGTCATGAGATCCAGGGAGTTTCAGATTTCCTCAGGTATAGCAGAAATCAGGATGAGGTTAAACAATAAACGAAACAAAACAATGAAAAATCTAAGAGTGGGAATGTTTCTAACAATATCTACATACTTGGATTCTTAAAAGTCTTTTAAAACTATAGCTAGTCAAAAAATATATATATACATATATGTGTGTGTGTGTGTGTGT
>NW_004524615.1:12665053-12672140 GCF_000260255.1 Octodon degus
CTGAGCTATTTTCCCAGCCCTGAATCTTTTTTTTTTTGCTTCTAAGACAGCCTTGCTTTGTAGTTCAGTCTGACTTAGATTTTTTCCCCCCCTCCAGAATAAAACTCAGGCTCTTGCACTTGCCAGGCAAGCACTTATTCTACTGAGCTAACTCCCTGGCCCCAGCTAGTAAACATTTCTTTTTCTTTTTTTTTCCGGAACTGGGGATTGAACTCAGGCCCTTGCACTTGCTAGGGAAGTGCTTATTCTACTGAGCCATCTCCCCAGCCCCAAGTAAACATTTCTGATGTCAAAATTTAGTACTATATTTAATTTCTTTAGAAAAAACTGAGTGGAATGACTTATTCATTATTCTGTTCCTATAGGACAGCAAACTAGACCACAAAATAAACCAGATACACTAAAAATTCTGCAAATCTCACTCACACTGGGTTCTTAATACCTAGAAACACATGCTGTTCTATTCCACTGGGCTTACAAAATTAGAAAATGTAAGAAAAAACTATAGAGATATTACATATCAAATATATGAATGTCAAAATAACTTTTTAAAAATAAGAGATGGAGGGCTGGGGATATAGCTCAGTGGCACAAGCCCCTCTCTGACAAGCATAGGGTCATAAATTCAATTTCTGGTCAAAAAAAAAAAAATAAGGTAAAAGATGGAACCTAGATTAGGTGACACATGCATCTAACCTCAATACTATGGGAAGCTGAGACAGGAGGACTGTCAAATCTGAGCCCCACCCAGGCATTAGTGACTTGGTAAGACCAGTCTCAAAATAAAACTAGGCCTGAGATATATCTCAAGGCCTTGGGTTCAACCTGGCAAGTGCAAGGGCCTGAGTTCAATCCCTGGTTCTGCCAAAAAAAAAAAAAAAGTTTTCCACAACAAACGTCTACTTTCCTCTTGAGTGACTTCTCCACTGACAAAACATTTCTGCAGTTAATTTTCTACAAAAATCTGCTAATAAAAAATGTTCCATCTATATTCATACTCAAATCTTGATTTTGAAAATGGTATTATTCCTCAAATGCTTTTAGTACATGCCTTCAACATTTTCATACTGTGCCCGTTTCTATGTGTTTTCTACCCCTTGTTTTCTATATATCTCCTGAGAGTAATACAAATTGGGCTCAGATCTCCAATTTCCTCTATTTCATTTAAGCTAAAACTTAGATATAACAGTGATTATGTTGCATAGTGCACTGACAAACTATTCTATAACTCAGCTCCTTAGGGCCAGGGAGACAGCTCAGCTGCATAAGCGCATGCCTGGCAAGCACAAGGTCCTGCATTTGATCCCTGGTATAAATAAATAAATAAATAAACAAATAAATAAATATCAGCTCACTGAGTGCTTATCGAATTGATGAGCTTGTTAGTATTTTTAATTAGTTTAAGTAGTAAAAATTTAAAATCAATTTCTAAGTTGTATTAAAGATAAAAACAAACTCACCTCAAAACTAACAGAGTAAGTATAGGCAATTCTGATCTCCCCAGAGGCCTTGTTACTTATATCCATAGGAGGTCCAGAGCAGTCTGGTTTATCTATATGGGTATGTTTGAAGCTGTAAGGAGAAACATTTTGGCAAGATGCTAATAAAGTAACTTAGAAAATGGGGTAAAATAAATGTTAGAAATTCAGTACATATTTCACAATGTTGCTTGATAGTGAAAGATGAAGTTATACATTTTATCACATTTTAAACAGCAAACATTTACTTTATAAAAGCAATGGGCTTAGTTATAAGTATACAAAATCATTATTCAAAACAAACTTTCAAAAACTCTATGTTTAGAACAGCATTAATTTTTTCTAAGGCAGCATCTCACTGTATCACCCAATCTGATCTTGAACTTTTGGGAACAAGGGACCTGCCTGCCTCAGTACTGGGACTCCAGGCATGTGCCAGAGGGCCCAGACAAATGATCTTTAAAAAAACCATGGAGGTAATTTAAATGAACTTCCACCTTATTATGGTGAGCATTTCTTTCCTTTTTTTCTTTTGAAAATTTTAGAATTTAATGAAAATTATCATTTGTACAAGATTATTGAGAAAATAGTATCAGAGGTATAATTTGTACTAACGCTAACTTAAGAAGTCCATACCCCTAAATTCAAACTATCCCAATAATAATCTGAGTGCAACTTGTCATTCTTGAACATACGTGAACAAAATGGTGACAATTTCTTTACCATTACTGATGTGAGAAAATGGCTAATTCAGCAGCACGAAAAGTCATGGCAGAATAGAATATACCATCTATATAATGTATTTTCATGCCAACAGCTCCAACCAGATTCTCTTTCCATGGTTCTTCACACACTGGCATCTAACACGGCACAGAGACCTCAGAAACAACAGCACCACACAGCTCCTGTGGCCTTTGACCACAGGAAGGTCCCATGATACCCAGGAAGTACTTTTTCTACTGCAAACACCGTGCCAACCCTCTTGTTCTGCAGCCCACACTGACAAAATGACATGCTCAAAACTCCCTGAGTGAAAAACAGTAAAGGCACTTGGCCTGATCACCTGCTAAGAGAGGGCTGTTAGGCAACTGCAGTTGCTTCAACCAACCTAACACTCAGTAACAAGTTACATGGTAAAGGCAGTTTTAGTCACCAAAAGTCCTGAAATGGAGCAAAGCAATTGGGACCAAAATACTTTTGTGGACCTACACAGTACTTCACTCATTTACTTTTTATCTATCTGTATATTTACCTTTTTGGTTCAAGTTTAGCAGCCACTAATCTTGCTCCCATGGATCCCGTCTCAACAACATGGTAGTGTATTTTGATGTCAACATGGTTGAAGATGTAAAATGTGTCTCTCTCATGGAATTCTGACTGTGGAACAGAACTTAAAGTTACAGGTAGAAAACTGGCTTTAAGAGAGTAAAAATAGAAAACTAAAATTGTTGTAAGTAGGAAAATTTAAGTTTGGATATAATTCTAATCCTTTCACAGGATTTTTTTTTTTTTTTTTTTTTTTTTAAGTTTTGAGTCTAAATTCCTGGAGCAGTCAATGCTTAATTTGCTTTGTCTTTTTTCAATTCTTTTTTTTTTTTTTGGTGGAACCGAGATTGAACTCAGGCCCTTGCACTTGCCAGTGAAGCACTTACTCTACTGAGCCATCTCCCCGGCCCCTTTTTATCAATTCTTTGCCCTTTTTCTCTTAATTTCTTTTTTTCTTTCTTCTTCCAATTTTGCATGTATATATCTAGTAATATAAACAACTAATCTGAAGACAACACTATGCATTACAAGTACTGTGAAATTCATATTACTTTGTTTAGTGAAATCTGTATCATTTGTAATTTTTCTTTTTTTTTTCATTTGTAATTTTTCTGTTTTAATACTGTTTTGTACTCACTTTAAAAAATAAAAAAAATTTAAAATTTCCTTACAAGCCAAAAATTAACTTGGGGAAAGTGTAAGGTATGCTTTTTAAAGTCTTAATTCTTTACATCAAATTTAAAAAACACCTGTAACACTTTCTAGCTTTTCATATAAAATAAAATTATAACAAAATAAATCTTAAAATATTATAAGTATTTCATATTTATACATTTAATCACTTTTTCTCTTTAAATTTGTAACTTTAGAATAAACCAATAAACTAAGTCATTCATGTGTCTCTCATCTCAAAATGCATTAACCGATATAACCAGTCTCATGATGGAGTTCATGCTAAATTCAATCAGATCACAGCCATCAAGAAAGCAAGGTTAGGTTATCTTGGTCAAACACAAGTTATTTTAACATATATCCCCAATAATAATACCTTCTTTATTAACGTCTCTATTCTATTAATGTGTATTACTTATAAAAGAACCATGTCATAGAAGAAAAGTCCTGGCTCTTAGCACAGCATTTGGATACATGAGATACCTGATATTGAACTGAAATGGAATTAACTCCACTGTTAAATTTATACATTATTAATGTGATGAAAATTCCTTGGTGTTTACCGTCATCTCTGCCAGTTTTTTTTTTTTTTTTTTGGTACCGGGGATCAAACTCAGGACCATGCGCTTGCCAAGCAGGCACTTATCTTGCCAGGATATTGCTGAGCTATAGCCCCTACTACATTCCTAATTTGACATCAATTTAAGAGCTAAATAACTGTACTCTAGAACATCTGACCTGTATTAGTTCAGTGAATGTAACAACTTTTGTCCAGGTAAAAGATGAATTCTTTTAAAATGCAATGTTTTTACAAAGCAGCATAGTTTACCAAAAGCTTACACTAATAACACAGGCATCTTTTGCATGACCTTTATCTGTAATGTAACAGCCAATAGGAAATCCAGGATTGCAGAACCTCTGACTATCTTCAACCTCATAACACCATGTGACAGGCATATTATCCACAATCCTAGGCACAGAAATGAGAATCAAGTTAGAAGAGAACCCAGCAAAAATGACTAAAATTACTGCCCAAATTAGTGTCTACACCGTGTAAAATGTAAAATGCTGAATGCTTTAGGATTCAAAAAAACCAGAAGGAATTTTGATGGAATATAGTATTTGATAAGTACTTGGCATTATGACAATATCTGAAACAACTGGTAAGGAAAAAAATTTTACAGCTTCTTTGAAAATATAAATGTATGTAGGAAAGGGCAGTTTTATAAATTAACTTGTTGCAATTGCTAATTTAATGGTATAATCTAAACAACTAAGTATAAGTTACCTTTAGAAGAATATTCAAAGCTCTAAATAGGAGCAAAGCAATAAAATATAATTCTTTAGGAACAGTTTACTAATAGAGAAGCAAACTCTTTTATTACTAATTTAATAAAAATGAAGCACAATTGCAAATATGAAAATGTTCAAAGGGCCAGATAAAAAAATGAAATTTACAGAATTTTCTCTTAAAATTGTTAATTGTAAATGATTTCTAAAAGAACCACTCTTTCAACTCTAGAGAACTGGGTCGGCCAAGTAGCTCAGTGGATTGGGCCGGGGGTTCGATTCCCAGGCCTGCTGTGCCAGCCCCATACCTGGGGGGCGCTGAGATGGCAATTGAGATTGGCCGTGGTGGCGCACACCTGTAATCCCAGCTCTTGGGAGGCTGTAAACAGGAGAATCACTACGAGTGCGATCTAGTAGTAAGACTCTGAACATCCTGTAGACCCTTCCCTAAAATAAAATTTTTAAATTAAAAAAAAAACCTCTGGAGAACAAATCTTTCACAATTTATAGTGAAAAATAGCCTTAAAAAAGAAACACAGGTAGAAGTGCAGAATAAAGTTTTGGGGCACTGCAGAGTTACAGTAAAGTGTAACCATGTGGTTGCCTATGTTCAAAACATACTGTGGGATTAAAAAAAAAAATTAGCCAAAATATACTAGCTATATTACACTCATGAGATAACACTCCAGGGTATGTTTTATCTGTTAATTAATGTACACTTCAGGAAGTAAAATTAGGATTTTATATTCACCTGAGGTTACATTAATGACCTCATAAAATGTCTCATCACATTTAAATGCTATTTAATAGTACCCAATGCCCTGAATTTTAGAATCATCTATACTGTTTATTAAGTTGCTTATTATGACAGCCAGCAGGCTAGTAGTTCCAACAAAAAGATTATAAACTTTAAGGAACATAAAATAATGCTATATAAAATAATTCAGATTTTCAAGAAGCTTATAGAATCAATTAACTGCTTTAAATTTTTACAAAATGAAGTTCAACCAATGAATATATATATGTAAACCATATACAATATCTTCATGCTATCGTAATGGAGAGCACAACTGCATATAAATTACAGTGCTAGTTACCAAATGAGGAATTCAGGGGCAGTTTGGGTTTATTAAAAGCAAGCAAATTTATCAATTAGTTATATAATGCCTTGATATAATAGCCTGGTTCTGATAGCAGGAGGCAGTAAAAACCAACAAACCCTTTGGAATAAAAGAAAAATTTTAAAAAAGAAAAAAGAAAAATTAAAGAATGTCATTTTTAATTACTGACCTAAGTTAGAGAGCAGTATCTATTTGGATTTTAATGCCAAAAAAATTTTAAAGAATTTCCAATCTGACAGTGAAAAAAGGAAGCCTCAGAAGAATATAGGCTGAAGGGCCCTGATCTGTGCTAAGGAAGTCTGCTTCCTATTACTTCCCCTCCCCTCCACGGACTCTGAACACTGCCACCAATCCAACTTCATTTATTAATAACTATATTTTCTCAAAAAACTACAGAAGTTTCTGATCAGAAGGGAATAAACAAAATCTTAGCCAAAAACAATGAAATTGGGCACTCAAGTCATGCTGTATGGTTTTTAACATGAATAAAAATATATACTACCTACTAGGATTTTAAATTTTTAAAAATAACACATTAGTCTTCTTTGCTGATTTGGTGAGAATCTAGTATAGAATACACTAAAGCAGCTTCAAGATTCTTTTCTGGCCAATAAGCTATAGTCCAGGAGTCTTATGAGATTAAAAATATTTTATGTACTCTGATTATTAGTTAAGTAATTACACTTTTGTAAAAAATGCATAAGTGCTGGGGAGATAGCTCAGTGGGTTAAGTGCCTGGCATAGCAAGCACAAGGTCCCAAGTTTGATCCCTGGTACTACAAAAAATAAAATAAAAAAAATGCATAAAGGGTCAGGAGTGCAGCTTAGTAGTAGAGCACCTACCTCGAATGCACAAGGCTCTGGGTTAATCTCTAGTAACACACACACACACACACACACACACACACACACCCTAATCGCAAACACTGGAAGGGATAGTCTGGAAGGTATGGTTTGTAGGAACTTAAGTTGCTGGTGTTAGTATTGGAACACTAGTCAGTCTGCAAAATTACAAAGTAGTTCAGATTGCTGACAGAGTGAGCTCAAAAGATCCTCAAATCATGTTCTGACATCTCAAATAACAAAGAAAAATATTCATCAACTTAAGTAAGAAAATTACTGGGGGTGGCAAGATAGTTCAGCAGGCTAAAGTACCTACTTAGGCAAACTTAGGCAAGCATACAGGACTACAGTTTGATCCCTGGTACCACATGCAGTGCCAGCCCTGCCCCCAGGGTGGGATGAGCTGGCCACAAAAAA
>NW_004524615.1:12672240-12672969 GCF_000260255.1 Octodon degus
CACATATATATTATTAGTTCTTCTCTATAACAAAAATAATGAATCTATACATAGAGTGTTATGGAGGAAAAACTAGTTCATTTGTGCATGAAATGTCACACAATTATGAAAAGAATGAGATAAACACAGACCTACAGAGGGACTTGATCTGAGAAAATACATATAATATTTTCTTAAATGGAACAAGGAAGCAGTAGAATAACATGTATATTATTTGAGCCATGTTATTTAGAAAAGGTACACACCTCCCTGTGTAAGTACAGAAAACCTAGAAATGTAAGAAATAATAGTCCTACTTAGAGGGTGGGGAATAGAGTTTTATAAGCTGGGAGTTGGAGAAGAGTCTCACTTATTACTGAATATTTCTAAATTGCTTGTGGTGTTTCACAGGCATTTATTATACTGTAATTTAGAAAACGGTTATACTCTCCCTAAAGCAGCTTAGTGCAAAGGATTAAAAAAAAAAAAGTGCTGCATTCCCAATAAAATGTTAGAACAGAAGCACCACACTTCTGGAACTGTACTTCTTACCCCATCTCCTTTTATTTTGGGGGGTACAGAGATTGAACCCAGAGCCTTTCCACTGAGTTATATCCTTAAACCCTTTTTAAAATTTGTGAGACAAGGTCTTCTAAATTCCCTTAGCTGTCCCCAACTTTGGTATTTGAGCTTAAAAATAACTCAGGGGGCCAGGGAGATAGCTCAGTAGAATAAACGTTTGTCTGGCAA
>NW_004524615.1:12673313-12677030 GCF_000260255.1 Octodon degus
TGGAACTGGGGATTGAACTCAGGCTCTTGTGCTTGCCATACTGTATATTTCTGATATGGCTTATTTCTTTTAATGCTTCAGACTTGAAATAATACATTTTTCTAATTCAACTGCAAAAATCATTATTTACTAGTTTACTTTTCTAGTTTCTTAAGTAGAAGATTTCAAATTTTACAACTAATATACTTTGTAAATTTTACTACTGAATGTTTTCTAACTTTGTGAACTACTGGAATTATTTATAAGTATCTTAGCATCAAAACAGGATATAGGTTAACTGCATCATATATTTGTTAAAAAGATTTCTAAAGCACTTTCCTGTGTGGAAGCTGTTATGGCTTGCATCTAGATGTCTCCCCAAAGCCTCATGAGTCGTAGTGGGGCTTTTCAGAGGTGGTGGGATCTAGGGTGTGTGACACTGAAATACAGGTGCCCCACCTTGGGTGTGAGTGCTACGACAGAGCAAAGGATAGAAAGAGGGCTGCTGCTTTGCTACCTCAGTGTGTTGCTGCCTTCAGCCCACCATGAACCTTTTCTCCTCTATAATGCCCTTTGCCATTGCAGTCAGACTTGGAGCCAGCCAACTATGGACTAGAGCTCTTATGAACTGTGAGGTAAATAACCTTCACCTCCTTTAACTTTGGGTGTTGGGTATTTTGTCTCAGCAATACAAAAAGTAACTAAGACAGAGGTTGCTAAGGAAGAGCTGCTTCTATCACCCATAGGAGCAAGACCCTGAACAGCATCTTTGGCTCAGAAGGGAAGAAATATAAAATCACCTGCAGATCTGAGGAGTCATCCTTTCACTTAAGTCAACCATCAGCTCTTATTAGAGCAAATGGAGGTGGCCAGGGCTAACATGAGAAGACAATGTAAGACTTGAGCCTTAAGTAATTATTTTCAAGGGCATATAGAACAATATGAAAGAAAGGAAAAACACTAAGGGAAGTTTCAATTACTTATACTGTAAATAAATATATCCCAAGTTACACTGATCTACCAATTAATTTTAGTCCTATTGTAGCTTAGAAGCTTTTGACAGACCAGAAACCAAACACAGGAAGAGATGAAGGGGCCATTCAAGTTCGTTTGCACTAGGGGTCTGATAAAAAAGCAACTGACATGATAACAGGCAGGTTTCTGAAAACGCCCTTTCCTCCTCCTCGCTCTCTGAACCTTGCCTGTCTATGGGGCTCATCTTTATGGGCCTCAAGTGCATGCAGCCCAAGTGTGCTGACTGGGAAGACCCTGCCTCATCACATGCCCCTCCTGCCAGTCCCAGGACCACTTTGTTCCACAAGTATGGCTGGGAGCAGGGAGAGCAGCTCATCAAACAAGGAAAAAGAAGAGCCAATCACTGTATCTGGGCTTCAGGATGGTAAGGGATGAACTGAGGTCTATGGCTCCTACCCTCCCTGGGGCTGGGCAAACAGGTTTTGGGTTTTGAGGGCAGTACAAAAGATAGCCCTCCTTAGCATCACCTCCAGCATCTCATCCTTTCCAAAGAGGCAAAACACACAAACCATGAATCTACAAAGAATACACACACTAACAAGGAAAATTATCTCGAAGACTAATAATAGTCATTTTTGAAAGTGTGGATACTGAGAGCCTTTCATAATATTCTTCATTTGAATATTGAAAAGCAGGCACATACAACTTTGGAAACAAAAGCAGGATAGTTTTAAAGGTTTTTTTATTTTAAACAGACTGGGAAGGAACTTATTAATGTTACAAATGGTTACAAATAAAGTGACAGTTGGGCTGAGGATATAGCTTGGTAGGAGCCACCAGGCTAGCATGGGTAAGGCCCTGTGCTTAATCCCCAATACTGAAGGGGAGGGGGAGGTAAAAGGTATCAAGCAAAACAATAGAAGTGTTAGATTTCTGACTTGGCATAGTATTTATAGGACATCAAACAAAAGTTTAAATTTTATTTTGCTCTGATCTTTAGAAGTACTCTATGTACTAGGTCCATGTGCCAAAGAAGTACCAGATATTACATTATCCTAAGAACACTTATGAGAAAATACTTTATAGAAACTGTTATTTCCTTTTTTTTTTTTTTGGTACCAGGAATCAAAGAAACTATTATTTCTAAAAAAAAAAAAAAAAAAGAAAGAAACTACTTCTGAACTTTTTAGACATGTTTTCATAATAACTGAAGTTTATGTTGCTAATATGTATGTTAACACTTATAATTAAAATGGTTCCTATAGGAAAAAAAAAAGTAAGAGCCACTACTTCATACTACTATTATTAAGCAAGGAATTAAGTTTGCTATATTTTATACAGCCCACAACTAATTTTTACATTCACTGAAACAGATGTTTTTGTGTTTTTTTGATACAGGGTCTCGCCAAGCAGTTTAGCGTGGCCTCGTACTCAGTGATCCCCCTGCCTCAGCCTCCCTAGCGCATAGATTACAGGTGTGTGTGACAATGGCTGGCTGAAACAGATGTTTTATTCTGGAAAGGAAAAAGCCCCAAATCCAAAATTTTCATGTCTTACCAGTGATGCTGATAATTCAGTAACATGCTTTTTTTCAAGAAATCTAACTTCTGTTTGTCTTCAGCTTTCTCTGTATTGTATGTCTTTGTACAAACAAGCTTACAGGTTTCCTCCTTATTAAATGTAAACTGTATGAAAAGAAAGTGAAAGGTACCGTAAGCAAAATATCTAGGTCCTTCATAAAGATTAACAAAGAGCATTATGTAAATGCATTAATATTAACACAGCTCAAACAGATTAAAATTTCAATCTTAAGTTTCTCTAAATACTTGTCTCCAATTTTTCATTTCCTAAGTTTTTCCTTTGGATATTTTAAATCTATCTTTTACACAAAAATGAGTCCTAGAAGAGAAAGAAAAAGAGAAACCCCACATACAGAATAAAATGGAACACATTTCACATAGTAATGTCCCATGCTTACGTTTCAGAACTCTAGTGATGAAGCCTGTCTAGCAATACACACATGTCCAACTAGTGAACAGAATTAAGGGTCTCCTCAAACACCACTGGAAGGAGAGTCAGTATAAATGAGACAGAATGGCACGATGTAAGAAAGTCAGAAATGGGAGTGTCTACAATCAAGGTAAACCTGATCCTTTAGTCAAGTAAAGACACTTGATTTTTAAGACTTTATTTAAAAAAGCAAAATAAGAATAGCTAATTGTTTAAAACTGAAGATTCCTCTAATTTAAATCTAGGGCCTCTTTCACGTGTGTAAAAGTAATGATGTTCACAATGCATTATAATAATACATTTACTTTGATTTATCCAGAGCCACATTTAAAAAATCTATTTGCTAGTTTTCAGAAAGCTATATTTACTCACTACATAGACAGTTGATTACTATAAACCTTTTAAAAAATTCAAACTTTATTATACGTGTTAAAAAGTTGTGCATGTTTTACTTCTAAGGAGTCCAATGTTTTATATATCATAAACATCCTTAAACCACCTGCTATCCATTATCAAGAATAAGTGTAAGTATGGTCCACTGCTGCCATCTGCCAGCCAACAGTTTAATTTCGCCACATTGCCACCTGACAAGACAATAGGACTTGGTTTTTGAAACATAAAAAAGCTTAGGGATTCGTATTTTAAAAACAGAAAGTAGAAAAGCAAAAGTAAACACATTATAGAATCAGTGGGGGGAGAGGGAGAAATGGAGAGAGGGAGAGTTGGAGGGAGAGTGGGAGAGAAGAGAGGGAG
>NW_004524615.1:12677130-12694218 GCF_000260255.1 Octodon degus
GAGAGAGAGAGAGAGAGAGAGAGAGAGAGAGAGAGAGAGAGAGAAAGAGAGGGCTTAGAATTCTTTGTGGAATAGTTCTACAGAAGGCAGTAAATACCTGATAAACCTACAGTCAGGCCTGGTTACAAGGCCAGCTTCATCTTGATATAATACCATGCCAAGTTGCCTAGCCCTACCTTAGCTTGAATAACTATCTGTAAAATGGGCTTAGTAATACCATGCAGGATTGTACAGAAACATGTGCAAAGCACTTACGAGGCCCAATGACAAAAATAGGTGTTTACCAAATGACAGTTGTTATTACATAGCCTGTCATCAGCTTTGGTAGAAAAATTTCATGAAATCCCTTTGCATTCTGAGGAGACACTGGGCTCCTGCAAGAGCTCTGTGGCCTTGGCTGTCTGAAGACCACCGGGACTAATTCCCCAAGCCTCGCTTCTCTTAATCGTCATCACAGAAGTCCAGGTCTCTACGGCTTTCTTCCTTTCCTACTTCTCAACTCCAATGTGGGTACACCTGCCTTTTGGACTTCATCTCCCTATCTCCTCGATCCAGAACCCCTTCTATGTGACAACCTTTGGAACTTGTGTGTCATCATCAGCAGAAGCCATCCCTCACCCTCACCCTCTCCTCAGTATGTTCTCTTGCCACTGATGAGCATACAGCTAAAGGTGATGCTGAGAAGTGAAGCCGTGGCAAGGAAGTGGATCAGCGTGTCCTAGAAGGGTCTATGTCTATACCTTTCTCCCTTTTTACTGCTCTTTGCTTCCTGCTTGCTATGGTAGGAGCTGTTTTCTCCTCTGCAAGACAACTGTCCTCTTGGTTCTCTGACCCCTTCTCCAGCTGCTAACTTTCATCATACTTCAAAGCACTCCCTTCCCCGCCCTCATTCCTCTGCCATTTCAATGTCAAGATTCCAATGTCAGAGCCAGCCAAATAGCTCAGCGGATTAAAACACCTGCAAGCAGGTGTAGGGGATGGGATTCGATCCCTGGGCCTGCCATGCAGGCCCCATCCCTGAGGCATGCTGATGTCAATTGATACTGGACTTGGTGGCACATGCCTGTAATCCCAGTTCTTGGGAGGCTGTAAACAGGCGAATCACCACACATCCGATCCAGTAGTGAGACCCTGAATACTCTGTAGACCCTTCCCTAAAATACAAAAAAAAAAAAAAAAGATTCCAGTGTCAAAATGCTGCTGCGTTTTCCCAGCTCACCAGCTAAAGTACTCCTCAACTCCAAGAAGACACCAAAACCAATCAATGCTATGGTTCTTTTACTGTTGCTCACTATGGTCCTTTTACTGTTCTCATCTAAGGAAGCCCATGGCTGGCCTTCCTGTAAGCTAAAAGTCTAAGGTCCATTTTGTATGTCTTAGGACATCCGGTCTTCTCACACTTTGTTGTACCCATGTGTCGAAGTCCAAACCTGGTTATATTGAACTCTGTAGCAACACAGTGGAAAAGATCTGGAGAAACAAATCAGCATCCCAGCTACTCTAACTACAAATCATCCTCTAGTCTAGAGGTGGATAATGTGCCAGCAGTCATTCTGCAGTCCTTTGACCCACCTTCCCACCAATGTCTCCCTCACTCTCACCATGCTTCCTACTTCACTGAGAAATTTGACGTAGTCACCAGAGTCACCTTCTAGCATCACATCCTCCAGTTACCATTGAATAACTGGGCAATCAGCATGGCCAACCACTTCATCCCTTCTTTCCTGTGCAAGGACTTACTCAGAAACCTCTCTCCGCAACAAGAGTTGTAGCTTTTGGGTCTGATAAGGTCAGTGAAATCCCCTCAGGATTTATCCTGAGATCTTGTACCTCAGACTGTAGAACCTTTGTCAGTGTCAGCCATGTGGAAGAGTCACGGCCATTGCTTGGCCAATGTGCTCTCTGTGAAAGCCTGAGAGAATGTTTTCTCTCCATGTGACTCTCCTTAGGCACACTGTGCTTTACCTTGGTCTTAACCATCCAGCAGAAAAGTATAAAAACGAAGTATAAGAAGTAAAGCCATGGGCTGGTGAGATGGCTCAGTGGTCTAAAGCACCTATTTAGAACAAGCTTAGCAAAGCATCAGGGACCACGGTTCAATCCCCCAGCACCACATGCCAGCCAGCGCCGCCCCCTGGTGGACTGAGCTGGCCACACACACACACACACACACACACAATAAATAAATAAATTAAAAAAAAAAAAAAAAGAAGTAAAGCCATGGTGTTATGTTGAGCTGTAGGGGACTCAGGTCAACAATTTCTGACAATGCCAGTCAAGCGGAAGACCCAATACTATTATGGACTATTGAACTCTTTTAGAATATTTTGCTGAGTTTACACACCTATAATATTTAAATGATGGAACTTAACAAAAAAAGAGGATACAGATGAATGTCCATTTTGTATCTGTGTATTCAAAGTGGTTAGGATAGATATATAGTTACATTGTCTTAATGAATAGAGGGATTTGTTCTAATGGTGTTTGTGAAAAGGATATCAAGTCCACATCTTGTACAGCAATTAACCACTAGGAAGAATGTATGCAATGTGTTAATTATTGAAACTGTCCTACCAATTTGGTTTGAAACTGTCTCATTGCTATTTGTTTCTCAATAAAATTATGGAAAAAAAAAAAAAACTAGGGCCTTCACACCAAAAAAAAAAAAAAAAGAAAGAAAAGAAATCCCTCTGTCTTGAATCCTTACTCCTCACATCTTTACTGGGTAATCGTCAACCACATACAAACCACTCTTTTTTTTTTTTCCTTTACTGGCATTTTGATATTTTGAAGGTCATTTAAAAAACAAAGTTAAAGAAAATCTGCAAAAAAAAATTGCACAGAATACACTCATTAAATAAGTATAGTGATTAAATCAAAATAGGGGAAATAGGCTCTTTTTTTTTTTTTTTGGCGGAACTGGGGATTGAACTCAGGCCCTTGCACTTGCCAGGAAAGCGCTTATTCCACTGAGCCATCTCCCCGACCCCCAATATGTTCTCTTTAGCATTTCTGGAAATAATTTCTTTTGTCCTGAAGGATCTTATGATTCCAAAGAGGAGGGAAAATTGTGGCAAGTAAAGCTGCCTCTTAATCACATAAATCTATAGTAGCAACAAAACTTTTCTGTTCTTCTCAATTAGTTTCGATCTTCAAACTGTGCCTTTTTTTTTTTTTTTTTAAAGAGATAAGATGCTAGAAATTCAGTGGGATTTGGTGATCTTTCCTTTGTGAGGACAGCAAGTCCCTGTAACAAGATAGGCACAAATGTCTGACCCAGGTAGGCACGAGTTGGCAAAGACTGCAGATCCACCTTCTGTTTTGATGACTTTTCTGCATTAATCTCATTTTCTACTATCCGCTCAACGTTGTCCGTCAAGCCGTACTCAAGAGTGAGGATTCTCTGCAAACTGCATCTGTCCCTCCAGCATCTGCTCTGGCTCCATGGCAGACCCTGAAAATCAGTCCCTGGATACCAGTCTTGGAAAAGAAGACGAGCCACCACGGCCAAGCTGTCCGTTCCTGAGTCCTGCACCGTGCTGCCAACTCCTATCTCCAACCACTCCCTAAACCACTCTTAAAGGTATATAAAAAGCTGATACCATGTCAGCCTCCAGGTACCACTCTTTCTTTTGTCTTCCTCTCAAATACAGTTGCTCAATACAGCTCTATGTCTACCTGCCAATGGTCTTCCCATTGTCTCTCCATACTGCTACTCTCCCACAGCTGCTTTCTTCAGTGACTTCCACACTGAAGGTTACATCCAAAGATAACTCTCTGTCCCTACTGCCTCGATCTAGCAGTGGTAGATTAGCCAATTCCTCCTCCTAGAAACACTTTCTTATGTTGGTTTCCAGGAACCATACTCCTCATCTTCCTGCCTTCTCATTTCTTGGCCTATAATACTAATTAGGTACTTCAGGGCTTGGACCTTGGAACTGTTCATCTATGTATATCACACTCCCTTTAGAATCTGCTCCATTTTGTGGCTTTAAGTACCATCTACACACTGATGATTCTCTCTAGATAGGGAGAGAGGTGGGTGGGGAGAGAAAACAAGGAGTGGGCAAAGCGGGGAGAAAAAAGCGGAGAGAGACAGAGAAGCCGCTCAATCCCCAAGCTAAAGTCTTCTCCAAACTCCGGACAGCTATATGCAACTGTTCTTTGAACACTTCCACTTGGATGCCCAGTCAACAGTTCCTACTTATCATGTCCATTATTTTCCATTTCTCCTAAACCTAGTGTTCCCACAGTTTCTCCCCTTATAAAACATACCTGACAAGCTACAACCCCTCCCACAGCCAATTCTTTAGGCTCCATCTTTGAAACAGTCAGAGTCTAAGATTCTGACCATATCACAATTCCTCCTACATCCACAAGGTCTAAGCCACGATGAGTCTATCTGGTCTCCTGGCTCCTCTCCTTACACTCCTATGGTTTATCATCAGTGTGGGAGCCAGAGAGACTGTAGTAAAATCCAACCTACAAAAGCCCTCCAGTGTTTGCCATCTTACTCAGATATAGAAGTCAAAAAGCTTTGCAGTGGCCTAGGAGACACTCTATGAAAGTGTCCTGTTACTTGTTTGTCCTCATCTCTGACTATTCTGTTGCTCACCTGCTTGAGTTGTATTGACTTTTTTCTGTACCTTGAACACACTAGGGAATCTCACACCTTGGGACCCTGGCATTTGCTGGTCTCTTCACCTAGAATGGCTTCCCCTAGGTATTCACCCGGCTTATTCCTTTACTTGCTTCAGGTCTTTTATTCAAATGTCACCTTCACAGTGAGACTTCCTAAATTTACATGTTTAAATGTCACCTTCTCAGTAAGCATATTTACAGTGGCAAAATCCTAGTTACAAAATTTCCCTGCTTCATTTTCAGTATTTTTCCCCAGGAAATAACACACTACAACTTCAGTGTTTATAGTGCTTCCTTTTCCCATCACAACAGAAGATACACTAGGGCAGAGATTTTTTGCCTTGTTCACTGTTATATCCCTCAATAGATACAACAGAATCTCCTGACAATAGTCTGGCAAACACAAATCAGCTGACAACTTGCTAGCCAAGTGAATGAAGGAAATGAAGTTGAGGTATTGTGGGCCTACATGGTGTAGCCCCCTGCTTCATGCAATATACATGCTCAGCACTCTTGTCCCAATGCAAACAGAAGTCACGCACAGAAGATGACAAAGTAGTTTTGGAGTTCTATTGTTTTTGTTTTTTTCTATTTTAGGGAAGGGTCTACAGGGTGTTCAGGGTCTCACTACTAGACTGGACTTGTAGTGATCCACCTGTTTACAGCCTCCCAAGAACTGGGATTCCAGGCCTGCACCACCACAGCCAGTCTCAATTGCCATCTCAGTGTGCCCTGGGGGTAGGGCAGGCATGGCAGGCCCCGGGATTGAGCCCCAGGCCCCTGCACCTGCTTGTAGGCACTTTAATCTGCTGAGCTATTTGGCCAGCCTTTGGAGGTCTATTCTTGAATGTTACCAGTGTTTCCTTAGTCTTAAAAAGAGCCTGTTCTATCCCTTAATTCCTTACTTGGGAATTGAAGCCTCTCCTCAAGTATGACTATTTTAAATTACTAGCATTTTCAGAGTAGAAAGCATCAGTTTGAATATTTGAGGAAGACACAGTATGGTTGGAAACTGTACACTTGAAGTGATGTCTCTCCCTCGTGGGCTTCCCAGTGCCAGAGGGAATGAGATGGCTTGAGCAGCCAACACAGGCCCAGGGGGTTCCTGCACAGAAAGTAAACGTAATAAAGCACCATGGTGGTGGTGGTGGTCGTGTGTGTGGTGAATGAGAAAGGAGGCAAGTTAGCAACAAATGAGGTCTCAGACTTGGGAGACAAGAATAGGAAGCCAGCTGTCAGGCTGGGGAGAAAAACCTGGAGTCAGGTTACAGCCATTAAAGTGAGTGGTTCTCATGCAGTCAGTTAAAGAATGAAAGGAAAAATGCAAAGTGTAGGATAATGGACTAAAACAGATAAATCAATCCAATTTTATATAAGCTTATATGCATAGAGAAATTTCCAGGAAAGATCAACAGGAAACTAAAGAGAAACTGGGGAAAGAGACATGCTTTTCATGTTGTACTTTTCTGTACTATTTCATTTTTTATATAGTGGTATGCTGTTATAAACTGGGTTTTCTAAAACAGAAAGACCTTTGTTCTTTGTACAGTGGGAGAGCAGAAGTCAAATGGGGGTACTGGGCAATAGGAAAGGGCAACAGGCCTACAAGGGAAGATAACAATGGGAGACAAATTTACTGGAGAGAGTACCTTACACTGTACTGAGTATGGTTTAATCTGTGCGCTAAAAAGTGTATCTAACATGTTCCAGATATACTTTCAGTGATCACAATAGGAAGATTTACTTCCAGAAAACCCAAAAAAGGTACCCAGTCAGTGTTAATGCTTAACAGCAAGCTGTCAAGGACAGTGCTAGAAAAGGGAAGTAACAAAGAGCAGCTGGAATAACTCTTGATGACTGGTAGGCTGGGAGCCAGGTCTCCCTGTCAGGTGGATGGGGTAGGGGGCAATCTGGTTAGTCTAGCACCTTATCATTTATAACACTAGGGGTAGGATGGTATAGTAAGACATACTTTTCAATAATATACTGCAAGAGATCCTTTCAAACTAGGGCATTAAGAAATTATTTTTGGATGCGAAAGAGAAAAGCTCCTTAGGTATGACAGTTAAATTAATTCAGGCATTCTCAAAAAAACATAACAAAGCAAAACAAAAAAAGGTAACTAAATAATTTTTATGCAACACTAAATACCAACCTTATACGGGGAAGGTTCAATTCGTTCTCCAAATAATACTTGACCAAGATTTTCAGATGGACGTTTTCCTTCTGATGCTTGGCAAAAATCAAACCTGAGGGAAGAATATTTAAGTTTTTAAATATAAAGAAAACAATGAAACAGCAAACATCTGGCCACTCTTGAAAGATTAGTTACTGATCATTTTAGTAGCTCTTGGAGATGGGTAGGAAATGTATTTGTACTTCAAACCTCCTATGCCATACCTCTAAAACAATAGAAACACTCCAAATTATGCCTTAGAATATTCTAACTTCTAAATAATACTTTTTTTATTTTTGTTCTAAATAATATTTTTATTAAGTAATAACACTTTCATTATATACAGAAAGTGAAAATAACAATAAGCAATGTAACAACCATTGTTAATTTCCTATCATCTTGTTTTGGAATTCTGTATCATTTTTATTGTTTTTTAAAATTCTTTTTTGTATTTTAGGGAAGGGTCGACAAGGTGCTCACTACTAAGTTGGACTTGTAGTGATCCACCTGTTTACAGCCTCCCAAGAGCTGGGATTACAGGCAGCACCACCATGCCCAGTCTCAATTGCCATCTCAGCGCGCCTTGGGGTTGGGGCCGGCACGGCAGGCCCAGGGATTGAACCCCTGGCCCCATTCACTGAGCTATTTGGCCAGCCCTAAAATTCTTTTTTAAAATAAAAATATTCACTAAAATGTAAATTATTAGACTTAACTGATACATTATTTTTATCCATTCAAATTACAAAATCATTTACAGCCACAATCTTCAAGTGAATTTTTCAACATCTACTTCCTTTTGTTATAACTTGCTGGTCCAATTCTTTACTTAGAAATGACATTTCAGCATGATGAGTAAAGTCTACCTGCTGCTCCTTGATATACTGACCACCACATCCCAACAGGAGAAGCGTGGCTAAACAGACCCCCTGAGAATATAAGCATGCAAAAGCATACTAAGTCACCTAACATCCTCTTGTGACTCCCTTGTATTTCTGATTTCAATAAAGTTTTGTTTAAACATTACAGCTTAATTTAAACTTTACCATAGAATATTAAAGAGTAATTCTTTGTTCACCCTAGAAAGATATGGGGAATAGGTGAGACCAGTACAGTAATGGTAACAAATTAGTGACATTCCCAAGAAGAAGATAACTTTCATGTGATAAAAATGGGCTAGAATGAAAACTTCCTATTTACTACATATAAGAAATGCCCTGAAGAAAAATAAAATAAAAATAATAAAAGATGCCCCGAATTCCCAACAGCCACAAAGATTCAAGTAGAGATGGCTGTTTACTTACCAAAAGAAACAAAAACTGGATAAAGAGATGGTTGTTTACTTATCAAAAGAAACAGAAGCTAGATAAAGTATCTGTGACCAAGAGCTATATAAATTATGGTCCATTTACTCACAAGTTTTAGATTCTCTTACATATATCTAGGCCCAGATTCTTTTTTTTGTGTGTGTATGCTTTTTTCTATAACATTTTCTCTTAAAGCTCTTTAAGTACAGAAGAAGTTAGAATCCAACTGAAATTTTGGAACAATAATATGGAATACAGTATTCAAATAAACACAAGGGGGCTGGGGAGATGGCTCAATGGAATAAGCACTTCCCTGGCAAGCACAAGGGCCTGAGTTCAATCCCTGGTTCCACAAAAAAAAAAAAAAAGACAAGTCAGCTCAAAATGATGATGATCCAGGTAAAAAATGATAAAGTGCAGACAAACATACAAAAAACAAACAAACAAACAAACAAATAAACACAAGATTTTCATGTACCATTTTTCATAATATCAATAAATTAGAAATCAAATGTTGATAAACAGGCAATTAGTAAGCAAACACATCATGGAATATATGCAACTCTTAGGATGGAATAACAAATTGCTACTAAATAGTAGACAATGCACAATAATATGGAAAGGTATCTACAACATATTCCGTGAGAAAGACAAGGTACAAACCAAACATAACAGTATGAGCCTACTTTTATTTAAAACAAAAATGTATAAATTAAATAACATATTAGAACATTCAAAGAAAAACACAGAGATGTATAGATGTCGATATCAAAGTAGTAGTTCATTCAGGGAACTGATTACAGGAGAGACAAGAACTCCATTTAAAAATATATGACGTATTCAATAATTAATTTTTTTTAAGAAAATAAAATAGTTTGGTACAGATGGACTCAAAGGCAAATCCATTATTTTACTGCATCCTTTGTATTACAAAGCAACATGAGAAGATGACCATACTTTAACCGTAGCAAAACACACCTATGTTTTCAGGCCCCATATATTTTTAAATGCATACAAATTTACTCCTAACTGTGCATAAAATAATAGTTCTAGGTATACAAAATTTTGATGAATCACATAAACTTTATATAAATACAAAGTTGAAAAACTTACGCTGTATATTCGTAAGGAAGAACAGATTCCACTGAGTCAAGCCTGTTCACAAATAGTTCTATTTCAGCCTGAAAATGAGAAAACAGAATTAAAATACAAACAATTTGCAGTAAAGAAATGTCATACTTAGGACTGAAAAAAATTGAGATGCTTAAAATGTGAAGTTTTATGATATTCAACTTAATACAACAAAATAACTTTTAGAGTTGCAAATGTTTCTAGTATTTCTTTTTTCTTTTTCTTTTTTTGGTGAAATTTGTATTTTTTTTTCAAAGTTTTATTGATAAACAGCAATGAGACAGTTTCAAATCAAATCAGAAGTACAGTTTCAACAAATAATACACTGCATATATTCTTCTTAGTGGTTAATTGCTGTACAAGATGCGGACTTGTGATCCTATTTACAAACACCATTAGAACAAATCATTCTATTCATTAAGAGAATGCAACTATATATCTATCCCAACCTCTTTGAATACACAGATGCAAAATGGACATTCATCGGTATACCCCATTTTTCTAAGTTCCGTTATTGAATATTATAGGTTGAAATTTGTATTTTAGAAGTAGTGTATCCACACATATTAGCTAGATCAGTGCTGGGGAGGAATTTATTTATTTATTTATATTTATTTATTTTATTGAGAAACAGCAATGAGACAGTTTCAAAACCAATTAATAGGACAGTTTCAATAATTAATACATTGCATATTGTTATCTTCTTAGTGGTTATTCATAGTACAAGATGCAGACATGATATCCTGTCCAAACACTATTAGTACAAATCCTTCTTCTCACTGAATTAAGAGAAAGCTGTATATCTACCCTAACTATTCTGTATATACAGATACAAAATGGTCCTTCCTTTGTATCCCCTTTTTTTGTTTAGTTTTGTTAGATGGGTATTCCATTGCCATTTAAATAGTGTAGGTGCATGAATTGAACAAAATAATCCAATAAATAGTCCAGTAGTCCATAATAGTAGTGGGTTATCTGTAGGACTGGCAATGTCAGAAGTTGTTGACTTGAGCCTTTCACAGCTCAGCACATTAATATGGTTTTACTTTTTATACCTTGTTTTTATACTTTTCTGCTGGATGGTTAAGACCTAGATAAAGCAAAACCTATATAACAAGAAATGTAGCTTTTGTATCTGACAAGGTCAGTCAAGTCCTCTCAGGATTTATCCTGTTACCCTGTACCACAGTTTACAGATCCTTTTATCAGTGTCAGCCATGTGGATATGTCATGGCCATTGCTTGACCAATTTGCTCACTGTGAAAGTCTAAGAGAATGTTTTCTCTCCATGTGACTCTCCTTAGGCACACTCTACATCATGGATCACATTGCTCTGTGGCCCCATAATCTCCTTGATCAGAAAATTTGGGACACAACTGAGTTACATGATGTTACAGTACAAGTTCTCCCATGTTCCGAGTCTTCACTGACCTTGAAAGGCTAAGGCCAAAATGTTGGCTGTACCTTGCAGTCCTTCTTTTTCTCTAATTTTTGGTCTGCAAACTTAGGTTGTTAACCCTCCAGAAGAGAAGCTTATTATGCATATACAACATATGCAGTTGGGTTTAACCTCTAGTATTTCTTAAATACTTAAAAAAAATTCCTTCTCTTGCTTGTTTTTTGAGATAGGGTCTCCCTGTGTAGAGTTCAGACTGGCCTTGAACTGGTGGCCATCCTGTCTCAGCCTCCTGAGTGCTGGGATAAGAAGCATTCACCACCTCACTTGGCCTTCATTACATTCTAAATTTTCTAAAATATTAAATGAGATATTTTAGGCCAAAATCATGCATTACATTAATATAAATACTGTTTTTAGAAATCTGGTTTCCAAATTCAATATTTCATTCTGCAGCACAAAAATAAAATTTTAAATATACTTACTACAACCAAGAAATGCTCTCAAATTGATTAGAACTGTTTAGATCAATTATGCTAGCAATATGATCCCATGCACATGTGTACTCTTAACCATACAGAGACAGACAGTGACAACCTATCCTAACTTTGGAGGATGCTTTGGTCAATTTAGGAATGCTGAGCCACAAGTTACAACAGTGAAACTCACAGTGACCATATCAAGTTCAACAATAAGGAGAAGTGCTGTATTAACTTCCTGAGAAATAGGGGCTAATTTTAACTACACCTTTCTACTGAAGCTCCCAAAATTCTTCCTACATATAGGTGAAGTTCCATAGGACTCCCAACACTTAGCTCCCCTCTTAAATCATTGATAGTCATGACAGAATTGAGTAATTTAAAAAGCCAGCAAATCATTTGTGTCCTGAAATACTTTTGGTGCTAACCAAAAAATCATGGGGCAAGGATCGTTACAGAGTCAGACCACTGTGGCTGTCTCTGCATGTGATCAAGAGGTTACCTGAAAAGGCACAAAGCCACGCTTGTCATTTTGAATCTTACTGAGCAGTACAAGCAGACAAGATCTCTGAACTATAATTAAAACAACAGTATGCAGCCACTGGCAAAGCAGCAAAACAAGTGGGCAAGAGTGCACCTCAGAAGCTGACTGCCTGCACCTCATCCTTAGTGCCACTTACTAGTTGTCATTTTTGTCAAGCTATTTAAGATATCAGTTTCCTCATGGATGCTTCACTTCCTTATCTGCAACAAGAGTGTGCGGGTTAAATGTTAGCATTTATAAAATATTTCAACAGTGCCCAATACATGAAGGATATTTCTGAAAAACCAAGAAATTAATGATACTCAGTATAGAGAAGGTCTAAACTAAAATGCTCACCTTAAAAGTGCTTACCCACTATTCAAGTTTTATGATAGAAAACATCTCAGCCGTTGTGTACTATCTTATATACAACCCCTATCTAAATGAAATAGCAACTCAATGGCTATACTGACTTCAACACATACAAAAAATTAATTGCATCTCCTTGCACAAACTATTTCAAACTAAATCACTTGAAAGATGGGAGTAGTGTGGGTTATTACAGCATGTTTGAGTAATTACAATAAAAATATGTAACTGTTGTAAAGGCAAAATTCCCAGTTGACAGCTTACATTGCCAAAGTAATTTTCATTAATTAGAAAGGGTCAATACTGCTATGAAGATATCTTACAGTTCAAATTATCTATTTAACATATCTTCATGAAGACAGAAAGGTCCCTAAAAGGATAATACATTTCAAATCTCTAGATTCCTCCAAGGAAGGAATGGAGTTATTATATACTATGCAACTTTCTACCCTTTCAATTACAAAAATCCACAGACCCACACTACTATCACAAGGTAAGTCCCCTGGCTACTCGGTAGTATCCTGCAGTTAGGTACATTCCTCACTCTCCACCTTGTACTTGGAAGCTAGGATGCCTAGTCTTACACCCAAAGTCTGATCCCTAGCAGTAGGTGACTGTGGCAAGAAGTTCCCTCACTTCCCTGTGCTTCAGCTGTAGAAGAGAGGTAACAATCCTTGCCTTAAGTGCTTATTTTTTAAGAAGGTTTAAGAGCAGTGCCTACCATGAAGTGCTATGTATTTACTATTACACAGCAATGTCTAACAAAATGTAAAGAAATGATGGCAATGTTCTTTATCTGTGCTGTGCAATAATAGAGCAGCCACTAGTCACAGCTGGCTAACAGATTCTCAACTGGAAAGCACCATATTAGAAGACTGGTGTGCTGCTTAGTACCATTTCTTTAACAGTTCTTCATATATTTAACATTTTACACTAGGCACTATAATTTTGAGTGTTTCCAGAAAATAATTCTAATTTTACTAGTGTAGTCTGGAAGTTGGCAAACATTTTCTGTAAAAGGTCAGAAAGTAAACATCTTGGGTTTTTTAGGAGGAAATGTGAAAGTAGTCACTAATACTATGTAAACAAACAAACATGGCTATTGTACAATCAACTTCATGGGTTCTCAAATTTGATTTTCATCATCACTAAATACAAACATAAAGCAATTTCTGGCTTAACAGTCCTATAAAACCAGGCAGCGAACTGGATGAAACTCTGAGCTTTGCTTTCTAGGCACTTTTCAGTTTTTTAAAACTCACATCTCAGAGGGCTTGGGATAGGCACAAGGTTCAAGTTTCAATATCATGTGAAAACGTTTACTAGGACACTGCTCGAGGGCACAAAAAGTTAGGGAAAATATATCTATCGAAAAAATGGCATCAGATTTTTCACTTAGCTTATCATGTGTCCCTGAGGTTTCACAGTTCATCTTCTAGCTTTAGGATTACAAAACTGGGGCAAATTATATTCTCATTTGCTTTCTTTGTATTGCCTTGAAGCAATTTTTTATTAGTACATGTTTGTATATATAAAAAAGTTATTCATCATGGGATACTGGCACATATGCATATTATATATCAATTCTGTTATTCTCCCTTTTCTACCTCTCCCTCCTCTTCCCCAGGTCCCCAGATTCATTTTATGAACCTTAATCCTTCAAAAGCAAAAGACCTCCATCTCTGGACTTGCCTGTGTCATTGATCATGCCAGCTGATTTTTCTAAGACCTTGTCATATTCATCTCTCTTAGCAGGTATGTCATACGGAACTATAGCAAAATTCAAGACTTAGGCAACCAGGTTGATGGTGTTTTCTTTAGCTCTCTGTCCATAAGTATATGTTCTTCAGGGACACCTGACTGCCTATATACTATAAGTATACTATATACTACTTTTAGATAGTAGCTAAAAG
This sequence comes from Octodon degus, assembly GCF_000260255.1. Taxonomy (NCBI): domain Eukaryota; kingdom Metazoa; phylum Chordata; class Mammalia; order Rodentia; family Octodontidae; genus Octodon; species Octodon degus. Next base: position 12,691,063 of record NW_004524615.1, read on the forward strand.
CTCATACCTCAATTATGGGTTTCTTTTCGAATTTCTCTTTAGATTTGCGACTAAATTAACTTACTTTTACACTCCATCTAACTTTGACAGCTTCTGAATTTACTGCAAATTCTCACTGACTTCCTATTTTGTTATATGGGCAGCTTAAAACTACCGGCAAATTAAAATATTTTGAGTACATTCTCTTTGGTAAATTTAAAACCCAAAATAGTATCAAGCAGCAATTATGGAAGACTGCACAGGTCCTCACAGATTTATCCCCAACCCCACCCCCTTAAGCTAACCCAAATGACTTTAATTTCTTTTCTATTTTATTTATTAATTTTTATTCTTTTGGTTTTTTGAGACAGGGTCTTGCTTTGTGTGCAGATAGCCTTGAACTCACTAGGTAGCCCAGGCTGGCCTTGAACTCTCAGCAATCCTCCTACTTCAGCTGCCCAAGTGCTAGAATTGCAGATGTATACCACTGTACCTGGTTTTCTTCAATTTCTTTAAACTCCAATTTGACCTTTTAAAACAGAATCTTAGAAATCAAATTCATTGGCTCCCACTAAAACTAAAATGTCTTTGAATAACTAGCACCAGAAAAAATTTCTATTCCTGAAACCATGTTAGCCTTCTGTTACAGAACTTAGTATCATTTAAAGGCTGAGGCGGAAGAATCACAAGTTTGAGGGCAGCCTACATGACACAATATGACCTTGTCTCAAAAAAACAATTGTCTCTTCAGTGTAAGAAACTGAAAGTGTACATAAGAACCAAAATGTGTAACAGATATTGGTTTTTTAACTTTTTTTTTTTTTCCTATACAGGGTCTCGCTACGCAGTTTGTATTGATAGTGATCCTCCTATCTCAGCCTCCCCATTGCTGGGATTATAAGTGTGCGTCACCACCCCTGGTTTTGGGATGGGCACAGCATGAGGCACTGGGGATTGAACATAGGACCTTGTGCTTGCCAGGCAGGCACTTATGCTGCTGAGCTATCTCCCCAGCCCCATAACATGTAACACATATTGTGAAATAGGAAGAAACTGTTGAAAAGGAAGAGGGGAACTAGGGAGGAGGGAGGAAAGGAAGAAAGGAAAAGGTATTGAAGAGGAGTGGGAAAAAAGAGGAATCAAGTTACATCATGTGCAGGTACAAATTCCCTATAAAGAATGTGACCAATATATATAACTAAATTGTACCAATAAACTTAATTTTTAAAAAAGTGTTGTGCCTTGTATCTAGATGTCCCCCAAAGCCTTATTTAGTCATAGGTGGGGCTTTTTCAGAGGTGGCTGGATCTAAAATGTGTGACTCTAGGATGATTCACGTAGCAATGCTAGGCTCAAGGACACTAACATAAATGGTGTGAGTGCCACCCACCATTGTTTTGCTACCTTATGGGCATCATGAACTATTTGTCCTCTGTGATGCCCCTCTGCCATGCTACCCTGCCTTGGAGTCAGCTGATTATGAACTGAAACCTCTACAAAGTGCGAGCTAAATAAACCTTTTCCTTTTAACTTTTTTTTTTTTTTTGCGGAACCAGAGATTGAACTGAGACCCTTGTGCTTGCCAGGGAAGCGCTTATTCCACTGAGCTATCTCCCCAGTCCCCTCCTTTTAACTTTGGATGTTGGGTATTTTTGTCTCAGCAATAACAGAAAAAACTAAGACACTAATCAACCAACCAAACAAAAAAAATTTACTATATTTAAGCCAATTACTACCATACTCCATTTTAGTTTGTTGCCTAAAGTAGATTTCATATACTTTTCTCCCCCATTTTCTTTTTCCTTTATTTTTTTGTGCAGGGTACTGAACTCGGGAGTACTGACCTTGTGCTTGCCAGGCAGGTGTTTATGCCTCTGAGCTATGTCCCCAGCTCCCCCCCCATTTTCTCATGTGCACTTTATTATTCTGTACTCATTCTACTTGGTAATTATCTCAAATCCCCACTAAATATACTCATCTGTCAACTTTTCCTGATCTGGCAAAGCAATCTCAAACTCTACTACTAATAAAGGTGCTAACAATGCAATTTAACAGACATCTGTTTTATCCTCCTTTTGCAATTTATAAGGCTAACCCTAACTACCAAAGACTACTCACAAAATTTTCCAAAATAGAAAATCCAAAAACTACTTCTCACAAAACTTTCATCTGAAAACAAAGCTAATATTAATACTACACATAATGTTTTCGTTCTTGGCGAAACCGGGTTGAACTCGGGTCCTGAGTTCAATCGCTTGCCAGGGAAGCAATTATTCTACTGAGCTATCTCCCCAGCCCAGTGACTTCAGTTTTGAGACAGCACAGAATCAGACTGTGAGGTTCACTTCAAATTCTGTCAATAAATATCTGGGCAAGTCATAGCTGTAGGTGTGAGGGATGGATGAGGTCATCATAAATCGAAACAGCCCCTGCACAAGCAGTCCACAGCTGTGCACAGTAACTACAGGCTGAATGAATAAATAGGTGTAGCTGTTATGTAAAGAAACTGGACATTTCTGAATCTGATAAAAGATTTACTAGCACATGAAGAACCCTGCAGCTTTATGTGAGACCCTTCTCCCTGCCTCAAAGTAGGGGAAGCAGCTATGTGGTGTTTTTAAAAGCAGCACAGACAGTAAGCTCCTTGTCTGCTGCTTATGCCTCGTCAGTACTCTCCTGTTGGCTACTGGTCTAGGGAAAGGACGATAAAATCTAGCATGTTTCTTAAACTCACCTTCGAGCTAGGGCTTGTTTCTACTTGAAGATGAGGATATAAGTTAAATACTAGTCTGTAGAAATAGAAAGTGAATCAACTCAACCATCACAATTCATTTCTGCTTTCCTTTCCCCACTTTTCATTATTTTTTCATTTTGCCCTTTCCCACACATTTTTGTAAGGTTATCACAGATACCTCTACCAAATTATGGACCTATTTCTCTTCAGTGAAATAATTAAACATATCTTGAGCATTCAGCTTATCATAGCTACTTCTGTAGCACTTGCATTCATTCTTTCCTGAATTGTAAGAAATCTAAAAATTTAAGAATGGGCTGGAGAGATGGCTCAGTGGTCTAAAGTACCTACTTGAAACAAGCTTAGCAAAGCACAGGGACCGCGGTTCAATCCCCCAGCACCACATGCCAGCCAGCCCCGCCCCCTGGTGGGCTGAGCTGGCC
>NW_004524615.1:12694318-12719457 GCF_000260255.1 Octodon degus
GGGACCGCGGTTCAATCCCCCAGCACCACATGCCAGCCAGCCCCGCCCCCTGGTGGGCTGAGCTGGCCACACACACACACACACACACGCACACACAATGTAAAAATAAATAAATAATTTTAAAAAAATTAAAAAAAAATAAATAAAATTTAAGAATTTTTGTTTTGAAAAAAAAAAAAAAAAGAATTATTGCTCTGAAACATGCTAGCTACATGTGGTGGTGCATGCTTGTAATCCCAGCACTCAAAAAATTAAGGCAAGAAGATGAAAAGTTTGAGACCAGCTTGGACTACATAGTGAGACTCTGCCTTAAAAAAAAAAAAAATAAACAAGTAACAACCACATAACAACAACAAAAAAACCACTCTAAGGAATGTGAAGTAAAGATAACTTTAACAGAGCTATTTCCAAAGTATTATAAGAATGAGAGCCTCCTAATATAGCACTAAAATGTTAAAAAAAACTGGGGATAAGATGTGAGACCACTAGAAAGTTTAGGTGCTTTAATAACAAATTTTAGGCTGAATTATGTAAAAGTATGCCACAGACATCATGATATTCTTTCCTAAAAATACAAATACATACACATTTATAAATAAATACACATTCACAGATGAAACAATATGGAAATGTGTAAGCAAGGTGACTTCAAGTGATCCGAGTGATCATTATACTAGTCTCTCAACTTTGTTGGATTTTGAAAATTATCAAAATTAAAAGCAGAGGGCCAGGGAGATGGCTCAGTAGAATAAGCATTTCCCTGGCAAGCGCAAGGGCCTGAGTTCAATCCCCGGTTCAAAAAAACAAAACAAAACAAAACAAAATTAAAAGTGGGAAAAGGTGAAGAGTAGCCCATAATCTTGAAAGTAGACCAAAAGCTTTAAAATTGACAGTAGATGATAAATTTATATAAAACAAGAGAAGTCAAAAGAAACTAAGAAATGATGAGTAAAATGTAGGGTTGAAAGACATTCTAGGGGCAAAAATAATGATCTTAAAAGAAGTCAACTTATTAAATGAGGGAAAACATTAGAATCTGCAGATGTGAAAACCAGAAAACACAGATAACAACAAACCCTGAAGATAGAACAAATTCATTCATCCAACACATGTATTTAAAACCCACAACGCCCTACCACACATAGCAGTGTGAGTGATAAAGTAATATAAACTCATTAACACTTGCTCACAAAGAATTTATAATCCAGATGGAGAGACAAGACATACATTCTAGAAAGCTTTTTAAAAAGTGATAATGTTGGGGCTGGTGAGATGGCTCAGTAGTCTAAAGCACCTACTTAGAACAAGCTTAGCAAAGCACAGGGACCGTGGTTCAATCCCCCAGCACCACATGCCAGCCAGCCCCGCCCCCTGGTGGGCTGAGCTGGCCACACACACACACACACACACACAAATAAATAATTAAAAAAAAATTTTTTTTAAAGTGATAATGTTATTTATATGTTCTTGGGATAACTACAGAATTTCAATGGGATTTACTTATTATTAAAATAGCAAGTGCAATGAGAGTGATATCTGATTTAAGGTCAATTTCTGCTTCAAACGTCTTTGTTTCCCACTGAAAGATTAACTCCATCTACTTTTGGACATTTGCCCGAAAAGAAACAGCCAACTGAGTTACATCACTAATGTAACTAGAGATTTAAAGGTTATTTGCTTTATATTCCTATTTCCAAACTGTCTCCACCTAGCTTATTACAAGTACAGTTTGGATGATATTAAGCAGTTTAAGGAAGTTACTGAGTAGTAAATCACACAGACAAAGCAATGCCAATTATTTAAGCCAATTACAATCTGGAACTAAGAAATCGTTAAGAAAAAAGTTTTATTTACTTTAGTGCCTTACAGTCTCATAACTCCTTTTCCTGAAGGTACTTTTTTATTTGTAGTCTAAATTAACCTAATTTCCATCCAATCAGGTTGTGGCAGTGTACTTTACTGCTTTAAGGCACAGGGCCTTGCCATAGGATTGTGGCTTTCCTATATCTTTATTCCATTTTCTGATTTACTCTTGCCTTACCCCACTACCATGAGATCTATACCACCACACCTACAACTAGATTTTCAAGTGAGAAAGGAACCTCAGTGAAGAAATTTGACTTCATAAAAGATGAAAGTGAATGACCAGTTGGTCACGAAAGGAAGTAAGATATGAAGGCACACCCATATAAAAAGGGAAAGCTATGGAAGTTTCAATGGCTAAATTACAAAAGTCTACAGTGGGAAAATTCTAAAAGGCAGTTTTAACTTAGACACAGGAAAAAAAAAAATTCCAAAAAGAATTTTTATTGTAGCTCACAAATGGATGTTCACGAGTTCTATGAACTCAACAATGCCAAGATTTTGATCTCCTATATAACTGAGGCTTTTTCTAAGCCTCTAAAAATGAAATTTCAACTTTGGAGTACATCAAAGAATGTAATACATGACTACTTAAAATTTAATTACAGGGGCTGGGGAGACGGCTCAGTAGAATAAGCGCTTGCCTGACAAGCACAAGGGCCCAAGTTCAATCCCCAGTTCCACACACACACACACACAAAATTTAATTACTTAAGTACAGCTTTCTGTTGATTACTGCCATTAATGCCCCAAGGCCAGGATGCTAAGTGGTCAAGGTTCTCTGAAGGGAGGGTAAGAAGCAGTGAAACAGCACATACGGGTTAGGCACACAGCACCCCAAAGTGGAGAAGAGCCCAGGCTTTGAGGGCTGGAGATAAAGCTCAGTGACAAAGCATTTGCCTACCATTCATTCCTGAGGCTCTGGGTTCAATCTCTACCACTGCAAAAAAGAAAAAGTAAAAAAAGAAGCCTGGGCTTTGGAACCACATTTCTGGGCTTGTTTGCATCCTGGCTTCACTTTTACTAGCTACGTTTGCTTAAGATTGTAATGAAATCTTACTGAGCTTCTGTATCCACATCTAACAAGAGTAGTTGTTGAAAAGATAAAGGTGGGGCTGGAGCTAGAGCTCAGTGGAGTAAGTGCTTGCCTGGCAAGCCCAAGGTCCTGAGTCTGATCCCAGGTACCACCAAAAAAAAAAAAAAAAAAAAAAAAAAAAAAAAAAAGAAAAGCTAAAGGTGCTATCTACTTGGAATACACAAAGCACACAAATTGTGGTTCTAAGACTCTTTTTTAGTGCAGGGTAATAAACAGGTTTGAAAAGTGAAGAGTTAGCTGGACATGGTGGTGCACACCTGTAATCCCAGCACTTGGGAAGCTGAGGCAGGAGGATCGCTGCCAGTTGAAGGCAAGCTTGTGCTACAAAGTGAATTCAATGCCAGCCTGAAGTGCATAGTCAGATTCTGTTTCATGAAAAAAAAAAAAAAAAAAAAAAGGAAAAGTAAAGAGTTAAGCCTTTCAAAGCCTTTGGAGTATAGTTAGCTAATTTTAATGGCAACAATCTTGCACAAAATAAGCACAGTTAACTGCAAAACTTGTTGAGATACCATGGTGACAGAAAACCCAGGGAAGAATGGGGAAACAGAAGCCTGGGAAACTGGACTGTAAAGCTAACAGAGCAAGACCATTGCCTGCAGAATGTAGGTGTGTCTGTGTTTTTGTGCTATGAGTGGTAGATGAGGAACAAAGGCCCATGATTTTGTTTCAGGTATCCAGTTACACACTCTTAGTAAGAAAAACACTGTTGGAAAGTATTAAGATAAAACTGATTCTCGCCTGAGTTCAATCCCTGGTTCCGGAAAAAAAAAAAAAAAAAAAAAGATAAAACTGATTCTCTCCAAAGCCAGTTTTCAAATTAGAAATTCTATCAATAACACCCACACATTGGTTAAGTCTCCAGAAGTTAAGAATCAATGCTTTCATTCTAGAGAAAACTACGAGAGTGAGAAAATAGATGTTAATATTTATCACTTATACCAACTAGTATACATATAAATCAAAGCAGTTTTTACTTCAAAATCTTCAAACTATTTCCATGCTCAAATTAAAACTGGCTTAGAAAAATTCATTCTGCATCTTTTCAGAGCAATACCACAGGCTGTTTTCTGAAGCTTGATTCATTCTGTATTAAAGGCAACTGCTCCTAAAAATAACACATAATTTATAAAAAGCTTCTAAAAATACCAATAAAAGGAGTTTAAAAGTATGACTCTGAGTAAGCTTCCTTTTTATCAAAAAGTTGCTAAACTAATTCAATTAAACTTTTGCGGGGAGGTTACCATTAGGGGATAGTATATTATTTTTCCTTCCAGCATGGGAAAGAAAATTTTAATCTTTCATCTAAGAATATGATCTATATACCAAACAGCAAAATCAAGGCAGATGCATTGGAGAGCTAATGTTATCTTTAGCTCTTAGCTTTGAATTCATGTTGAGGAGCCAATAATTACTTGAAAAGTTAAAAGCAGCACAGGTAAATACTAATTTTCACAATGCCACTTACACACGCTCAGACCTGGTCTAGTCAAAGCAATTGAAATAGTCAAAACTGTGACAGACCAAATGAGAACTGCACACTCCATGCAACGCTATTCACTTACGGCCTTTATTCAACTTACTAGTCACATATTGTCTTCATTTTTAGAAGAAAAACATGCTATAGGAAAGGAATCCCACAACACAATCCTTCATTAGTGTAGTTTTAAAAACAAAATAAGGCAAATAAAAGAAAAAATAGACAAAGAAGCCTCAACAGCAATGAAAGTAATATATCTAAAATGTTTTAAGTATCATCACATAGCTATTGATAAAAATTAAAACACTACACTGATATTGTATCATTTAGCCACAGGCACTGTAAATCATATTGTTTTCTTAAAGGAAACCTGGCAATATTAAAACAGAACTATAAAACTGCTTCTCTTGACTTAGTAATTTTATATTTGGGAATATGCAAATTAACTCCTGATAAATACATACTAATGAAGTTATTTATAATAGAGAAAATGAACTAATCTAAATGCCCTACAAACATGAAATGGTCAAGCAAATCAGACAGTACAGTAATAAAAATGATACTGTCTTAAAATGTATTCACAGGAAATGATAGTTTAAAAAAAAAAAAAAGCAGGGCCGGGGAGATGGCTTACTGGAATAGGTGCTTCCCTGACAAGCACAAGGGCCTGTGTTCAATTCCCAGTTCCGCAAAAAAAAAAAAAAAAAAAATTCATAGCTGGGTGTGGTGGCACATATTGGTAATCCCAACACTTAGGAGGCTGAGCAAGGAGGACTGCCTCAAATGCCAGGTCAGCCTGTGCTATAGAGTTAGACCCTGTTTCAACCTCTTCCTCCCCACAAAAAGCTACAGAAATAGTTATAGTATTTATGAAGGCCAAGATCCTAAATCAGAAGTTAGAGCAATGTAAATCAAGTATGGTGGTGCATGCTTGTAATCCCTTTACTATGTGAGAGTAAGGCAGGAGGATCACAAGTTTGAGTCCACCATCAACAACTTAAGTGATTTAGTAAAATCCTGTCTCAAAAAATAATTTAAAAAGTTCTGAGAATGTAGATCAAAACGAAAGCCCTGCAATCAACCCCCAGTACCACCAAAAAATAAAGATTAAAAAATAAAGGCAATATAAATAGAATTTTATGATCCCTGGATTCTTGTTTCTCTGACAGTAAATAAGACATAAAATAATTTTAAGGTGACAAAATGACTGAATTGTCAAGGTTCTACTTTTGGTTGTGGAGAGCGCTGCACTCAGGACCGTTCAATGTGCTAGCCATGTACTCTATCACATAGCCTCATCCCTTCTGGGTTTTTCTGATTGTCTCTTAAAATACATTCGGCCCACTCCTTGGTACCAGGAATCGAACTCATGACCTTGCCCTTGCCAAACAGGTTCTTGTGCTGCGGAGCTATATGCCTGGCTCAAAATACACACTTAACTAAAAAATGCAGGACACAGACTTTATAGTAAATATAATGACTATATTGTATTACACAAACTACATTTATGAAGATGTTTCTTTCATCCCTAATATAACAATGACAGACTGTTCTTTTCCTCCAAGAAATGTAAAATATTTCTCAAAATGAATAGATGAACAAATATGATTACCCCTATCTTACAGCTAAAAAAATGAATGGAAATCTATCAATAACCTGCCCAATTCCCTAAGACTACTTTTGGAAATAACTTTTTCCATTCCATACCTTCTACTTCCAATTTTTAAAAGTCTCTACTGCTTTTCTGAATAATGAATACAAGACTATCTCCCTTAAGAAATATGGAATGGATGAGAATAAACTATTGTCACCACTCTGACGGAAGTAATAAAAATTTAAATTGCTTACTGTTACTTATAGCATCTCCACTGAGAGTAAAGAGAAGAAATGGAAACATTTAAATTTTCTACACCAGTTAGTCAAGCTTTAGGGGGAAAGCGCTAAAAGTACATACTCCTCCTCTTCCGAGAGTTATTTCGATTGGCCAAGATGTGAAAGCTAGCAATGAACATGAAATCTAAACAAACAGGTCTGCCTTGTCTGTTTCATCCTCAGACCTACCAAAATTAAAATTCCCAAAGCATGTCCCCAAATTAACAACAACAGCAAACTAAAACGCGGCCATGTGAGAAAACAAAAATCAACTATGTGGCTGGTAATCTGTAAATTTCCCTCATCCTCATTTTCTGAACACCGCCCCCCCCAAGTCAGTTCTCTGCTGCTTTCCCTGAAAACCTCAATCCACAGAGGTTTCCTCCTTTTTAAGAGCACTCCGAACATAAATCTTTTATAATATATCTGATTTCATGCATCTGCTCATAAGCTTATGCCCCTTTTGTTGACGTTCCTAGGGGAAAAGCCCTTGGTTGGGAGGTGGGGCAATAATTCAACCAAAAGCCTCAAAAATAAATGAGATGGGGGAAGAGAAGTAAAAAGATGTATTATGTGCATGTACTAACGCCCCACCATGAATGCCATCATTATGTACTGCAAACACACACTAATAAAAATAAAAACTTGGAAAGGAGAGCTTCTTGTGCTGCATGGTATGAGTGAAGGACTAAAATATGCACTATTGACTTGGGTAAGCCTCCTATGATCCTTAGGTATTTTTACAGATACAAGGTTTTTGTTTTGTTTTGCAGCACCACGGATCCAACTCAGGACCTTGTGCTCGCCAGGCAGGTGCTTGAGTCGCTGAGCTACACCCTCATCCCTGAGATACAAGTTTTTACCAAATGTATCAACATGTCACTCAGGACAGCTGATAAACACAAATGCAAAATGCAATTAAAAGGTTCATAGCTTCTTTAACGCCTTAAAATAACCTCAAAATTCACAGCTATAGTAAAGTTAGCAGTAATAAAATAAACACTAGCTTAAAAAAAAACTCAAACAGTAAAGAATTCTATTTATAGGTTGTAAAAGTTGGCTGAACGATTATTTGAACTGTTAAAATTATTAATGGTTTCAAAGAGATCTTCATCTCCCACGATGTTTTAACAACTTAAAATAACTGCGTGTCCCATCTTCACCTAATAACCTAAAAGCCAGCTGCTTTCGTCTCTTTCACCAACAGTTAAACTGAAAACCCTAAGTGTGAATATCCTACGGGGTCAACGTTAAGACTTGGCCTAAAAAAACCATCAGTTTCTCCCTCCGACTCCTTGTGTTTAAAACAAATCTCTGTGAAATTAAATAAGGGGATCTCATATTTTTATATATTTTTTAACACTTAAAAGGATAGAGGGGCCGGGGAGATGGCTCAGTAAAATAAGCGCTTCCCTGGCAAGCGCAAGGGCCTGAGTTCAATCCCCGGTTCCGCCAAAAAATAAAAATAAAGGACAGAAATTGTGTGCCGTTATTACAGCAATTCTCCTTAATGTACAGTATGCAGTTCTGAGTGTTAGACTACACAAATAAGTAATCAACGGCTAGCCATAAAACTGGATATCAAAGTCCTAAAAAAGTACAAGCTCTCACAACCAACCAGGAAATTTAAAAAAAAAAAAAAAAAAAAAAAGGACCACCATGAAACAGAAGGCAATGAAGTAAAAAGTTATTGTAAACTGTGAGCTGGCAGTTGCCTCAAAAGGGCACGTCGGTGTGCGAGAGACGCGGCTGCAGCTGCGCTCCGCCAGCCCCTTCCTCCCGGTCCCCGCTGGGGACGTGAGCGAGCGCAGCCGCTCTCGCGACCCGCCTGGCAGCGCGAGGCGAGCCTGGGGGCTCAGGACCGAGACTTCCACGCCGACCCCAGCAAGGCCCGTCCGCGCACACCTCCCCCGAGCCCGGCCCAGAGCGGGCGCCCCGGGGGCCGCTCGACCCCACCCACAGCTACGCCCCCTTCCCCGCGCCCCCACCAGGGCAGTCCAGAGCCCCCGAAGCGGGAACACTTCCCCTTTCCACAGGCGCCCCGCGGGCCCGCCAGGCCGCACCCACCTTGCACTCGTCACTCTTCTTTTCATCTTCACAGAAGTTGACCGGCGCCAGCCCGGGCAGGTAGAAGGCGCTTCCCCGGCGCGGGCCCGGGGCCGCCCCCAGCAGGAGCAGCGACAGCAGTAACAGCCGCGGCCCCCGAGGTGGAGACGACGCCGGCTGCCTGGCGCTCATGACGGCTGCTTCGGGGAAAGGGAAACCGAGCCTAGGGGGTGAAAAGGGGAGGAGGGGCGGGGAGGCTCGGCGACGACGAGGAGGCCGCTAGTGGTGAAGGAGGCCAGCCCCACGACGGCTTAGTTCCGGTAGCGCTAGGAGACACAGCGGGCCCTGCAACAGAAACCAAGCCGGACCTCGAAGGAGCATGCGCAACGCTCTCTGCACATGCTCCGTGAGAGCGCCGCCAGCGCAGAGAGGAGTTTCCGGGAGGAGCGTGGACGAGATCCACTTTCCGGGTTTTCACCGCGCCCGCCGGAGTGTAGTTCCGGCTTTGGCGTTCGGACTCCAGGTTCCGCCGTAGAGCTCTCGTGGCGCGCTCTCCATTCGTGGCTGTCCTGATTGCCCATAAACATCATTTGGCTCCTTGACCACGCCAACCCCTCGTACAAAGCAGATGCTCCAGAAAGTAATAGCTGCTGGAGGCGGAGGTGGTGACGGGGAGGAAAAGTTGGAGGGACACCTGGTTGGGAACAGGATAAGGAAACGAATGGGAAGGAGCTGTCTGTCCCCTGCAAAGACAAGTACTCAGGTGTACACGGACTTCCCAAGCATCGGCCATGGTGATGCAGTGTGTGTGAGACAGAGATCATGTGCACAAAATAAAGCGTTAAGGAAGATGGAAATCGAGGTAGCAGAAAATTAGGTGAACGGAAGGAAGTGTAGACATTTCTTTGAAGGGGAGACAGACACTCCCGAGAGCTCATTGAAGAAAGTAGTTGTGGTGAAATAGGGTATGATTACCCTGGGGCGAGACACTCACTTTTCCCACCGATTAAGTCATAAGATTCCCCGTGTTTATAGATGTGCTTGCGTGCGACTGGGTGCTGCATTTTCTGAGTATTTTTCAGAACTTTACTTTTTAGTGACAGAACAAAGCTATTTCAATTCAGCTTTAAGAGGTCAACCAAGTATTTAGGAAAAAAATGTCTGGGGGGCAGATTTTTGGGAGCGGGGTTGTAGTTCAAAACTGGGCAAGTTCAGGAAACAGTTCGGAGGCCCATAAACTGCTATCCTAAATTCTGTGTTTCACATTTTCCCCAAGGAAGTGCTCTTTCACTAAATGTGGAAGAGTCTAACATTCTGCTTAAAAGTTTAAGAACCACTCACTGAAGATACTGGGCCAGTAAAAGATGAAATTTTGGCCTGCAAAGCTAAGGTGCAACGACGGAGCTCCAGCTGAGGACCACCACTAACTAGTTAGGTGGCCTGCACACATTAATGGAGTCCTGGGAAACAGCGAAAAAAGAACGTCTTCCCTACAACCGTTGTGGAGGTTAAATAAAAAATACATGGAACACGCTTCTTGGCTCAGAGGAATGGTGGCCGTTTTTATGTAACTAAAGATCAGGGCACAGGAATGGCTTTTCCTCACAGGACCCTCCCTCAAATCAACAATTTCTCTAGGCTAGAGAAAGAACTTGTGATGGCCTGTATTTGACAATAATGGAAATTTCTAATATAATGAGTGACCATTCTCTCAAAAAAATAAAAGGGAGGATTAACACTTTTGTTCACCTGTTTTTCTAGTCATTAAAACTTAGCCGTCACCCCTTTTTTCTTCCCCGCTTTTCCTTACCTCTACCTGCTGCCCACCTGTTTCTCAAGCCCAAACTGGGGACAAGGACTAAAATGTTCATTTCCTCATTCCCCATATTATTGTTCAGCAAGCACTGTTCGCTGGGCAACTATAGACTAATCCCACAGCTACCAGTCCACGCCAAAACTTTCTTAGACCTACACTCACGGCTTCAGCTTTCACTCCTGCTGAGCGTTCTTATACTGCCTTGGCACTCCTCAATTTGACTCTCCTGCTGAAGTCTTGGCGCCCCACGGATCTGTATTTACCACTATCCGGAATGATCATGTTTATCTACGCAGTCCTAGTTCTCATTATAAACAAAATGAAGTCAAGGGCCTGGTCTCTCCATCCCACACTTCTCCATCTCTAGAGCCTGCAGAAACAAGGAGAAAGGCAGCACCTGCCCAGAGCTCGCCATAACATAGAGATCTGAATTTGGAGTCGCAGGCTTTCAGTGCTGAAATACATTTGCCATTTTCCAGATGCATTTAACCTTCCTTTTTCACAGAGAAAGGAGAGTGACTTCTCAATGACCAGAATACCCCTTAGGGCTAAATCCACTGCGATCTGGGGTATATGGGGGTGGGAGTTGGGGGGATAGGTCCCCATACGTCTTTACTTCAGACCCGCCGCTCCCTGAATAACCCGGGTTCAGTTTTAGAAAAAAAACCCGGAGAGATGGAGTCTTGATTAATGAAAATGACCTCCAGAAACCAGACAGCGGGCTCGCTGCCTTTGCGGATCGCTCATGCGCACTGCCAGCCTGCGGCACCTTGCCAACTTCTACACCGACACGTCAGCCGCTCCGCCGGATTCCGGTGGGAGGGGCCGGGGGCGGGGCTTGGCGTCGGAGGCCGCGACACCCTGCTTCCGGATCCGGCCTCTCCTGCCACGCCCCTCCCGGCCGGTTCCCCTGGTTACCGGGAGCTGGGGCGTGGCAGGATAAAGACCTCCCAGCCCTTCTCGCGGACTGCGGACGCCTTGGTTTTGGACACCTGGGATGGCATTATAGGCCGTTGTGTAAAGGCATTATATGGAGAAAAGCATAAATAAGAGCGGAGACTAGTTCCAAACTAGGAAGAAGAGTTTCCCTTGCATTTTCCTCTTGTGACGCTCCTTCAAGCACAGACCCTTCTGGCTAGACCGTAAAACTGAAGGGATATGATTTTCTCCTTTCCTTTGCTTCCGATTGCATTTGTCGACTCAGATTTAAAACTAATAATGTGGCGTCGTCACCTCAAGAGACAGACTATAGAACAGTGGTTACAAAGGGGGTGGGGTGTTATTGTTTAATGGTATAATCACTTCAGTATGGAATGGTTAAAAAATTCTAAAGATACTGGCGATGTACTAATCTCGCTGAATTTAAAAATAATTGAAATGGAAAGCTATACTAGGTATATTTTACAGCAATACAAACGTATGGTGTTTGTTTCTTCCGTTTTTCTCTCCCAACGTAATTTAGATATCCTGTTTTGCACAACTGCCATATAGGATTGACTTAGCAAATAAAAAAAGATTCCAGTTACACTTTAATTTCAGATGATAAGTGGATAATTTTTAGTGTATATTCCCCATATTTCATGACGTACATTTATATTTATCTGATACAAATTTTGTCAAGTTGAAATTATTAGGGGAGCTGCTTCTATTTACAGGAAGTGTACTCTACTAGAGGAATACCTAACTGAATGAGAGACATCAAGATTTTCTATTTGAAACTGTCTCATTGCTATCTATTTATCAATAAAACTTAAAAAAAATAAAATTAAATTTAAAAAAAGATTTTCTAGAAAGAAAAAAATAATAAACACTGCATTTTCCACAAATATCCTAAACAACAAAAGTCATAATCATTGAAGGGCATAAGAATATGATACGTCAAAATATGACCTGTTGGCTTAAGGATTATTTGGAAATGAAGGCAATTGAGAGATAATTACCATAGGAAGAGCTCTCTGAATTCCTCCTTTCTGCCTAAAGCAGAGAATGAATTCATCTTTATTAAAACAGTAATAAGTTGGACATGATGGTGCATGCCTGTAATCCCAGCAATTGAAAGGCTGATGGAGGAGGATTGTCATGAGTTCAAGGCCAGCCTGGGCTACATAACAAGATCCTGTCTCAAAAAAAAATTTTTTAGAGGCTGGTGAGATGGCTCAGTGGTCTAAAGCACCTACTTAGAAAAAGCTTAGCAAAGCACAGAGACCGCGGTTCAATCCCCCAGCACCACATGCCAGCCAGCCCCGCCCCC
Source organism: Octodon degus (assembly GCF_000260255.1). Taxonomy (NCBI): domain Eukaryota; kingdom Metazoa; phylum Chordata; class Mammalia; order Rodentia; family Octodontidae; genus Octodon; species Octodon degus. Next base: position 12,706,740 of record NW_004524615.1, read on the forward strand.
TGGTGGGCTGAACTGGCCACACACACACACACACACACACACACATAAGTAAAAAAAAAAACTTTTTTAAAAATAGATTAAAAACAGGAGTAGCAAGCAGAACAGGGATTATTTGGCCAATATGACCAGAAAACTCCTATGACAGAGTCCTGAGGTAACATCAACATGATCTGCATAACAAATCTTAATAAATAGCATTTGCCTACCAACCTTTCTTAGCAGCTTCTCACAATTTACTGTCCTTGGAACTTAAACATCTTTGCCTGGCTTAATAACTGATTCACAATGTATTGCCTTTTGTTAAAATGGTATATAACAGTGGTGGTGCCCTTACAGCACACAGGCCACAGTAGGCTTTGTACCACTGAAAGCTCTATTACTATCTTTTTCCTTGTTTGTTTTTGAGACAAGGTGTCACTCTTTAGTCCAGGCTTGTCTTGAATTCATTATGTAGCCTGGGCTGGCCTCAAACTCACAGCAATCCTTCTGCCTCAGTGTTCCCAGGGCTGGGATTACAGGCATGTGACACAACACCTCCAGGGTTTTTTGTTTTTTTTTTTACTCTAAGACAAAAGATGTTAATGTATGGGTGGTTTTATATAAACTAAACCTCAGTATTCAGATTTAATTGCAGTGTTGTCACTTTGCAACAAATGAATGAGTTTTGGGTTGGAGTTTGAGCATTGAGTTTCTAAAAGGTCACCATCCGTACTGTAAAGTATAACTACTTCTTTGGGTTTTTATTTCTTTTATTTTATTTCATAAAATATGGGTATAATTTGCCCCCCTCTCCCCTGTTTCTCAATGTAATTAACAGGCCTCAAGTACACAACATAAGAGAGTAAAGGAAAAATGTTCCTCACCTGCACTACAATTTAGAAATAAAACTTGCCCTGAATACTAAGCTAAAAACACAACTCATAGAGGTTAGTGGCAATCTATGAGAGATCTTCAATTTTAAGAAAATGAAAGATGCCCAAATAGTACTTGCTTTACAAGCCAAGGAAGGAATTATTTGACCAACAGTACCTAGAAAAATGAAAGCCACAGCAAACCAAAAGAGTATCATTACAGGAAGACAATGGTGGAGCTCTGAGATTGAGAAATATATATTTCTTAATTTTGTTTGGTCTGAATTTATTCCCTCTTGCCAACTGTTTTAAATTTATCTGGCCTGAAGTTTTTTTATTGAGAGAGAACTTTTCTCTGCTGGACTCAAGTAGGTTTCCTCTGGGATTATTATTGTTTTAATAACTTTATTGAAATATAATTTACATACCATATGATTCATTCCCTTTAACTATTCAGCTCCATGATTTTTAATAAATTTACAGTTGGGTAGCAAACAGCCTATTCAGTTTTAGAATATTTCCCTCACTCAATAAGATTCCTCATACTCTGACATCTAGTCTTCTATGTTCAATTCCAGGAAATCACTTATACATTTTCTTTTATTTATTTTTTTCACATATATTTTCTGTCTCCATAAATTTGGTTTTTTACTCACTATTCTGGGGTTATACAGTACTTTTTTATACGTTAATAAGTAATTTGATTTACTCTTCCATTCCAATGTCTGCAGATAAAATGAACTCATAGCAAGGAGATAGGTTTGGGTTTTTTGTTTGCTTTTGTTTTTTGTCTCATGACAAGTAGTTTGCCTCTGGTTGTTCAATTGTCCTGAATCATTCTCTTGGTTAACTTTCTCTCATTGCTGAGACAAGATACTCAACACCTTTAAAGGGGAAAGGGTTTATTTAGCTCAGCTTATAGAGGTATCAATCCATAACCAGCTGACTCAAAGGCAGGGTAGCACATGGCAGAAGGGCAACTGCTCATGGGGGTTGAAGATACCAAAAGCCACAAGAGAGGGGCAGGAGAGAAAGAGAAACCTCTTTCTATCCCTTATATTGTATACAAGCTACCTGCCCTAGGGTGAATGGATGACGCACTCACACCCTAATCCCATATTGGACCTTGAATCAGTCACAAACTCTAGACTCATCTATCTCTGAAAAAGCCTAAGACTATCTGAGGCTTTGTGGGAGTGAGGGGAATCTAGACACAAACCATAATAATTCTCCAAGGTCAATGTGCTCCACATAAAGATCATCGGGAAACACCTGTAGTTAGATTTTCCCCCCTCTTTTCAAAGGAAAATGCACACCATTGAAGAATCACAGGGCATCTCAGTAAAAAGGTATGACAAATGAACTTACAGGATTCTAGCTATGTCTGCTGGTTGGCAGGAGTTAAAGAAATAATTTTCCTCTGCAGTGGATACTCTCAGGAAACAGCAGTAATTCTTAGAGTTTTCACTGCCTCACTTATGACATGACAAACATCTCTAAAAACTATCCCAATCCAAGATTGAGCTCTGTGACTTGGCCACTGGTAAATAAAAAGTCGTACCAAAAAGAAAGTTGGACTGGACTGGAGGGAAAGCTGATATTGGTGAAGAAGTGATTACCTTTGTCAGCTAACACATGAGTTGTTTGATCATTTGTTTGGACAATGTCCAGGTTTTTTTGTGTTGTTTAGATGTGATTACAGAGGATCCAGCTTTTGTCTTGATTCATCAAGGTTTCGGAGTGTCCTGTGATAGGGCTTTTGTGAAGAGGACTATGCCAAGGCCTGCTGGAAGGCCAGCTTCCCATGCCAGGGGCTCTGTGTGGCTTTCTCACCAAGATAATGCCATCCGGTAGCAACCAGTGAGCTGCTTTCTCCTCTGTGCAACTATGTAACTTTGCATTTTTGATCCTTCTACAAAAACATTAGAGCACTGAATAAACCCAAACAACCTCAGAGTGAGATAGTTTTTATAGATTTTTAAATGACTTACCCGTTAGCCTTTAAATGTACAGCAATATCAATAATGTTTCTTTTCTTTCTTCTATGATCATAGGAATCTTATTAATGCATTTTAGCAATATTTACAATGCATATATCTAACAGAGTTACTAGATATAGGAAAAATCAAAAGTCAAATTTTAAAAACATGACTAAATAAAAAATAAGCAAAAGAATAACCATATAAGAAGAGTAAATTATTACTGGTCAACAAAAATAAATGTATTCAATCTCATTATTCTCCAGGAGTCTGCAAATTAAAACCTCAATAAACTATTGCTATACAAAAGCAAACAGCTAAAATTTCAAAGTCTGGCAATACTAAATGCTGGCAAGTATATGAAACAACTAGAATGCTATACACTACCAGTGAGAGTATAAATTTGTAAAAAAAAAATTGCATGGCACTCAGATTCTATAACTCAGAAATTCTACTCCTACCTCTGAAAATCTCCTTATATTCACCAAAAGATATGCTTACCAAAAGTGCCACATCCAGGACAGCTCTTGAAGTTCTTTGGGGGAAGGATGGTGAAAGGATGGAAAAATGAACATAAGAGACAAAAGTTGAGGTCAGCAGGAGTCCTCTCTCTCCTAGTGGGAGGAAAAGAACTGCTCGATCACTGTAGGGTATTTATTTGGCAGGTTGTTGTTGTGAGACCTCACTTTGCCTCGCAACCCATTGCTTGGGTTATCTCTGGGCTTGGTGTTCTGTGGACTGCTTGTCCATAAGGATTTCCTCAGGAATTCTTTGTTCCTGGACAGGCCTTGCCTTACCCCTTCATGTATGATCAACTTCCAGCTTCAGCTACTCCCTGCATCTCCTCCTTTTTTGTTTTGTAGTTTTAAGTGATGAGTGTAGAGTTGAAGTTGAATGAGCTGAGATGGAGGATTCTTCAAACAACTTTCTTAAATTTGTACTTTTCTGCTGAATGTTCAAGACCAAATTAAAGTGAGATCTGCATTAATTAATTTTTTCTATCTGTCAAGGTCAATAAGTTTCTTTAGAAATTATTTTGGAACCATATATAACACCTCTTACTTCTTCTGTCAGTGTCAGCTATCTGGATAAGTCACAGTCATTGCTTGATTAAGTTGTCCTCTGTGAACGTTTGGGAAAGTTATCTTTCCTGGTGACCCTCCTTAGACATGCTATACATTCTTAATCGCACTCCCCTGTGGTCCCACAATCTCCTTGATTAGAAGATCAGCGACTAAGCTTAGTTATAAGATGTCGTAGACCTGAGTCTTCCAGAGAGCTAGGTCCAAAATATTATCTACAGTTTTACCCTTTCAAACTCTCTAATTTTTAGACTCCAAACTTCAGTTGTTGAATATCCAGAAGAGAAGATTAATGACAACATAATGTAATGGAAGTAGTAAGCTTAATATTACTACCTTATCTGAATATCAAACACTTTAGAGCATAACATGGAATCATTATTGTCTGCCTACCATGGAAGTCCTAGTATTTAAATACCCATAGAACATAATAAATAAGTTACATATTTTAAACAGAGTTAGAAATAAAAAAATCATGTATAACATTGCAATATTACAATCACGATGACATTTTTTAACACTTAAATTTTCATTTTGACATAACATAAAATGAAATCATCTCCATCTAATATATAAGAAACCTTTATCTAACTGGTTGACCCTAAATGAGATGTACTTCACATAAGTTTTCTGTTAAAGACAGAAGTCTGAATCTAAAAGAAGAGTCTCTTGCTAAAAGCAATCCCTGTTCCACACTTTGGAAGACTGGCACATCTGCAGACATGATGTGCCTTTACATGTACAGCAATATCAATAATGTTTCTTTTCTTTCTTCTATGACCATAAGAATCTTATTAATGCATATACATATAGAGGAAATCAGATCAGAAATAATCTGAGACTGGTGTGGTGGCACACTCCTGTAATCCCAGGTCTTAAGAGGCTGTAAACGGGCAGATCACTATGAGTCCGATCTAGTAGTGAGACCCTGAACACCCTGTAGAACCTTCCCTAAAAATACAGAAAAAGAAAGAATCTCTGAAGTAAAAAAAGAAATGACAACTATAATGAAAGAATTACTAAATGCTTCTAAAGAAGACACTGATAAAAAATAGAGGAGAATAGAAAAATGATGGAATCCTTAAATTAGCCATATAGGAAAGAAATAGAATGCATGAAGCACATTCAAAGAGATATACAGGAAATTAAAACCTCAACCACAAGCTGGCAAAACCCTTTGAATGAAAGTGAAAATAGACTTTCAGACCTTGAAGGCACCATTGCAACTAGTGAAAAAGTAATAAAAGATCTATTAAAAACAACTAGGATGTAGGAAAAACTAATTCAACATCTAAAAGATAATGCGGGGGCTGGGGAGATGGCTCAGTGGAATAAGCGCTTCCCTGGCAAGCACAAGGACCTGAGTTCAATCCCCAGTTCTGCCAGAACCCCCCACAAAAAACAGATAATGCAAAGATGAACAACATAAGACTAATAGGCATCAGTGAGAAAGAAGGAGTCAATACAAATGATATTTAAAAAATGTGGGCAGAAGTAATAGCAGAAAACTTCCCAAATATGGGGAAACAATATGACACTCAGGTAACCAAAGCAGATAGAACTCCGAATAACATCAACACAATCAAAAACACACCCAAACATGTGATAATCAAGATCCCAGAAATTCAGCCCTGGAACAGTATACTAAAAGACACTAGAGAAAAGAAACAGATCACATTTAAAGGAAAAACCATCAGGATAATGGCAGATTTCTCTTCAGAACCCATCAAATCAAGAAGAGCATGGAGCAAAGTACTGCAAGTCTTGCAAGAAAACAAATTCCAACCCAGACTGCTATTCCCTGCAAAACTCTCTTTCAAGTTTAATGGAGAATTGAAATACTTCCATGACAAAGAACAACTAAAGAATTTCATGATGACAAAGTCAATCATACACAGACTACTAAAAGCTATTCTTTTCTTAGAGAGGGATCAAAATGACCACAACTCCATGAATGAGAACAGAAAGAACCCACCAAATGGGGCAAACAATTAAACACATGAGAAAAAGAGGTATGCAACAGCAGGTAAATAACATGTCAAACATAAGTCAGTACATCTCAATAATAACCATTAATGTAAATGGACTCAATTCACCAATTAAAAGAAATAGACCGGCCTGGTGGATTAGGCAGCAAAATCCAACAATATGTTGTACAAGACTTCATCTATCAATTGGTTGGCTTATCTTCAAAGTTTTGTCCAGCTGGTAATCTCAGTAGTTCTATGATTTGTTCCTCAGGAACACAATTGTTTTCATGAATCATAAACAATGCTTTGTCCTGGGCTTATGGCTTATTGACTTAGAAATAAATATTCTGCAAGACTTGAATTCAGTGCAGATGTTGCCAAAGTCATTATCAATTTGAATGTAGGGAAATTAGAGAAATCGTATACTAAAAAAAAGAAAAGATATTCTATACTATACATCTTAGTTTTGGAATAAGTCTATAAAATAAACATGTATGTACATTGTTCTCAAATTCTGTAATTATTTTTTAAAAATTATTAAAATCACATTACCATTGTTAAATGATAGATTCTCTTCTAATTCTAGTGAAATATATAAGAAAACTTAGAAATCTTATTGGCAAATATACTTTTTCTGTTATGTTCTAGATATTTCTTTAAAATTGTTATTTAATTGATAGATCTTCATTTGGCCTCTGATCTGCTTCTTGATTTTGAATTTTTTTCTTTTTTTTGTATTCATGTGTAGGTTTGGATTTTGGTTATGTACCTTTTACTGTTCTTAATGTGAAAATATGTGCCCTTTTATTTATCATTCTTTTGTTTTCAACACTGCTGTGGTCTGAAATTTCACACTTACTATTATTTGTTAAATCCTAAAATCCTATGAGTAGGTTTCAGACCACTGTTCTTGATCCTTCATTTTGCTTTTTAATGCAATGAGACTTTTTGATATGTGACATGCACAACAATCTTATTGCTCTCTCTATGTCATCAATTGTACGAAAGTTATGAACATAATATATTGTTATTTTATATAAAAATAAAAATAAAATTTATAAAAAAATTTACTCTCAATGAATGAACAGTGTAGATGTATTACAATAATATATCTTAATCACATATGTGGGGTGTCTCCTATAAGACTGTGGGGATCATTGGGGCCGCATATTATTTATTTATTTATTTGTTTGTTTATTTATTTTTTTACTTTGGTGGAACTAGGGATTGAACTCAGGCCCTTGCCCTTGCCAGGCAAGTGCTTATTCTACTGAGCTAGCTCCCCGGCAGGGCCTCATATTAATGAACAAGAATGATTAATGTTAGTCCAGGCAGCTACTTTCTTATTCATCAGTTGGAGTCCTGCCCAATAATCTCTCCCAAGTCCAATGGTTTTTGTTTAATTATCTTGACAATTTCTCTGATGACCTTTGAGAAAACCAGATTTGGTATCATTTTGACCAGCTGTCAACCGAGGTGGAAGCATACTTTTAAATCTATAACCCAAAATGGTTGAGCTCAAATATAAAACAGCTGTTCATCAATATGACAAACAGACAAAGAAAGAAGTACACAGTTTAACACAGATTAGACAAACATCTTATAGAATCAGTGTGTTCAAGTATACTTTTGACAAAATTGGGTTATAGTAGCTCTTTTACAATTTTAGAAATTTATAACTATAGGGCCAGCCAAATAGCTCAGTGGATTAAAGGGCCTGCAAGCAGGTGCAGGGGCCGGGGAGTTCAATCCCAAGTCTGCTGTGCTGGCCCCGCCCCCGGGGCAAGCTGAGATGGCAATTGAGACTGGGCGTGGTGACTCATGCCTGTAACTCCAGCACTTCGGAGGCTGTAAACAGGTGGATTACTCCCAGTCTGATCTAGTAGTGAGCATTCTCTGGGAAAAAAAACCAAGCATACCCTATACCCCAAGTAAGTAGTGGACTGGGTCCCTTCCATTGTCCAATATGGTGATCTCTCTAAAGGACCCTTCCTAGTTTTTTTATTTTACCTGGTTGAATTGTCGCTTTGTTGTTGCAGTTTTATACTTAGCAGAATTTTAAAAAGTTAATAATGTATACTTACAGGTGAAGCCTATTATGAGATGTAAACTTTGTACAGAATAATTTCTCTTTTTGTTTATGTAATTGAATTCTGAGCATATAGTGAGGACTTTTAACAAGCTTTAGACCTTGAGGATTGTAAGGAATTCCCATTGTAAGGAAAATATAAAAAGTTGTATAAAACATTTAGAGCCACACTTTTGCATGATTGGCCATTGTCAATGTTACATGTAGAGAAAAAACCTGTATCCTGTATTTTGTATTTAGGTTCCTGGGACTCCCACCTCTGCTCCCACCTCACCAGTTTGGGATTATAAGTGAGTTCCCCTGCTGGCCTGATAGGAGAACAGTTTCCCCTTAGCCTCACCCTTTGGTACAAATGCTGGGTGGTGGTGACTGGGAGGGACTCAGTGCCTGCCTTGCCAAGGATGGGCTCCATTGCCTGTGCCCCCCTCCCCGAGGGACACAACAGTCACTGCTTCTGCAGTCATGGCTGCCAGGACGGTCTTGTGACACTCAGGCTCAATGGAGGGCACCAGCGAGGAGGATGAGGAGGTTTCTGACGTCTGAGTGGTGCCAAGAAGGGAGTGGAGAAAATATGGCTGAGGAGGAGATGCCCCAAAAGTCCCTGGCTGCCATGGGTCCTATAAGTAGGGAACCTATATGGAAGAAATTTCCCTTCCATGACAGATAACCCACCAGACTTAAACATACTTTAGCTATTTCTTTCCTGTCTCCCACCATTCCTTTCCTATCGGATTGAGCAAAGCCAGAGGGTTTAAGTTCTATGGGGAGGGGGCAGTGTTGCTCTGTGATCTTTTTCCTGCTCTGGACTCAATTTTATTTTATTTTTGTTATTATTATTATTATTATTATTATTATTATTGGTGGTGGTACCAGGGATCAGACTCAGGAGCTTGCGCTTGCCAGCCACGCACTTATTCCACTGAATTATTTCCCTGACTCCTTGGACTTGATTTTAAAATAGTGCTTGGAGCCAAAGCTTTTGTGGTTGTAAGACTACCTCTAATCACAAAGGGGAGCAGGTGCACAGGCTGCTGCTCCTGTGCTGTCTGCCAGAGGCCTTTCTGCTGGGTGTCCAAGTGCAGGTGACCAGAGTCCCTGGCCAGGGCAGCAACCCTTGCTCCTACCACTGCCACTGCTGCTGCCATCCCAAGGTGTGCTGCCCTGGCTTCTGCTCAGTTTTATAGCTACTACCACCAAAACCTGCAAGACATGAAGCACATGCATGTGGGCAGCAGGAAAAACCAGGGTGGCAGGGTCGCCTCTTGCCTTCCTGGCTCTGGGTGCTAGGCTCCCAGGTGGCACCATGTTAGTGGTCTGGGCTAGGTAGGGTGTGAGGGCGTGAAGCATCTGGGATGAGTCTGCCTCGGGCTTGAGCGCAGGGCCCTCTCTGCACCCAGCTAGTATCCTCCCTCCCACAGTACTGTGTTGCTATGCGGGCACCCTGATCTGCGCACAAATAAAAGAAATTTCCCTTCCACAGCAAATAATTCACCAGACCTAAACATACTTTAGCTGTTTCTTTCCTGTCTCCCATAGTTCCTTTCTTATCTGATTGAGCAAAGCCAGAGAGTTTAAGCTCTATGAGGAAGAGGGGCTCTGTGATCTTTTTCTTGCTCTGCACTTGATTTTAAAATAGTGTTCAGAGCCAAATCCTTTGTGGTTGTAAGACCATCTCTAATCAAAGTTCATAAAAGGAAAGTAAATACAGGAATCAAGAATACAATCGACATTTCTATATACATCTATATAAATCATTTCTATATACATCTATATAAATCATTTCTATATACATCTATATAAATCATTTCTATATATATGCTCTTTTAAAACTGCCCCATGTTTTACCCCGGATGATATCAGTACTCCTTTCTCCCTCTTGTTTCTTGTGAGCTCATTTATCTCTCTGGCTCTAGTACCTGTTTACCTCTCTGGCCTTAATGAACCTCTTTGCCCCAAGTTTTATACCTGATGATGTCAATATCAATATACTCCTTTGATGAATATTGATGCTATCAATGCAAAAGGGAGAAGTCCCTTTTTGCATACACAATTGAGTAGTGTCCCTCACCCACTATTTCTTCTTACCCCCGTCTGTGTTCAGGTACCATATGCCACATTCAGCTCTTGAAGTTCCTTAGAGGAAAGAGAGTGAGAGGATGGAAAAAGAAAGATGAGGGACAAAAGCTGAGGTCAGGTGGAGCCCTCTCTCTCCTGATAGGAGGAAAGGAACTGCTCAACCACTATAGGGTGTTTCTTTATACATTTGACAGGTTGGTGTCATATGACAACATTTTGTATAGCAATGGATTGTTTGGATTGTCTTGGAGCTTAGTGTTTTCAGAACTGAAGCAGTCTGTCCACATGGATTGCCTCAGGAATTCTTTGTTCCAGATAGGCCTTGCCTCAACCCTGCATGTATGATCAAACTCCATCTTTAGGCATTCACTACACAAAAGGGAATCCAAATGTCCATCCACAGCAGAATGGGTAAAGGAATTTTAGAACATAATAGAAAACTACACAGCAAAGGAATGAAGTACTATTAAATACAGAACATACCTGTATCATAAGCATGATATTAAGAGAAGTCAGACCACAAGAACAGTTGTATGATTGCTTTTACATAAAGTACAAAAGCAGGGAAAACTAATCTGTGCTGTAAGAAATGAAGACATCAGCTACATCTTGAGCAATTTGAAGGATTTATGAGCAGGAGGGCATGTGGCTTCCATAATGCTGTGATGTTTATATCTTGATATGAGGGGTATCTAACTACAGGCTCTTTGTAACAATTCATAAAGCTGCACACTTACCACCTGTACACCTTGTATATGTCTGTAGCATTTCAAAACTCTTTGTTGACAGATATATCATTCTTGTGCAAAAATTGATAATCACTGATTTTGGTAATTGGATGCATGAAATTAGGTTTCATTTTCTTGTTTTTTGTTTTTGAGACAGGGTCTTGTTTTGTAGTATAGTGTGGGCTTCAACTCACGGGGTAGCCCATGCTGGCTTCAAACTCTTGTTGATCCTCTTGCCTCAGCCAGCCTCTTGTGTGCTGGGTTTGTACATGTGCACCACCAGGCATGGCTTCATTCTACTTACCCATGAGCAATTAAAATTTAAATGATACACATATATGTATGGAGATACAAAGAAATCATCTAGAGAGTTGTTCACCTAACTTTTAATGTCTCAGGGAGTGAGATGCTGAGAACAATTTTCTTTTAGTTTAAGAGTAGATTTTGATTTGTACTACTGTGCAATGTTTCTAAGTGGAGAGTGGTGGAATTTAGAATTGCTGTAAGTATACAAGGTAATGGATAGGCCTTGCCTCAACCTTGCATGTATAATCAAACTCCATATTAATTAACTTGATTGTAGTCATCATTTCATAATATACAATCTCAAAATATGATGTTGTGTACCTTAAATATATATGATGTTATATGTCAATTATACCCAACAAAAACAATAAAAAGATATATGTATTTCCATGTTTGTGTATATAGATATGCATATATGTGTACCTATATAGGTATAAGTACATATTTGAGGGTTTTTTTTTCCTGCCAATCTATTCAAAAGTAAATATGTTTTCTTAGAGGCCAGAGCAGTACAAACACAGCCACATGATTCCTTTATACCATGATGGACTTGGAAATTAACATATAAGCTCAGGTGCTTAGATGGTATGGTATGAGCCAACCAAAGCAATATAGATTATGTGTCAAATGGCAAATGGAGAGAACATTTTCATGCATGTATAAATATAAATATATTGAATATATTTTTTGTATATTGTAGACACAGGCATAAAACATTTAAAAATTCAGACTATATGACAGTTTTTTTAATTAAAGGCCAAAACCTATTAAAATGAATTTTTTCCTTTTTCACAGTGCTGGGAATTGAATCCAGAGTCTTGCACATGCCAGACAAGAGCTTTACCACTAAGCCACATCTCCACCCTTTAAAATGAACTGTATCAAGAATTACAGTTTTTTTTTAATTTCATGGGAATATTTTAAATACACTAGAAATAAATGGGCTTTGCAGGCCATTCATAAGCTGCACCTGAGAGAAACGAATAAATCATTTTATATATTTTGCTTTGGACTCCTGGCTCACTATTGCTTTGAAACTGCTAAGTATGTCTAGATGCATGTCACTGAAATAAAATGTGGGGCAAGGTGTTCAGAAGAGCCCATGAAGCTCAAGGCCCGCTCAGGCAACTTGGTAACATAGTGAGCCTCTGTCTCAAACTTAGAAAGGGTGGGAGATGTAGCTCAGTGCAAGTCCCTGGGTTCAGTCCTCAGCACTAGAAAAAAACAGTCTGCAAAGAGAAGAGGACAATGGGCTCAAGTAGCAGCACTCTGTTGCACAGCCACAGACAGGAAGCGCGGCCTGTGATTGCTCTTAACGAACTGCTGGATGATCCAAAATACACACATTGCCCAAAGAAAAATATTTGAGAGTAATTTGGTGGTAGGATGTTTGACAATAAAAGCTAGACCACAGGATTTGGGCAGTATGGATTGAAGGTAAATACTTCCACAAGTCTTGGCACTGTCATGTTTGCCTTGAGGTCGGACTTTAGAACATAATACCCACACAGGACAAGCTTCACTGCTGTGCCCTGTTTAATGGCCACAGCTCCCAATAAATACCTGCTTAAAGCTTTGTTTCTTTTCTTTTTTGTCCTCTTCCTCCTTCTCTTTCCCTCTCCTCACCTCCCTCCCCC
>NW_004524615.1:12721472-12725139 GCF_000260255.1 Octodon degus
AGCTGGAACTTTATGTACTGCTGTCAGTAATGTAAAACAATATAATACAGTTCTTTATCATATATTTACCATACGATCCAGTAAAATACTTAAATACTTACATATGGCCCAGTAATTCCATTTGTAGGTACACATTTAACCCCTGAAAAAAAAAAAGAAAATTTAACTTTATATAAAAATTCACATACAAATTAAAGATCAAAACAAAAAAATTCATAATCACCTGGTCAGGGGTATAACTCAGCAGCTTGAGCACTTGACTGGCAAGCGCAAGGTCCTGAGTTTGATCCCTCGTACCATAAAAACAAACAAACAAACAAACAAACAAACAAACAATATATGTTTTTAATCTTCAAAATCAGAATGAACACAAATGTCTTTCATTGTAGAGATGGATACATTATAGTGCATTGTGCATTGGAACACTACTCAGCAACTGAAAAGGAACAAGCCATAGGTACACATCAACTTTGGATGATTCTGGTATACATTGTGTCAAAGCAGGCAGCCTTAGGATGTTACATTCTGTGATTTAATTTATGTGACACTTACATAACCCAAAATGGTAGTGACCAGAGGGGAGACCAGTAGACTCCAGGAATTAGATGTGACTATGAAAGCATAAAGAAGGAATTTTTTTGTGTGTAAGGATGTTAGGACTGTGACATATCCTGATTTTGTTGGGTGGGGTACATGTGTTACAAGCCATAGAAAGAAGTAAAGATTTAGTTCCAGAGGTAGAGAGCCTGCCTAGCAGTGGGTGAGGCCCGGAGTTCAATGCCCAGCATCAGAAAAAATAAACGAACATTTTTAATTTACTTCAGCTTAGTTTAGTTTAGTTTTGAGATAAAGCCTCATTATACAGTTCAGGGTGACCTACAACTCACTATGCAGCCCACGCTGGCCTCGAATCCATATTGATCCTCCTGTCTCAGTCTGCTAAGTGCTGGAATCACAGGCGTGCACTGCCACACTCAACTAAACAGATATTTAAAAAAATACATATAAACCTAGAAAAAAGAACAGAAGGCCACACATGGAAATACTAACAGAAGTGGTTTTCTCTGCAGTCAAATAAAGGTGACTGAAATACTTTTGTATTTGAAAATAAGGAACATAGGCTTCATTTGTGAATGAGATCTTATTTAGGCAGATAATTCTCTCTCTCTCTCTCTCTCTCTCTCTCTCTCTCTCTCTCTCTCTCTCTCTCTCTCTCTCCCTGTGCCAGGGATGGAACTCAGGACTTTACACTTGCCAGGCAAGCACTTATTCCACTGAGCTATCTCCCCACCCCCAGTTAATCCTCATATCTATTGACATGTGCATATCTCACTATGGGAAAACTTGAGCCCTACCTCGTCTGATTCCATTTTGGTTCCACCTTTTGTGGCTGGGGCCTCCCCATATTACTGGATGCCTCTCTTTTGGGTAGGGTATTCCTTTCATAGTGTATCAGAGCCACGGAACTCTTACAGCTCTGTAAATCTTGTGCACTGTCGAGCGCCTGACCGGAAGCATCCTGGCCCTAGCTGCCCCACTAGCATCCATTAGCCAACAACTTCCACTCCTCCCCACGCAGCCAGAATCCCTTATGCAATAGAAAAAGGATGCAGGCAGATGATGCAAGCCCAGGTTAAGTACCTGCTTTGTTCTGCCATCAATCCCCGCTTGTCATAATACTCATCAAGTATTAAGCACCAGGAAGCTGCCAGGCGTTCAGCGGCACAGGCCTGAATCAGAGTTGTGCCAGATGGAATCTTAAAATGGCTTTATGGAGAGACCTTGAGAACTTAACTGAATGCCTTTAACCTGCCTTGTCACGATTTGCAGCTTTTGTGCAGAAATCTGAGCTAAGATGCAGACCACCCCCACCCTAGGACTGCCACCAACACTTGCACCCACTTTTTTTTTTTTTTTTTTTTGCGGAGCCAGGGATTCAATTCAAGCCCTTGAGCTTGCCAGGCAAGCACTTACTCAAGTGAGCTATCTCCCCAGCCCCTTTGCACCCACTCTTGGGCTCCCAGCTCCTGCACCTGTTCCTTTTGGGGTCAGCGGCAGAACAGGCTATGGGCATCCAGAGGGCTGCTGCTAAAAAGTCCACTGCTGTCCTCGGACCTCAGATCTCTGTTTGTTACCATGGTGCTGAGCAACCTCCACTTTTAGGCTCTGCCTATCCCACAGCGTAAAGCCATCCCCAAAAGCTGTGACAGGCAGGCATCCTCTCTCAGGGGCTTGGCCATGCCTCCAGCGAATAGTTCTGGATCTAAAATAGAACCTAACAATTCTATACACAGCAGGTCCTCAGCCTCCCAGCGGTGCATGTAAGTGCAAGAGAACACTCATAGCTTGGTGAAAATGGTCAAAATGGGGGGGGGGGTTTGAATTTGTCTACAACTTTGCTAATTTTCAAACTTATCATTTCAAATTAATTTAAAGTACTGTAAATCATGCCAGGCATGGTGGTGCATGCCTGTAATCCCAGCATCTGGGAGGCTGAGGCAGGAGGATCATTGCGAGTTTGACACCAGCCCAGGCTACACAGTGAGATCTCATCTCAAAAGACAAAAATAAAACAAAATAAAATTTTAAAAATAAAATAAAATACTATAAGTCTTAGGGCTCTTTTTCTTTGAAAGAAAGATGAGTAAATGAACCATTTTGTCCTTTTAAAGAGGAGGTGTGCTAATCAAATAAATTGGAGAGAGATGAATTTGAGAGAGGAAGGGTCTTCCATTCTGTCTGTTTATGGAAGCCTTATGGGACACACGGTACCTGAAGGAAAAGTTGGGCTGCTGTAGTCCACTTGTGCTGCGTTGTGCAGCAGTCTGGGTAACGGATAAATAATAGAAGTTTGCTGGCCATAACAGTGCAAGCCTGTAATCCCAGCACTTGGGAGGCTGAGGCAGGAGGACCACTGTGACTTTGAGGCCAGGCTGGGCTACATAGTGAGTTCAAGTCCAGCCTGAACTACATAACGACACCCTGTCCCTCAAAGCCTAAACAGATGAGTGATGTTTGCTTGGTGGGGAGGTACCCATATCTGAGGCAGTCCTTTGTGCTGTGTCATCCCAGGGCAAAAGAACAAGAAAGCACGTGCGTGCGTGGGCAACAGGGGAGAAGGCAGGGGCTGACTCCTCTTCATCAGGCACCAACTCCAGGGCTGTCCGGTGCTGCAGCTGCTGTGGCACTGATCTCTGGGGGCTCCGCGCTCACCTCCTCTTCAGGGCCCCTCCGCTCTGTGGTGATCAGATTCCAGTGTAAGCGTTGGAGAGGACATTCGGGGGGCCTGGGGTGCTAAGAGTCCCGTGGAGTGTGGGATGGGAGCTTGCCGGCTGGGGAGAAGCATAGAGAAATGATGCCACAGGCTTTGACAGTCAGGCCAGCCCCAAGCCATGGGTGGGGTGCTCTGTGCTTGCTGCTGACTGACTGAAGGAGGGGGCTTCTAGAAACAAGAGTTGACAACGTGAGCCAAGAGTAGAAGGCTGGAGGGGAGCAGGAAGAGAAGCCATGGGGATGGGCTCAGAATGTCCCCACCAAAGGAGGGAAGGGACAGGTCCACAAGAGGTAGTCCGAGGTTACTGGGGAAAGAACCAAAGGCAGGGGGTGCCATTTCCTGGATAGAAAGCAGAAACGATGGATCAAGCTTAGCAGGGGCGGGGTGGGGGAT
>NW_004524615.1:12725300-12726864 GCF_000260255.1 Octodon degus
GGCACAGAGCCAGCTCCTGGCCAGGGGGGCTCCCTATGGGTGGAGGAGTGCAGCAGAGGCTGCAGCGGAGTCACCTGGCTCCACGCGAGGCTTCTAGGAGGACATACCCCACTCAGGACAAAATGGGGCATGCAGAGGAGCCAGGAGGGCAGGGACCAGAAACTCAGTCCTGATGGGGGGGGGGTTGCTTTTGTTTTCTGTGACTGGGGATTAAAGCCAGTCTCAGAAAACAAAATTTGCATTGAGCTGCATCCTCAGCCTTTTATTTAAACTTTTTTTGAGACAATCTCTTGACAAATTGCTAAATTGCCTGGGCTGGGCATGAACTCATGATCCTCCTGCCTAGCGTGCTCCAGTGTTGGGTTTACAGATATGGACCACCCTTCACAGCTCAGAGATGTTTTAAAGGTTCAGAAGATAGAAACTATCAGTAATGGCAAAGAACTTTAAGGGGCACAGTGGCCTGAGGAACGTCAAGAGGAACATTGCGCAAGTGTTGAGTGGGTTGTATGTGATGTTATTTATAACTCCCACAGAAAAACACAGAATGAATTAAAGACTGACTCTTACAGAAGTTGAAGATTTGAGCCACTGTTTAGATTTTTGGGGAAGCTGGCATCTGACCCTGGTTCAGGGAAAAGTAGCAGTAAACTGGCACCAGAGACTCTTTGCCTTCCTTCCTCCTGCCTCTCTTCTTTCTTTCTCTCCTTTCTTTTCTCTCCCCTTCTCCCCCTTCCCCTCCCTCTCCCTCCCTTCCCCCTCCCTTCTCTTCTCCCTCCACCTCCTTCCACCTTTTCCCCCTCCCCTCCCCTTTCCCGTTCCTCTCCTTCTCCCTGTCTCCCTCTTCCTCTCCCTCCCCTTCCTCCACCTCTGCCTCCCCATCCCTCTCCCTCCCCCTCTCCCTCTCCTCCCTCTTTCTCCCTCTCCCTTTCCCTCTCTCCCTTCCTTTTCTCTCTCTTTCTTTCCGCCCTCCCATAATTAAGGATTTCTTTTACTGGCGAATCAAGACTGAGAGCATTTCACAGGGAACTGGATGGAAGACGTGCTGACCTTTTTGTAGGAACTGACCATCAGTGATCCAGCGTCAGAGAACGTGGTGTGATGTGAGGCTGAAAGCAGGAGATGCGCACAGCCATGACTGCGAGGAACATCCTCCTGGGAGGGAACAAGTCACAAAAATAAAACACCATTGTTCTTAAATACAACTCACTTCTCAACATGCACATTTTGTGGGGAGAACTTGGGAAGGCTGCTTGATAATGGCTTTACATTCTATTCTTAATTTTATTCTGGGTGCAGCCTGACATATTCTAATAAAAAAAGAAAATATTCATGTGACCCTGATTTTGTATCCATAATTATCTATTTCCTTTTATTAAAATTCAAGATGTCATTGTCAAAGACATTACTAAGATTACATGTGTACTCAGTGCCTCTCAGAAAATAGCCTTCCAACAATGGGGATGGGCCAGTCTCCATTTGAAGGAAAACATCCATCTCTAGAGCAAATTTCCTCTCTTTCTTTCTTTCTTTCTTTCTTTCTTTCTTTCTTTCTTTCTTTCTT
>NW_004524615.1:12727799-12743813 GCF_000260255.1 Octodon degus
GCACTCATGAAAGATCAGGGTTATGACACTTTTGAATGAGACTATTGCAAGAGACAGGAAGTGGGAAATATGATCATTAGGGTACAAAGTCCAGCTGGTCCCAGAGAAGGAGCGGCAGTGTCTGGCCAGGGAGGCGTAGGAGTCAGTGACAGTAGAGGGGCACTGCCTTTAGAGGTGGTTACAGCCTTGGCTGGTGAGGTTCTGAGGTGAAGGGGAAGGGATCCGCACTCTGGCCAGCCCTGCCAGGGGGAGAAGATAGGACAAGTCCCAGCAAACCCTGTCAGATGGACCCAGCCCTGGGCACAAGAAGGGGTCAAAGAGCTGTCCCTAGCGTCGATGGTGATGTCAGAACACTATCAGAAGGCAGGTGACAAGGGTCCCCAAACCAGTTGGGGTTGACTTACTGTAATGGAGAGCCATTAAAGGTTTTCCAGTAAGGAATTGAGTCCTTCAAAGGTGACTCTTGCAGGAATGTGTGGGACGCATAGGCAGGTGAGGGTCTCCACTTGGGCAAGGCCAAGGGAGCCAATCACAGCTGATAGAAAACAGGGTGAGCAGCACCCCCAGAAGTGGGTGAGGGGAGTGGAGATGTCAGAGACAGAGTGGTACTAAGGGAATATGGAGTCTTTGGCCCAAACAACAGAAGTGGCCCCTTGAGGTAGGAGGTAGCTGAGGGAAGGGTTGGAGAAAGAACAAAGGCGAGTGTATGCTGTGAACCTGCAGGGACAGTTCTCTGCGGTGACTGGGTCCCTTTCTGTGACATAACACCCCTAAGAGACCATCAGTACTTAGGATTACAGGCACACACCATCAAGCCCTGTCTCAATCTCAGTGTACCCCGGGTGCAGGTGTGGGGCCGGCACAATGGAGATCTACCCCAGTCCCTGCCTTTGCCTAAACAGGGGCTTCAATCTGCTGAGCTATCTAGCTGGCCCTGAAAGGACACATTCTTTCTCCCCTGTAGTGGATGTTTGAACATGAATTTCATTTGAAGCAAAATATTTTAAATTTGCTTGAACAAAAAGAGTGAAAGGTTTGGAAGTAGAAGGTGAATTAGATTGCTAAGGAGCTGGCTGACTTCCCTTCTTTATTTCCAAGAATTCACTCTCCTAAGGTGTTGCAAATCCAGTTTCAGGGAAGCATGGCAATACGCCAGTCTAGGTGAGCAGAGAGTAGGTTGCCCTATTTGGGTAATGACTCAGATTAGACACCCAGCTGTCACTGCACTGGAGTACTGACTTTTATGAAATCTCTTATTGACTTGGGTGTTGTGGCTTGGGTTTTTATGCATTCTCCACCTGCTTGTGGGTAGATTTTTATGATTGATGTCAGATTCCTTATTTTACACATTGACGATTGTATGCTTGTATTTGAGGAAGGAAATTGAGCTGCTTTTTCTCTGGCCTTAGGGGGAGCAGATTGTGGGGGTGAACAGTGCTTGTGACACACCAGAGCCAGAAGTGCCTGCGAAATATGCCCTGAAGAAGGAGGTAATTACCTAAAATTAGATCGAACCAAAACTGCTCTATTAAGTAAATCCTGTTGTTAAATTGCCTCTAGCAAGCTAATCCTGGGATAATACTGTGTTCTACAAAATAAAATTAAAAAAAAAAAAAAAAACAACAACTTAGCAGCAGGAGAATGGAGCTAGTCCTTAATGTTTTCCAGCACCTTTCTTACTTACTTTTCTTGATTACTTTTCCAACTTGAAAGAAGACACGATGAAGAGTAAGAGCAATTCATTTAGGACACGACAAGATGTGACCCAATTTTAAACACTGTTCTAAATAAATACGGGGTGGGGGGCTGGTGAGATGGCTCAGTGGTCTAAAGCACCTACTTAGAACAAGCTTAGCAAAGCAAAGGGCCGTGGTTCAATCCCCCAGCACCACATGCCAGCTGGCTCCGCCCCCAGGTGGGCTGAGCTGGCCACACACACACACACACACACACAAATAAATAAATAAATAAAATTTAAATAGATAAATAAATAAACACAGGGGTCACTCTCAGATCATGAAGTGGCATTTCTGAGAAATCAGTGACATTCCCAGCGCTTAGTGGACAGGCTATGTTTTCAAAACTAACAACCTACTCGCTCTGCCCTACTTCTCTTATTGCAGTCTTGCTAGCTCTGCAGAAGGCTTCGAAGCATCCTGGGGATTGAGTTTCCCCAAGTAAAGGGCAGTAAAAGCAGGAATGGGGAGACGAAGCACACAGCCGGTGCTGTGATTCCATGTGAGGGGCTCTACCAGACCCCCCAGGGCCATGAATCCAGTGCACCAGGCCAGCCTTGTCCACCTATCCTGTCAGGGAATCTATGAGATTGGATTCCATATATGTGCATCAGCCAGAAAACACATTTCTGTAATAATCCTGGCAGCTATGTCACAATTTCAGAAAGTGTGACACAAGGTTACACGAAAGGAATGAGATAAAAAGCGAACTTTGTGATTATAACTATGTAATAATCGTAGGTACACACCAACAAGGTCTTCAAGACAACAGCTTAAAGTAAAAAATTAATGTCTGGTGAGATTGTATAAAAGAGCCTATTTAAAGGTGTGGCTTTTTTTTTCCTTTAATCTTGTCATGTTTGATACAAATAGAAAAATAGAAAAGGGGAAGAAAAAGGCTGAGGTACACTCAATATATTGAGTAATCTGCACCCTCTGCTGTGGCTTTGCAGCAAGCAACTCTAGTCATTATAGAAGGAGCTGGACAGGAGCAGGTGAACATTATCTTAGAGAGCCAGGTGCACCCTGGGCCTCTCCCCACAGGGACCAGAGTGACATCTCCTTTTCCAGGTCTGACCCAGGCTGTTTAGGGATCTTAAAAATATGCTCTGGGAGCTGCTGCAGGCTGGGCAGCCCAGGATGCCATGATTGGGGTTGAAGTAGTATGCAGGAGGGGTACAGGTTGGGCCTGGGCATCGCCTCTTACTAGTTAAAACTGGGCATTTCTGTACTTTACCAATCAGTCCAGTTGTAACAGTGACAATGAGTGAACACGAGCCAGGAGAACAAGAATCTTGACAGAAGAGGCAAGAAAGAATGGTCGGATGGGTCTTCTTACTACACTGCCTGGCAAAGAGGAAAAACTGCACAATGATGGCTGAGGGAACAGTGCTCCATTTCACTCTTGTGACTAAGTGAAGGTACACAGCCAGTGCTATGGCTCCCTAAGTGACCAGTCCATGAGCTGTGAGGAGCCAGGCTGCACAGCAGGAGCAACAGGGGAAGCCTCCCCGTTGCTAGCATCACCACCTGAGCTCTGCCTTCTGTCAGATCGGCCGCAATAGGTTCTCATAGGAGCAAGAACTCTCCTGCGGCCTGTACTCTGAAGGGATCTAAGTGGTGTGTGCCTTATGACACTAAAGGAGAGAACAAATAAAGTGCACAACAAATTTGATGCGCCCAAATCATCTCAGATCCCCCCTTCCGCTACCCTTGGAAAAACTGTCTTCCAAGAAATCAGTTCCTGGTGCCCAAAAGGTTGGCAGCCACGGGCCCAGAGGTTCTCCCAGAAGAGGCGGCAGGTGGGATGTGACCACACCCTAGGGGTTGAGGATGACGAGTTTGTGCAGACCAAGGTTTCAGGACTCTAGCGGGGTCTCCTAGTATTATCCTTAAGTTTCTCTGTCTTTTCCTGTTTCTGCCTCCGTGTGGTGATGGAGACAGAGAAGAAAAATGAGGTCCTTCACCTTGGAAGATGGTCCCACATTGCCTTTTCTTCCTACAGAATACCATAGAAATATGTGTCCATTCACATTGTAAGGACAGGTTCCAAAACTTAGGAATTCCCAAGTGACAGTGCCAGAAACACTCCCAGGAAACCAGGCACTGTGTTTCAACTGTAGGGGAAGAAGTCCTCTCCTCAGCTTGAGAAGGCACAGTTTTGTTATAAATACATCTTTTGTATCGAGTTTACTATAAACACAGATGCCTACTTTTGTTTCTTTAAGGAGGAGTTGAGGCATGCAATTGAAAACCCACAATAAAGGAACAGAAAATACCTGTCCTCACACATACACAGAATTGCAGAATGAATAAGGGCTCTTCTAGTGCAACTACAACCAGACAATGGGGAGGGAACACACAGGGACGGCACAGAGGATGTTGGCAAACGTGCACCTTCAGGGCTGGTACAGACGTAGACTCAGAAGCAGGAACAGGTTGTCTCAGCCGAGCTGCCATCACCGAATGTCATCAAATGGGGGCCTCAACAGGACATTTACTTCTTGAGGCCCTGAAGGCTGGAAAGTTCCAAATCAAGAGGCTAGAAGATCTGGCTCCTGGGGAGGGCTCTTTCCTGGCTTGCAGATGGTAGCCTTCTTGTTGCCGGCTCTTGCGTCCCCCTTTGTGCCTGCAAATGGAGAGAAGAGACACTCTGGTGACTTCTTCTCTTAAATGATTCAGATCCTGTCCTTTGGCTTCAATCTGCAGGCTTCTACTTTCATTTAGCCCTCAATATCACACTGGAGTCAAGTCTTCAGTGAACGGCTTTGGACTGGAAAGCAAGCATACAGCTCATAACATAAGTCTTATGCTGTGCTGTGAAACCACACAAAAATCACAGAAGGGGTAGCTATTGCAGAGAAATGAAGGATCAGAAAATATTCTGACCATCCATACTTCTGCCTACTGTCCTATCTACTGTTATTGTTTAGCTCTATAATGTCCCCCAAATCTCAGGTGTTCAGAGGAGTCACTGGGATTATGAGGGAGCTATACTCATCAGTGGATTAATTTGTTGATGAGTTTATAGCTGAATGTGTTGTTGAGAGATGGGGCCCATTTGAAGGTTCCATATTTGGGCTGTAACCTGAAAGGGTGTACCTTTGTCCCTGGCTCTTTCCTTTCTCTCATTTCCTGGCTGCCATGTATTGAACATCTGTCCTCCCACACAGCTTCTGTTGTAATGTTTCTGCCTTGGAACAGGTTGATCATGACCTGAAACATCTAAAATCATGAGCCAAAATAAACCATTTTTTTTCAAGTTGTTTATGTCAAGTACATTGTCCCAGCAAGGAAAAGGTGACTAAAATAGAAAATACCCCACTCCTGGCACCAATTTTCTGTATTGATCAGCTTTTCTTTTGATGGACAAAATACATAGCACCTGAGCTTAAAGGAGAAGAAGCTTATTTTAGCTTGTGGTTTTAGAAGCTTCAGTTCATGGTGGAGTAACTTGAAGGCAAAAACTGCATGGCAGAATGCCAGGGTGGAAGAAAGCTGCCTGCTTTTTGGTAACTGCAAAATAGAGGACAAGGGAAAAGCCTAGAGAAAAAGGGGCCCATGTGTAGTCCCCAGGTCATGACCCACTCAATTATACCCAGCAAGGATGTCTACTAATATCCAGATATATCTCAAGCCAATCAAGTTGAGATGGAAGAATAACCATCACACATGCATCCCACCCAGGAGTGTCCAAAATAAACATTTATTGAGCATGTGTCATGTTAGAGAGGAACTCACTGCCCTCTCTAATTTTAGGAGAAAGTGTACTATATATTCTAAATACTATAGTACAGCATGCTAAGTGCTTAAACACACACCAGTAGGGACCCAGAGAAAAAGAAAAGTAACACTAATTGAGAATAGCAACAGGTGTTTCTCCAATTTATATGCAAAATGAAATTAGAACCAGGTTCTCTTTCCTATAAGTTAGCATTTATCCTTCCAAAACTCAGTGGGGAAAATTCATCTCTAGCCAAAGAAGGTTGTCAGCATGTGCTGATGCAGGAGAGAGATGGAGGATCCTGAGGAGTCTACGTCTGTCCCCCTCCAGCCATTGGAGGGACAATGGCTCTCAGCAGTTTCAGTGTGGACCATAGGACACTCATGGACTGTCCAGCACAGATGTCCTTGGGACCTGGGGACTTGTCTTTCTAGGAGCCAGGTAGTTTGGATCCTGAGAATTTTAAGTGGTCCTAGAGGCAGCTGGGCTAGGATGCAAATCAAGATAGGACAGACAGGCAACCAGGGAATGGAGACACCCAGGCTAAAAGGGATCCAAGCGATCCAAGCCCTTTAAAATATTTAGCTAAAAGCCACCACATATTTATATTTAAGACAGCACTGCTGCCCAAACCCTAGAACATTATTGTAACTGAGATGCAATAGCAAACTTCCCACCTAGAGACCTCAAATACTTTGAGGATAGCTTTATTAACCACAGAAGAAAAGTTTGTTTACAAACATGTACTTGTTTTGTGAACAAAGGATATTGTCACTGGAGTCTCCTACTAAGACACTGTTCTATATGATATGAATTATTAATCCCATATCAGGGTGAAGAAATTGAGATGCATAATCTAAGGAATTTATTCATTTGTTTGTTTTCTGAGTTAGGGTCTCATTATGTACTCCAGGCTAGTTTTAAATTTACTACTCTATGTAGTCCAGGCTGGTTTTGAACTTGTGGTTATCCTCCTGCCTCAGCTGCTTGAGTGCCAAGATTACAGGTATGCACCACAATGCCTGGTCTACTCAGTTGTTTTAAACACTTGCCACACCAATCTTAGTCTCTTAGTCTCTCTTTCATGGCCTCTTTTATAAAGCACCAATCACATGTGTGGGGACTCTGCCCTCAGGAGCTGAATACCTCCCAATACCCCACTTCCTGATACATCAGTTGATTAGGCTTTGTTATGGGTTTTATCTTGACATTTCCAAGAACTGCCTGTACTCATAAGTGGGGCTGTTGGAAAGTGATTGGATTATAGGGTTTATAGCTGATTTGCTAGGAGACAGCATCTAGTTGGAAGAGATGGGTCACTGGGGGAGAGTGTGTCTCCCTCCCCAGCTCCTCTTTCTCCCTCTGCTTCCTGTTTCTCATTGGATGAGCAAAACCTCCTTCTGTGATCCCATCCTACCTTGAAGCTAGCTGATGTAGGTGGCAGTTATTGTGTCTCAGCAACCCCAAAGTGCCCAAGACAGGCTACAACATGAATTTTAGGAGGATGCAAAGACTGTCATAGCAGGTAGTATGTTCTGCCTTTTGTTTTCTGTTCAATAGTTGGTTGGGGACTGGCAAGATAGCTCAGCAGGCTAAAGTGCCTGGTTAGGCAAGTTTAGGCAACCATACCGGGTCTGTGGATTGATCCTTGCCATCACATGCAGTGCCAGCTCTACCCCCAGGGAGGGCTGAGCCAGCCAGAGCCTGAGTGTGGCGATGCATGCCTGTAATTCCAGTGCTGGGGAGGCTGAAAGCAGGAGGATCACCACAAGTCTGAGCTGCATAGTGAGACCCTGTAACAACCAAATACATTAAAAAAAAATTGGTTGAACAAAATGTAGGCAGTATCCCTAGAATTTTGAGCACCTTGGTCTACAGTGATGTCTCCAAATGTCTGAGCACTTCCAGGATGCTGCTGACTTGATCTAGGGGCAGTGACAGCAGGGCTGTCTGTAACCCCCAGCCACATTCAATGGGGAAAGGCGCAGTGCCAGCTTCAGAAAGGGGAAAGGCTCAAGGCCCTTTGGTGGCACTCCTGGCAGTGACAGCAGGTCACAGGACACGCAGTTGTAATTCTAAACAAGGGCCTCATGCTCATCTAAAGGGAACTTCCTCATGTATTCTTTATAGAAACAATATAAAGCCATAAGGAAGAATGACTTTTAAACCAGAAACTTCTCATGGAAATTTGATAAATAGCCAATGTCTTTGCTTACTGCAATATGTGTAATTTATATTCTGAAAAAAAGTTGTGTTGATGCTGATAGACAACATAGTTTGTTCAAGGAAAAAAGTCAATCATATTTAACTTGTAAGCTTATAAACGAACATCTGACCAATCGAGTGTCTTCCAGAATATAGGCTTCTCTAGGCAAGCAAATGACAGACATGAACAGAAATTTAAGCCTGTCTCTTTTTTTTTTTTGGCAGAACCGGGGATTGAACTCAGGCCCTTGTGCTTGCTAGAGAAGTGCTTATTCCACTGAGCCATCTCCCCGGCCCTAAGCCTGCCTCTTTCTGTGTCACTCTAGCTGTGGTAACAAATGGCCCCTATAGGGCAGACAAAGTGTTTCTCTATCCTCTTATGCTGTTTGTGTGGTGGCAAATGCCTGTAACCTCAGCACTCGGGAGGCTGAGGCAGGGGGATCACCGTGAGTTTGAGACTAGAGTGGGCCACAAAGTTAGCTCAAGGTTAGCCTGAACTGCATAGCAAGGCCCTGTCTCAAAAAGACCCAAAAAAGAAAGAGTGGTACAATCTGGAGCTTGTATACCATCTTAGTAGATGGAGAGAAGGAAAGGAAAGGCTTCAGGGGAAACACCAGACTTTAAGAATGGGTTCTTAGAAGAACAAGTAGGACATGAAGTTCATACTAGCACAGCTGGGGATGTCGTTCACTGTTAGAGCAGTTGCCAGGCATGTGTAAGACCATTTTGATCTCCAGGATCTTAAAAAACAAAGATTGTGATAACATTTATTTCTACAGAATAGAATAGTTTTAGGTTCTCCTGAGAACCCTAAAGCTTCCCCAGAGAGAAGATCTGGGGTGGGAACATTCATGTTCCCTCTTCTTGAAGTTGGCCTACCCTGAAGAAGAATTTATGGCAGCCATATTTCTCAGAAGTTTCTACTTTTAGTCAGGTAAGGAAAGTTCTGAGACTTGGTTCTACATGCCTTGAAACTCAAAGCTGTGCAGCTTAAAATAAATTCACTTCCATTCTGGGGTTTGAGTGGATCTCCACACTCCCTGGTCCCAGCAGCTTGTCCCAGGAAAGATTTATTAATTTCTTGGTCATTGTCTACAGATGACATCTCTGCTCTCTGTGTCTTGTTTACACTGGAATGAGTCTGAATGTGGGAGTAGCCTGTCTGGTACTTGCCACTGTGTCATGGCAGAAGAAAGAGAAGTGGCCACCAAGCCATGCAGATTCTGAGGGTTTCCATTTGGGTGAGGCACTTGTGCTTCTCATGGTTTATATCGAAGTCCCTGAAGGGTCTCATGCACTCATAGGTAGCGCTTTTGAAGAGTACTTGAATTGTGGTCGTGTTGTAGCTCAGTTAGATGTCAGGAGGTGGGGCTGTGTTGGAAGAGGTGAGGGTGTCAGGGGGTGTGACTAGCATGCCGTGTCTCCCTCTCTGGCTTCTCAGCTTCCTGGATGCCTTGATGTGAGCAGCTGTCCTCTTCCAGTCCCCTCCTCCCTGCCTTTCTGCCTGGAAGCCAGCCCACCACGGCCCGAAACCAGGGGCCAACAGAAACTTCTCCTTTAAGTTGTGGTGCTGGACATTGTGTTCCAGTGACCAGAAAGTGGCTAAGGTAGTCCTTCTCCTCACATGCCCCAGGCCACAGCATGTCACAAGGCCATGCCTGATCTTGGCAGCAGTGTAGAAACTGCTGGTCACCTGGCAAAAGACACCGGCAGAAACAATCACAGTGAATAACTGGGAACGATATTATGATTGCAGTTTATTCAGACTCCAAAGATTTGCACTTCCTCCTCCACTGAGCTTAAGAAATCTTCATAGAGAAAGTGAGACTTGGGCTGGCTTTCGATGGAGGATTCTAGGCAGGGTGAAGGAGCTGCTGAGGCAGGACTCTAGGAAATGAGTAGGAACCTCAAGTCACCAGGTCACATGGAGTAGACAAAAATATTGGTGACAAAAAACACTGGAGATGATGGTGCCCCATGATAAAACTGTGACAAATGAGAGATCGGGACTTTCATGCCCTGAGAGCATGTTCACCAGTCTTCTGAATGACCTCAGAGAATGAATGTGGCACCCGAGGTACTGAAAATCATATTTGAAGATTTGAGCACTGTCTGAAATAATAACAAGAAATCTGCCTTTTGTTTCAGAAATACTCAAGTTGGTTTTATGATAGAAGAAATGTTTTAGTCCCTTGAAAGTCTACAGAGGAAGCTGACACCTCAAGAAACGGCACCATGTTCGACTGTGTTTGGGTTCTGGTTTTGTGTTCCAGGGGGAAGCAGGACTCTTTTCATTTTTTCTCTAAGTCTAAACTTTTCCAAATAAAGACTTTGGGGAAGAACAAGATAGATTACCTGGCACAGATTGACTCATTTACCTTATTGGCTTTACTGTTTCTATTATTTGCTTCTTTGGTTATTTATTTGTACTTGGCCTGTTGCTCATTAATAATGGGGAGTTAAACCTTACCAGTGCTATT
The DNA here is from genome assembly GCF_000260255.1 of Octodon degus. Lineage (NCBI taxonomy): Eukaryota > Metazoa > Chordata > Mammalia > Rodentia > Octodontidae > Octodon > Octodon degus. The sequence continues at coordinate 12,737,945 of NW_004524615.1, forward strand.
CTTTTTCTTAATTTTTTTTATGTATTTGGTACAGGGTTTACAGGGTCTCACTGCATAGATTGGACTCATAGTGATCCTCCTGTTTTCAACCTCCCAAACGCTGGGATTACAGGTGCACGCCACCATGCCCAGTCTCAATTGCCATCTCAGCAAGCCCTGGGGGCGGCATTGACATGGCATGCTGGGGATTGAACCCTAGTCCCTGTGTCTGCCTAAGTAGGCGCTTTAATCCGCTGAGCTATCAGGCCGGCCCACCAGTACAATTCTATTCTTTTACATCCATTTCTCCCTCCATGCACACATATTACTCCTGCCTGGGATATGTTTGCATGGTGCCAGCCCCCATTCTTTCCTCTTCCCAAACAATCCCTATTCTTTTTACAACCAACTTCCCACCTCTGTGTTCTTGCCCCAGTGTCCTAAGCCTTCTTCTACTTACTCACAGAGAACAGAGAAGGCCACTGTGCCTTGCATGGCCCTTTCCTTAGAAAAGGTAATTGACAGCAGCAGAAATCTGATTGTCATCCAAATGAATTAAAGGTGAAGAAATTGTAATAAGCAAGAGAGGAGGTGAGGAAAGGGCGAGATGAAAGAAAGCCACAGAAATTGAGGGGATTCTCCAGTCGAAGAGGCAAAGGTAAGCAGGCCCAGGCAGTGTTACTGACTACGCAGCAGCCCCACTGAGTTCAGAGAACTCACATGGCAGTCAGTGGAAACTGCAAAGGGGCACTCGGCCACCAACTGGACAGTAAAGCAAGGCGGGTGCATCCTCTGCCCCACCCTGGAGGGGTGGAAGGTCAGCCCCACCCAAACCACGTTGCTTGGCAGGCTGTGAGTTTCTCTGGCAATGCAGCTGCTATAAAATGTTGATGTTCTTTCTCAGCCCATTTACATTTCCTCAACTGCTTGCGCAAGTAGCCAAGTCCAGAAGCCTTCCTGAGTCATCCGCTGAACAAATATTAAGCACTTTCCACACAGCTGCTATTGTTCTAAGGGCTGGGGACATAGTGAAAAAGATGCAGTTCCTTCCCTGAAGAGCTCACATTCTAATGACCATTTAGGGCTTCTCCTCTCTTGACCAAAGGGACCCTGGAAGACTGTGGTTTACAATGACGGGCCCTTCTCATGCTCTTCTCCAGCCTGGCGGGAAGTACAAACTGGTATTCAGGAGTCCCTGGAAAGCAGGGTCTGCTCCACCTCCATCCCAAGTCTGTTTCTTGTCTTGCTTCTAGGCTTCCTAGTTGTGCTTGAATTTATGCTAATTTTAGCTTGAGGTAGATGACCCAGCTTTTACCTGGTTACCTGGTGTTTAGGCTTCTTGGTTTATTGTCCCTTGAAGAAAGTGTTCTTTTTTGAAAAGCACTATTGGCTTTGCTTTGTTATTCTAAAGCTTGTCTCCTATTTGTCTCCAGAAGTAGATGTATTATCTAGCTTCCTGTCTCTGGACAACTTCTTGTCACTGGACGCAGTACCCAACACAGTTTCTGGGGATTCAGTCCGTGGTCAGCTGGCTCCAATGCAGGCACATCATGGCGGAGGATATCGGGAGGAAACCTCCTTAATTTATAGCTGCCAGGGAACAGGGGAAGAGGGCCAGAGAGGAAGAGACAGAGACCAGTCATAGCCCCCAAGGCCACACCTCCACGACAAACCTGGACACTCCCAGAAATATGCTCTACTGATCGCTAGGGAGGGGGTGATCCCCAAAGCACTCAAGTGGATGCTTCATCTTAATGGCCACAGCAGCCAGGACTTGTCATACTTTCGTCAGGTCTAGTGAAGCTCTGGCCCTAGGAGACATGTGGAGAGATGGCAGCTTCCAAAGCCTTCTCTAGTCAAGAGCTTGCTAAGCCTGCTTCAGGACTTCCTCCCTTTGCAGGGAAGGGTGAGAGGGTCTCTCGCCTTGTTTTGACACAGCCAGCTTCACATATTGGGACATCCCACTCGGTGGTGTTTGTCGGGGTTCTTTAACTTTTAGCCACAGAACCCAACCATGGTTAATTAAAGTCAAACTGGAATTTATTGAACTTACATGGTGTCGCTCACAGAGTCAAAAGAAGGGGAAGAAATCAAGTGGCCCTGTTGAGTCAGATCTGAAGAGTAAAGTTCTTGTCTTCCTTTGTTTTTGTCTGGGCTTTGGAATACATAACTATAGTCATTTTGCTGTTTCCCAAAGGTTTCAAGGGGACAGGTTTTATTTGCTGAACTCAGGTCAAGTTTTCACCCGTTGGCAAGGTTAGGGAAAACTGCATCAGCTGACAGCCTAGTAAAGCAAAATCCAGGCATTGCTAGGCAAGGCAAGGGCCACAGCCACCAGGGAAACACAAACAGTGACACTACATCAGGGAGCTTGGTGTGTGCATGGACGGCCTGGGAATCTTGCTGAATTGCAAATTCTGCTGCAGTGACTCTGGGGAAAGGTTTGAAAAGCTAAAATCTAACAACCTCAGATTATGCAAATACTGCTGGTATATGGACCACACCCTGAGTAGCAAACCACTCATTTCCTGTTAGAAAAGTGCCTCTTGCCCAGCACATACTCTCCTGTGGGTACCTTTGCTGGAAACAATGCCTGCCATTCTACGACCGTGCAAGTGAAATTTCTTTTTTCCTAACTTACATTTAAAAAAAGAGTGTTTTAGAAGTTTTCTCCTTACTGAGACGAAATAGCTGACATTCAAAGTTAAAGGAGGAAAGGCTCATTGTAGTTCACCGTTTGTAAAGATTTATAGTTGGCTGACTTCTAGGCAGGGTGGCCTGGCAGAAGAGGAACAGTCGCTGGTGGGCAGAAGGCAGGAAGGAAGCAAAGCAGCAAGCAACAAGCAGCCTGTGGCACGGCAGGAGCCACTCACGCCCGCCCGGGGTGGGCCTTCCCGTTACCCATTCCCAGAAGCAGGCCCTATGCGTGGACTAACTTAGGAACCACACATCCGGGTCCCAGCATCGCATGCTTCGTCTTGGCATCACACGCTCTAGATCCAGCCGCCTCCGGAAAGCCCCACCTGTGACTGCATGGGGCTTTGCAGACGGTGGGGGCATTCAGGCGCAAGGCATAACAAGGAGTGATTTACTCCCTAAAATGTTTAAATATATATATTAAATAAATATTGAATGACTTTCACATCAATAATAACCACAAGAAAATGAAACGGAAAATGTTCCTGATTGGATGTTTTTAAAAGGTAGTATTTCCAATTAGTAAAGGAAGGGTTACAATTCCACAGTAGCGTTGCAACAGTCAGCTATCTAGTTGGGAGACAAAAGTAAAGTCATCACCCTATCTCATCCTATACAAAAACCAGAAATTTGCAAGTTACATGAAGCTTTAATTTTTAGAAACATGTAAAAGAACTAGAAGTAAATGCAAGATGATGCTTTTACAAGCTGTTATAGGAAAGACTTACTCAACATGAACCAAAACTCAGAAGTCACACAGAAAAGTAGCAGATTTATCCATGTAGACATAAACATTTTTTGTATGGAAAACAATATCATAAATGAAAATAAAAGTCATGAAAGTTACAAGTAGAATGTATTTTTAATGTATAAAATGGACAAAAGTTGCATTCATGATATATAAAATGCTCCTCTAAATCAATAAGACAACCCTCTGGAAATGTGAATATGAATGAATAATTCACAAGAGAAACATTTGTGATCAATAAACATATGGTAGCATTCCTAACTTCACTACCATTCAGGAAATGGAAATTTTATACCCATCAAGCTGGGAAAATTGTAAAAATAGATAATAGTCTACACTTGTAAAAGAATCGGTCAGCCATAACCTGCTGTGGGGCGTTTATGGGACTGTTCATCTGAAGAGTGATATGGCAGAATCTACGGAAACTAAAAGTGCAAAGATCCTTTGAGCCACCAGTCCTACTCCTAGGAGCCCCTCCTGCAAAGTGCTCATGTGCACAATGTTGTGGATATGAAGACATTAGTGAGCTGGAAAAATCAAGGGACCATCCATCAGCATGAGAAGCATGAACAAGTTACCGTGCTAGAATACTATGCCAGAAGTGAAGAGAACTAGGGATGTATATGAAACAATGAACACATGTAAAAGTGAAACATCTATTTCAAGATCATATAGATTTTACAAGCACAAAAGCAAGACAAATGATATCTAGTCTTTTTTTTTTTTTTTTTTGCAGAACCAGGGATTGAACTCAGGCCCTTGCGCTTGCCAGGCAAGCGCTTATTCCACTGAGCCATCTCCCCAGCCCTGACATGCCATATCTAACACAATGAAAACATATAATACCACAAAGACTACATGGGTCTAAAGAACTAGAAGAATGCATGCATTGCCTTTCCATTACTATGACGAAAATACCTGAGACCATCAGCTAATAAGGAGGAAAGGTTCATTCTGGCTCATGGTTTAGGAGGTTTCTGAACATAATCAGTTGGCTGCGTTGCTTGTGACCCTGCGGCGAGACCACCCATCCTGGCAGCAGAAGGTGTGGCAGAATTGCTGCTATCCTACAGTAGCCAGGAAGCAAAAGAAGGAGACAGGAAGGTGCTGGAGTCCCAAGTCCCCTTCAGAGGCACCGATCCTGTGACCTAACTGCCTCACTGGTCTCACCTCCTAAAGGCTCCCCACTTCCTGACAGTGCCAGGCTGGGGACCAGGCTCCAGCCCAGACCTTGGGGGCCATTCCAGACCCAAGCTACGGTAGCACACATTGCCTAGAACAGCGGAGGTGCACAGCACCCTGAAGCTGAGTTGGAGGGAATGTCGGCTCATTTTCTTTACTTTGTCTCCACAGAGCTGTCTTCTCACTGACTGGAGGGCTCTGTGTGGGGTGACGTGCAGTAGCAGCAAGGGGCAAGGCTTCACATTTTATGATAGACTATACCTATGTACTGTTTAGCATAATCAAGCAAACTAAAACACCTAAAATTCAAATAATACCTGTTTATTGTAGACTAATCCTAAAGTTCAGAAAAATTAAGAATGATAGAAATCACCAATAGAATCATTACTTTCTATAAGGGAACTGATTGGCATTATGGACTGATCCCCTTCAGGGCGCTGTTGTCTTAATAGGGTTCATTCTGATGCTTGGACACCCCTAAGAGAGCATGAGGGGAAGCCCATCTCCAAATGGCTTTCACCTCCTGGCTTGGCTTTGTGACAGTCTTCAATAGGGTACAACCTCAGAAACACTTGGTGTAGGCACAGCTGCTTGTAAAAGTGTGCAGAGAAAAGATGACTAAGAAAGGCACACACCTACAGTCTGGGCACCCAAGAGGCTGAGGCTGGGGGACTTCCAAGAGTTCAAGGCCATCCTGAACTACACAGCAACACCCTAACCCACAAAAAAAAAAAAAAGGAAAGCTGAACTGTCAAGTGATGTCAAGCGAGAAATTTGTGGACTAGGTTTAAAAGTAAGTTTGACTGAAATTGATGAGTTTGTATGGCCCAGTGTAACCAGTCATATGCAGCATCTGGGCCACTTTGATTACCAGCTCAAATGGAATCGGTAACCATAGCTACATAAAGCTCACACCTACGCTCTGTGTTCCCCACAGCCGAGGCCTGAGTAGGAGCTAGAGGAATGGAAGTCACCTGCGTCTCTGCTTCCCGACACCTCCTCCTGGCCCCGCACTATGCTGCGCTAGATTAGCACTGTTCTATTATTCTTTGGAAAAGTCACATCTATTTTTTCCGTTCCTGGCACCCGGATGCTCTTCCAATCTGCTTGGCTTTGGATGATTCTCTGTCACTAGATCTACACTCCGGAGAGCCAAGAAATCACCTCTGACACGTCAGGGAGCAAATGTATCTGATGTAGGGCTGCCAGCAGCTCCTGTTTCTCTCTCTCTCTCTCTCTCTCTCTCTCTCTCTCTCTCTCTCT
>NW_004524615.1:12744103-12771403 GCF_000260255.1 Octodon degus
TGCACTTAGAAAGTTGCGCCAACATGACCACAGTGCCATCCGAGGACATATCCACCACCCCAAAAGGCCACAGGTGCTCTCGCGGTCTCCCTCATCCCAGCCCCGCGGCGGGCAACCACACTTGGCCCGTGTCTCTGCTCATCTTTCCGAGCGCCCCGCGCCCCCAGTCACGGCCCATGCAGCGACGGGACAGCGACGGCTGCAGGGCCCCCTGACGGCTCTGTCCTCCGCGTGCGCGTCCAGCGCTGACTGCACCCAAGCGTCCCCTGGACAGTACTCTGTCCCCACCCGTCTCTGTCCTTTGTTCCAAGGGCCTCTCCGGCACACCCAGCCTGAGTTCATCCTCCTGGGCGCCTTTCCTTCCTTCTGCGACGCCCTCTCTGGCTTGCTTGCAGGGACAGAGCCCTACACCCCGCAGCAGCCGCTACCAGGGGCTCACTCAGCCTCCTGCCCCTCGCGGGACCAGTACCCACCACACCCACCCCCTGCAGATCCCTCCCTGCCTAATTCTAAGGGGCGTAATCTCAGACAGGCCGGAGGGGACAGCAACCTTGGTCAAGATCATCAGGGCCAGACCCCTAACATCCTATCCAGGAAGGCACTAGAGGAAGTGATGTGTCCAGGGTCCCTAACTTGGGAGCTGTAACTACAGTAATTATGGCAGAGACTGGATCACTATATTTTGAAAACACTCAAATACACCGAGTTGAAAGAACTTCACAGAGAGCACCTAGTTACTGCAGGTGGTTAGTGTCTTCCAGTCCCTTTGCTTTCAGTACGAGGGATTCAACCAGGACTTTGCACTGAGCCGCATCCCAATCCTTTTTAAGTTTTTTAAACTTTTTTTTTTTATTAATTAATTAATTTATTTATTTAGTGTGTGTGTGGCCAGCTCAGCCCACCAGGGGGCGGGGCTGGCTGGCATGCGGTGCTGGGGATTGAACCGCGGTCCCTGTGCTTCGCTTAGCTTAGCTTGTTCTAAGTAGGTGCTTTAGACCACTGAGCCATCTCACCAGCCGAGTTTTTTAAAATTTTAAGTTAGTGTCTCATTAAGTTGCTCAGTTGTCCAGGCCAGGTTTGAACTTGTGATCTGCCTGCCTCAGCCTTCCGGAGTGCTGGGATTACGGTTGTACAGCATGACACCCTGCTGCATTTTTGTTGGTGTTGTTTTTTCCCGGAACCAGGGATTGAACTCAGGCCCTTGTGCTTGCCGGGCAAGCGCTTATTCTACTGAGCCATCTCCCCAGTCCCCCTGCTGCATTTTATAACCTGTGTCAATATCTGTCTGTTCTTTCCTCTTCTCAGCCAGGATTCATCCTGTTGCTTCAGGATGCCAATTGCAAACACCAGCACACTGTACTGTGACTACTCGACTTACTAGAGTTGGTATCTGTTAAATGTCTTTCTTTTAGTATCAAATTTATTTCTAGCAATATGCAAATTTTAAATGTACATTCACTCTTTTGAATATTCACATCTACCTGCCAGAAACTGCATTTATAAGCACTGGCAAAAGAAAAAGCCCTGTCAACCGAGGAATGGATTAAAAAAAAAAAGATGTGATCTTTTTATGCAATGGAATACTACTCATCTATAAAGAAGGACAAACTGGAGACTTTTATAGGTAAGTGGATGCAACTTGAGACCATTTTTTTTTTTTTTTTGCACCAGGGATTGAAGTCAGGATCTTGCATTTGCCAGGCAAACACTTATCCCACTGAGCTAGCTCCTCAGCCCCAGGACCATCTTCATAAGTGAAATAAATCAGACTCGTGTGTGTAAACATCGTATAGTTTCCCTAGTGTGAGGAACTGAATGGGTAAATCAGATCTGAAATGTACAATACATATTGTAAATTGGGGAGAAACTGTTCAAAAGGAAGACAAATTGATGGAGAGAGGGAAAAGGAAGGAAGGAAAAAAGAAAAATAGGTTTATATACAAGACAGTTATACAGCTATTTTCTCTTTATTGAAAAGAAAGCCTTGGGGTACTATTGTTGGGACAAGATTTCATGCCCACATCTTGTACTCTGAACAACTACTATGAGTATAACAATATGCAGTGTATTAATGATGCAACTCCCACTAATCTGTTTTTAAGCTCTGTTTCATTATTATTTTTATTTTTCTTCTCTTAAAAAAAAGACAAAAATCACAGCAAATTGAGCTAAAGCTCAAGTTGGCTTTTCTTTCCTTTTGTTGACTCAGGCAGCACCTTGCTTGCTGTGCGTGGCCTGGGGTGCGCATTTTGTGGCCTGTCCTGAGGACAAGACACTGTGTGGCATAAGCAGCGGGGTCTCTTGAACCCAGTTCCTCTGGGCAACTTAACAAACACTGATGTGACCAGACTCAGAAAATGTCACCTGAAGGATTTTTTTGTTGTTTTTTGAGACAGCACGTTGCTATGTCGTACTTCCTCTGCAGCCCAGGCTCACCTGGCGCTCACAGTGATCCTCTTGCCTCAGTCTCCAAGTGCGGGGACGACAGGTGCGCACCACCACACCCGGCTCTGGAGGTTCACCCCCCCATGCCTCCCAGAGTGACATTATGGTGTGGGTGTCATTTGGCTATGCCCCCTCCCATCTGCCTGCAAAAGCTTGCTCCTGGGGTGGGGGTGGCATCCAGAGGCATGGTGACCTTTAAGAAATGGGGCATGGTGGGAGGCCCTTAGTCCCAGGAGAGCCCTGGAAGGCACATAGGACTGCATCTGTCTCTGTGTCTTGGCTCCTCTGCCATGAGCGCTTGCTCTGGGCCTCCTGTCCCCTCATCAGGAGCCAAAAGCAAGTCCTGTCTCGGACCTGAAGCTCCAGTACTGTGAGTTAAGCGAGTCATTTCTTGTCTGAGTTTAGTTGCTGGGCTCTGGTGTTGAAGCAAGGGCTGCAAATCTGACTGACAAGGTCAGAGAGTTGGGCAGGGACCCGGAGGGCCCTCTGTCCCCAGGGACCCACTGCTCTTAGCACTCTTGAGCTTGGCATTTGTGCAGAGCTGTAAGATAGTCAGGCTGGGTTTTGTTTCGTTTTGTTTTTTGGTGCTAGGAACTGAACCCCAGGATCCTGAGTACACTAAACATTTGTCTACCACTGAGCAACCTTCCAGCCACAGAATATTATTTATATTAAATTCTATCTTGTGCTCATTCCTATTTTCCTGTAGGATATAGAAATTACAAAGTGGTTCCAGCTCTAGGGTACAGTTTAAAAATAACTTCAGTACCAACTGTTCATGTAATCATTTAAAATGGTATGGAAATTTTAAACCAACAAATAGGATAGCAGGCCTTCGAGTATTTACATATTCTGCTCCTTGTGCGTGCATTATTAATAATCTAAAAATAACAGGAATTTAAAGAAGGTTTCATCAGAAGAGGGAACTACATCCAAGTGGGCAGTCTTAATTCTATAGCTTTGTATAGGTGCCCTAGTGCCTCCTTGTGGACATATTGTGGTACTGTGCCCAGGCCCCCTTGTGACCTTCCTGGGAACCGACCACCCCTTCCAAGAATGTTTTTAAATGCATAGAACAAAATAAGGAGAATAATCAGGGAAATTATCATATTTAAATGTAGGTATGAAAAAAAATGTAGGTATGGTAATATTAAAATATTTAGCAAACAAAACACCTTCTTAAAAAACATCTTGTTCAGGGGCTTGGAATATTGTAAATCACAGCTATAAGGATTTTAAACACTTCGAGGCATCTTTAGCGATCGTAATCTTGCCTAACAATATCTGCGGTGTCGATGGGTGAGAAGGTGAGAAACTAGAGGTGCTGTGTCTGCCCTAACGAGGCACCCAAACAGGGAGACGTGAAAGGCCAAATTTGGCCCCCGCAGTCGGGGGCTGCAAGTGTGACCTCCGATGCCAGCAGGCATCCTGCTGAACTCTTCCGAATCCTGCTCCTGCTGAACTCTTCTGGATGCTTCTGGGCCCCTCGGAGCCCCGGCGGCTCCAGCCTGTGGCTGCCTCGCTCCAGTTCCTCTCTTTAGATGGCCAACTCACTCTACTTTTCATTATAACACGTCAGGGTGCTGCCCGCACCCCACCCATGGCGCGGAGCTTCAGAGCCCCTGAAGGTCACTTCCAGTCAGTCAGTATTTGCCTTGAGGGGTCACACTTTCTCCCCAGGAGGGTCTCCAGTGGTGAGAAGAATATGAAAGAGGTTGTTTGTCAGAAGTTTTTTTGTCTGAGGGGATAAAACATATGCAGAAAAACAAAGACAGCTTCCATCCAGGAAGCCAGGTATGGCGGTGCACGCCTGTAATCTCAGCACTTGGGAGGCTAAAGCAGGAGGATCGATGAGTTTGAGGTCAGCCTGAGCTACCCAGTGGGTTTGGGGGTGAGCCTGAACTACATAGCAAGACCCTATCTCTGAAAAAACCCCAAACAAACCAAAAACAAAAAAACCCAAAAAAACAAAAAACAAAAAAACAGATTTTTAAGGGGTAAACAAGTTTCCTTTGAGATTCCAGATTCTCTGCTGCTGGCCTGGTAACAAAAAACAAATTAGCAACTCAGTGTTACTTGCACCCAGTGGGGGTGGTTATGAATATTCCATAAGCTATGGTTTCTAGGGGGCTTGCTGAGCATCGCCAAGCCGTATGGCCTACGCGGTGTCGTCCTCGTGGGAAGTATGAGCCGCTAGAAGGTGCGGTGGGGACGGTAACACACACCAGGGCGCACAACGCAAGCTCACTCGGGAAATCATCTGCAGCCCAGCAGCCTCGACCATGCCTCATTTTCACCACCAGGGGGCGGAGACGAGCGCTAACTGTTACAGAAAAAGAACCCGTAGGTTTCCTGCACCAAGTCCTTGGCTGGGTTGGGTGCCTTAGGCTGACAGTGGGAACCGGAGCCAAATGCTGAGACTCTGGATTCTAAAAGCCGGACTTTCATCTGTGTTTACAACAGTAATACCTACAACTGCATCCCTGCGGGACCCTGCGTGAAAAAGCTGTGCGCGTGTGTGCGTGTGTGGATGTGACCAAGTGCTGTCGCGTGTGGACAGGTACACATATGTACTTGCATGGGTACAAATTTTGTCTAGGTATTCAGTATGCTGAGGTTGAAGGGCAAATTGTAAACATGATGAAGAAAAATTACAGAGAGAACAAGATGGTTTTAAACCAAAATATTGTTAAAAGTTAGACCCAGCCGCTAAGAGACCACATCTGGCCACGGGTGCTGACACACATCTATAATCCCAGCACTTTAAGGCTGAGGCAGGAGGACTGCCCCAAGTTCAAGGCCAGCCTGGGGGACATAGCAAGACCTTGTCGCAAAACAGAACACACAAAACAAGGGCTTTCGAGGGAGCTTTGAGCTTGTGAATTTGGAGCTGGGCTGAAGGACTTACCCACAGCAATGTACACAGGGGAGGGAACAGAAAGGGTGGGGGGTGTCCCGATGCCTTCCCAGAGTCCTCTGCGGCACCTGCAGTTGGTAAGTGAAATGGACTGGAAATTGAAAGCTCGGCTGCCTTGGGCCTTAGGGAACTTCTGAGTTGAGAAACTTTCTTGGGCTGGGAAGCCAGGCACACCTCACATAACCCTGGCACAAGACCAAGATGTGGGTGAGATTTGCCTTTCACCTCATAAAGCCCCTGGCCGCCCTGCAGCCCTGGGCCAACTAAGCCACCTGGGCCGTGTTCTCCAGTGTAAAGGCCACCTCAGCAGAGGTGCCAAGTGGCCTCTACTGCCCAAGGTGGCTGTTAAGGACTCAGCTCACACTACCACAGCCAAGTGGGAATGTCACCCAATGCCAGATAACCTGCCCTGCAGTTGCAGGACTTGGGGACCTAGGGCTCCTGGGGAGTGTTTGTGTTTATTTCTTCACAGTGGCAGAGTGTAGGTGTCATTTCTGGGAGCCCATTGAAAACATTCATGGAGCGCTGGGCTGGGGCTCGGGGGTTGAGCTTGGGTAGAGCGCTTGTCTCATGTGTATGGGTTCAGCCAACAGCCCTGCAAAAGAAGGCAGGTGCCAAGTAATCACTTGGGAGGCTGAGGCAGGAGGATCGCTGTGACCTTGAGGCCAGCCTGGGACTACACATACACAGCAAACTTGAGACCAGCCTGAACTACACAGCAACATCTTGTCTCAAAGGACCAAAATAAAAGACACTAGTCCTGTTGAATGAGGGGCCACCAGTATGATTTCACTGATCTTGGTCCCTCTTTAAAGAGCCTGTCTTCCAGTACAGTTACCTTCCGGAGTACTAGGGGTGGGGATACAATTCAGTCCATAAAGTTGAGGTGACTTCCCCCCACCTTACTGAGAGCTCAGAAAGGGTTCCTAGGGTGGCCCCTTATAGTGCTGCTTTCTTCCTCTGTAACTTCATTTTAGCCGCTGCTGTTGCCACCATCTGCCAAGTCCGGATGGTCCCAATCAGACCCCACAGGCCAGAGGCTTCCCAACCCAGGCAGCTCGGATGCCTACTGAGACCTCCAGTTCCCAGGACAAGAGCTGGTGGTTGTGGGGTGGGCGAATCGTTCACACCTGGATGGCCAGGAACCGAGAGTCCCGCCTGCTCTCGGCAGGAGCTCTGTATGCACCTGAGTAGTCTGGGCGCCCGCCTGCTCGGCCCTGGAAGCCCCGGCTTCCTTCCTCCGCGCCATGTAAGTGCATGGGGGTGGGAGGGTGTTGGCAGCACGGAGCCCGCTTCTAAGAGCTGGCACTGGCCGGGAATCCCGGTGGCTGCCCAGGGCTTCTGGGTGGTTTCCGATTTCAGCTCCACACTTGCAGGAAATTTCTGCTTTTCTCAGCGAGGAAGTTGGTGGGGGGGGGGTGTAAAGGAAAGTCCTGCGCCCCTGTGCATACTTCTCGGTGTACCCGGAGAAAGCCGCCTCAAATGTCACCTTCCACGGGAAGCCATGGGAGCTGCTGGCATCTGGGTACGAATCAGCTGGGCTGTGAGCCTTTGTCCTCCACCTGGGTCTCTGCCTGTCCCCTCCAGACCTGCGGTCCCGCGCTGAGAAGGCGGGCAACATCCAACATCGGCTGGGTTGGATATCACAGCCCAGGGCCCAGGCAGGACACCGTCCCTGCCTGCAGCGGATCAGAGAGCCTGGTGCCACCACATGCGTCCTCACAGTCACGAGTGTGGGTCTCTGGTGACTTCAAGGCAGCCTCGAGCACCAACAGCATGTATTATTATTTATTTATCTTTTGGTACTGGGGATCCAACTCAGGACCTTGGGCTTGCCAAGCAGGTGCTTGTGCCGCTGAGCTATCTCCCCAGCGTAACTTTTATTTTTATTACTGATGTTGGCAGTACAGAATGATTACCTTCCTCGTGGGGGCTGGAGCACACATCTTTTTTGTGTGCCCCTCCCCTTTACAAACCTGTCTCCCTCTTTCCTGTTAGTTCTCTTTTATAATGCTCTTTAATTTATGTGTACTTTGCGTTCTTCATAAAAAGAAACCATGTGATACTTATAATCTTGCATCTGATGCATTTCACGTAATGGTCCCAAGGTGCATCCAATTTCCTACAAATGACTGCAATTTTCCCTTCTTATGGCAGCTCAGTGCTCCACTGTGGGTGAATACTGCGTCTCCTTGGCCCTCTCAGCTGTCACCAGGCGTGTAGACCTCTTCCACTCAGCTCGCGTAGGTTGGTGCCCAGCCGTATGCTGTGGCAACCGTGACTCTTTAGGGAAGATGCTCACACTAGGTTCTTGCTTGACTGCGGTAGTGGTGGTAAGATAAAGATGCAAATGTTGGGCCAGGGAGATGGTTCAGTAGAATAAGCGCTTGCCTGGCAAGCTCAAGGGCCTGAGTTCAATCCCTGGTTCCACCAAAAAATAAAAAATAAAATAAAAGATGCAAATGTTTCCCTGAGGGTTCAGGAGCCCCTAGGCCTAGGGGGCTCCCTTGAGGGGAGATTAAGAGCCTCCCGACTGGACTCGAATTTCCCAAGCCAGCGGGTCACTCTTCAGCCCCAGAGGCAGGGTGTAGGGCTGCCACCCCCGAGCCTAGCCTGAGGGCAACCAGCCCAGCTCCAGCCTCTGCCCGCAGAGCTTCCTCCAGCTGAACACTGAGCTGGGATTTTCCTCCTGCTTCCCACCAGCCGCATGCATCACAGGGCACGTTTCAGTGCAGACTCCAGCTAGCCACCTGCCCTCAAGCCCGAGAGGCCTGCAGGGCTGCCCGACAAGGCTTCCCCCGCCCTTCCCTTCCCTCCATCCTGCCAAGCATGGCCGGGCACCCTGATCTCCCCATCCTTCTCCTTCCTCTTCAGCTTCCTCCAGACAGCTGGACTGAGCCCTGCTCTGCATGTTCTCCTCCTAATGCACCGGCCTCCTCGGGCAGGCATCACGCGCATCCCAGCTGTGGAGCCAAGATTTTCTTCCAGACACACCCAGAGCCTCCTCAAGGTGGCTGTCCCTCGGGCCGGGGAGACGGCTCAGTGGAATAAGCACTTCCCTGGCAAGCGCAAGGGCCTGAGTTCAATCCCTGGTTCCACCTAAATAAATAAATAAATAAAATAAAAATAAAAAGGTGGATGTCCCTGAAGTCAGTTCGCTCCCTCTTATCACCAAAGGCTCAGCGGTTCTGGGAAGACTCTCCTTCCCTTCAGACATTCCCCACTGCGTGCCCACTTCGGGCACAAGGACACAGCTCTTATCTGTCACTGGTTCTTCTCTTTCCACAGTCATGGGCCGCTGTTCTGTGGGGTGACCTAGCACTGTGGGTTGCTTATCTTGTCGGGACTTGGGGACAAACAAAGGGATATGTCGTGGCAAGTAGGGTTAGCAACAGACACAAGGAACAGCCCTCGTTCTGGAACCTGTGCAGCCCACTCGTTGCAGTAGCCCACATGGTTATGTGCTGCATACCTGAAGAAGCATTTACCGAACTGGAGCACATCGGCACACTCTTAGGAGTGCGGTCACACCCCTACTTGGCAAGGGTGCCTATAGAAACTTCCAAATCATGACACGTAGTAAGAGCAGGACGCCTGTCATGGCCCACTTTGCTTCATCCGGGGAATGTGGGTCCTTACTGACATTCCAGCAGACAGCGTGGAGCCCTGGCTCTTCACCCTGTCTCCTGGCTCCACATGGGCCCAACGGGTTGGGGGATACACGGCCTGCTGTCTTCAAAGATGACCACCAGCACCTTGGCTGGACCAAGCCAAGCAATATGCATTGCTTAAAGCCAAGAGGAGGGATAAAGAGAAGTCCTGTACATATCAATACATGGAAATAGGGTCAGGAGCAGCCAAAACAGAGACCATTGTACCTCTTTCAAAGAGAGCTGAGCAGGTGGTCCTCCACAAAGGTCCATAAAACGTAAACATTTTGAATCAATTCAAGACAAGGAGGCAACCATGACAAGACAGCTAATGACACACATGAAAGAGAACTTCCAGAGATGCTTTAGAAAGCGGCAAGAATAAAGAGATGAGTATGCTCAAAGCAAAGAGGAGTATTTTGAGATTAATGGCAGTGTGTCCTTTACTGTAATGCATTTTTACTATTTATTTATTTTTATTTTTTAATTTTTTAAAAATTTTATTTATGTGTGTGTGTGTGTGTGTGTGTGTGTGGCCAGCTCAGCCCACCAGGGGGCGGGGCGGGCTGGCATGTGGTGCTGGGGGATTGAACCACGGTCCCTGTGCTTTGCTAAGCTTGTTCTAAGTAGGCGCTTTAGACCACTGAGCCATCTCACCAGCCCTATTTATTTATTTTTAATGTATTTAATATAGGGTCTACAGCGTCTCACCTTGTAGATCGGACTAGTAATGGTTCTCTTGTTTTCAGTCTCCCAAGTGCTGGGATTACAGGCGCGTGCCACCATGCCCAGTCTCAATTACCGTCTCACTACGCCCTGGTGGCAGGTCCAGCACAGCAGGCTGGAGATTGAACCCCTGGCCCCTGCATCTGCCTAAGCAAGCACTTTGATCCACTGAACTATCTGGCCAGCCCTTAGAATGCATTTTTAAACTTTAACATTCACCATATATTTTAAGCACACATTTTAGTAAATGCTGGTGAAGAGATAGAGAAATTTGAACGTTTAGCACTGTTGGTAGGAATGCAAAACAATGCAGCCATCACTTTCCTGTTGAAATTGTTTTACACTTTTCTACCCACTGTACTGAGGTGAGGACAGTACGTCCTTTCTGACACATGTCACTGTCTACAGTGAAGGCTCATGTGTTGGTCCTCCCCATGGAAGCCTAGGCCAAGCTCCTTTTTCATTGTGTTCCTGAAGAAAGAAATGATCTCTACATGACTCCAGGTAGCATCCCTTCCTCTTGATAAAAAACCAAGTTGGTAACAAGAAATGAACTGATAACATGAATGCTACAGCATGAACCTTGTAGTATGCAGTGAAAGAAGTCGTGTATAGACTCCATCTTCTATGATTCCATTCCTAGGAAACGTCTAGAAAGGACAAGTTTGAATACAGAGAACATGGAGCTGAGCTCAGTCAGTGCTGGGGTGAAATGAGGAGTAACCAAGTGGACACAGGGAATCATCCTGTGGTGAGAGGAATGTTCTAGAACAGGATTATGATGATGTTGCACAACTCCACAGTTAGTATAAATCAGTGAATCACACTAGAGGAGGGCATTCTATGGGATGTCAATTATACCTCAGTTCAGCAAACCAGACCAAATAGGAAGGGACCTTCTCTCTGAGGACATTAGGAGGATGGAAGGCTGGCTGCTTGAGGTCAGTATAGTATAGGGTCGCTGGGGTATATGTGACACCCCCTCCATCTCTTCACAGGTTTCCTGAGAGGACTGTGGCTTCTCCCTCAGGACTGGCCAACATCCAGGGGCCTCTTGCCTGCAGGGGTGAGGTACTGCTCTGTGACCCTACAGCTGCATCCACTTAGAAGCTTGCTGGGCTAGATGGAGGGGAGGGTGAAAGCGGTTTTCAAGGAGCGACCCGGAGGAAGGGTCGAGCCACTTGATCCTGCTGATAACTGGCCCTGCCTGTCCTACCCCCTTCTGCCACCCCCTTCTCTCCATCTCTGCACACAAAGGCCTGCTCACCTTCCCACATACCCTCTGCCTGAGGTTGGGCCGCAGCAGAGGAAACTGGCCCCAATCCACATTCACTACCTCATTCCCTGGGGAGAGCACCAGAGCTGACCAGGGTTCAGGAAGTAGCATCAGGGGACAGGGACAGAGCTCTGAGCAGCAGTGGGGGAGGCCCAGGGATACAGGTTGGAGGAAAGGGGGCCTCCTCCTCTCACCTAAGTCAGGGCCCCAAAGGCTGGGCCGTGAGCAAAAGTGGGGTGGGTTGCAAGGACAGAGTAAGGACCAGGGTGAGGAACCCTCACTCCTTTTGCAGTGCTGGCAAGCAATACCTGGCCAGAGAGTCGTCACTTCATCCCTGGGGCTCCTCACGGAGTCTCAGTGTGGCATGGGCCATCGGGCTACATTGGGGGGAGGGCGATGGGCCCTAACGTGTGTCGTCAGACGTGCCTGGGAGTTCCCAAAATCACGTTGGAGTCTGCTGGAATCCTTTTCCTCCCTGGGCTGCTTTGGGGGACCTTGGTGGAGATGGAACAGGGGCGCAGGGCCCCAAGCCAGGTGGGCTCAGTAAGAGGTTGGGAAAGCTCCAGGTGGGCTAGGCTAGGGAGGGCCTGCTCTTGAGCTACCCGCCCCCAAAGTCCCGCAAGGCCCTAGATTTAGAGGCCAGCGGGTGCCCCGGGGCGCGTTTCCTCCTCCCCCTCCTTCCTGCAGCCCCTCTATTTTTAATGATTCCTTTCTTGAGCCCCACACACGAAAAGTGCTCTTGAATCACACAAATGTGTGTACGCACACAATAAACCGTGAAAAACGTCAAACCGCGGTCCTTTTCTCACTCTTTCACGGTTGTGCAGCTGCTGGCTGACCCCCAGACGGACAGGGCCAGAGAGGGGGCCTTGGCTGAGCACAGTAGAGACGCGGACCTACCATGCCTGTGTGAGTCTGGAGTCCTTCTGCAGCCTGTGGGGGACCTAATCCAGGGACAAAAGGGGAAGTATGGGGGGCGTGAAGAGAGGACCCCACCTTGCTGCGAGCCTGATAAGGTCAACAGTAAAGACGGCATGCCAGGCGCTGGAATACACACCAGTTGAGAATCCTGTGGCGTGTTCTAGATCAAACTGTTGGGGAATGTCACTTAGAGTGAAAAAAGTGGGTCTAGATTCTTGATTGACTGACTGGTTGATTGGTATTGACTTTTCAGGAACATACAGGGTCTCACTGCATATTCCAGGATGACTTCAAAATCGCAGGAAGCCTCCTGCCTCAGCTTCCCAAGTGCTGGGATTACAGGCATGCACCACACTGACCTCTAGACCCTTGTTTTAAAACCATTTTGACCCAGAGCACACATGATTGAAATAAAAGTTCCAAGAAACCCTATTTATGCTTACTACGATATAGTTTCTCTTCTGTTCTCATTTTCTACTCCATTTAATTTTTTACAAATTATGAGTATGATTCACTAAGATGTCTTTAAGCCTGTAATAACTGGATAAAATTGTAAATAATATTATATATATATATATATATATATATTTACCATACAAAAATTTCAAGCCATTTATTGTAGAGGTGAAAAATACAGGGCTACATAACTCTCACCATGTACTACACTAAAATCAAAATGGATCAAAGGACTAAATGTGAAAACAGAAATATTTAATCTGTTGGAAGTAAAATAGGTAAAAATTCTTGAAGTCATGACATAGGCAAAAGATGTTCTGAACAGAAAACCCTTGTTGTACAGGAAATAGCACCAAGAATCAACAAATGGAATCATAGTAAATTAAAAAGCTCTGAACAGCAAAAGACCAACCAACAGAGTGAAGACTCAACCTGTAGAATGGGAGCAAATTTTACCTGCTGTTCACCAGGACTCATATCCAGACTAAGAACTGGAAAGAATTAGACCTCTCCAAATAAAAGAGCCACTGAAAAACAGGCAACTGAAATGAAGAGATGTTTCATAGAAGTACAAATGGCCAATAAAACATGAAAAAAAGCGCCATTGTTGGCCATTAGATAAATGTAAACTAAAACAACCCTGAGATTTCTCACCCTGGAAAGAATGGCTTTCACCAAGAAATCAAATAAAAACAAATTCTGGCAAATGTACTGGGGAAAAGGAAGCCTCTGACATTGCTGGCGGGGATGTAAACCGGTACAACCACTATGGAAATCGTCATGGAGGTTCCTCAGAAAACTGAAACTAGACATTCCACTTGAGCCAGCAATTCCCCTTTCTTCTTGAGTGAGCTGAAGACCTCATGTTACAGTAGTACGTACCCATGTTTGTAGCAGCGCAATTCATAGTAGATAAATCTTGGAAGCAGCCTGGATGTCTACCAACAGATGAATGGACAAAGAAAATGTACTGTTTATACACAGTAGAGTCCTCGTCTGCCATAAAGAAAGAAAAACTTGAGTCATTTGTAGGAAAATGGTTGTACCTGAGACCATAGTGTTAAGTGAAATAAACCAGACACGCAAGCTTAAATATCACATGGTTTCCCCTACATGACAAAACTGAAGTGCACATAAATTAAAGAACAAAATAGGGGCCGGGGAGATGGCTCAGTGGAATAAGTGCTTCCTTGGCAAGCGCAAGAACCTGAGTTCAATCCCCGGTTCCACAAAAAAACAAAAAGCAAAAAAAAAAAAAAAAAAAAAAGAACAAAATAAAAAATTGATAATAATTAGGGAGACAGCTCTTTCTCAGATGGGAAGGGGGGTCAGGACATGGAGGAGACTGGAAGGAAGCGAAAGGGAGGAAAAAAGGAATTAAACTGGGCTATGTGCATGATCCAACCTCACACTGGGAATATAAACATGTGCTGCAAACATGCACCAATAAAAATTTAAAACAAGGGCTGGGGAGACAGCTCAGTAGAATAAGCACTTGCCTGGCAAGTATAAGGTCCTGAGTTCAGTCCCTGTCACAAAAAAAAAAAAAAAAAAAATTAAAAACGAGAAAAATACTGGGCTAGGCATTTACATGTTCTCCTCAGATAACTTTAAAAAATTAACTAACTGTGCCCTCTTTAGAAAAGCATTAAGTATAAATATTCTTTTCAGTTTAAAAAAATAAGTTTTAAGATGCTTTCTCGCTGAGTATTTTAAAAAAACAGCCAACTGGCACATATCTATAATCCCAGCACTTAGGAAGGCTGAGGAGGGAGGACTGTAAGTTCAAGTCCAGCCTGGGCAATTCAGCAAGGCCCTGTCTCAAAATAAAAATATCTAAAAGGGCTGAGGATGTAGCTCAGGTTGAAGGCCCCGGATTTGACCCTCAGTACCCCCATCCCAAGTACAATTTTAAAAGAACAACTAAGCATTACATAGATACTTAGAGGGACAGAAATGTCTTTATTTATCCATCTTTGACTTCCTGCCTCAGGCCACTATAACAAAAGACAGATTAACAAGAGAAGATGCAATGTTTAATGTTAGTGTGTTTAATATGTTTCTTGCGGCGTGGGAGATTTCACAGGGAAATGAAGTCCCAAGGACCTGGAAGGCCTTGCGTTTTTCTCTGTGGATTTGTCCGAGTGAACGACAGTGGGGCAAGAACATGGAGGACGCAGGCTGTGGTCTGATGGTGACACGCTGGGAGAGACAAAGTGAGAGCTCTGGCCAGACCCCTCCCTGGGTCCTGTGTCTTCAGAGGAAGGGATACTCCTTTCTCTGGGGTGTAGACGGGGCATCTCTCCAGCCAGGGTTTTCTGGCCTGCTTTGGGGGTGAATGGAAAGGGAAGGTGACTGAGCTCTGACCCTGATGTTTCTCAAATGCAAAATGGCACACCTGGAGGTGGCACAGCCAGAAGCCATCATTCTCCTTGGGGGCGGAACCCTACAATGGAACGGGCTGATCGCATACACAGACTGGCTGCTGGGGATGGATCCAAGCAGCACCCAGGCCCTGGGGCAGGGCAGCTTCCCCTTCAAGAGATGGGGCCTCACCGAAGCCTGACTGGCGATCACAATTCCACCTAATGCTGTACCTTCTGCGCCTTCAGGACTGTGGCCTCTGCCTCTGGAATTGCTCCACACAGTAGGGTTGTAGACTGGAGCTGTTCAGGGTTGGGCATTGAAGGCAGTCCAGGGATCTCCCCAAAAATTGCTTTTCTGATGAAATTCTCCTGGGGTACTTTCTTGTGAAATTTTCACCAACTGTCCTGCTGGCCTGACCCTCGCGGTTGGCATTTCCCTTGTATTCTGGGCTAACTCCACAGGCACACTGAGCTTCGCTGGTGGAGTGGGATTTTCCTGTGTCTCCACTGTGACCAGGGTGGGGCACTGAGCTCCAGAGGAGCCCCAGCCACACTTATTGACCAAAAAGGAAGAACATCTGCAACTTCCTTTCAAAGGAAAAAAAAAAAAATAACAAGGAAGACATCAAAGTCCAGTGAATCCATGCCTTTGTCTCCTCGGTGGTCTTTTTGAAGTGCTTTTGCTTCACCACCCTTGGGTGGGTCCTGGGGCTGCCTGGCTGACTGCAGGTGACAAATTTTATCTCCTTGGGCCTCAGTTTCTCCATCTGAAACCTGGGAGGAGTATATAGGGCCCTCTAGGAGTTTCCTGAATCCTGTGCTGACTCTCAGGTGCTGAGGGAAGCGACTGCGCAGCTTGAGGCTCTCGACTTCCCTCTCATCCTCGTGGCTTCAGCATCGTGGGCCTCCCCAGGGACAAGTACTGGGCACAAGTGGGCACTCAGTGCATGCTGGTAGGACCATGAGTGAGAGCTGCCCTTCCCCTAAAAGCCTCCCAGTGTGACACACAAGTCACTGCACTTGTGCACTGTGACTGAGACATAGTGTGGCATCCTACCTTGGGAGTGGGGACAATCCAGGAAGATTGCTTGGAAGAAGCCGGGGTCTCAAGTGAGAAGGAATTAAGCTAAGCTGTCCTGGACACACAGGAAGAGAAAATGCATTCTAAGCAGAGAGTGTGTCACGTGCTGGGATTAGGGCTGTGACCTAAAGAAAGGTTGGGGTCATCAAAATATTGTAGTTGGCCAGATGTGGTGGTGCACACCTATAATCCCAACACTCAGGGAAGCTGAGGCAGGAGGGTTGAAAGTTCCAACCCAGCCTATTTAACCCTGTCTCAAAAAAAATAAAATAAAATAAAAGGCTGGGGATGTAGCTCAGTGCTGGGGCCCTGGGTTCAGTCCCCTATACTGCAAAAACCAGAACAAAACAGTTTACAGGCAGCAAGCAGCACCGTGGGATGTGGACCTTAGAAAGTTCAGGCTGGAGTGAGCGCAAGTGGCATGGAGTGGAGGTCAAGGCTGAGGCTGGGAGGTCGGAGGTGGTGGCTGTCCTCTTGGAGAGAGACAGCAAGGCTGGACAAAGGCCACAGCAGTGAGACGGGTGAGAACACAGAAGGGAGGTGGCCGGGGAAGGGCACATTAAGAAACATCGAGGGAAGCATGCCGGGGCTGGGGGAGGGGCACTGGGGCAGGGGCTGAGCCCGGAGGCATGGGGTGTGGTTTGTCCCCCAAGACTTCCTATGTTTGAGCCTTGGTTCCTCGGTGGTAACACTAAGAGGCAGGGCATGGTGGAGGAGGCTGCTTCACTGGGGATACTGCTCGTGCAAGGGATTAAGCAAGTTCTTCTGTGAGCCCAGTTAGTTCCCAAGAAAGCAACTGTGCCATCATGAACCTGACCCTCGAATTGTCCCCAGGCTTGTTTTGGGGTGTAATCCATGGCTTCACCATGGTGGTGCCACCTGCCATTAACGCTGTCACCAGAACTGAACACAAGCTGATGCCCTCTCTTGGCCCTCCAGGCTTATGAAGTGAGCAAACCTCTTTGCTTTATGCATTGCTAGCCTCGTGTATTTTGTTACAGCAAGGGAAAAATGCACTAAGAGAGGGAAGATGGAGGTGGTGGCTAGCATGGTACCCAGATGTGTAGACATGCACACCGGGATGTGAAGATCTTCACACCTGGATGTGCAGAACTGTGATAGGGCATGGGCTGTGGCCTGCATGGGCACACACGACCACAGGTCCAAATACTGCCTTTGGGACATCATCTCCACCCCCCCGCCCCAACAACAGCTGCCCCATGTCTTCAAGTCTGGGAGGAGCAGGTTTGGGGCCATCTCCTGCCTTTGGCCCCAGATGCTATCTTCTTATCAATGAGCCCCTGAGAAGGACATGGATATTTTTATCCACATGTTGTGAACCTGAGGCAAGCCATTTAACTTCTCTGAGCCTGATGTGTAAGATGAGGACAATAATGTCTCTTTGCAGATAAAATGAGGGAAAAAAAATATAGGCCAAGAGTGTCTGATACAGAGTTAGTCTTCAGGGATGTCATTGTGGTTACTGATATTGCTGCTGGTCTCCTGGGCCTGCACAACGGCTGCCAGGCCCTACTGAGACTTGAGCAGTCCCAAGAGGAAGACAGCAAAAGCATAAAGAAAGGAGGCTGAGGATTCGGATTGGAGAGGGACTGGAGGGAGGGTCAGTGGGTCGGAGGTCACACGCTGGCTCAGGCTCCAATCTTGGAGGACAATGCTTGCTCCATCTTCACGCCCAGAGGAGGTGGGAGGGGAGGGGTTGAGGCTCGGGCAGTGTGAGGGGAGCCCTTTTCAATTCATGAAGTAGAATGTGTTAGATTTCAAAAAAACCTTTGATATTAAGTCATAGCTGCCAAAACTTTTTTTATAAAGCAAATAAATGATATTACATCTGCTTGTTGGTGTTTTCATTTTTAAAAACAGGGTCGCACAATATATCCAGGCTGGACTTGAACTTTTGCTGCAGCTCAGGCTGGCTTCAAACTTGGAATCCTCCTGCCTTGGCCTTGGGGCTGGAGGGGTGCACCACCGTGCCTGTCTCTGTGCCTGTTTCTCACTCGCAGTGTGTGTGACAAGATTGATGTAAACGTGGTAAGGAGTAGAACAGAATGTTTCAAGGTGCCCAGGTCGCCGGCCACGGCTACAAGAAGGTCAGTGACAAAGTCCTGAGCACCCTTCACATGAGGAGGCTGCCACCCCAGTGCATGATGGAAATTCCACGTTTCAGGGGGAACCTCATCCAAAGCAAGATGCGACTGGCGGGAGGATCGCCACAGTTCGATGGCAGCCTGGGCTACAGAGTGAGTTTAAGGCCAGTTTGAACTGCAGAGCAAGACTCTGTCTCAACTCCCACGCCACCCCAAAAAAGAACTCTTGAGTGGCCTGCGTTATTCTTGTTGACCATCACAAACGTAACAAGCAGTTTGCTGCTGCTGTTGTCCTTCTCCTCCTCCCCTCATCTCCTCCTCTTTCCCTTCTCATCTTCCTCCTCCTCTTCTTCCACCTCCCCATACTCCTTTTGTACCCTTCCCTTTCCTCCTCCTGTTCTTTCTCCTCCTCCTGCTCCTCCTCCTTTTCAACAGTAAAACTCAGTGCTCTGATTTAGAGAAACATTTCCTCCAAGATCCTTACGCTAAAGCCAGAGTTGCCAACCCTGGCCGCAGACTGGTACTGGTCAGTGGTCTGCTAGAAAAGGAGAGTGGGTGAATCTTCACCTGTTTTTCCAGCTTCTTCCCATCATGGGCAGCAATTGAACTCCACCTCCTCTCAGAGGAGCACTGGAATGAGATGCCCAGAGGAGCATGGACTCTACTGTGAACCACACATGAGAAGGATCTAGCTGTAGGCACCTTTGGACCATCCCAAGATGATCCACCTCTCCCCGCTTCCATGGAAAAATTCTCTTCCATGAAACCAGTTCCTGGGGCCAAGATGGTAGAGAATCACCATATTAAGTTTGGCTGCCAGTCTTTGGTACTACGAGGAGGTAGCAGTTTGGTTACCAGTCTGTGGCACTACCAGGAGGTAGATTTGGGAGGGAGAGGTTAGGCGAAAGAAGCTAGGTCACTGTGGATGTGCCCTTGAAAAGGCATGGGGACCCTGAGCCCTGCTCTTTCTCTTTCTGTCCTGGCCATGAGGTGTGCAGCTAAAGAAGACACTAATAAAAATCTAGGGGAGCTAAAGACAAAGATACAAAACATGAATGCCCAGCACAGAAGAGAAAAAGAGTCCATGAGAAGTTTCAAACAGAAACCAAGAAAATTCAAAGCGTGACTGAAAGTATGGGTGGCTGCAGGGACAGATACAAAAACAGAGTGTCAGAACCGGGTCCCTGCAGCCAATGCTTAGTTAATGAGAGATACCATTAAGCCAGCAAGAGAACGTGAAAAATGAATGCAAAAGTTGCCAGATGACTCTAAGAGAACCAGATGAGTAATTAGAATTAATAAAATATCAGTAGATAGCACATAGGGCATTAAAAAAAAGTCTTCTTTATAGAAATATAGCAGAAAATCTTCCAGACAGAAAAAAGGGTATAGCATAGGTGAGGCATATAGAACCCCAAATGCCCATGAGCAGAAAGAAAAAAACCATGTCACACTACATAATAATTAAAATACAAGAAATCCAACACAAGAACAGAATCTTAAAGGCTGCTGGAGAAAAACAATAAATCATCCATAAAGGGAATTCCTTCAGAATTGCAACAGACTTTTCACAGCAACCTTAAAGGCAAGGAGCTCTTGGAAGGAAATGTCTTAAGCTATAAAAGAAAATAACTTTCAACTCTGACATATCCTGCAAAATTATCTTTTAAAATAGGTAGAAAAATAAGATATTTCCATCATAAAGAAAAACTAAAGAAGTGCCCACCAAACCAATAGTGCCCCCCAAGGTTTCAAGGATCTCCTAGAAAGATACAGTGAAGCTAACAATGCGAACAGGTCCAATAAAATGAATATCAGCGAAAGGCTTGCAATTGAGTAAAAGGGAAAGAAAGTAAAACAGCTACAGGAAAATAACACAACGACAGGAATAAGTCAATGCCAAGGGTTACAACTATCATCATAAACAATATCAATTTGCCCATCAAAAGACACAGATCAACAGAATGGATCAAGAAATGAAACGTGTAGGGATCCGTTGGTCTCTCGGTGTGAGCCGTTGTACCTGGGGAGGAAATGGCGGCAGGAAGGAGAAAAATATAGACCGGAAGACAAGAGCTGGGCTAGGTGGTGACTTGTCTGACTGGTTGGTGAAATGATCCCCTCCTCTGGCAACAGTGTGGGTGTTTATTTATACTTTTGCAAAATTTGTAGCATGTGACACAAGGTTGCCTAGTGATGAGTAGCCGACATTAACCTAGTCAGGATGTTTAGCTCAGGACTGAGGTACCTTGCCTGCTTCAGGCACTGAGGCCTAGTCCCACTTTCACACATTTGACCAATTTTTCAGCTTCCGGGGCTCCCAACAAAATTCCAGTGGTAAATTGTATACAAGAAACATGTTTAACACAAAAAGAAATTTATAGACTAAAAAAATCAAAGGATGGAAAACAATTTTCCATGCAATAGGAACACAACAACAAGCAGGAGTAGCTATCCTGTTTTCATACAAGGTGGACTTCCAGCCAAAGCCGATCAAAAGGGGCAAATAATGGCATTATATACTGGTTAACAGAACTATTCAGTAAGAACAGGTAACAATTATAAACATATATGCACCATGCCATAGTGCACCCAACTTCATAAAACAAACACTGTTCTGACCACTATTCTAAAAAGCCTCTGGTCTTAAACATCTATGACATTTCCACCTTTTCAGAAACTCCCTCTCTGATAGCAGGGAAAAAGCTCCTTTTATTTTTCCTAGTTAAACACACACTGGGTCATTCCCCACGGCTTCTGTTTTGTCAGCTTCAATCTTCCATTGTCCCAATAAGGGCCCAGAGCAGGAGGGAGTTGGTTACAGAATGATTGACAGAATGATTGACAGGGTCCTGCGCCATCTCCAGGGCATTCAGTGAGCAACTGTTCCTCGACTCACTGTATCTGAATCACATGCATGAGATGTGGTCTCTATGGATGAACCTTCAGTGACGTTCAGACAGGGAAAAGGTTGCTGTAGAGCAGACCACAGGCCCGCTCTAGCCTGCCACTTTAGAGAGTTCCCGGGTCTTTGTTATCCTTATATCTGGCTTTCTTAAAATAAAGAAAGTAGGATTGGCTCTGGGGCATCGCCAAGATCAGTGAATGGAGGGGGAATGGTCTCACAGCCCCGGGTTGCTACCAGCAGTCGGGTGACACCCGATTTCCTTTTATGTTGGTGCTCCATGGGTGTGCTTGGTCACAGAGATACCCCCACCGATCAAATACACACAGTCTCTTTCCAAATGGATCATGAATGAATCCAGTGTAGACCCAGTCTATAACTTCTTGTCCTTTTTGGGCCTTCAAGATCTCTCCTCTGAACAGAGGAATCCTAATTTCTTTTTTCCTCCCTGTTACTGGTGATTGAACCAAGGTCCTTCTCACTGAGCTACATCCCCCACTGGGAATATTTATTATTTTCAGACATAGTCTCACTAAGTCATTAAGATGCCCAGACTGGGCTCTAACTTGCATGTATCACCACTCCCAGCTCCTAAACATCTTCAGGACATAAAGGACACCTCCAGGACTTGTGACCTGTAGGTAGGTCAGGTGTCTCTAAAAGCTGCTTCGGTTTTTCCTCCTGGGGGTGGCAGGAGTGCAATTCTATTGTAAAGGTATAGAGTATATAGTTTATTGGCTAATTCCACAGGCCTGCAGTTTGGAGGAACATCTTTTAGAGCCTAATTTTCATATGGGAAATGTTGGGTGCCACAGCCTTGGCCAGTAGCCAGTCAGGGGCATGTTGATCTACACTCTAGAGTTGGGGAAACTGAGGCAGATGGGAGGCCAGGCCAGAGTCACTGTGGCCCGGGAGCACATCCTGTAGGGCCAACTGCTGAAAGGGCGGGCTTTGTACTTGGTTTAGAGAACGCCTTAGAGAAACAGGCACATTTACAACAGGCACTCTTTGGGAGCACTTTTGTGACAAAAGTGCAGGGTTAATCAAAGCATGTATGGGTCTTATTTTTCAGTCAGGTGCGGCTGGGGAAAAGTGTTCTCTGCAAAGAGGAAGGGAAAAGAGGGGTGGCCAGGGGCAGCAGGTCTGATTAGCAAGGCAGGTTTCATTTGCAGCGCAGCTGTCTCTGCAGCTGGCCCCAGTGCTGCCGTCCGGGCTGCAGACCCGACTTTCGGGCTCAGTTAGGGCTAAGTGTGTATGCCTGGATCACGAAGCGCAGAAGTCCCGGCCAGGCACCTTCGCTGCCCTTTCCTCTGTGTAGCTGAGCACATAGGGACCCCACACAGTCTCCTACTCATGTGGCACATAGCTCCTAGTTGGGGTGGGCAGCATGGTGGCTGCTTTTGAACATCCTGCCACGGGTGTTTTGGTTGTCACATCTGTGGTCTGAATCCCAGCCCACGGAGGGCACAGAGCTGGAAGGAAAAGAAGCCACCTCTGGGGCACTGTAATCCGCCTTCTTCCCCTCCTCCCCTCCTCTTCTCTCTCCCAGCTGTGGGGCCTGCTGGTGGGGCCTCCAAGTGGGGTGCTGGTCTTCTGTGGCAGGAAGATCTCCTTGGGTAATACCTGAGGGGTTCCTGCTTTTTCTTTTTTAAATGTATTTAGTACAGGGTCTACAGGGTCTCACTACACAGATTGGACTCCTAGTGATCCTCCTGTTTTCAGTCTCCCAAGCGCTAGGATTACAGGCTCACACCACCATGCCCAGTCTCAGCTGCCATCTCAGTGTGTCTCCGGGGTTGGGGCTGGCACAGCATGCCGGGGATCAAACCTCAGTCCCCGCACCTGCCTAAGCAGGCGCTGCTGAGCTATCTGGCCCGTCCTCCTGCTATTTTTTTCTTGAGTGCTTTCCAGCATGAGTGTAAATGGAGGAAGCATGTGGACTCCAGGGCCCAGAACCAAATCTATTTCTGCAGAGGAAAGTAGCAGGCCTGGTACAGACTGTCCTTGACTAGTGGGGTGAGTCACAGGCCGTTACAGGGAGGAGAAAGCAGCACGCCTTGGCAGGGCTCTTCCCCTCGCTGGCGCTCTGCTCCTGATGTCCCTAGGCTTACCGTGCTCCCTGGGGTCTCACCATTCCTGATCAGGGAGGAGGACAGGTCCCTGTGTTGTCCCCTGGGGGCTTTAGCAGCCCTCCCCAAGGATCGCACCCTTCTCAGTCAACCTCTGTGGGTCTCAAGAGAGGGAAATACTCCATGCCAGGACTTGGTGACACACACCCATAATAGCAGCAGGAGGCTGAGGCGGAGGATCACCGTAAGTTCAAGCCAGCCCGTGCTACACAGTAAGTTCCGGGAAAACCTCACAGAGAGATGCTGCCTCAAAATAAAAAGTGAATAGCCTTGTGACAGGGAAACGCCCCAAGAGGGTAGCTTTATAGTAAGGCAAAGCGACAATGCTAAATCATTTCCTAAGTGCAGAGGGGACATGTCTGGGAGACGGTGCCTTGTGCCCTTGGACAAGGACTGTGGGGGTGGAGCTATGCAGATGAGCAGGAGCACACCTGGCAGGGGTGGGGCAGGAGCCAGGACACGGATCCTGGCCCAGTGCGTGGGCAGCCGCGCTCTCGCGTGTGTGCCAGGAGCTATGAGCAGAGGAATGGGGCACAACGGGCGTAGGGACGGCAGGTGCAAGGGGCGAGGGTGGCCCGTCTCGCTGGCTCCCGCTGAGATCCGCGTGGCCCTCCGAGCGAGCCAGGTCCACAGCTGCTGCAACGGCGGCCGCTCTCTCCGCCTCAGCTGTGCCTTTTCTGCGGCTTCCAGCAGAGCCCTGGGCTGTGGCAAACTCGAAGGAGGGGAAGAACTCAGGGCCCTGGGCCGGGATCGCAGGGCACAGAGGCGGGGCTTCGGAGAGCACCTCGGCGGTGCGGGCTGTAGAGGGCGGACTTGGGCCACCAGGGAGCCCCAGGGCCAGGCAGAGGGGAGCCGGGAGGCGGTTGGGAACAGGCAGGAGGTGAGGTTTGGGCGCAGCCTAATCCTCTGCCCCACAGCTCTGAGCACCGCAGTCCGGCGGCAGCATGGGGCCTCCACAGGGGAGTGGAGCACTGCAGGTGCCCCACGGAGCCGACCTGGGACTGATCAGCTCCGGCTTTGTCCTGCCAGGTGACTGGGACTGACTGCTCAGGGGGAAGGACAGGGGCTGCTGTCCAGTCTCAGAACTGGTGAAACCGCCAGCTCTGCTCCGTTTGCTCTGAAATGCAGTCACCTCATGGGGCCTCCAGCCAGCCTGCCTGCCTGCCTCTGGGGTCCCTGTTCGTCTCCCCAGGAGGTGTGTGCATGATGCCTGAGTGCAGGCGTGTGTGTGTGTGTGTGTGTGTGTGTGTGTGTGTGTACATGTGTGCATAGTTAAAAGGAACCAGAGCTGGCCAGGGCATAGTGGTACACACCTGTAATCTCAGCCCTCGGCAGCTGAGGCAGGAGGATTGCTGCCAGTTGGAGGCCAGGCTTGGCTACATAGTGTGTTCAAGGTTTTATTTTGGGGGAAAGAGGGTACCTGTAACCCCAGTACTTGGAAAAGCCGAGGCAGAACCATCGGATGCTCAAGTCCCACCTGAAGAACTTAGGCAGACCCTGTCTCAAAATTAAAAAAAAAAGGGGGGGGGGTGCTGGGATATAGCTTGGGCAAAGGCCCTGCATTCAACCCCCAGCCCCCGCCCCCCGTAAAAGATGAACACATGGCCAATAAACATAGAAGAAATACATCAGCAATGAACAGAGCAATGCCAACTAAAACTCCAACAAGAGCGGGGTGTGAAGGCTCACATTTGAAAATTTGGCCCCTGGGAGGCTGAGGCAGGCGGGTGGCTGGAGGTTTTATAGCCACACTGGGCTGCACAGTGAGATCAAGGCCAGCCTGAGCTCCATGGGAGACCCTGTCTCCAAGAACCAAGATCAACCAACCATTCTCCAACAAGAGCCAGACTCAGGGCACATACCTATAACGCCAGCACCTTGGGAGGCTGAGGAAGAAAGACCAAAAGATCAAGTCCTAAGGTAAAGAAAACCCTACAAGCCTTCCACAAAGGCTAACCTGAAACTGACAGGCCTACTGAAACCTAGTCAAAGCCTGTGCAGGGCCGGTGCCCTACTTTGTGACCCATCTCAGGAGGCAGCAAGGGGTGGACTTCGTTCCACCAAGGACAGGTAAGATCGGGAGCCCCGGAACCTAAGGGAACCACCCCAAGCTGTAGACACTTCTGAGCGCGTGCACAGGAGGAAGGAGGCCCTCTACAGGGCAATGTGATGAATCTTGTGAACGGATAGGAAGCCCAGGAGCCTCAGAGACCGTGTGCGGTGCTGATTTTTCCTCCAGGGGAAGTAGGCACAGCTGTGGGTAATTCAGAAGGGATTTCCTGGGCAGCAGGCGCATCCAGGAAGCTGTGATCCCTGAAATGGGCGCGGGTCGCACAGATGTGCACTTTGTGGAAAGCACCAACCGGTGCTGCGTGATCTGCGCTCGAGTCTGCATATATGTGTTAGGGCTAAAGATAAAAGAAGGTTGCCCACCACTGCGCTTTCCCCCTGGTAAGAAGCAGGCCTGCTTTCCCTCCTCTGAGTCAGGAGGCTCATTACTTGCAACTGCTGGATGGAGTTAGAAGTGAGAAGGGGAGAACTCTGAGACTGGATAAGCAAAGTGAAGGCAGTAGCGCGCAATGACGGCACACCCAGCACTGATGGAGGCTGAGGCAGGAGGATCTCAAGGGTGTATCCCACTAGAGCAACTTGGTGAGCCCTTGTCTCAAAAAGGAAAGAAAAGGACTAGCCTAGTGGTCGAGCGCCCTTAAATGTGGAAAAAAGAAAGACTAAAAAAGAAAAGGTGACACTTGTGTGGGCGTGTGTTACTGTTTTTGAGACAGGGTCTCACTATGGAGCCCTGGCTGGCCTAGAACTCATAACGATCGTCTTGCCTCAGCCTCCTAAGTGCTGGGATTACCAGTGTGAGCCACCATTCCAGTCTGATTACCCTCGCAAGCCACCACACCAATATGTTTTAGATGTACAAGTTGCTTTAGCAAAGCAATAATTTCCACGCTGGAGAAACAAGCCCACAGATATAACGTCATCTTTGCTTCTTGTCCCCCAGGGTCCCCTGGCAGTGAGCTGCTTCTGCACGGCTGACCCAAGCATGGGGCCCTCCCGTGGCAGCTCCTCCACTCCCCCTACCTCCCACCCTGGGACGCTCTCCTGTTCTTCACGGCGGCCCTGCAGGGCTCCAGCCCCCTGGGGTGCATCCTCTCACTCTGCCCCTCTGGACACAGAAGCAAGAGCCAGCTCTGGGGGCATCTACCTGGCCAGCGGCCTTCCTCACCTACCCGAGCACCCACAGCTCTGTCTACCTGGTGGCTGTCACTGGCCTCGCTGCTGCCTGTTGTCTTCCTGTGCTTCAGGTCCTGCCACTTGCTGGTCATGCAGTTTACAGCCAGGGCCCTGCATGTCGCCATGACCCTCAGGACCCTCAACAGTGCCACTGACCAGGTCATCTGCTTCTCTGAGTCCATGAAGTACAATGTTGATCCAGTGGGAAGCAGGTCACATAGCAAGGTCACATGGCAAAGGTACACAGAAGAACAAAAACCTTCTTAGAAGAGATGGGTCAAGGTCCTGGTGTCCCATCTAGGTAATTAATGCCTGTTTATTTTTTTTAATTAATTATTTATTTATTTATTTTTACATTTTATTCAGAGAGTGTGTGTGTGTGTGTGTGTGTGTGTGTGTGTGGCCAGCTCAGCCCACTAGGGGGCGGGGCGGGCTGGCATGTGGTGCTGGGGGATTGAACCGCAGTCCCTGTGCTTTAGCTAAGCTTGTTCTAAGTAGGTGCTTTAGACCACTGAGCCATCTCTTCAGCCCCTAAAATCCTTCTGCCTTTGGGGGCCTGCCCCTTAGCTCAGTTTTTTGTTTTTGTTTTTTTGCAGAACCAGGGATTGAACTCAGGCCCTTATGTTTGCCAGGCAAGTGCTTATTCTACTGAGCCATCTCCCCTGCCCCTTAATGCCTGTTTAGAAAGCGATCATTATTATTTCTCCCTGGGAAGTAGCCATAGTCACTTGATCTTTGTTTTGAGGCCTGGCCTTCAATAAATTCACCTCCACCTACAGTTGTGAGTATTCTCATCTTCTGCACTGACTTCTTCCCTGCCTGACTGTCTGCAGTGCCTCTACCTAATGTAGCTGTCTACAATATTGCTCACCCCTCAGAAAAGTATCCTCTGAAAGCCCTAGTGTCAACCACAGCCAAGGCCCTGGGTCATGACAAAGACTGGGGTCAGGGTGTCGCTGGTTTTACAAACATGTGTTCTGGGCATGGTGGTGCACAACTGTAAGCCCAACACTTGGGAATGTTCTTTCTTTCTTTCTTTCTTTCTTTCTTTCTTTCTTTCTTTCTTTCTTTCTTTCTTTC
>NW_004524615.1:12772168-12791023 GCF_000260255.1 Octodon degus
ACACACACACACACACACACACACACACAATAAATGTTAAAAATAAAAAAAAATAAATTTAAAATAATAGGCACATTTTCAAAAATATTAATTAAAAGAACATAATTCTGAGCTGAAAAAGGCTCAAGTCAACAACTTCTGACATTGCCAGTCCTACAGATAACCCACTATTATTGTGGACTACTGGACTCCATCAGAGTCTGTTTTGAATTGAGTCTATTTTGCTGAATTCACGCATATACAATTTTTAAATAGGAAGAGAATATCCATCTCTGACAAAACTAAACAAAAAAAGGGATACAAATGAAGGACCATTTTGTATCTGTATATACAAAATAGGATAGATATACAGCTACTTTCTCTTAATTCAATGAGAAGAAAGATTTGTACTAATAGTGTTTGGACAGGATATCATATCTGTATCTTGTACTCTGAATAACCACTATGAAGACAACAATATGCAATGTATTAATTATTGAAACTGTTCTACTAATTGGCTTTGAAACTGTCTCATTGCTATTTGCTTCTCAATAAAATTAATAATAAAAGAACATAATTCCCATAAATGGAAATTTTGACCTTTGTCTCAAAAAATGTTTTTCAGTGATAACTTTGGTCTTTTAGAGTTATAGTTAATTTTTTTCTTCATTTTAGATTATACAGCTAATAAAACTATCTTGCTTTACTTATAATTTTTTTTCTTAACATCTTATATAGGATATGCTATTGATTTTAAAAGTTTTTATAAGACCTCAGTATTCTCTTGATTCCTAATAAGGTTGATTGCCTGTTTTATATTCCTAAATTTATTTGATATAGAAAAGTCTTGATATTTTATAAGCAGGTATAAAGATTTGGAATACGATCTGAGAATGTTAGGGATTAAACAGTTGCTTGATTTTGGCATTCCATTTAAATTGGTGACAAGCCTGGTGGTGGTCTCTGAAAGGGTATGAACTATGACAATATTTTCATATTTGGGTCAACTTATCCAAGGATATATTTTACTGCAAACTGTTCGGATCAACCCTAACTGATTTTCAGACTTTATTTGGTAATATTAAGTGGCTTTGCCCAACTCAACACAGGCTTCAGGGGTCCTTCGGCAGTCTTCGGGTCCTTTTCAATGGCTTTGATCATGAGGTGCAAACTCTTACCATTCCCTTTTCAGTTCAACAGCAATCATTATGACAGTGTTTGTCATCTTGGCAATCTACATTGGCTAACTTTTCTGGCATTCTTGTCATTATCCTTCAGACAATCAAATTTGCTTGTTAGGGGACTCAGGTCAACAATTTCTGACATTACCAGTCAAGCGGAAGATCCAATACTATTATGGGCTACTGGACTCTTTTAGAATATTTTTGAATATTATTTTGGACTCTTTTTGAATATTATAGGAGTTTACACACCTATAATATTCAAATAACGGAACTTAACAAAAAAAGGGGATACAGATGAATGTCCATTTTGTATCTGTGTATTCAAAGTGGTTAGGATGGATATATAGTTACATTCTCTTAATGAATAGAGTGATTTGTTCTAATGGTGTTTGTAAATAGGATATCATGTCCGCATCTTGCCCAGCAATTAACCACTAGGAAGAATGTATGCAATGTGTTAATTATTGAAACTGTCCTACCAATTTGATTTGAAACTGTCTCATTGCTATTTGTTTATCAATAAAATTATGGAAAAAAATTACTTCTGCTTTCACAGATGGGTCATCTTAGGGTAGGGATGTCATGTGAGGGCTACCTTTTCCAAAATACAGGATATGTGTTTCTCGCTATGTGATCAAAATTCAGTTACAAAAGCAAAAGGGGGAATTAATTCCTCCCATCTCACTTGGCAGTATATACTATCCCAATTCAATCAGGTAAGCAAGAAAAGCTAACTTGGGGTTCAGGATATGCTTGTGTTTTGCTAGAATATGCTGTCTGGCCATCTCATGAACTCAGATCTAGAGAAGAACCTGATTCTGCCTTTTCAGAAGCTGGTGGGCAGTCTGTGACAGCGATGCCACCAAGGCTGCTCTACAAGTGATACAGAAGGATGAGGCTAGATCTGATCTGGGGCAAAAATGCTGACCCAGAATGCCCAGGAGATGGTCACCAAAATGAGCAAAGTAGGTGACAGAGTATATAGAGATAACAGGGCTAAAATCTACCACTATTTTTAAAAATCTATTTAGTACAGGGTCTACAGGGTCTTACTATGGAGCTTGGACTTATAGTGATCCTCCTGTTTTCAGCCTCCCAAGTGCTGGATTACAGGCATGTGCCACCACACCGAGTCTCAGTTGTTGTATCAACACACCCTGGGGGCCATGACACCCTTGGACCCCACATGTGGCCAGGGAGTGCCCTGTGCCCACTCATCTCTGAGCTGTCCCTGAGGAAGCCGTTCCTCAAAACTTGAGCAGCCTGAGCCTTGGTAATGAAGTGCCACCAACTGCTTGGCTCAAGACCATGGGGACTCAGGTCCTACAGTTCTGGGGGCTATAGTTCTGAAATCAAGACGTAGGCAGAGTACTTTTAGGGGATGCAGTTCATCCCCAAACACCCCTTTTCTCAGACACTCTCCAGTCTGAGTCCCATCCAATCTGTCTCCAACTCTAAGTCTCACAAGGCCTCAGAGCTCTACCGCAAAAATGAGGAGGGGTGTTGAGTTAGTGGTACACCCCTGTAATCCCAGCCCTGTGGGAAGCCGAGAATGTACGGTCACAAATTCAAGCTCAGCCTGAGTAATTTATCAATCTTGCCTCAAAATTAATTAATTAATTAATTGGGGGCCAGGGATATAGCTCAGCAGCATATCCAGCTCAGCTTGGTAAGCACAAGGTACTGAGGTCAATCCGAGGTACTAAAAATAAATAATAAATAAATAATGAGGAGGAAGCAGAGGGGTCTGTTTTAAACACTAACTGGTTAAGGGGAGTTTAGCTTAGGTTTGTGTCTCAGGCCCTCTTGCAGTACCCCAGATCCACACAGAGGCATCAGTGGCCCTGTCTCGGGAGGCCTGCTCCCTTTGTGGGGGCTTAGAGAGGAAGAGGCGCAGGCCGAGAGAAACCTTGTAGGTCAGGGCCCTGTAGGAGGCTTTGGACTCCCTACGGGTGACAATGGCCATGCAACCAGCAAAGTTCTGCCCCGTGGTTTCCAAGAACTGGAATCGCTTGTGATTTTTTTCTTTTTTTTAAAACTTTTTTGTGGTACCGGGGATTGAACTCAGTACCTTGCGCTTGCCGGGTAAGTGCTTATTCTACTGAGCTATCTCCCTGGCCCTCGGATTTGTTTATTTATTTATTCCAGGTCACAGCTCCTGCTATTTATTTATTTATTTATTTATTTATTTGGTACAAGGTCTCCCTCTGCAGCTCAGACTTGTAGTGACCCTCCTGTCTCAGCCTCCCCAGTGCTGGGATTACAGGCATGCGCCACCACGCCTGGTTTTGGTGGCCAGCTCGGCATGGGGCTGGCATGGCATACAGGGGATCTAACCCAGGTCCCTCCTCTTGCCAGGTGGGCACTTAGGCCTCTGAGCTATCTCCCTGGTCCTCGCTTGCGATTTTGAGGGCAAGGACAGAGAGTTCCACCAAACAGTGCCTAGAAGCGAGGTGACCAAGCTTGACTTTCACTATGGTTTTCTCTTGTGCATCACCAAGTGAGATTGGGCAGGCACGCAGGACAAGAGGGTTCTCTGTCCCTCTGTCCCTGTGCAGCAACCCGCCAGACTATTCTCCCCTGAGCTCACCTCGAGGGGGGCGCCCTGCTCCTCTAGGCGGTGGGATGTAGGGAAGTTGCGTTTTCTATGTCAACGACCTCAAATGAGGTCCTCAAAGTCCTGGGACTGGGGCGGGACGGGCTGGACCGGTCAGAAACAGAGCCGGGAGGTGCAGGAGAGCTGCAGGAGATCAGCAAAGCCTCCTCGTTTGCAGCCTGGGCTCCGCCTCCGGTCGGCCTCAAAGCCTCGCAGGGGGCAACTGCGCATGAGCATCGGGACTCGGGTGCGCAGCGGGCTTGACTCAACCTGAGACCATCAGCGGCCACCTCTACGCCCACCCATGGAAAAACTGCCTCTGTGCAATGAGAGCCTGGTAGGAAGGTCGGGCCCACTGCCCTAGGACACCTCCAGGGCTCTGAGCCTTTGAACACTCACTTCTAACGCGAGTCTCCAAGTGTGGTCCCGGGCGGAACCCGGGAACTGTAGTCCAGGCTGGCTTTGAATTTGCTATGTAGCTGAGGCTGGCCTTGAACTCAGGTGATTGTCCTGTCTCAGCCTCCTGAGTGCTGGGGTTATAGGTGTGCACTATCAGGCCTAGCTCTAATTTTTTTTTTTTTTTTTTTTTTTTTTTTTTTAACAGAGAGAAGGTCTCCGGCCTAGCAATCACATAATCAGCAGGGCACACACGACAGCATGAGTCCCAGCACAGGCCAAGTGCGCTCGGCGGCGTGCCACAGAGATTGGCTACAGGGAGACTGAGTGAAGGGCGCCCTGGTTTGGGGCTGGGTGCCCCGATGGATGGGTCATTTTCCGAGCTCGGGATTACAGGGCAGGGTGTAATCCCCAAGCAGAAGGTGAACTTGAGTGTCCCAGGAAGCCAAGAAAACGGGTCGAAGGAAGGGCCTAGCATAAAGCAGGCTATACAAGGCAGGAAGCCAGAAGAGAGGGATAAGGCGAGGGCAGACTTGGAAGGCAGGAGGGGCCACTATTCCCAGACGGAGCTCAGGAAGGCTGCTTTGAATATGGGTTTCCTGGGGCTGGGGAGACAGCCCATCAGAATAAGCGCTTGCCTGCACGCGCAAGGGTCTGAGTTCAATCCCCGGTTCTGATAACAAAACAAAAAAAACAAGCAAAACAAATGAAGTTGGGTGTGGAGGCACACTCCCAAATGAAGGCTGAATATGGGTTTCCTTGTGACTCAGGTGTGACAAGGTTGACAGATCAGGAGGCAGCTGTCATTGACAAGGAGGAAGCCTACTGTTAGGGAGCTGAGGAAATATAGATGGTGTCAAGATTTATTTCAGGAATTTATCTTTAAGAATTAGCAAGGAAACTGAGGAATGGGATATATATATATATTTTTTTTTTTTTTAAATTTATTTTTTTTTTTTTAGACAGTGCCTCACTATGTAGTCCAGGCTGGCTTTGAATTTGCTATGTAGCTGAGGCTGGCCTTGAACTCAGGTGATTGTCCTGTCTCAGCCTCCTGAGTGCTGGGGTTACAGGTGTGCACTATGAGGCCTAGCTCTAATTTTTTTTTTTAACACAGAAGGAAGCTGCATAGTTGACAACCTAAGCAGAAGGGGCCAATATGGAGGCAGTGCTGATGATACAGAAGAGGGAAAGGAGGTACCGGGGAGAGGGCCTGCATCAAGCTCGCTTTGGAAAGTGGCACTGAGGGAGAAGATGCTGTTGACTGGGTACCTGGAGGCACTTCCAGCCTCCACCTGGCCCATCTATGGAAACGGGTCAGCCACGCCACATACTTTTCAAACTTTTCAAGATCTTCATTCTCTAAAGAGATCCTCAGCTTATTATTAAGAAGTCTGTTTGAAAGTTAAGATGATGCCAGGAATAGTATTTAAGAAAGAAGTTTAGAAAGCAGGCCACTGCTCCTCGCATCCTGGACCCCACAGCGGCCTGGGCTGGAAGACTTGTCCTTTCCCAGGAAGGCACATGTGTCCCAAGCCACACAATGGAAGGGGCAGGAGGGGTGTCTTCCCAAAATCAGCGGTGTCTATGGTCCAGGTATGACTGGCAGCTCCTCTCTGCTCCTGTGGTCACTGTCACTGGGGAGTGTTGCATCACTTTGTCAGCAGTAGAGTCCTTCTACTTACAAGTTATCTGAGGAGTGCACATGTGGCAGAGTATCCTGTGCCTCAGAATGTGACTGTGGGGGCCGGGGAGATAGCTCAGTGTCATAGCACTTGCCTGGCAAGTGCAAGATCCTGAGTTCGATTCTCAGTATGGGAATAAAATAAAGAATATGATTGTACTTGGAGACAGGGCTTTTGAAGAAGGGATAGAGTTAAAACTCTCACAAGTGTAGGCTCTCAGCCAATTGCACTTAGATAAGGAAGATTCAACACAGGTAGTCACAGAAGAACACAGCCACCCAACAGACAGCAAGAGAGGCCTAGGAGGAATCAGCTCTGAGGGTACCTTGCTTGGGCAGTGAGGAAACACATTTCTGTAATTAAGTCTTTTTTTCCATCTGTGGCACTTTGACCTGGCAGCGGGGTTGACTAAAACGGTGCTGTGTTGTGTTGTTTTGAGTTAGGGTCCTGGTAGCACTGGACTCAAACTCACACTCAGAAGCCTGAGGCAGGGAACCAGCCACCGTGCGTGGCTAATGCAACGTTCTTGTTCTTTCTGAGGAAAATGAATGCCTTCTCTTCTCTCCTTTCAAACTTCACGCCTCCCATCTGCTGTTGAAAGTGAAAATAAAGCAAATGTTTTCAATCCCATTTATTTCCCTAGGCTCCTCCTAGAGCTAACGCTGCCACCTGTGAAGGGACCCTCAGGTGGCCCAGTGCTGGGGGACTTGGGAGTGGCAGGTGTTGCCGAGAGAGCTCTGTGCCCAGAGAGCCAGGTGGGCTATACGTTTGGCCATGTTCCTCCTTTCTATGTCAGGTTCATGACCTGAATGTGTTGACCGAATTTCTCATGGAGATCTGTCCCACGACCCTGAGAATATTTTCACAGGACAGCTTCCTGCTGTCCTGCGACCTTGAGAATATTTTCTGGCTTGCTTAGCACTTCTGAAGAAATCTGTTCATCTTATCTCTTGGTTTATCCTCTCACTCAGCATTTATATTCTCCGAGTCCTGTAGGTGTGTGGAGATGGGCTGAGGGGCCAAATCTCATGCACACCTGCTGGGCAGAGCTGAGACCAGGTGAGGGGAATGAGGGGCCCAGGCCCACAGGCCCCAGGAGAGGCTCCCTCACCCAGCAGCAGCAGCCAGAGAGCCCTGTCTGGATAGGACAACCGGGTAGCCTCAGTGAGTCACCAGTGGCTCAGAAAGCTGGCTGCTTCTGCGCAATGGGGACATTAGTAACAAGACCTTTGATGTCCCTGCAAACTCTGAGGACTGTGATTTCTGAGCAAGAGACCAGTAAGTGCATTGGGGCCGATTTCCTCACGAGCTCGTGGGGTCTTGTTATGTGTTCTATCTTACTGTATCTTTTTTTTTGGTTGGTTGTTTGGTGTTTTCACACAAGGTCTCACTACATAGTCTAGGCTGGCCTCAATCTCACGGCAATCCTCCTGCCTCAGCCTCCCAGGACTCAGGTTATAGGCATTGATCACCATGTCAGCTTGTCTTTCTGTGTCTTTAGTGGCTTTCTGATTCTGTGTGGGTTGTGTGTCCCCAGTTAGCTGTGAGAACTGTTGCTGGTGTTCACCTAAGGAAACTCGTCAAGGAACTAAGCATGGTGGTGGGCCTGGGAGCCACACAGTGCTAAAGACAGAAGCCCAGGGGACAGGAGGGCAGGGCAAGGAAAATCCAGCCTCCTCTGCCTTCCAGGTGGCTGGCTCTCTTGGCCCCTTGTCTCCCATTATGGTTCCAACTGGCATTTTAGCAAAAGCCAAGAGTCTTTAATACATCTTATGGGGAGATTTTTCACAGCTTTGAACCCAACATGGAAAGCTGGGGGACCTCATTTTCAGTGTTAGGACCTTGTACCTGGTTTTCTACCCTACCTGCAGTATCTCACAGCATATGTGTGGCTCGGGGTCGAGATGTGGGTTTTGGAGTCGAGTCTGGTTCCACGGGAGGTGTCCCAGCCTGTGTCTCCCTATAATGTTCCCCAGGGAGCTCCCCTCTTCCTGTACTCAGCCTCCCAGGACTCAGGGACACAGGACCAGTCCTCACAAGAGGCTGGGTGGGTTGTGAGCAGAAGGAAGGAATCAGGACAGTCCTGGGCCCCTGAGGTTCCCCCACCACCCAGGTGTGTGGCAGAGAGGGAGACAGACCAGCTGTCGTGAGCCAGGGCAGCTGCAGCGGGGCTGAGGATGGGCCTGGCCTCAAGCCTGCCAGGTCTGTGGTGTGAACCTGGCCAGGTTACCCTGTTTTCTCTGGCCCAGTCTCTTACACTGGAAGAACGTTCTTTCTAGCTCAGTCACTCTAAGGACATGGGAACCACCTAAAGCGAAGGACAGACATGGTCACAGAAGAGGGTTTCAGTGTGGCGGGGGCAAGGGT
The DNA here is from genome assembly GCF_000260255.1 of Octodon degus. Taxonomy (NCBI): domain Eukaryota; kingdom Metazoa; phylum Chordata; class Mammalia; order Rodentia; family Octodontidae; genus Octodon; species Octodon degus. The sequence continues at coordinate 12,780,376 of NW_004524615.1, forward strand.
CAGTAACAGTCAGGGCAGGGCAGACAACAGATCTGGAAGGGTTGTCCCCTCACTTGTGCTGAGGAGGAACTTGGGACTCTGGTTTAACTGAGTGGTGCTTTTACAGTTCTTTTTTCCATTGTGGAAGCCTTGGTGTGTCTGGTGTGTTTGTGGCCATGTGGGGACAGCCCCTTGGAGTTGCTAAGACACTTCTGTGCTTAGTGAGGATCAGAGTGGCCTCCAGGGAGCTAGAAGCACAGGTCTTAGGCCCAAAGGTGTCTATCAAAGACTCCTCTCCCATACTCCTCCTGCAAGGTATGGGGTTCTTCTTCTTCCTCTTCCACTCTAAGTCTACTCAAAGTGCCAGGGCAGCCCAGAATATTCTAAAACATCCCAACTTCCTTATGGACACTAGAGGGCCTATAAAACCTGGACAGTTTCTTGGGACTATCTGAATTCCTGTCAGTGGCCCTAGGACCTTGCAGTTCTCCCTCGGTAGAGTCTGCACACCAACACTGCAGAATGGTCCAACCAAAGTGGTCACAGCCAAACCCCCTTCTGTCAGCATAGATCCCTTGCTGGGTGACTCCTCCACTCTGCTCCACTTCCATTCCTCCCCCATCTTGGGCCCTCCTCCTCCCTTCCTTCCCTGGTAAGTAGCTGAAACTCTTAAGATCTGAGCCTCTTTGATTTTGCTCAACATCTTTCCTTTGACCTTCTCTTCCTTCTGCTTCCAGGGACCGAGGGTCCTTCCTGGTCTTCCAAGTTAACGGTCCTCACAGTTTCTGTTCGCAGCCTCCTGAGCCTGGGTCTTGGAGTCTCCATCACTGGGCCTTCTCTGTCTCCCACTTCCACCACCCCTGCTTTCTCACTTCCTTCATGTTCCAGCTCCTGTCCTCGGGAACAGGCTGCCGGGTGGCCCCCGTGCTCCCGCACACACCAGCTCCCTGACTGTGCTGCCTGTTGCTGGCTCCTCCAGGTGCCAGCTCCCCTGAGGAGCTTGTCAACTTTCCTTCCTCTCTCTGTATCCACAGCCACCTTGCTTCCTTCCTCGTCCCCAGAGGAGCCCTGGTGTCGATCTCCTCAACCTGCCTCTTTTCAGGTCAGTTTCTATCACTGCTGGTCACTTGTCCAGCGCTTCTCTGTCTAAATCCCAACTTGCATGGGGCATCATCACAATTTAGCTCTTGTGGTTGTTTCTGTCTTAGACACAGCAGTATTGAGCAGGTTAGAAATTCACATGATTCTGGATAGTTTTCTCACATGGGCGATTTCACTTTCAGAACTCAGGTTCTACGTGGGGCTACCAACGTCGGTCTGGCGCTCTTAGTCCTTTGCTTTCATAGAAACCCTATGTCATAGGGGGCTGTGGAGAGAGCCTGATTCTCACAAATTTTGTATAACTCAATCTCACTATTTGAAACAAGTCTAAGTTTATGGTTTTAGACACTTCCCTTTTTTTGTTAAGTTTAATTTTTTTTTTCTTTTAAATGTATTTGGTAGAGTCTCACTATGCAGCTTGGATTTGTAGTGATCCTCCTGTTTCAGCCTCCCCAGCACTGGGATTACAGGCAGGTGCCACCATGCCTGGTCTAGGTGGCTGGCTCTGTGCCAGGGGCAGGGCCAGCGATGCATGTGGTGCTAGGGATTGAACCCCAGTCCCTGTGCTTGCCTAAGCAGGTGCTTAGTCAGTTGAGCTAGCTTGCCAGCCTGACACTTCCATTTCAATGAAGAATAACTGTAGGGACATACACCCAGGGACTCAGAAAGTCCTCCAGTTCACTGGGGTGAACCCGCAGTCCTATACCTCTCTGGTTTCCCCCTTTTGAGGTGAAACCAGAAGTAGTAGCTTCAACAGGGACTACTTATTAGATATCTACCCCCTCTTTTCTCGTTTCAGTCTGGAATCTGCTTGTTTCAAAATAAAACCCATCAGTTACCTCTTGCATAAATTCAAAGCCTGACTCTTTTCTAGATCTTAGGACCCTGGATCAAATGGCTCACTGATGCCCCCACCTGCCGTAACGTTAGGAGGCAAGATCTTCCTGTGGAGGTGCCTCCAGCCTGAAAGGTTTTGGGGTTCCTGGCAAGAGGTGCGGGTATTCTTGGGTATTCCATGTTCTGCACCGGGCAGCTGCAGTTCGTGTTGCTACTGGCAGGAAGCCTGGGCAGGCTGGCTCAGGGACCCAAGGAAGGCACTGCAAATAAATGTGCGTGGGAATGGAAAGACAGGCTGCATGTGTCAAGATCGGGGTGGCGGTGGATGGACAACAGCTGGCAGTGCAGGGTAAGGATATGGAGGGAGGGGCCATGGAGGGGAGGTGGGGGGGGCTGATGAGTAGGGAGAGGCTCTGACGTGTCTTGCTGTGCCCCAAATTCAACCCTCAAGTCTCGGCTCTCTAGACCAAAATAGAGGCTCACCGAGATCTGAAATGTGACCACAACCCTTTTTAGTTGTGAGCTTTATGTGGGGCCACTGGCCCCCACTCCACTCTCCACTGCCACCTATGCTCGGTCGTGTGTGTGTGTGTGTGTGTGTGTGTGTGTGTTGCTACAGGAAGGCAACAAGGAATCCAGCAGGTGCTTGTACCTGTCTGTGCGCAGCTGCTCTTGGCCGGGGAGGCACAGGCAGCTGCTCTTGGCCGGGGAGGCACAGGGTGTGGGTTTCACCCTGGCTGTGCCCTGCTCAGTGAGCGGAGGTGGCCGTCTCCATGACTACCTGCTGTTCCACAGGAGCGAGCCAGGAAACTCACGCTCAAGTCAGGCTGGATGCTCGGGACCAGCTGGGCTTGGGCAGCCCCATGGCCTGGGCGGTGTGCAGCTCCTGAGGCTGCAGGCTTTGGCACTGTGACCTCTGCCTGAGGAGCACAGTTGCGCTCAACATGGGGCCAGAAGCGCCGCAGCTGCTCTGAGAAGCTCCCGGCCTTCTGCAGAAGGATGAGTGAGCCGGCCTTTCCCCCTTCTCTGGCAGAACTGCCTAGAATGAGGTTTTTTGGGTTTTTTTTAGAATTCCAATAATACAGAAAAGTAAAACACATTAAAAACTTTATTGAAGTATCACACATCTAAATTTGCATCAATTTGATACATTGCTGCTCTTTTCGAGGAACGCACTAGTCGCACACTGCTGACACATCGACTCCTCCAGAGCTGTGTGCACCCACAGTGGGCCACCAGGCCTGTCGCCTGCTCCCTGGCTGCACCTCTGTGGCGGGTGGCAGGCCCGGGCCAGGGTGGCCCCACGTCAGGACGGCAGTGAAGAGCATTTCCCTTCTCTGTGGGGCTGAGCCCAGAGGAGCCTGCACTGTGCCATCTGCTCAAACTGCCGGACTCCAGGAAGTAAGTCCTCTCTTAGTTCCACTTCCCCCTTAGCCCATGTGGCTAATTCTGGATTTTTGAGCAAAATTAACCCCAGCTGTCACAGAGTCTTCCAGAACCTCCAGTCTGAACTTGGTTATTACCACTATTCTGAATGGAAGTGGGGTAAGGAGTCGGGAAATCCCCTGGACGGGAGCAGACCAGACTGGTGTGGTGGCTCCCGCTTCTCCATCCCTAGGCCTGATGGAGACTGCACGGCCCATGGGAAGCCAGGGGAGGGGGACACAATGCCAGGGAAAAAAGCAGTGACTAAAAAAATCCACAGAGAGCGAGGTGATGCATCCTCTCTGAAGTGGTGGTGCCCTTTCCCCGCCGCCATCTGAGGATCAGGTGGCCTGTGGCATGGGGCACCACAAGGAGGTGAGGGACATGACAACAGCAGTGACCATCCAGGGGCTACTTGGCTGCTGTGGCTGTCTGTGAATTTAACACTTTGGAACACATTAGGAATGAGTGAGGATTCTCCAACCAAGGAAAATGCCCAATAAAAAAATAAAGATAGAAAATACATGCTAATTTAATGGCAAACTTATTTTGATACTATAATGGAACCAACTTGGAGTTAAGGACCACCCTCTCTCCACGTGCGAATCGGCGCCAGAGCCTGCTGGGTTGGGGACTGCGCCGCTGTCCTCCGGCGCCGGCTGGACTGTCAGTGCTGCAGCAGGAAGTTGGTGGCCACATTGAGGTCATTATTTGAAGCTCTCAGGGCTTCCAACGCATCACCTCTGGAAAATCCCATCTCCATAAGCCGGGCAACCTGGGGGCAGAGGAAGCAGGAATGTGAGGGGTTATAACATTGCTCCTTATCCTCCACCCTAAACTTCATGCTAAGTCTCGTGGGAAAGGCCGGACCTACTAAAGACTAATTTTCATTTCAGTGTGAAAGCTCATAGTTTAGAAAAAAATAGATACAAACTATTCAATGTTTACTGTATGTAGCCTATAAACATTCATTTTCTCATGTAACCCCCATTTTGCAGATAAGAGGGGTCCTAGGGTCATGTGGCTGCTGGGGCTAGGCCTGAGAACAGGTCAGCATGAACAGCTGCGGCTCACCATGGCCACATAGCCTGCGTCACATCTGGAGGCCAAGGAAGAAGTGAGGATACTCAGGCTCCATCTGGACGTGAACAACTGTGTGATGAAGCTTCACTCTTGACACTGGTTCAGTGTCCTCCTCGTCTGCTGTCCCCTGGCCATGTGCAAACGGCAGAGGCAACCGAGGCAGCTGAGGATGGAGGCGGCTGAAAGCCACCAGGGCAGGGAAGCACGAGGCTTGTGTGGTCAACAAATCCTGATCCTGCAAATATGGCAGTTTCCTGTGCTTTTGCACAAAGGAAATGTCCAATATGGAAATGGGCAGTGTTTCTAGAATTTGTTCATCACCTCCTTTCACAATGAAGAATGGATGATAAAAATATCTATGGCCTTGATTAGCTACAAGAATATACTTTTTGAACTTGTATGACATTTGTAATAATACACAGCAAGAAAAGGTACTCTCATAAATGTTGGGATTTTCAGTGACAGATAGATGCATTAAAGAGGCTTCAGAACTGACCTGAAGACTCATTTTTAAAATTTTCTTTCTGATAGAAAGAAATGCACCTAGTGCTGTGTGGGCAGAGAATGGCCCCAGTGCTGCCTGTCATCTCCTGCTCATTTCCACATGAAGCCTCCAGGCCCACTGCCTGGGCTCTGCTAGCCTTGCCGAGGCTATGCTGTGAGGGGACTGCTCCTCGTGCCACGGACCCCAGCTCCTGAGGATGAGGGTCCTGGCTGCTTCCGCTCGTCCAGAGCCCCAGGCCCCTGCACTTCCAGCCCAGTCCCTCTTTTCGGACCTCTCATTGATGTATCACCTCAAGACATGGTGCCTGGAACTGAGTGTAATGCCATAGCTTCCAGGGTTGGGGGTGGGGAGCAGTGAGACAGCCACCAGCCTATGGCCTTGCTTTGATGACTACGGCGCAGGGATGCGTTGGTGGCACGGATGTTTAGGTGTGAGTGCGTGTGCATGAGTGCACGCATGTGTGCAAGGAGGCTCTTGTGCGGGAGGCTGAGCTGCACTGGCGTGGCGATGTCTCCAGGGCCTGCCAGACCCTCAGGAATTCTCACCTGAGATACTCAGGCCGAGATTCTCAGATCCTATCTCGACGCAGGCCCAGGACCGTGTGCGCCTCTCAAGTTCCACCTGCCTATTTTCTTGCTAAACAAAACGAATTTTGCTATCTGTTAGGTTAATCATCTCCCTCTAACTCACATCACCTCCAAATTTGCTCAGCAAACCTGAGCTTCATTCCAGCTGTGAGGATGGCATCAGGCAGGCCAGATGAGACAGGGCCCAGTGCTGCCCTGGGCATACGCACACAATGAACATTTCCAACCAGCTTCAAATGCCTTCAGATTATTGCAACTTTCCACTCTGTAGCTCAGCCACATATCTCTTAAGGCAATGAGGTGTTGTCACATATCTTGGTGACATCCGGTATCAGTTGGATTACTATGATGTTCTCAGACCATGACTGTATTTTTGACGTTCACAGTCGCCACGTGCTAAATCTGGTTTAGGCTCTGCCAGACGCCCAACACTCATTTTGCCATTCAGCTCTCAGAGTGTAACACTCCTTTTCTCAGGGGCATTTCTGAGGTGGGTGACTCCCGTCCTTTGGGCGAGGGGCTCTGGCCTTGTGCAGGAGGCAAGTCCTGGGGCAGAACACCCTCCCTGATGCAGGCTGTTTCTGCTCCAGGTAGGAGTAACCTCTCATAATGCTGACTGCAGTTCTCCCCAGTGAAGCGGCTTTTGCTCTGGGCTGGGCAGGAGCTGGGCAGCCCTGCCTCCGGCCTGGCATTTATCTGTGAACAGAGTGCTGCAGCCCCAGGAGCCTTCCTGGAGTGAGCGGCTTGGAAAGGAATCAATCTTTTACTAGGGCTCTGGCTCTGTTCTCCAAGTCCAGGGACAAGGCAGGTATATGAAAGAGGCCTAGAACTGGCACCTGACGGGTGCTCAGTACATGCTACCTCTTATAATGATTATTACCCATGAAAGGCACCTGGGCCAGGAGTGTGGAAATCTCCTTCTCTCCCTGAACATCTTGGGACTCAGCTTGGGGACTTGGACAGTGTGACACCCCCTCCCCAGTTTGCTCTCCACTCTGCCTTGAACTTGCTTCCGTTTCACTGGCTTTATACCCTTTGGTGGTTAAGAGCAGACATGTGTCTTACAGGGGTCTCCTGAAGACTGCCACACACAGAGCCACGGCTCGGCAGTCACACCTAAACCTAGCCCCGTGTCCCTGCAGTTCTCACCATCAAAACAGCATAACCCAGAACTGGCCTAAAAATCCAGTGTGGCGAGATGTAAGGAAGGCAGAAGCCAGGGGCAGTGTTCTTGCTAAATCGCAAACACAAATTTCAAAGAAAAAAGTCTATATTTTTATAGCAACTCTCAGGAATACTTTATAAATGCTAGCAAACACTCAACTCCAAAGGTTGGTCATGAAAACAGTGGCGTTTATGGCACCTCAGTCTGCCTCTGCCCATCCAAAGCACCTATCCGAGTGTCCACACTGTCTGTGTTCTAAATGAGCTGGCTTTCTCCGCAGGCTGTTTTGTCTTTGCAGTTCAGCTACTGGGATGGGAAGCACCAGTTTAGCCATGAGAACCTTTGCTGGTCCGATCTAACTCCACTGAATAATCACCAGATGATATAAACATATAAACACATCACAGGCAGCTGAAATCAAGTTGTCACAGTGTGGATGAAGTGCTGCGATGCCTTAAGGCCCACACTAGGTGGTCACAGCGTGTGGGCCACTGGTGTGGTGCCTGGTTTTCTGGTAGATGGACGCCCACGCCCCCCTCTGGGGCTCTGTCTGCCTCACCTACCCAGGAAGAGCCTACCACACAGAGTGCCCACCACCAGTCAGAGAAGGGCTGGATGCGAGGGTGGGCAGGCTTCATAGTGGCAGATCTTAAAGGACCTGCTTGACTTCTGACTGAAATGACCAATAGATATCTCGAAGACAAAATGGAAAAGCCAGAACACAGAACTCTTCACACACATAATACAACACATTTTCTGACAAAGTGGATCTGATAGCAAGGCCCTGCTGGTCTTCATCTCAGTCAGCAGTGGCCTGTGGGGTTGACAGCAGTCTGTCAGAGACACTTTGGACCCCAAACCCAGGAGTCTCCTGCTCAGCTCTTCCTCCAACATTGGCATTAGGCTGAGGGTGGAGCATCCCCTCCTCAGCCCTCACACACGTTCTGTCTCAAGTCCTCACCACGAAGCATCGGAATAGAGGGCAGCTTGCTTTCCAGTTCCCAAAGGTAAACTATCGTTTTCTCTACCTTTGTTCAGAAACCAGCTACTGTTGGTTGATTTCCAGGCACAGTGCTCTTGTTCAGGCTTCTACAAGTATTTGCCAATAGACAAAGTTCCCCAAATGTAAATTCCAATGTCTGTTTCTGTGATTTCCCAGAGGTGAGGGTCACAGATGATTCAGTGGACCCTGGGGACAGGCGAGGACATCCCACCTTGTCTGGGGGCTGAAGATGCGTCTGTGAAAGTGCCTAGGGCTTCTCAATCAGCTGTCTTCCGTCACTGGCGCTCACCACAGGCGCCAGCAGAACCCACAGCCTCCGTGACACAGCCCTGTGGCTGGCTGACCCAAGGTGGGGGACGCAGACAGGAACAGGCACTTTGGAGAGCGCTGTCACTGTCAGCTGACAATGTTCCCAGAGGACGAGGTGGAACACATTTTTTCCCAGAACATGCTTCACAAAGGAGGCCACACTGGGCCTGGGCTGGGCTCAGGCTAGACTGTGATTAGCAGGCACGGGGCCCTGGGGCCCATCTTAGGCACTAGAAGCCAAGCCAGGCTGGATAGCCAGCATAGCAAGAAAAACAAGGTAGAAAAGCAATGAAAACTTTACACAGCAAACAAATGCACAATGAATAAGGCTAGAGATAAATTTGTACCATTTTTCCTTTATTTAAATTAAAAAAATTCTCTCATAATGGGGATTTCTGTCTGCAATCTGAAGATAATTTTTCCTCAAGAAAATTAGTCAGGGGCTAGGGAGTTGGCTCAGTAGAATAAGCACTTCCCTGGCAATCAATCCTCGGTCCCGCCAAAAAAAAAAAAAAAAAAGAAAAGTAGTCAAATAACACTTTGTTCTTCTGCTCCTCTTTGCCACAAGTAAAAATGGGACACTCACTCCAGGGAGGTTTAGACCAACTCTGTTCAGTTTGCTGAAATAAGACTGTGGTTTTAACTTCCCTTTAGCTAAGGCTGTCAAAGTGAATGGTATTTGGGGTTCTTACTTCCCGATTCTGATGTTTACAGAAAGCAGGATCTACCTGACAGTACCTGACAGCAGCCTCCACTTGACCCCCAGGTCACATGCACACCCATGGACATAATGGGGTATCTCCCTGCCATTGCAACCAGCATGTCACCTGTGGGTGCTAGCCCCCCCTCCCATCACCAAGCCCCTGCAAGGCTCTGCGGGACAATTCCCATCTCTCTCTCTCTCTCTCTCTCTCTCTCTCTCTCTCTTTGTGGTACCGGGGATTGAACTTAGGACCTTGCACTTACCAGGCAAGTGCTTATTCTACAGAGCTATCTCCCTGGTTGCTGGTCTTGCTTCTTGTCTGACCTCTCTGTTCTTTCTGAGAATGGTGGATCCCTTTTTCCATACCTCCAGGTTCCAGGTTAAGTCAACAAATGGACCTGGTAGTTTTGATTTTCAAAAGCCCATTATCATGGGAGACATGAATCAATCTTAGTGTGATGCTGTTGCTATGGTAAACTTATATAGCCTTTACATGTAGTTATATGTAAAATTGTATGCAAAACTAGAATTAAAACGTTAATTAGAATATAAATTATGTTTACTGGTTATAATTGTAAAAATTTAGGTTTCAACATTGAAAATGACAATACAGTTTAACATTATGGGGTTCTTTATTTCTGTAAAATATTGATGTATGTAATAAAAAATAAAAGATTAATTGGCAAAATGAAAAAAAAAAAAAAAAAGAAAACAAATGGACCTGGTAACTTGGCTTCCCTCCCCAGCTTGGTGCGCCCAGCAGCCCCTCTTTGCCCCCTGCTGCCACATCCAGAGTCCAGAGGATGTCGCAGGTCCTCTGTGAAGGCGGGGTGAGCTCCTTGTAGACATCTCCTCAAGGACTCGGTAAGACTGGCACGCTGTTCAAGTTGGGCTGTCTGACTGGGGCACCATTTCACTGTGATGACTCTACCTCAGGTGTCCTGAGAGAAAACACATTTCTAATGGCCCAGCACTAGGGTTGGGAGGGACTGACACAGCACCAGGGAAACGAAGCCCTAGGCACACCTCTGCCCACCACCAAGGCAGAAACACCTGTGCACACCACGGGAGGAGCCACCAATGACCTGCTCCCCACAAGCAGAAGCCCAGGGTGTACCTTAAGACAAGTTCCCAGCAGCGAGGGCTTTGCCTTCTGCAGGAGAATCTTCCAGAGCTTCGGTGGTGACTCTCTGAGGATGCTGGAGTTGAGAAGACTCAATAAGATTCTCTAACGCTAACCACACTTGGCTGATTTATGAGCCGACACTGGAAGCCATTCTCTCTTTGCTTGGGCTAAAGGGAATCCTAGAGGACCTAGGGGAATCCATTTGATCCGTCACACATTATGTTTTATTGATGCACCAGATGTTAACAGCTTCACTGGGCCAGAGTCTCCAAGTGCCCAGGTACAGGGAGATGACTTCCACAGCTATGTCTGACCCACCCCCGAGCTAGATGAGTCCTTTCCTGTTTCAAATCCAGTGCTGGAGCCTAGGGGCAGAATCCATGCCCACGACTCTGCTTTGAGAGCTTACTCAGCCCACTTCTCACACCAGCTTCTTGCCCAGGCAGTGGCTGCCCTGCCAGCCACCCCACATGCCAGCCTCACTCCTGTGACTAACCACGTCTCAGAAACCTTCCCTGAGCCCCTTTCCTACAGAGGCCATGGCCCAGCCCATGCATCCTGGCCACAGCCACTTTGGGTCCTGCCTCCCTGCTCTGAGAGGGCAGGAAATTCCACCCCTTTCCTCAGTGCTGTGAGGACCCAGCAGTGCTGGGCTTGGAACACAGAAGACAGTGTTAGCTGCTGGCTGACCAAAAGGAGGGAGAAGCACGAGTGGCAGAGGAAGTAGAAATATGCCTTCTTTTCACTAAGTTCTAGCTTTGCTTTAGTTCTGTTTAATTTCCTTGTCTGACCTCCTTGGGAGAGTCATTGTTTAGACGGGGGGGG
>NW_004524615.1:12791123-12817584 GCF_000260255.1 Octodon degus
CAAAAGAGACATGTGACAATTTCCTCTCCTTTGCTTTACAAAGAATCAGAAGTAAGTATGACAAAATGTTACCATTTGTTCATTCAGAGTAAAAATACCTGACTAAGAAGAAGAAGGATACATGGAATAATGGATGCACTTTTGACAGCAGACACCTGAGCACACTTGGTGGCTGAGACTGCCTGCTCTCTTCTGACACAGACAGGGTAAAACTCCTCCTTGTCCGCACTGCCTTCCCCTTCCACCACTCTCCAGGACACTCTGGTGGCCCCCACGGCACCCACTTTGCTTTACATGAGGCGCTTTTCCCTGTCACTCACTGTTCGTAGCCACTCTGTGGTGGCCATGTCTCCAACAGACATCCCAGGTATTGTGGGTTTGATTCTGGGGCAGACTCTCAACAGAACAGGGTGAACTGGGCCTCCCAGGGACCTGAGGTCCTTTTGCCTCCCTAAGCAGGCCGAATCCTTCACTCCCGATCACGGTCTTTGTGTTCCATCGTGTTCAGCCTTCTCTTTCTCAGGTGTGGTCTGCCACCCTCAGAGCACTTCTCCTCAGAGCTGGGAACCGACAGGAGTGTCAGGGTCCTCTTATGCCCTTCCCTGCACATCCACACAAAGCAGGCCGGTGGGACACGCTGCCCTTGGTCTCCTGGGATGCTTTCTGCATCGACGCCGCTTGTGTGCCAGGCTGGGTATGGCTTGGCTCTTCGGCTGTCCTAGCTGTCTCCTGGAAGCCGCCTTTTGGCTCCTTCACAAAGGCAGGAGTGGCATCTCTAGTGGGCCATGATGGCCGTAGGTGAACCCACAGAGACACAGCATGGATTTTAAAGAAAGAAAAATACAGTCTTCAATAGCAGAGTAGAAAAAGGACAACTGTTGACAGCCATGTGGTTAACTGTGGCACTATTAAAGGATGTACATTCTTTAGAACACTTTGTTTACGGATTATTGGCCTTATAGGTTTTCTTTGAACATCCATTAAAATTTGTGAAATGTACATTTATTTCTGAAAAAGCTCAAATAAGCACTTAGTTTTTGGAAGGTTTAGAAAATTATTAAGTTTCTTTAATACCTAAAATTGCAGTAGGGGCCAGGGATATAGCTCAGTAGGATAAGTGCTTCCCTGGCAAGTGCAAGGGCCTGAGTTCAACCCCCGGTTCCGCAAAAAAAAAAAAATAAATAAATAAAAAAAAATAAAATAAAATAAAACTGCAGGACTTTGGGGCTTGGGATGCAGCTCAGCGGCACAGCACTTTCCTATCATGGGAGAGGCCTGAGGTTTGATCCCCAGTACTATGAAACAAGACCAAATATGACTCCGATACTTAAAGAAAATATAAGCGCAGTGAACTGAAAAATTAAGGATTAAAAGTTAATTAAAACTAACTTAATATGTTGACAAATATTTTATTTGTGTTAACAAAGAGATCATACTTTAACTATAACTTTCCTTAACTTCACTGTAAACCTCTCAACAGCAAGAGCGCGTCTTTTACAATCTCTAGTACTTGGCAGAAGAAATGCCAACAGCACGTATAAATAATGCCCACGACAAGCCTGTGTCTTTAATACTATGATGGCTGGTAACAGTCATTGTCAGCAGAACTGCGAACCACAAGAAACGAGATTTAGAATCAGTGATTAAGAAAGTGTATGTTAAAAACAACCTCTGCTGGAGGTTATAGCCTCTCAGAGCAGAGTGGAAGGGAGAAGCCTCCGCCACCTTAAACTGACACTGCCAACACGTTAACCTCACTGCTGTCGTTCTGGGAGGATCAAGGCAAAGCGATTCATTAAAAAAAAAAAACAAAAAACAAAAAACCCTAAAGACTTCAGTCACATCCATTCTCCTTGTTCACCCTTTCTGACACTTTTTTTCCAAGGTGCTAAACCCAAGAAACACCTCACCTGTAAATGTCTCCTGTCCCTAACAGCTGCCCTGCGAAGCAAGTGACTCACTGTTAGGTCAGGTACACAAATTTTGATATTTCTTTCTGCATGGAATCAAGACTTTCTTCCAAAATGCAGGTTTCTGGGCTTTTCCTCCTTCCCCCTGGGGTAACGTGTTAGAAATCCTCCGGAGGAGGTGGGAGAGGAATTCTCCAGCCCTGAGGAGCGGCTGGGGTGCCAGTGGGGCCGAGACCAAAGGTGGGGGCCGCTCCCACTCACCCAGCACTTTCGAGTGCCTCTCAGAGCCTGTGGTGCAGCTAACCAGGGCTGCGGTTCCACAAAACCTTCCGGGTCCACACAAGGACATGGTTTTGCCTAGAGGCTGGTGCCTCTGCACCAGGTTGGTATTTATTCTAGGAAAGGACAGGAAAACGGGGGCCTGTATGGTGTGGCCAGCAGGGACGTGCTGGCCTCAATCTGTTTTGTTTGCTCAGGAGAAAACATAGGCAGACGGAAATCTCCAAGTGCTAGCACAGCAGTGTTCTGAGCATGCTTTATAGATGGTAAAGGTTTACTAGTTTGAAATGACTTTCTGGAACAATACCAAGAACCTCTTTCTCTGAGTTTCTCTGAACACACACACACACACACACACACACACACACACACACACACACTGTTTCTGAGCCATCTCCGAAAGCCTGGGTAAGGTGGTGTCCGATTTCTCACTATATAGTACTATTTTCCTTTTGTAATTAATAAGCAGCTTGTTGGTAGATATTTTGAGAATATATAAAAAGCCCAGTCTTCACAATGTTGAGGTAATTCTTGTAATTCTTTGCTGAACTGACTTTTACTATGATGGTTGCAACAAAACAAAACAGCAGACACAGTCCCTGTTCTTGCTGATTTGCTGGTTCAACGATGTAAAACATTAATCTGATTTAAAATCATAAAAGTCAAGACTATACGCCAGAGGTAGCATTCTCGCCCCATCCTTCCATTCTCTTCCATTCCTTGTCAGGAACCAACTTCTCTAGTGTCTTCTCTACATAAAGTGTAAGAGATTTTAACATAAGCCAGCACCACGCATTTTCCTCCTCAGGTCACATTTTCTTCAACCTCACGGTAAAAGTAATAGTAGCTAATAAAAGCCTAAAGTCACTACCACTGGTGACAACTGCTGTTAAAGGCTCTGTGTTGATATGCTTCATTCTTTCCAAATTGAGCCTGGATTTCCCACGGGCCAAACTGCCTTAAGTCTGCCGGGGCATGGTTAGGCCAAGCCCCATGTGCTACTGATTTTACCTGCTCCTCAGAAACCTCCAGGGGAGGGGAGGCTGGCTGCTCGGACTGCCGGCCGTCCTGGTAGTTTATGTTTCGTCGCTGGCGCAGAGGAGGGAAGAGACGATTCCAGTTGATCATGCCTCCCTAAAAAGAGAGCAACAACAGTCGTCAGAGAAGAGCCTTGAGGAGTCTTCTTACAGGGCAGTCATACCTCCATGCTGGGAAGGGAAAGGCTGGACTGCTCATCTCTAGACCAGCAGCTCAAGTCCCCTCAAGATAAAAGTGGCAGCCTGCTGTGGGTGCACAGGGGAAGCCAGGTAACGGGCAACAGAAAACCTGGCTGTCCAACTGGGCGCAGAAGACAGCGACAGTGCAGCCGCACACCTAATCCCTGCCCCTGTGCCTCACTGACCTAGTTCGACAGTGGTCAGCTCCTGGACGAGGGCCTTACAGGGGTGTGAAGGAAGAAGACAGGAATGGAGGCTACTTCTTCCTCAGCCTTCTTCTATTTGTTACAACAAAACTGAGGCTCAGCAGCGGGCTAGCCGGGGCATTCTGTGAATAGCTCCACATGATGAGAGTAATCATGTACTGCAAACAGGAGCGAGCGAATCAAAGAATTAAGGAGGAAAGAAACACAAAGTAACAGTCCGTGTGGAGTGGCCCCTGGGTGTGCCGGATCCATGGCAATGCTGTATCTTGCTTAAGCCCTCGTTGTCAATGAAAAAAGTGACCGCACGAAGAAAAATATATTGTTCGACTATATGTTTTTGGCTATCCTCTAACCTTTGAATTAGTTCTAGCAAAATTATAGATTAAGATAACTTGAAAATCTTCTAATTGTTGAGTTAAAATTGCTAGGTAAAATATTTAAGAATATTCTGTATTCACAACTAAACACAAAAGTACGACACGGAAGTCCCAAGGTACCAGAAACAAGGAAACACTGAGAAACAGCAGATTCAAACAAGCCGCCAAGGCTGGGGCTGGGAGGCTGAGCCCGGCCCTGCTTGCGCAGAACCACCTGGGCTTAAAAGACGAGATGCCTCTGTGTCCAGCGGCCCACCTAGACAAACGGCTCTTAACTGGAGGTGCTTCGTGAGGGAGGGGTGAGCAAAATGAAACCCAAAGCCTCCCCCCTTCTTGGCGGAGGGGCGGGAATCTTGATCTGCTTGCCAAACTGCGAGCCAGAGGCAAATCTGAAGTTCAGGTTACACTGTCGCAACACATAGGCCTCGCAACCTATCTGAAAGTTACATGCCAACAGGTCCTGGAATGGCGCTGGAGGGATCTAAGGAGCCACGCTGAGGCCAATGCAAGGCCCCTCTGGAGAGATCCGCTTGCCCTGCGGCTGCACTGGAGTTACAGGTGACGGCCCACAGGGAATGATCCAGTGTGCAAAATGACAAAATCCACAAGGAAACACTCTCATCAGCAAGAGCCACCATGTCCAACAATCTCCTAGAGGACTTATATACCAGCAGAACGATTGGAAAAATGGTTATAAAATCAAGACTTTTAAAGCTAAGATATATACAAGGTGAACATAAGAAAAGAATAAAGTATTATGAAAAAACTCAGATGGATTTGGGAAAAAATTTTAAAACTCTACAAAAATTCAAACTACTCCTAAGCCTCCCCACTCAGGCAAGCCTAAAACCAAGAAATAAAATAAATTAGTGCAAAGAGGTGGAGAAAGAAGTATTAGAGAAACTCTAATCAAAGAAAGCTGTTACTGCTATATTATGCAAATAAACTTCAAGGGCAAGGAAGCCAAGATGAGGGATAGAATCTGTATACTATGGCAATACTGTACTTATATACATTATGAATGCGTCAAAATATAGAAAACAAAAATTAATGATATTAAAAGACAAATGGAAGTATTTATATATTTATTTTTGGCATATAACTCATTAATAGCTGAGGCAGACAAAAATCATCATTTAAAACATAAATACTGTAACACTTGTCGCCTGCACATATAAAGTCCAGAGACTCTATGCCAACTGTACACAAAGTATTTATAAAAGTGACTGTATACTAGGTCCTATATAAGATATCCACCAATACCAAAACATAAACGTAAACACTCTCTGACCAAAATTAAGTTAAATTAGAAATCAGTATCAAAATAGCTGAAATAAAATTCACATAAATGGAAATCAAAGCAAAATAATCACATAGAAATTAAAAATATATATCTAACAGTATAAAAAAGACTATTACCTATCTATCAGTTTGTAGAATGTAACTAAGTAGTTAATGTAATTTGAAAATATCCAGCTTAAATATGTTACAGAAGACTGAAGAGTTATGCCTAATTTAAGAAGTCTGAGAAAATAACAACCTAAAGAAATGAGAACAAAGTGGGTGTGGTGGTACAAGGCCAGCTGCTTGGGAGGCTGATGCATGAATGAAAGTTCAAGGCCAGCCTGGGCAACTTAGTGAGACTTCTTTGCAAAATCAAAGGGCTGGGGCCCCATCGTCACGACCTGCCTGTCCTCAAGCTGCTGGCAGAAGCTGGAGGGCTCTAGAGGCACTTGGTGAGGTCAGGGCTGCTGGACACATTGACCAAGGTATTTGTAACCTTGAGGAAGAACCAGAGAAATCTAACAATACTTTGGATCCTTCAAAGCATCACTTAGGAGCTGCTACCCCAGAAAAATCTAGAAACTGAGCTGCTTTACCTAGAATTGACAGAAATGAAAGAGAACTATGAAGCTACTATAGATGAACATAAAAAGCTCAAAGCAAAGCTTGCTCAGTATGAACCACCCAAGAAATGTACTGAAAAGGATACTTTTCAGTTAAAAAGATACTGAAAAATGCTTAGTATATAGTCTTTACTGAATAGGTGCTACAAAATTTAAATGTTAACATATTAAATTCATCTGTGATATTTTAAATGTTATAAATATACATAGAATCATCAATAAAAACTTAATATAACCTTTTGGGGTCTTAAAGCAGGAGAATACAAAGTAAATCCCGAAGGAAACCTGAACAGCCATCTAACTCAGTACCTTAAAAGACATTCTATTTGTTAGGCTGATTTGGACTAGTAGTACTGGTTGTATGTTACTTAAGTAAGTTTAATAGGGAGAGCTGTCCCTTGGTTTAGTTCCAGATGTGAGCACAGGTGCAACTGTTTTTTTGTGGAACCGGGGATTGAACTCAGGCCCTTGCTGTTGCCAGGCAAGCACTTATTCTACTGAGCCATCTCCCCGGCCCTGCAACTGTTCTTGACAATGAAGATGATAGTGTTTAAATTTCCTGAAGGCAACAGTGTGACATGATGTTTCTGCATGGGTTTCCACGAGTCTTTTGCTCTTATTTATAGAATGCGGAACAAATACTCTGCTACCACTGTGTGTGTGTGCGTGCACACATTACGTGTGTGCCAGGACTCACTTTCCTTCTATGCAGTCATGCCCTATCTGACACTGTTGCCCTGCTCGGCTCATTACCTTTTGAGTAGCTCAGTTTACTTAATGATGCAGTTACCCTGAGTATAATTTATATGACCTGAAACAGGACTGCACAGTTTGCTTGCCTTACTTAGTTGCTTAGTTAGCTGAGACAGGTAACGTAACATTCTGGGCTCACGCTCCAGCCGGGACGAGGAGACAATTACACTACATAATGAATAACATTATGTAGTGTTGTTTCCTCAAAGTATTTTTCCAGTGGTGCATTCATGTTATCTTCACTGTCCTTGTGCAGTAGGTAGGGCATGAGGCTCTGGGATCCATCCCTCGCACTGGGGTATGGAGGGAAGGCATGAGTTATTTTGAAGACATAAAAAAGATTCTCCACTCATTATCAGAACTGATGATTATGTGGCAGTCGTGTGGTATTAACATAAGACTGGCACCCTGTGTGAAGAAACAGAGTAGAGATCCGAAGTGAATGTGGCAGGGATGGGAGTGGTGGCAGAGGCATGGAAGCGAGTGGGAAAGAAGTAACCACTAACAGGACTGGGATGCCTGGCATAGGCCGGAAGGAGATAAGATCAGGCCTCAGCCTCACGCTACACATAAAATAAGGTTAGTGGTTTCAATATGGAAACCTAAACTGTTAAAAATGTTTAGGATCAGAAAATATTTTTATGCTGTTGGGAAAGAAAGGATTTCTAAGACAAAAACATAAAGCATAATCCACAAGGAAAATAATGACTAGAAATAGCTACATTGCCAATAAGAACTTTTGTATTAAAAAGTTCATCTATTGACTTAAAAAAAAAAAAAACCGGAAGACACTACAGAGTAAGATAAAGTAGGTTAAGAACACGTAACTGGCAGGTACAGTGTCCACAGAATACACAGAACACTAACGAGAGGACAGACATGGTTGGTGCATGTGAATAGAGAATTCACGGATGAGAAACCCGAGTCAAAGCCTTTCTGCAAAGATGCTCGGCCTCACCAGTACTGGGGCAACGCAAATGAAGGTGCTGTTATCTCACTGGACAAAATCAACAAGTCTAAGTGCCGGCAGGACTCATAAGACTGGTGTGAAGGAAACACGAGCTCTGTGAGCCGCTGAGAGTCTAAGCGGCGCAGCAGTGCTGAGAACTTCCATCCGCCGCCCAGGATTTCATTTCCAGGGGGTGTGGGTGTGGGGGGTCGTTTATGAGGATGCTCTGTGACACTCGGATTCTAACAGTAAGACCATTTCTAAAAATCAACTGTTCCTCAGTAGCAAAATAAATCAATAAGCGCTTCTACTGTATGACTGCTATATAAGCAGCTAGAATAAAAGAACTAGATCTACATGAAGAAAACTCAAAAGTATGATGTTCAACAAAGAAAGCTGTAGGATCTATGAAATATTTACATACATTAAAAATACTCAGAAAAATAGTAAACTATTTTAATCTTTCTTATGGACATGTAAGAGCAGTGACTTTGACCCTTCCCCAACATTTGGCAATGTTTGGAGAATGTCTGTGGGGGGGAGGAGAGGGCAGGGAAGAAGAAGGGAGGAGAGGAGAGAGGAAGGGAGCTATTGGTGTACAGGATAGAGCAGTGGTGGTGAACCTCCAGCACGTGCGCTACAGCGGGCTGTTATCACTGAGGGCTCCACCACTGTGGTAGAGGATGCTGCTAAACACTCTCCAATGCCCGAGGCAGTGCCCCCGTGAAGCCTCCAGAGTCCTGATTCATCCACACAGGCATACATATAAAAATATAAAAACACACCAGCTATATGACAGTGGGAAGACAAAAGGGCCTTCGATGCATCTGTATCATTTCATTTATTAAAGGAGAATGAAATAAGCCAAACCAAGCTCCATCCCTCTCTGGTAAAAACGTACTTAAAAAGCAGAGGGTTACAGGAGTTCTAGACTCTAGGTGTTTTAAAAGCCAGCTGCTCCCTACATAGAGTTAAATGTGAGCCTCTACAAACAGGAAACATTTCCTTCACCTTGTCTTCTTCAAAAGCAGTAACCACACATTTTTTTTTTTTTTAAAGGAGGAAGGAAACAGCTTGCATTTTGAACAGACATTCTGTAAAATATTTGTTATTAGTTGCTAAGGAGATTTTTAGGTGAAACAAAAGGTTTTGTGAAAATTAGTGATGAATTTTCTGAGAAGTAGTGGAAATTTTCAGCATCCCAGGTGGGAGCCACATGGAGCAGAGGTCCACTAAGCTCTGGAGGGTTGGGAACGGGCTGACTGCCAGTGGGGCTTTCCTGGGCCCGTGTGCTCCACGGTGGTGCCCTCCCTCACAACCTCCCAGAAGATTGGCCAGACACCGA
Organism: Octodon degus; assembly: GCF_000260255.1. Lineage (NCBI taxonomy): Eukaryota > Metazoa > Chordata > Mammalia > Rodentia > Octodontidae > Octodon > Octodon degus. The sequence continues at coordinate 12,800,067 of NW_004524615.1, forward strand.
GAAATGCAAGATGGCACCAGACCAAGAAGGCACTGTAAGGCACCTAGTCCAAGGGCTAGGAAAGTTCCCAGCGCCTTGAGCAGCTGCAGCCACTATGCAGGGCTCAGCTCCAGCGGGGACAAGGAGCTGGAGCTGAATTATTATTATTATTTTTTTTAATGTATTTGGTTGTTACAGGGTCTCACTATGCAGCTTGTACTCATATCGATCCTCCTGTTTTCAGCCTCCCCAGCACTGGGATTACAGGTGTGCGCCACTGTGCTGGGACTCTGTGGCCAGCTCAGCACCCCGAGGGGCAGGGCTAGCATGGCATGTGGGGCCAGGGATTCAATCGTGGTCCCTGCACTTGCCTAAGCAGGTGCTTCAGTCTGTTGAGCTATCTCGCAGGTCCCCTGAATTTTTGTTTTTTGAGGAAGGGTCTCACTATGTCATCCAGGTGACTTTGAACTTACAATGATCCTGTCTCAGCCTCCTTAGTGCTGGGATTATAAGCATGTGCCCCCACAGCTGGCTTGGAGCTAAATTTTAAAGGAAGAGAATGAGTTCAGTAATGGTGATGAGTCAGGTATTTTTGTCAAGGGCCTGAAAGACAGGACAGGTGGGGTTTTGCTACTTCAAGGAAGAAGGCAATGCCAAGGAGTGATGATAGAGGAGCAGAAAGTTAGAGGCAGTTGAGGGAGGAAGAGCAGTTTCTAGTCAGAACACCTGAGTGTAAACCTCTGCTCTGCCTCTTACTGTGTGATCTGAGGTTTTAAAGAAAACTCTGATCCTCAGTGTTTCATCTGTAAAATGGGAACAATAACTGCGACTACCTCCTAGGGATACGATGGGCACTGAAGGAGTTAATGGATGCAAAGCACGTAGAGCAGAGCCTGGAAGTGGCTCAAGGCTTGTTGTAGACTCGCTCTTGTTCTCACCCCCCACACTGGCCTGATGCTTCAGCGTTGTTTCTTGTCTCTCCAGCCAGATCACAGGTCCCTGGAGGGCTCCAGTGGATCAAAGGTCCAAACATGCTCCCTGTGGCCAGCACACCTGACTCAGTGCAGCCCGAGAGGATTCCTCAGCCACGCAGGTGCTCCGTGAGTGTGCAATGGTGGCCAATGGGATGGCTTAGAAAATCACTATTATTGCCCAGCACATCCTCAACTTACTTCTAGAAGGCTGGCCACTGTAGGAGAAATGAACCTTTCTTCTAAGTCTTTGGCACTTGGAAAGCCTCTATCAGCCTGCCAGGCGTTGACATGTAGAACACAGAGGAAGGGCCACCTGCACCACTGTGTGTGGTCACCTGATAACCACTATGCCCGGAAGATCTCCGGGGAGGTGACTGGCGTGACCATCCAGTGACACAGGCCACACAGGAGGCTGGGCAGAACTGTGCAAGGCCTCACTGGATCTGCCGCACAGTGAGGCTTTCCAGGAAGTCTCACCTCGTGGCACATGCGTGACACTCATGGACAGCCAAAGCTGCTTCCCAACAGGCTGGCGGCTTCGAGGCCATCTCTGCTGCTCCAAGGGCCACCTATGACTAGGTCACCCTTCTTCAAGGATGTGCGCACCCTCTCCCTCTCACACAGGTCTAGCTGTACGAAGAACCCATGTGGGAGACTGGCGGTGACCGTGAGGCCAAAGAGCGCAGCTCCTCGTGTGAAAGACACTTGCAACTTCCTGTACGCGTCCAGCACTGGTGGGCACTGTGCTGGCAGAGGGAGTGTGAAACTGCTTAGCTTCATTCACTTATCTTCTGTGTGCAATGAGCTGTCCCGGGGCCAGGTGAACAGGGCTACAACCCCGAGAAGTGACTAATTTCCTAAAACAGAAAGCGCTTAGCTGAGCTGACAAAACAAATGTACACTAGAAACTGAATGGGAGGCCCAGAGGATGAGGTGGGAGGCAGTTCACTAGAATGAGGAAGAGCAGCTACATATGGAGGAAAGAGGGGCTACCTAGGCTGCTGATCAACAAGAGCATCCAGGCAAAACTGGAAGAAAAAAAAAAATCAAAATCTCAAAGCCTACTACTACCACCACACACAGACTAGCAACACAGTCTGGGTAAGAGACAGGAGGGAAAACATAAGGGGAAGAATAAGCCCTCTTCCATATTTGAAAAAACTCATTGGTAATAAGACAAAATATGCACTTTAGGAGAAAAGCTCGGAGGACTGAGTCTCAGCATGCCAGGTGGAGCGCAAGCCCTACATTCCTACTAGAAAAAGCACCGAGAATGTGGCTGTTTCTGCGCCGCCTGGCAGCAGGGGTTTGCGGAAATGATGTACGAGGGAAACCAAGGCCTGCGCCGGGGCTTGTCCGGCAGCTCTCAGTTTCATTCATCCTGCTGACCAGTCTGGGGTTTCAGAGCACTCAATTCATACCGCTGTTCTCGGCAAAAGAGGAGGCAGTTCCCACGGGGGCGAGAACGAGAGATGATGCGTCCTGCAGTCAGGGTTCACAGCCTGCGGCTCGGCAGAGGGGAGTTTCCGGCAACACTGCTCCTCGTCATGCCTCTCCTTCCTCTTTTCTGCTCTAGATGGCCAGAGTTTTGGTGGTCACTGGGCTTGCCTGTCCCTTTCATCTTTGGGTCAGCAGGGCCAGGGCTTTCAGCTGAGCTGGGGGTGGCTGTGAGAACACATCTGCCACCTTGAAGGGTGGACCAGATGCCGCTCCACCCTTCAAGGTGGCAGATGTGTCCTTGGTCTTGTGTATTTTGACTGATGACATTTCTCTTTTTTTTTTTTTTTTATTTTTTTTTTTTTTGTTAGAGAGAGAGAGAGAGAGAGAGAGAGAGAGAGAGAGAGAGAGGTGTGTGTGTGGCCAGCTCAGCCCACCAGGGGGCGGGGCTGGCTGGCATGTGGTGCTGGGGATTGAACCGTGGTCCCTGTGCTTCGCTGAACTTGTTCTAAGTAGGTGCTTTAGACCACTGAGCCATCTCTCCAGCCCGACATTTCTCTTGAGAAGCCGAGACAATGATGTGGCTGTCTCTACTGAGACATGGGTTCCATCTTGACAATAGGTTAGTTTTGAATCAGCTGTAAGTCTAAAAGATACAGATTTTCCCTGTGATTCAACAAGTAGAGGACCTGGAAAGTTCCTGTGTGGGGAGCCACATGTGTGAGGAACAAGGACTCTGGAAAGAGTGGCAGGGCTAAACGTGAGCTCTTCACCTGGGGCACAGCTCTGGGCACAGGCTGTGGCTCCCTGGGCTCTGAGCTCCTTCCGTGAGAGATGGGTCATGATGATCATGCGTGACAGTGGGCACACCATAGGCTGGGCCACATGGCAAGTGTTCCTGGCTTCCATTTCTTTTTCAGAGGCTGACTCCTCTCCAGGGAGTTGGCATTATTATTATTATTATTATTAGGTTTAGTTCTGGGAGATAGGAATGTTCAGTCTTTTCATTGAAGGGGTGGTGTCAGGGTGGAGCAGTGTGAGGGAACAAGAGCTTCTCAAAGTCCCCTGAAATAGGAATGGAAATGTATCTCTCGGTGTGAGCCTTTCTGATTTCTGCCTATCTTTTGTTCCCCTTGCCTTTATGCCTTCTTCTAAACTTTGAGTAGTGTTTTTTTCTTTTCTAACTTTAGTTTTACACAAAAAAATTGTGAAGTACGAGTCAAAATTAAATCAGTTCTCATACCTGCTGCCAGTAAGTGTTCTGACAGAGGAGGTGAGATTCATGAGTGAGAATGAGACTAAGGATTACTCAAGGTTCTCTCTCTTTCAGGCCTCTGCCCCGACCGCTCATCCACTTTGTCTCTGGAACAGCTCACACTCTCTTGCTACCCAGAGAGGCCGCTGTTTGGGCTGACAGCAGGTCCTCAGGCTGAAGCCCCCTGCCTGAGTGGCTCCTTTGGACTTGGCTCCCTCCTCTGCATGTCAAATCCACCAGCTGTCAAGGGCTACTCAGTTTTAAGATTCTTTGCCACTGTTTAGGTCCTTGTCATCTACTGAGATCTGGCTGTGCTTCCTTGGGCAAGGTGACTGACTGCCCAATCTGCTCATTGCAGCACGGGAATCTGTATCCTGAGTCTCTCAAAACTCCACTGCCTCCACTGGAAATTTCTTGGGACATCTAGGATGGACATACTGTCCTGCTCCAATTATCTGCCCACACCAGTCCCATCCTGAGTTATCGCTCAACTGCGCTCAGCACGTTCCTTCTACTTGCTGGTGTGCCCCACTCACAATCAGCAGAGTAGGTCTGTGCTGTCACCCACGGTGCCAACTGTCCTACACCACCTGTCTGTGTAGGCCTGGCTCTTGTTTCACATCTGGAATAGCTCCTTCTTCACCCATCCAGGGCCTCTGGCTCTTGCTCTGTGCCTAGGGTCCACAGAACCCAGCTATGTGCTGTCTCTTCCTCATTGGGCTGCCAGCAACTTGAAAGCCTGGTAGTTCTGGTCTTCACATCCCAGCAGGGGCCCAATGTCCCTGTAGCTGCTGCGGGAGGGTTCGCTAGGCAGACGCTGGTCTTGACCTCTCCACCTTCCACCCTTCTGCACTGCTCACCTGGGTTAGCATGCCCATCATGGATCTTCACATGGAATGAGCACCTTGGGTGACCACCAGGACCAGGTATGGACAAGCAGAGTGGTGTGTGGTACCTTTCCTGTCCTCAGGCTTTGAACCACAAACTACCCACATGCCCTGGGAATGGGCTCTTCTGGACTGTGACAAATCTCAGTATGGCTCAGCTGTGCTGCAATCTGGGCAGGCGCTATGACTGGAAATTCTTGGCCTCCAGATGCTGTATTCACGAAAATACATCTGTCACCCAAAGCTCCAGCCTCTGAACACGAGGCAGCGGAAGGAGGCAGGGAATGCCTGAAATCTAAGGCTTCTTCAGATGTCTGAAGGATTTTGCCTGAGATGCACATGGATACTCTTGTGGTCTGTTCTGCATGACAATTGTTTTCTGGTTTTGAAAACCCATAGAGAAAAAAAGAATTTCACAAGTGATTGCAAGTGTTTAACATTATGTTGCTTCACAGAACATCTTTAAACTCAAGAGTTTTGGAAAGTGATTTTTAAGTGAACAAAGGGGGAAAACAATAGAGTAACCAATTACGACTGCTTTTCTTTTCTTTTTTTTGGGGGGGGGGGAATTGAACTCAGGACCTTGTGCTTGCCAGGCAAGCACGCTTATTCTACTGAGCTATCTCCCTGGCCCTTATTTTCTAAATAGGTTTTCACTAAGTTGTCCAAATGGGACTCCAACTTGTGATTCTCCTGCCTCAGCTTCCCAGAATGCACTACTATGCCCAGGTGATGCCAACTTTTGTACTGCTAAAATGTAGAGCACACCATCATTTAATGTTTTCTTAAGGACCAGGAGATCGTATCATGCTCTTCTTTCTCATGAAGACACCAAGGCAGAATGGAAAATAGAAATAATGTTCTTGAGGTCACTTTTGAGTCAGTCTTGGAAGAGGATCAGAATTTTGATCGATTCTATCTTTCTGTGCTGAATTTTGTCAAAAAGGTCAGTAGGAACAACTAAAAAGCACCAGAAATAACAGTAGTTTCTGTAATGAGGTACAGATTGAGATAAACAGCTCAGCTTCAACTTCACTTGAAAACGTAGCGCTTATACCCGAGTTTCATTTAATTGCAGATTTTTATCAACTAAGCATTAGTAACTTATTCCACATCTCATACTACACACTCACATACCCACAAAAGAAGAGTCATAAAAGAACCAGGCTGCTTTGTTGTCAAAGGAGTACACTAACTTGATGAGATGGTTTTCAAATCAGACTGCATCAAAAAGTGAAAGAGCAAAGTATAAAAGCAAAAGTGGCCTTGTGGTACGTGTCTGTCTCCTCGTTTGTCTCTGTCTCCCTCCCATCTCAGCTCAGGGTCAGGAAGCACCACACCGACTGTGTTCTCCATGTTCCCCAGAGCATGGCCCGGCACAGGGTGAGTTTATGTTGTAGAACAGATGTCAGTGGAAGTGACTATGTTGGTGAGACCAAGATGCACCAAGAAGTTCCCTTGGAAGGCTGGCCAAGGAGGCAAGGCCAGAAACTGCACAGTGGGGTGGCACCGGGCAGCACAGAGCTCCATTAGGTGGCTACTGCTCTCGAAAATATGCCGAGGGGAAATCATGATTTTTGCAATATGCTTGAGCCCAAAAACATGACGCTAACTGAAAGAAGTCAGTCACGCCAGCTCATGTGCACTGCCATTTATACGAAACATCCTGAGCGCAGCACATTGGTGCCAAGGGTTGGGCAGAGGGGAGTGTTGGGGAGTGGCAGCTAGTGAGGACAAAACCTATTCTGGGAATACTAAAATGTTCTAAAAGTGACGGTGGCAATTGGTGCACAACTTTGAATATATTAAGAACCAAGGACTAATACACTTCAAGTGAGTAAGTTACACAGTATGTGAACTCACAGTCTCAATAGAGCTGTTACAAATATGCTCAGGACATTTTTCATACACTAAAAATATTTTATTAAATTACTTGGTGAATTTTAGGAGTGCTCCTGATTTGCAAAGCAGGTGTGACTCATAAGAACGCATGTGTCAAACAGATCCTAACGACTGTTGCTGGGGTGGCTAAAGAGAGAAACAATTTTCACAGCCACAAAATGTTACGAAGGGCAGGTGAGAGAATACAGCTGATCCACTCCAACCAAATACTGAGAAAAGAACTCAGCTGCATGTGTGCACAACGGTGAGCTGCTCAGGCACATCGTCTGTCCCAGCAGATGTAACAGATGCTACTTACTGAAAACAGAGGTGGGACTAAGCCAGGACGCACTGCGCAGCCGATGCGAGGCTAAGGGGCAGTGACACTGCCACTGGTGCCTCTACTCCTTGCTGGCAAGCTTTCCACGAGGCTTATAACCAAGCCTGGTTCACTGACGGTGGGCTTCGCCTTAATTCTGCTTCAAAATTTACACAAAGATCTTAAAGAAATTGTGCGTCTTATTCTCAAGCTTATGCCATGGTATACGACATTTTCACTATCTGCCAATGAAGAAAGTGGTACTTTACAAAAGTTAATAGATGACCAAAACCCAGGGATCCCAGATTTCCTAATGGAAAAGTTGCTTTGAAAGCTGCTGGCTACAGATGCTTCCAGGGCAGCTGCTGGCAAATGTTCTCCCACAGGGCCAGGGAGCGTTCAGTTTTAGGCTCTGAAGATCAAGTGACAGAACTGAGGCTATGGTGCAAATTAAAACGTAAAAGCCAGTTTTGGCTTTACAGAAGTAGGTGGCTTGGCCTACAGACTGCAGGGTCCACACTTGTTCCAAAGATAAAGTTGTCAAGGATAACAGCTATCAGGTTAACTTCCAAATCAGGACTACCTCTCAAACCTTCTGGGAGCCACAGAACAGATACCCTAAACTACAATAATAACTAATATTTGATAGATCTTTCTCACACATAAACTAATAAATCTGAAAATCTTCATGACAAGCATACCAGACAGATTGTGTCTAGGTCCCCCGACGGTGCAGGGTCAGCTCCCTAAGTGCAAATTCCTTGCTCTTTCATTGCATTGTGCTGCACTATACTATGAGCAGATAGGCTGGTCAAGAAAAATATCAAACTCTTTTTTCCTTATCACTCTGACACCTCATGAGGACAGTGCTTCTGACACCTATGTGCTGGGACGTGGGTGTGTGGATTTCCTCACGTCGCAAGCGGGTCTCCAAGGGACACCACCCGGATGCCTCAAGACTCGACTCTGGCACCCTGCACCAGAGCTGGTGTCAGATGCCACTGGTCACACCGCTCAGCCCCACCATCTTACCCCCACTTCAGACACAAATCTTGAGCCCCAGGATTTTTGCTTTTGAAACTGGTGTCCCCCAAACCCCTCCTCATATCTGATTCATTTGCTAGGATGGCTCAGAAATCTTAAGAGAACTGCTTTACTCACATTTACTCATTTTATAAAATGTATCATGAAGGACACAGATGGACATCCAGATGGCAGAGACACTCAGGACAAGGCACATGGGAGGGGTGCAGCACTTCCGGGCCCTCTCTAGGACACCACCTTCAGGAATCCCCACGCCTGCAGCTGTCTAGACCTCTCTCAACCAGGACCTGTGGTTTTCTGGCACAGGCTGCGCTACAAAGGTGCAACTGATTAAGCTGATGGCCACACAACCTTTAGTCTCTCCTCAGCACTCCAGCTGGAGGGCAGGAGCTGAAAGCTCCCAACTTCTCCTCAAAGACTGGTTCCCATGGCAACCAGCTCCACACATGGAGGCTATACAGGACCCAGTCATCTCACTGGCACATAGCAGGACACTGATCTCTGCGGAATTCAAAAGGATTTTAGGTGCTGTGTGCCAGGAACCAGGAGTTGAGGCCAAACATGTATCCTTTCACAGAACCCCAGGGTTTCCCATGCAGCGCTTACGGAATGAGGGAGACACCACATGGCCATCTGCACCTGCTGATACAGGGGATCCCAAAGCCTGCTCTAGAGGACTGAGTCAGTGAAGCTGGGCCTGGTCTTTCAGTGATTGGCACAGCAAGCACCACCTCGTCACCACGAATGTCCCGAGTACAGCCAGCCTCCACTGTCACCCAGCTGCACCTCTTCCCCTGGCTCTGCCTCTTTCCTGCTTCAAAGGCCTCAATGGCCCTCCTATGGGGCACAACTCTACAGCCCTGCATGCTGGAGAAGCCCGCCTACTTGGCTTCTGCTCTCTTTCTGTTTCATCCCTATGGCAACCTTGATCTCAGGCAAATGTCTCTACAGCTGTTTGGCACTCCATGCTTGTCTTCAGAGTCCCAGTGCTGGATGAGGACCCCAGCGTTGGTCTCTTCAAGGTTCCCTCAAACACCCTGGGCTGTGCACAGCCTCAGAGAGAATGACCTTGGGGCCACACACAAACTCCCAGCAGAGGCCTGGCCCTTCCTCCTCTTCATCTTCCCAGCCGCAGACTTCTGGGAGGCACAGACAGCACCTTTTGTACCCCTGGGCTGGACACTGCCTCAGAGCCAAGAGGCACACAAGTGCATGAAGCACAGCTCCCATGCTCCAGCAGCTCCTGGCGGCTGTGACAAGCACAGCACAAGCCCGTGAAGTCAGCCAATGGCCCAGCAGAGAAGAGGGTCCCCCGCTGCAGGCAGCAAGGTGACAGTGCAGCCTCCTTCCCACTCTGGGTATGGCAACTGTGGCAAGGGAGAGTGAGGCAGAGGGCAAGGAGAGTGAGGCTAATGTGCCCGACACATGGCCCCCGTGTGAATATAGGGAGAACGGGCCACTCCGATGCGGGAGCTGTCAGTACCTGCAGCAACTGCAGGTAGGCAGCAACTCGGCTCTCAGGGCCATGAGCCCTGAGACAATCAGCCAGGAGCTTTGGCTAGCGATCACTTGTGGAAGTGTCCAGAAAGATCCATAAGAGACTCAAGTGCCTCTGGAGCATTAGTGCACTGCTAGGCCTGATGAACCCAAGGCCCACTGGCCCCTGACCCTGTCCAACCCCGGGGACCCAGCTTCAGAGGAGGCAGGGCCAGCAGAGTTGCCCTGTGCAATCAGAGTTGCTACACAGTGATGAGACATGTTCTCCACAGCCTAAGGTGGTAGTTACCATGGTAACAAGCCCTAAGGGAGGTAGGGATGCCCACTACCAGAGTTCCCTGGATCTCTGGGAACCACCTCTTCTCCAGGCTCCCTGTCTTCCATGGTGCTTGCACTCTGGGTCTTCATGCTGCCCAAACTCATACTTGGCCTCTTCCCGGGGTTGCTTTCCATTCATCCTGCACTCAGCTGGTCTTACTAAGCGAAGTCATTCTGTCAATACTTAAGAGTACACATATCTGCTCGTTTATGCCAGCATAATTGACATATTGAACAGGCACATAAAGTCCCCTTATACCAAGGGACACTGGCTGGGACAGGAAATGATCCTTAGTGAGCCAGGGGCCACTGAGCAGAAGGGGCCTCAGGAACCCGATGGCAGGCTGCAAGAGGCTCCAGAGGTGGTACTGTTTGCCATGAAGACTGCAGAAGGAAGGGGAGTCTGTGCAGCGCAGGGGTGCAGTGAAGAGGTGTCACAGGGCAGGCTTGTCACAGGCTAAGGAAAGAGATGGAGTCAGGTGAACTAGGGAAAACATGCACCTCCAGTGAACTGCAAACAACTCAGCATGGTGTGCCGCAGGCTGCAGAAAGGAGATGTGGCTAGGCAGACGCCTGTATCTTAACCACTCTGACGGCCATGCAGCACCACTGAGGACATTCAGTGGGAGCAGAAACATCAGGCTTCGCTTTCCTGAGGTGGGTGGACCACAGGGAGGTAGAACAGAGGTGGTGAGTCTGCTCCCAGAACTCACACAAATGATGATGTGGGCCTGGACCGAGGCTGTTAGGATGAGAGGGAGGGAATGACTGACTTAATGTAAGAAGATCCCCAGGAAGGGCCACGAGGGATACAGAAATGCCTAGAGCACAGAGGGAGGCGTAGTCCCTGATCTAGATCGGGAGCCAACAGCCCGATGCGGAGTGGGGCTGTGGCTTGGGGTGGCCCTCTGTGCGATGGGGGAGCAGCTCAGGAGGTGGATGAGCAGAGTCTGGAAATGGCCTGTCCAGGCAGTGGATAGGGAAGAAGAGTCTCATACAGACTGGCACCAACCTCCACCTGAGGGCCAGATCTAAAGTCACCCCCTAGTTGGCTGCTCCCCTGTGCTGTCTCCTAGCCTGGCTGCCTTTCACATGGCCACGTGATGTGATTCTCAAGGTGAGCACCCTACCTTTGTTACCAAGTGTGTCACTTTCCACAGCTTCAGTGTCAAACCCTGCACGGGCTGCCTGATTAGCAACACCCCTCACCAGTCAGCTGCCTCACCACTTGCCACTTCTCAGGGTGCTGAACCCCCACACTTCCCTCACACAGCTCCAGGAAGTTTTCCTGTCCAGGGTCACACTGTCCCCTCCGCACGGATGCTTGCTGCTTCCCTTCCTGGGACTGGAGCCTTGTCCTCCACATCCACCCAGATCCCTCCCTGCTTCAGTCACCAAGTCCCAGGGCAGATCGGCCAGCAGCAGTGGCGCTGTCCTCCCTGGCTCAGTGGTGGGGCCCCAGTGCTATTCCAGGTGCCTCTGCCCGCGCTCCCCAAGCCCACCACAAACTCATTAAGGGAAAGGAAGTATCCTGCACTTCTTTTGTGCTGCAGAGGACCTTTCAGTCTTGGTGAGGGCTTCTCAAGCAGGCTGCTGCACCCCCAGGCCAAGTGAGGAGCATAGGCATGGGCAGCGGGCAGCAGCGGGATGAGAGGGACGATGCCGCAGGCAAAGGCCTCTTTGGGGACACGATGAACTAAGGCTTGGTTACCCCCAAAAGCTTGCAATTGATGGCTGCAGGCAAGTCAGTCTAAGCATAAGCTAGCTACTGAGTGACTTTCTCACCAAATTAAGAGCTATGAAAAATATCTGAAAAGCAACAGGTTTTACACAAACAAGAGGTTTATTTTAAAATATGAGGACACAACTTGAGGTTGCTATAATAAAAAGATTCAGAAGCACTAAAACAAACAAAAGATACACACGGGCTGGGCATCGTGGTGCACACCTGCAATCATAGCCATTGGGAGTCTGAGGCCACCCTGGACCACACAGTGAGTTCTGGGCCAGCCTGCACCACAAAGTGAGACTCGGTTTCAAAGGCAAAAATAGATATGAAGCTTTCAAAGAGTGGAAGCCATAGTTCTAGTCTGGGTTAGAAAGTTGATTAAACCTGAAGCCTGGCACTGAGTTTCCTGCCTGACAAGGTGAAAAGAGAGGTGGGGCAATATGGAGCTGCAAGGCAGAGGCCCTGGAGTCTCAGCACAGACCCTTGGCCAGCAGTACCGTATCCCCTGGCAAGCAAGTACGCTTCTGAGCACTGAAGTAGTGAGGGGAAACCTACACTCTCAAGGCAAGCCATGAGATAACATCCGTAGGGCACTTAACACGCGGCTGGCGCACACGTGGTGCTCTCCTGCTCAGAGGTGGCCGAGGCAGTTCTGCTCCCTGAGGACAGAACCTGTGGCTGTGGCAACCTCAGTGGCTAGCCCGACACTATCCTAGGCCTGATGTACTATGCTAAGCAGTAAACTGCTGACAGAAGAGAACAAACCTTCCCCATGGAACTGGTGCCACAGTTCTCAGGGATGCACAGAACACAGCTGGCTGCCTCAGTGGTGGCTCGCAGAGGCACTCTGTGTGGCCTACGGAGCAGTCCCTACATGGTGATGTGCGATGTGATTAAACACAGCTTCATGAGGGCACGCAGCAGGGGGCTGAGCTAGTGAGGGTTAGGTAAAGTAAGGTCCAGGCAGATAATGAGGTTTAAGCATATACGTGAGATGGCACAGGAAGCATACAGTAAACAGTACACTGTGTGCTGTCCAGCAGACCCTGCAACACAAAGGTCCCTGAAGGAGCTGCGGGCCTGGTACCCAACTCTGGGCTTCAGACCTGAGAGGGGAGACCAAGCTAGGCGTGCAGGGGCCTCACAGTGCAGGTGATGCCTCCAAGGCTGACAGGAACGTCAGTGTTTCATGCACTGTGGCTTGGGCAGGCACCAGGCGATCCTGGGGCAGTCAGGAAAGACACAGGGTTGTGTTTGCAGCCAGCCACCAGGGGAATTACAAGGGGGCCCTGGGAGGCCATGCGCAGGATTATGCTTCTGCTGCAGAGAATTACTTTCCTGTTGAAAGCTGCTACAGTGCCAGGTGTGCCTGCTGTCTATAGCAGGGACCCACCAAGGCAGTGGGTTGGCTGGACCCAGCGGAAACTCACTGTCCAATGGAAATGGTAAGTGGATCATCATGGACAGGGCCAGAGGGCACAGGTCAGCTGCTGGTGTGCCAAACACCGCATCACCCTCCTCTGCTGCAGCAAAACCTCTTCCGCAGCTCATGCCACTGCCATGCGTTGGTGGGTTCCTGACGACCAAGTGACAGAACCCAAGAGTCAAATGTGATGGACGGATCAGTAGAGAGTAATCCTGGCTACATTATGGCTCCTTTCAGGGGGAACCTGGGGAAGACAGTGATGGAGAAAAATTCTCCCAGGGGTGCATCTGGGTGCTGTATTTGGGCATCTGCCTTGTACATAAGAAGTAATAAGACGCAGCACCTGGACTCACTGGTGTGGTCAACAACTTGGCTGGCTGGTCAGGGTCTGGGAAAGAGGGGACAAGGAAACCCAGGAAGAGGTGAGGGCAGTGGACACAGCTAAAGGAACAGAAGCAGTATGGTGATTTTGTTTTACAGACCATGGACAAATGTCACAAGAAAGACACTCAACAGGAGGCAGGTAGAGTGACTCAACAGAGCCACACTATCACTGGTCCCCCAGGGTGGGCACACGACACAGTAGCCATGAGGGTGGGGAAGAAGGCTATGTGTGGGCCTCACTCCCACAGGCAGACGTAGCTGCTGTCATTGTGAAGTGTCCAACCTGCCCCCAGCAGAGCCCAATCTGGCCCCCATTCTTGAGCAGGACACAGAGCCGCTTCTTGCCAAGCAGGCTACTGGCCCCTTCCACTCTGGCAGACTGAATCGTGATCCCCCCATTCCTGCGGTAGAGTACTACCCAACAACATGGCTGCATTCCAAACAAAGATTTTTAAGAGGCAATTAAGATTACATAGGGTCACAAGGTGGGCCCTAACCCCACAAGACTGGGGGCTTCAGAAGGGCAGTGTTGGAGCTCAGAACACAGTAATGCAAAATCTGGTGCCTTGTACTGAGGGACTCTGAACTGAAGGATGCAGGAGGGCCTCGGGAGCACGGACTCTGATGGTCCACTGCCTGGACTCTTGTCCCTCCTCCTCTGAATTGCTCTTTCCCAAGACAGGTCACTAAATAGAACTCTTTTCCCACAAAACAAGCCATGAAGCCTACAGAGGTCCCCTTCTCCCTGTTACCACAGGCCATACTCTCTCTTTTCATTCTTCCCATTTCCCTGCAGGATTTACCTCCCTGGGAAAACACAGGGCTTCTGCTAACCTGTCTTCATCTGGCACAGAGTTCTCTCACAAAACTCACCGAGCCCCTCACCTCTGCAGAGCTTTGATCATTTACCCCTCCAGCTCAAACTCCATCGAGTGATGCGCACCCTCGATCCCTAGATACTGCATGGCTCTCTTTATGGTATGCCCCAGAGTCACTGCAAATTCAAATACAACTCTTGCTTCTCTGTCTGGTGTGTCTGTCTGTCTCTCTCCAGCCTCTTTTTAGACATAAACTCTGGGACCCACATCCTTCAAGGGATTTCAAAGATGTCAGATCTCACTTTCTATTTCCCAGCTGTCACCTGTACACTTACCTCCTGCACTCCAGACTGGCAAGATGCAGGCAGATAGCAGGGCAGAATCACGTCTCCCAGCACCCCAAAAAGTAAAGAAGATAAAAGCAAGGTATGAAGAGCCTGGTGTGCTGTTTGTGGAGGTGTCCAAGGAAGATCAGGCCTGAGGTTTTGGCCTAGGCATAGTAACCCTTCTGCCCTGCCTCCCTTGAAAGATAAGGGCCATATCACATCATTTTTGCACAGTGTGGTATCAGCAGATAAATATGCAATACTTGGTTACAAGTTAAGAAAATGTGGCATTTATCTGATTCATTTGTTGGTTGTTCTCTTAAAATGTCTTACCTTCATATGCTCTTCATTTCAAACAAGGAAAATCATGATGCTTCACACTTTATATGCATTTTAACAGGAAGACACTGTGGCTTTTACAAGATTATAAACACAGATAAATATCCTATCTTGTTAACTGGGTTGGTGTTTCTCTAAGAAATAATGCTTATCTAATATAAGTGGAACAAGAATGTCCAGTCTGACCAATAGTTCAGCTGCAGTTTATGTTTTTGCCCTTTAAAAACAACCAAAAACGGCCACCACCAGAGACCTACATTCTATCTGGAGGGATGTCAAATCCACATCACAAAGCACAGGAATCACACGCAGTCCCTACCACACTTGCACCGCAGGAGGAAAGCTGCCGAGGCCCACAGACTTCAGCCACCCGCCGCTACCTGCTGCTGTCTCTGGCGCCGCGCCTGTGCAAACTGCGAGAGCATCAGCTGCCGGTCAAGCTGCTCCATTCTCTGCTGCCTCTGGATGTCCACGGTGGCTCCCATCCCGACTCTGGCCTCGCTGCTGGGCTCTGAGGAAGAGAAGATGGGCTCCAGTGTCCAGGAGAAGAACTGGGCCATCCAGCTGGGGATGCAGAGCACCTGGTGAACTTGGAACATTTTGCTGTCATAGCACAGACCGGAAATCTAAAAGAAAAAGGTACGAGTGGACTGCTGATATGTAACACAGACTGAAAGAGCACACTCAACATAGCAACCAGTAACTGCAAAACATCCCTGGTGGTATTTCTCTTAGTTTTAGCAATTTCAGGTGAGAAGCAAAAACTCTGACCAAGTTACAGAATACTATGCAGTAACAAACAACAAAAATTTAATTTATACGGTGAAACAAAATTGATTTTATTCAATAAGGAGATGACAAAAATCCTAGACATGGGCCGGGGAGATGGCTCAGTGGAATAAGCGCTTCCCTGGCAAGCGCAAGGGCCTGAGTTTAAGCCCCGGTTCCACCAAAAAACAAAACAAAACAAAAAACAACCCAAAAAAACCCCTAGACATTTAACAAAGTACAGGTAAAATAAGTTTTAAAAATAATCTTAAAAAAAAAGCCATGAAGGATCAGAGTAGCCATATGATTCGCCACTGTGGTAGCCGCAGTTGCCCCGGGCAGAGGCCGTCAGGGACGACACAGCAGCAGCAGACTGCTCCAGCGCGGGCTCGTCTCAACCCTCCACACGGTACATTCATTAGAAAACAAAGAAGCCTAAGACCTTGGCTTTTCTTCACCTAGTGTTTTAATCAGTTTTTCAAGTGCTGTACTGAGCTTTCTAGATGTTTAATTCCTCATCAGTATTAGCAGGTGATAATTCTTTTTACAAATACATTTTCATTTTTAAGGAAATTTATACGGAAAGAAGAATCTCAAGCCACCCTGTGGTTTTTTAGCTAAAAATAACTATGGCTGTGCCTTTGTAAAAGAATCTTTAATTTCATCCTTAGGATAAGAAGTTATTTATACCAAATAAAAGCACTTAACAACTTTCTGCCTAATCTGAGAAAAGCACATTTTAATGTTTTATTAATATAATTTAAATTAATCAGACAAGGATTTATTGAGCCCCTGTACTGCAAATCCTGCAGGGAAAAGATAAACAAAGCCCCCAACTCCCACAGAAGTTAGCAGTGGTCAATCACTTTTCAACTGAGAAACGACAGTTAACAAGTGAACATACAGAACCATCTCAGACAAGATCTATAAAGGAACTTGGAACAGGAACCCACTTTAGGTGGGGTGGCGAGGAAAGCCCTCAGAGGAAGCGATACTTGAGTAAAGATCTTAAGGATAATGGGGTAGCAGGGGACTGAAGAACTAAAAAGACTGGGGGTGAGGAAACAGTCAATACTTTGCAGAAGTCGGCTTGGAGGATCTATCAGGCATTTTATGGAGCTAACGGACATGCAGCTGGCTATGCAAATCTGGAACTGAGGGGACAGTTAGGCAGAGGTAAGGACTGGGAGTCTCTGGACACCACGGGATCGGATAAGATAACATGGGGGGGGGAGGGCATAGCACAGGAGAGGCGACAAGAGAATGAGATCAGCTGCATGCCAACTGATACTGTGGGGCTGATAGAGAAGATGCCAGTAGAGAACTATGAGAAGAGGCTGCCAGGGGAGGGGAGGGACAAGAGCGAAAACAGGAGGGGTTAGCAGCAATGAAGCCGAGCAAACGCTGTTTACAGAGAGCAGCGTCAGTTCTGTCCAACACAGGCTGCAGCCGGGCAAGGAGAGCTGACCACAGCACGCAGGGCTCTGGTAACTTTATCAGAAGGGCTGGGGCAGCTAGCTGTAGGCATGAAAGACAGACGGTACTAGGTGGAAGAGTGGAGAATGGAGGGCTTTTGGCTGCAAATAATTTCTGTGTTGCTCCTCTGTAAAACAACGAGAATGAAAACAGAAATTAACTCATAGGAAGAGAGATGTATGGGGGAGAGTGGGGTTGCAATGGCTGAGGGTTTCCAGACTTAATAAGGAATATAAACCCTCAGACTGAAAACACTGGTCTCCAGAAGGATATTAAAATGAAATTTACTTCGAGATATATTGGGATGAGACAAAAAAGGAATCCTTACAAGCAACTAGAGATAATATGCAGACTCCCTGGAAAGGGAAGACAACCCAAAAATATTAGCAGATAATAGCAACAAAAAGGATATTAGAATTAAACAAACAATTACAGAAGCTTTGATAGAGAAAAACTTACAAAAATATGAAAAAGAATACTAAAAAAAAAAAAAAAAAAACCTCTAGTAATAAGTACACATACTGCTATCCATGAGTGGGAAGATGCAAAGTTGCTAAGATACCAATTTTCACCAGGAAGTTAGCTCAGCAGCTTAAGTGTCCGCCTGGCAAGTGCAAGGTCCTGAGTTCAATCTCCCATACAAAAAAAAAAAAAAAAAAAA
>NW_004524615.1:12817711-12823006 GCF_000260255.1 Octodon degus
AGAGAGAGAGAGAGAGAGAGAGAGAGAGAGAAACAGAAACAGAGAAACAGAGAAACAGAGAGCCAAGAAGGCATAGGAGACTGCACTGATTATGACGGCTATTTCTGTAAGTCCACTAAGTGGTAAGACACCGAAGTGAAGCTCAGAGGTGGTGACCATATGTCAGGAGCAGCAGCAGGAGGACACGTTCACTTGTCCAAGCCTCTGGAGCACCGCAGGACCTCCGGGTGTCACGTGAAGTGCTACTGTAATACACTGCAGACATTCATAAAGGATTAAAGCATACAGAGCTTGAAAGTTTATTTTCCCTCAAGCATCTGCTAATCATACCGCTCTATCTCATGACAAGATAGAATAAGACTAAGTGCATTACAATTTTACCTAGTTACTACCAAAAGCATCCCTTATTATCAAGGCACCTTACATTTATATATTACTTTTAACTTTAATTTTCATTATTTCATGAACCATTCTTGTACTGAGAATTTTGAGTAAGATCGCTTTCTTAAATCTTGGGGGGGGTTTTTGTTTTTTTTTTTAAACATAGACTTTAAAAATAGCCCATGGCTAGGAATATTGGCTCAGTGGGAGAGCACCAGCCAAGCATGGATGAGGAGCTGTGTTCAGTCCCCAGTACTACAAAATGCAAAACACAAAAACAAAACACAGCAAACCAAACACTGGAGTTTTCATGTCAACAGGGCAGGGGAACTAACCAGAGGAACTATGAACCTCCACAGATAAGGAGGCAAGAGATAACACAGATAAAGCAAAAGGAACAAAAGGGCTGTCTGAGAAGGGCAGCGCAGGCTGGAACCATAGCACGCAGGTGTAGGAATCGAACACCTTAGTTATGTAATGGGAGGGACACAGAGGTCAGGTACCCAGAGAACATTCTGGTTCACATTCTGTTGAGAAGAAAGGCTAGAGACCCAGGTGATGGCTCTGGGTCAGAATCTGGGGTGCCCCATATGCCAAGGGTGACAGCTATTCCCTCATGAGATTAATGGGAAAAAAATAAAACAAAGGAAAACAGGTAATTTTCTTTTAGGCCACTAATAAATACAAACATAACAGCACAGTTATACAGGTTTCACAAACTATCAACCTTTGTAAAAGGATTAACTAAATGATGCTCATTAGGCAAATAAAGGATTCGCTGAGTGGAAAATGAGCAAAGACTCTTGAGTGCAGAGTCAACCTCAACTGACCTCTGTAACCACAGCAGGCAAAGGTGTGAAACCGTGACCTGGCAGTGATATCCAGGTGCTGAGCTCTCCCTTCAGCCAACAGTGGTTGAACAAAAACCCCAGTGGCACACTGCATCAATGCAGTCCCTGCGGACACTGTCCCTACTCAAGAAGCCCACCATCTAAAGGGACAACTGGAGACACAAGGGGCTGCTTTCCTCGAGAATGACACTGTCTCCACATGATGAAAACAAGCCAAGGGACCCAGTGTTTTCTTGTACCAGAGCCCTAGCAAGCAGACTCTGTGTGCAATCAAACAGAGGCTGCATTTAGTCATACAAGTACTTACTGGACACTATTATATGCCAGACTGTGTTCTGCGCAGTGGAACACATCTGGGAGGAAAACAGAAGAATGCTTGTCCTATCAGCTCTATGATTTCCTAGGCTGCCTTCTGCATGGAAGGAAGGAAGGAAGGAAGGAAGGAAGGAAGGAAGGAAGGAAGGAAGGGAGAAGAGGGAGAGGGAGAGGGAGGAGGGAGGGAGAGTGAGTGGGGGGGGGAGAGAAACATGGGAAATATCATCCAAAGAATATGCGCACAAACTATGTTTGCCTAAAGTTATTTCTGCCATTTTTGATTAATTTTTAAAAGACTTTTTTTTTTTTCAAAATATACAGAAACATTTGGCTTTGGTAGTTTTTCTAAGAGTCTTGCTCCATAATTCAAAAAAAAACTACACCAAGGCATTAATAGTCAAGATTCTAGAAATTCAACATAAGAATAGAATATTAAAAGCTGTTGGAGAACAGAAACAAATCACCTCTGAAGAAAAGCCTATCACAATCATAGCAGATTTCTCAACACAAACCCTCAAATTGAGGAGCACTTGCAGAGAAGTATTTCAAGCCCTAAAAAAAAACAACCTCCAGTCCAGACTGATATATCCTGCAAAACTATCTTTCAAAATTGATGGGGAAATAAGATACTTCCATGACAAAGAACACTGAGGAAGTTCATGAATACCAAAGCTATACAGCAAAATGTTCCCAAGGATATTCTAGATGAGGTAACAAGGATTACAGCTCCAGGAACCCCAACTGAATGAATGATCAGGCAAGGCAAGCAATTAAACAAGAGGGGGAAAAATGAGAGCCACAAGAGGCAAATAACATGACAAAGATAAGTCAATACATATAACCATCAATGGTAACAGACTCAAATCAACAGAAACAGATTGGTGGAATGGATTAAGAAAGATGATCCAACAATATGCTGCATATAAGAAACACATTTAGGGCCAGCAAGATAGCTCAGTAGACTAAGCGCCTTCTTAGGCAAACACAGGGACCGGGGTTTGATCCCTGGCATCACATGCCCCACCAGCCCTTCTCCTGGGTACACTGAGCCAGCTACCAAGACCAGGCATGGTGGTGCACACCTGTAATCCCAGTGCTGGGGAGGCTGAAACAGGAGGATCACTATAAGTCTGAGCTGCGTAGTGAGACCCTGTACCAAACACATTAATAAAGAAACAAACAAACACATTTAACTGAAAAAGAAATCCATAGATTGAAAGTTAGAGGATAGAAAACAATACTCCATGCAACAGGGGTAGCTATTCTATTTACAGACAAAGTGTATTTCAAGCTGAGGCCAATTAAGAGAGACAAAGAAGGTCACTACATGATTATAAAGAGAACAATCCAAGACAAAGAGATAATACTCATAAATACATGTGCACCAAATACTGGCACACCCAACTATAAAAAACAAGCATTAATGGACATGAAAATTCAAATAAGCACTAGAACAACCGTGATGGGGACCTCAATAAGCCATTGTCACACACAGACAGATCAACTAGATAAAAATTAACAACGAAGTATTAGAACTGAACTAAACTTTTTTTTTTTTTAAATGTATTTGGCACAGGGTCTCACTAGCATGCCCGGTGGCAGGACCAGCCCAGCATGTGGTGCTGGGGATTGAATTCCGGTCCCTGGTTCCCTGCGCTTGCCTAAGCAGGTGCTTAGTCTGCTGAGCTATTTTGCCGGCCCTGAACCAAACCTCTGAGCCAAGGGACTTGGCAGCTGTCTACACAGTGCTGCACCCCACAACATCAGAATACACATTCTGCTCAACTGCACACAGACATTATCCAAATTAGAGCACATACCAGCTTATACTTGCTCATACTTAAGTAAATGCAGGGACAGCGGAGATAGCTCACAGTCTAAGCACCTGCTTAAGCAAGTGCAAGGACCGGGGTTCAATCCTCAGTACCACCCCAGGCCCACCTAGCTGGCCACAAAGACTAGGAGAGGTGGTGCACACCTGTAATCCCAGCACTGGGGAGGCTGAAACAGGAGGATGGCTACTAGTCCGAGCTGTGTAGTGAGACCCTGTACCGCATACATGAAAATAAAAATTAAAAAAAAAAAATAAGTAAATGCAAAGAAACTGAATTATCCCATGCATATTATAAAAGTCTTGCTGTTATGTACTTAAGTGCAAATGTGACTTTGACTGAATTATCTTTTTATGTGAAGGAAGGGGGGATGTTAATTTGAAAGACTCGAGGTATCCACGTAAAGTGCTGGATAGCTGTCTAACTCATAGGACCTTAAGTTGGAATGGAGACAGGAAGAGACTAACCAGTCTGTTTCTAACAAGTTGTCTTAAAAAAGCTTTTTTTGAAAACTATGTATCTAGAGATAGGTAAACTGTTTAAAGCAAAAATACTTCAAACAACAGTGAATTAAATACAATAGCATTTTTTTCTTCCTTGTATTAAAAAATCCTCAACCATGTGAACAGAATTCCAACCAATAAAAAGGAGAAACCAGGGAAGAGGAAATCAGCAAGCGTGTGCCTTCAGGACCTTCTCAGAGGTTGCAGCAATGTGTGGGTTAACAGCTTCCTGGTTGGGATGTTGGGGCCACACTGACAGTGGCCCCACTGAGATGCAAAGGTCTTTACTACTAGACTAAGTTAAAAATTAAAAGGGAAATAGATTTAAGCTAAAACTTATTTCTTACATTGGAATGAAAATAAAGTTAATGCGAAGAACTGGAACTATTTTGAGTTTATACAAATACAATCAATGGCTAAAAACTGATTGCTTTTAATTCTAAGTTAGGAACCAGATAACAATGTCTACTTACTTTTTTTTTTTTTTTTTTGCAGAGCCAGGGATTAAACTCAGGCCCTTGCGCTTGCCAGGGAAGCGCTTATTCCACTGAGCCATCTCCCTGGCCCCTACTACTTACTACTTTTATTTGATATTTACTAGGGGCCTTAGTTGGTGTAGTAAGACAAGAAAAACAAAAGGAATAGGTTGGAGATGAAAAAGTAAAGCAGAGAAACAAAATTTATTTCCTGAGGACACCATGTATATAAAAAACCCTACAGAAATCATAGGAAGTCTATCAAAAATAATAAACAAAATTATCAAAGCTGCAGATTACAGGAGCTACTGACAGAAAGCAACTAGTATATCTATACACCAGCAACAAACATTGGAGAACAACTATGAAAATAACTCCATTTATAGAAGCATCAAAAAACCCCACCCAAAATTACTAGGGAATATACCTAATGAAAGATTTGAAAAAAAAAAAAAAAAGAAAAGAAAAGAAAGATTTGCAAAGTCTACACATTAAAAATTTTAAACATTCCAAAAGGAAGAATTAAAGAAGAACTAGAACTAAGTAATGTGGAGACATACTATGTTCATGGATCGGAAGATTTAACACTATTAAAATGGTTATATTATCAATGGATTTATCATTTAATAAATTTCTCAGAATTCTGGCTTGGAGAGCCAGCCAAATAGCTCAGCGGATTAAAACACCTGCAAGCAGGCGCAGGGGCCAGGAGTTCAATCCTCCAGGCCAGCCGTGCTGGCCCCGCCCCCAGGACACACTGAGACAGCAATTGAGACTGCAAGTGTTGGTGCATGCCTGTAATCCCAGCTCTTTGGAAGCTGTAAACAGGTGGATCACTACCAGTCCAATCTAGTAGCGAGACACTGAATACCCTGTAGACCATTCCGTAAAATACAAAAAAAAAAAAAATTAAAGGGCCGGGGAGATGGCTCAGTAG
>NW_004524615.1:12823106-12872291 GCF_000260255.1 Octodon degus
GGGCCGGGGAGATGGCTCAGTAGAATAAGTGCTTCCCTGGCAAGCACAAGGGCGTGAGTTCAATCCCCAGTTCCGCCCCCCCCCCCAAAAAAAAAGACTTCTGGCTTGGAATGATAAGCATGTATTATTGACATTTTATTTTATTATTTTTTTTTTTTGTGGGGCAAGGAATCTACAGGTAGCTTGGCTGGCTAGGTATGGCTGAGGCTGCAGTCAGACTGTTAGCCTATCTGCACTCATCTAAGACCTGCCTGGGGCTGGCGGAGAAGCTTCTAATACAGCTCGAAAAACACTGTCCAGGTTACCGCTGACTGTCGGTGGAAGGCATGGGTTTGGCCCGAGGAGCTCACCACAGTGCAGCTTTAGTGCCCCCATGTCACGACAGCTTCCTTCCCCAAGAGAAGGCAGCACAGCCTATCTGCCATGACCCACTTTTGGGAGTCACATCTTGTCATTTTTGCTACTTTCTACCCATTACAAGTGAATCACCAAGTATAGCCTGTTTTTCTAAGAGAGTAGAAATAAGCCCCGTCTTTGTAAAGTATAGAAGAATCTGTGGACAAATTTCAAAACCATCACTCCTAATTCTTTCCAAGTTGATCTATAGTTTCAATCTAATCCAAAGCAAAACTGCCTTTTCCCTTTTGTGAAGAAATTACAAGCAATTTTAAAAAGTTTATGAAAGGTCAATGTTCCTAAAACATGCATGCTAGTTTTTAAAAAGAACCAAATTAGAGGGCTCGTGTTGCCTGATCTCAAGATGTATTCTAATCGTGGCAGCATGGGATTTGTGTAAGAATACAAACTATAAAGCACAGGGATAAAAAAGAGTCATGAGACAGACCTGTGTTGGCCTACTGGGTTTTGACAAAGTGACAAAGTATTGCGAAATGGAAAAGACTCTTCAACAAATGGTGATGGAACAATTGGATATCTGTATGCAAAACAATAAATCTCAAGTCTTACCTCAGAAGAATTCAATTCAAGCTATCACACTTTAGTATAATAGCAAAAATTAATAAATTATAGGAGAAAATCTTTGTGACAGTGAACAAAAAACATTTCTTAACTAGAACATCAAAAGTGCAAGTGTTTAAAAAAAAAGTGCAAGTGTTAAAAAATTGGTAACAACAAATTAATCAAGACTTGAAATACCGCTCTGTTAATGACACAGAGAAGCAAGCCATAGACTGGCATAAAGTTTTTACAAAATACATACAACAAAGGGCTATTTCTACAACACATGAAGTGTTTTTAACTCGTTTTTTGTTGTTGTTGTTGTTGTTGTTGTTGTTGGCGGAACCAGGGATTGAACTCAGGCCCTTGCGCTTGCCAGGGAAGCGCTTGTTCTACCGAGCCATCTCCCTGACCCCTTGAAGTGTTTTTAAAAGCCAGTTGGAAGACAACTCAATTTTTAAAATGAGTAAAGGGTTTAAAAGACACGTCCCAGAAGAAGATATGCAAATGAACCCTAAGCATGTGAAAACATCCTTCCATCGCTAGTCACTAGAAAAATGTAAATTAAAACCACAAAGTATCACTACATATCCCTTTGAAAGGGCTAAAGCTAGAATGGCTGACAATAACAAATGCTGATAAATATGTGGAATAATTACAACTCTCATGCATTGATGGCAGAAATGCAAAATACAGCTATTTTATAAAATAATGTGATAGAGCCCTTTAATGTTAAATATATATTTGCCAACAATTCCCAGAGAAACAGAAATATATGTCCACACAAAAATGTGTTATTCATAATAACCTAAATCTAAAAACAACCCAAATGTTCATTTACATGCTGGATGGATAAACAAACTGTGGTACATCCATACCACAGATCAATACCAATAATAACAGAGAATGAAATATTAATACAGCAGATGAGTCTCACAAACATCACATTAGGGTGGGCAGGGTAGCATGCAACTGAAGTCCAGCTACTGAAGAAGCTGAGGCAGGAGAACAACTCGTGTGTAGGAATTAGAAACCAGTCTGGACAACACAGCAAGACCCAATCTCTAACAACAACAACAACAACAACAACAACAACAACAACATCAACAACAACATCAACAAAAACCTGAGCCAAAACAGAACTATCCCCCCAAAGCAAATAATAACAGGCTAATTGAAAAGCCTAGGGTACAAAAGTCTTTACAGTATATAATTCCAAATACATAAAAGTCTAGAAAAGGTGAAATAATAATGACATAAAGAGCCGTGGGTACTTGGGTCTGGTAGTTGGGGGCAGAGACAGACTAAATGAATGCGAATTTTTTTCAGGGTAGAGGACTGCTTTTCATCTTAAAAATTGTGCACTTGAAAACTGGTGAATTCTTCGTATTTAAGGAGCATCTTAACAAAAGAAAAAAGTTTTCAAAAAAGTAAATATGACAATCTAGAACAATCTAAACATGTACAGAAATGTCTTTTACTTTTTTCAAAAACAGGTGGGATTTTTGCAGAATAAAATAAGACTAACACAAAAACACCTCTGATGTCTTGAAAATGTCCCAGCTTCCAATATAAACTAACATCCAAAGACTTTTATTTATATGCTGTATTTAAAAAAAGAATAAATTCCAAATAGTATGTATTGATTTTAGCACAGTCCTTCCCCAGTGGTTATCAAGAGAGATAAGCAGTATCAATACAATCAGCCCCAAAGAGGAAGGAAAGCTGGACAAACTAATAGTCTTAAGATATAATCAAACTGACTTAAGACTACCACTTGAAGGCAGTGAGAAAGGCTCTGTGCTGCCACCGGTGTGCTATCTACCAGTGATCTCTACAACCCCAGTGTTTGGGTATGGGTGTTCCTTGGTAACCGCTTCTTTAATATATATATATATATATATATATATATCAGAGCAAATAAAGCAACCTAATATCTTAATTATCTCAAAATTTTCCCTTCTCATCTTTACTTCAGGTCTGTGGTCAAGCAGTGTGAGCAGCGTGAGATGATGAGGTAGCTGAATGTGCACCTGGAACTGCACCATTTACACAGCACACGAGAGGACTGGTTAAATGTCTCGACGAGCTCAAAGGAGAAGGCAGAGCCCAGAAACAGAAAAGAGTTTTCACATCAGGGAGCAAAGAGAGCTCATACGTGGGCTTAAGTTTTCTTGGAGACTGGTCAGCTCTAGAATTGGTAACAAAGCCGCAGAACGTTGCTGATTATGTCTTTCACTGCTTCTGGTACTCCACAACTTCCTAGGAAGATTCTTCTCCAGAATTTTGTTCCCTTGATGATGAAGGACTCATTTCAGCAGTATGGTTAAGGGAGGATCTCGGAATCGCTTTGTACATAGGCAGCCCGTGGCTGGGACAGGCGTACAGGAGAGCCCTGTGCGCAGCAGAGAGGACTAGATCCACTGGGCCTGGGACAGGATACCTGGCTTTGCCTCGGCTCCATGCCACCCCTCAGTTGTGCAGCCTGCACCTCAGACCCCATCACAAAATGGGCCATCCAAGTTCTCACCACAATGGAGAGCAGGTCAAGAGCCCAGCAATGCACGTGTGCCGAGGCAGCCGGATGACCACGTGTCACACTGCCTTTGAGCACAGAGAACATTCTTTCGGTGATATCACACTGGGACATTCGACGCTTATAGAAGTGCCACACATTATGCTACGCACTGGGAATAATAAAGGAAAACATGTAATTCCTAAGTGGAAGAACAGGATTCTCCTACAACCTGATAGTAAATAAATAATCTGCTTTAAAAATGGGCCAAGGATCCAACAGGCAATTTTCCAAAGTAGGCACACACCTGGCCAACAGGTATATGGAAAAAGTATCACTTATCATTAGGGAAATCAAATCAAAACCACAACGGAATATGGTCTCACACCCATCAGGATGGTTAGTATAAACTTAAAGACCACACAAAAAAGAAGTACTGGTGATACGTGTAACGGTTGGGACCCTTTGGGTACCACTGGTGGAAATGCAATTGATGCAGCTACAGAAAACTGTGTTGAGGGGCCTCAAAAATTAAAAACAGAACCGCTGTATGACTTGCTACCCTTTAATTTATATACAAAAGAATTGAAATCAGAATTTGAGGAGATACAGGTATTTCCATGTTCACTGCAGTGCTACCCACAACAGCCAGGACAGGAAAACAACCTAAGTATCCACTGACAGATGAAAGGATAAACAAAATAGGGTGAAATAGTATTGATTCTTACAAAGGAAGCTCATGAATGAACATAAATGAACCAAGATGACCTCATATTAAGCAAAACAAACAACTCACAAAAAGACAAATAATGTACCACTTCTATGAAATATCTAAGACTCAAATTCATAGGATCAGGAAGTGGAGTGGTGTTGCCATGGCCTGGGGAGGAAGAGAGAAATTGCTAATCACTAGGCACAAAGTTTTAGGTAAAGAGGATGAGCCAGCTCTTGACAGCAGATGTACAATGCTGTACTGTTATCAAAATTCACTAAGGGAGCAGGCCTCACGTTAAGGCCTGCTTTGTATTACAAAGACACACACACACACACACACACACACACACACACACACACACACACCACACACACTTCTTTCCTACAATTCTAAAATGAGGAAAGTCCCGATATGCTCAGGTTTGTATGAGGACTAATCAAGATAACATTTACAAAGTACTTAGAAAAGATCTCTATTAGCGTTCACTAGGTTATACTATGGTAACCAATTGTTCTAGATGTCAGTAGCTTATAACAAGTGTTTCTTTCTTGCACCCATTCTGTGTTGGTTGCAGGTTGTAGTGTTCAATCCAGCGTCTCCAGCAGCAATGTGTCTGTGGCCCAGATGTTTCTCACTGCCAAGGGAATACAGCAGGGTGGACCCTTGCATGGTCCTCAGAGCTGCTGCCTCGCCAAGTACTCATCACTGGTTTTTAGTGGCTAATGTCAGTCACAGGACAAAGGCTGCTGTCAACAGGGCCTGCAGAGACCCTGGAAGAATGGGCCAGGCCTGTCCGTCTGCCTGTGAATCTGCATTTATGATAATTAATTTGATAATCAATCTGATGATCCATCTGATGCTGGGGAAAAAGGGGGTTGAGGGAAAAGGGGAAAAAGAGAAATGAGATGTTATATGTGTATCATTGCAATCATTACATACTGATAAAAATAATTTTTAAAAAATTAAAAATAATATTAAAGATATGGTAAGCCTAATGAGTTTTTTTTTTTTTTTTTTTGAGACAGGGTCTCTCTTTGTTCTCTTTGTAATTCAGGCTGTTCTTGAACTCATTCTATATCCCTGGCTGGCCAACTCATTGTGATCCTCCTGCTTCAGCCTCCTAAGTACTGAGATTACAGACATGCCTGGCTGAAAGTATTTTAAACAAATATTCTTGAGTCAACAAGAATATCTAAACAAATAATAAAATTGACTATAAGTGCCTAGTACATTATAAGCACCATATATATATTTTTTATTTTATGTACTTGGTACAGGGTCTTACTGTGCAGCTTGGACTCATAGTGATCATCCTGCTTTCAGCCTCCCAAGTACTGGGATGACAGGCATGTGCCACCATGTCTGGTCTTGGTGGTTGGCTCAGCGTGCCTGATGGCAGGCCCGGCGTGACACTGGTGCTGTGGATCGAACGTGGGTCCCTGTGCTTACCTAAGCAGGCACTTAGTCCACTGAGCTACCTCAGTTGCCCTTGTTGGTGTTTTAAGTGATTACACCATGGCACAGACTTCTGAGAGGATGTTTGAGAGGAATAAGATATCTGGTGCTGAATGGAGTACAGAATCCACAGGAGTGACAGTGCTATATGAGGAAGGCAAATCTGGAAAGGCTTTCAAAGGAAGTTAGGCTTTGGCCCATAGGTAAAGAATAAAGTAGCCATATTTTATAAACCACTTCTGTCTGCCAGCTTTATCAAGACAATAGCATAATTTCATTTATTCTGCACTGAGTCGTGGTCTCCTTGCATAATACCTGGCTAGTAAGACATCATCTGTCAGCCCTGGATGGTCTCCTAACTGCCCCAGTGTGAGACAGAGGATGGCAGACCAGGCCTCCTGAGGTCAGGATAGAGGAAGAGGGAGCAGAGAGGAAGGCAGGAAGGGAAGTATGAATGAGTCACGTAAATGTGATTGTGAGGGTGTGTGTGTGTGTGAGATGCACAATGGAACAGCAGCACGCAATTCAGTGCTGGGATCAGAATTGTTATTTTAGTTGTAAGAGCATGAAAGCAACCTCTAAGGCCAGACATTTCCTAAGGAGACACTGGCAGTCATCTATGTTTGCACGGCATCCTTCCAAAGTCCAGCCAAGCTGACAGCTTCAGCAAGTCTTGGTTGTTTAATGTGGAGTAAGGTGCTATTTAATTTAGTCCTTCCATAGCTAGTATTTTTTATGTATATGCTTTAATGATTTTTTTCTTCACAATAAATTTTGGACAATTTCATTTTTGTGTATCTTGGTATGATTTTATTTAAATTTCTTGTGCTAAAGGTTCATTTTTCTTGGAAATATGATATTATAAGTTGTACTAAACTCAGAAATTTTAAATATTTAAATATTTATTGCCTACTACTTTCCACTTTGAGAATTCTAATTATATAAGTTTCTTGGGTTTGACAGTGAACTATTATGACTGATCTGTAAATTCTTTCTTCATTTTTATTTTGGACAATTTTTATTGTTATATTCATTTATGTTTGTAAATAATTTATTTTCAATTTGTAATCTATTAAAAATTAAAATAAAAAAATAAAAAAGTCTTGATTGTTATTTTTTACTTATTTTTAAAAATGCATTTGGTTGTTACAGGGTCTCACTATGCAACTTGGACTCATAATGATCCTTCTGCTTTCAGCCTTTCCAGCGCTGGGATTCCAGGTGTGTGCCACTATGCCCAGACTCTGGCAGGCTCAGCCCACCATGGGAGTGAGGCTGGTCCAGCATGTGGTGCTGGGGTTTGATCTGCAGGCCTTGCACTTGCCTAAGCAGGGGCTTTAGTCTGCTGAGCTTTCTTGCTGGCCCCTGATCTTGATTGTTCTTGCGGCCCCTGTCTTCACGTCAATGAACTGCTAATGAATTACCCACATCATAGTTTCCTGAAGCCCCTGAAGGTCAGACGAGCTGACCAGTCACCTGTACCCCTGCTAAGGGAAATGAGACTACACAGGAGAAAGGAGGCACACAGGGAGGAGAAAAACGTGCACACCCAGGGAAGGCAGACTGGGACCCCATTACCATCACCCAGGAAGCATACCACAGCCCCAAAACTTGCTCAAAGGAAGCTGAAAGTGTATTAGTAGATTATGCCATTTCTATTTTTTCAGTTATTATAAGGCAATATCTTATCTTTTGTCTTTAAAACTACTATGGAGAGAAGAGGCAAAGACAAATCATGGCCCACAGATGACCCATCTCAGCTCCTTCCAAATAGTCCACCTTCCTTGTCCTCTATCATTTACAACCCAGTAATTCAATAATCTCACACCATCTGAAGAGCATCTGTTTGAAAAGCCTCAAAGAGTCCCACTGCCTAAAGAAAACAATCCAAACTCAAACCACATTCGAAGTTCTAAATAATCTGCTGTTGATCTACATTACTAATCTTACTATTAGGGAGGAGAGATTTTTTCACACTTAGGTTGCCTGATCACATGATAACTACAGTGTACAAAACAAGTGACACAGGCAAACACAAACAATGGGACAGTATGGGGATAGGGCAAAGGTAGACCCCTAGAGACTGAGTTGGTGATCTGCTCCTAAACAGCTTGAAAGAAGACATAATAGTGATAAATACATGAGTTGTAAAAGGAGAAAACTGGCAAAACCAGGCCTTTCTATTTTAATCATGCCAGAATCAGATCAGGTGCAAGACTTGAGCTTTTGAGACTTGGGCTCCATCCCAGTGGCAATGACTCATGACTGTGATTCACACAACTGCAGAGAATCGAGAAGTACTGAGACAGAGGGCTACAAGGCACTCAGCAGAACCACAAAAATACTGTAAACAAAGTTCAATAAGTAATGCCAAAAAATAAAATAAAATAAAATAAAAATAAGTAATGCCTTAAGGGAAATAAAGTGTTAATGTGTTAAAAAAAAAAAAAAAAAAAAAGACTAGCAGAATTATGAAGACCTGAAGAGTAGCCCCACGTTTTGCCACAGTTCCACAGAATGCACATAGGAAGACAGCTGAACACAACAGTAGCAGCTAATGATGGAAGCAGGCACCTAAGAAAAATTATAAAGCTCTGAAGTTGTTCCCTTGGCTACTATAGCCAAGCTTTCCAATCACAATTTTGAGGCCTTTCATGAAAACTGTCATATTTAAAATACTAAATGTTGGTAATAAAAATCAGAACTGCCAAAGGCAACAAGAACAACGATAAATGCAAAGTCTCAAAGTAACCACTGAGCTCAACTGAATGCCCCTTCCTTCCTGGATAGCAGGTGAAATCTCTGATGCGTCACAGAATGAAATGGAAGTGTGACAGCATCTAAGGTAAACTACCTTCCTGTTGTTCCTGATAGGCTAAAGACCCTGCTTTCCCCTCAGCCCAGGGAAAGGGTTCAGCGCTTGTTTTTTTCTGTGATATCACTGAAGACAGAAAGCGGAATAGTAGCAGGGGAAATACCGCACTCCACGTGTACTTCATGAACCTCTGTGTGAAGTGCCATGGATACTTTAAAGTTATGGATTCAGAGATCTATGATGATGCCGGAATGAATGACACGAAGAAATATAAAGACTAGCCAAACCCAAGAACATCAAACGATAACTAAATGAATAAAATAAATTCAATCCAAAGTTAGCAGTTCTCCAAAAAGCATGCATAATTTTTTTTGGTTTCTATGACAGCAGAAAACAAAATGACTTATGTTTTACATAAATATCTCCTTCTAAAAAGCTCTTTCTATTAGAAAACATACTCGTTGCCACAGTGAAATAAAATTACTTCCTTAACACACCCAGTATTTTAGGTGAACTGTTGGTTTCAATGCTGAAAGCTGAAATTTCACCCGCAGGTTTTGTAACACTCTCCCTACACAGTGAATGTGTTCCTTGTGTTTCTTTTTGGTAGTGTGAATCTCAATTTTGTATTTCATTTAGCATAAGACCAAAAGAAAAAAAGGGAAGTTGGTTGATCTACATAGGAAGAGAAGTCACATTGAGCAAGAGCCATCTGGAATAGCAAACTGTGGTTTAGTGGATCTTAGACTTGGTGCCTACAGTCAGTGGCGTATAAAGCAGGCATTCAGGAGTAATGATTTATAACCATTTATACCTAAAGTGTATCATATTGTATGAAATACTTAATAATAAAAATGTGGATTTTCTAGACAAAGGAAGAAAATATTAAGTCAAAGCAAGCATCAATATTTATGACAAGCATGAAGGATATCTGGCTATGATTCTTATTGCCATCAATTACTTATCTATTTTTTGCTTAACCACACTATTTTATTTTTTTTTTAAATTTTATTCATTTATGTGTGTGTGTGTGTGTGTGTGTGTGTGTGTGTGGCCAGCTCAGCCCACCAGGGGGCGGGGCTGGCTGGCATGTGGTGCTGGGGGATTGAACGGCGGTCCCTGTGCTTTGCTAAGCTTGTTCAAAGTAGGTGCTTTAGACCACTGAGCCATCTCACCAGCCCAACCACATTATTTTAAATAAACACGGTCAGTATCATTTAATTACGGCAGACTAATAATAAAGAACAAGGTCAATATGAAGATCTAGCAAACTTTTGATCATAATAAGAGGTCAAGAATTCTGGCTGACTCAATTTACTACAAAAATTCAACTCAATTGACTCAGAGACATTTATTTTTAGTAGGAGTCTTTAAAATGTTAAATCATCTTGGAATTATATTCCAAACACTGCAATTCTGTTCACCCTTCTGAAACAAGATGTTTTTATGTTAAAAGTCCTGTGTTAGGCCATGTGTGGTGATACTGACTATGATGCTAGCACTCTGGGAGCTTGAGGCAGGAGGGTTATTGTTCAATCCCAGCCTGAACAATGGGGCAAGATCTATCTCAAAATAAAAAAGGTCTGGAGATACAGTTTAGTGAAAAGGGCCCCGGTTTAATCTCCAGTTTAAAAAAAAAAAAAAAAAAAAAAAAAAAAAAAAAAGGTTAATCTGATCCCTTTTAAAAAGTCAAAACAAACACCTTACTATCAAAAACATATACTAGAATTGACCAGGACAGCAGCATGCATATTTTGGATTCTAAAAAGACTACAAAGAGATAAAAAAAAAAAAAAATACGATCTTTAGTTCTAACTGTTGAATGTCACAAAATAAAAGGTAAGGCAACCACTTGATTTAAAATCAGAATTCTAAAAACAGAATAAAGAAAGAAAATGTGACATTCTGAAACAACTGAGTTGCATAATGAGTGGAACGGATATTGAGAGTAAATGTTATTAGTAAACTAACAAAACGAAATAGGATACAATAAGGTAGATCTAAAATTCTTCAGCATTTTAGGAGAGTATTAGAAAATGACTAAGAGTCATCACCTCTACGGCCTGATACAACATGCAAGAGACAGAGCCTCTTCATGGAGCTCTCCTCTGCAAAACAAGAGCTTCCAATGGGGGGTCCTAGGGCTCTGTCCTGGCAGTGGAGATGACAGTTCAAGAGGTAATGAGCTCACACTAAGGAAGCCTGGCAGCCGTGCCCTGGCCAAGAGATTAATGCCAGGATGTCCTAAAGCCATGAGGAGCTTCAGGAACCAGTGTTCACTGCTCTGAAGGCCTCAGCCAGAGGCTCAGCTTCATGATCCTGAGGAGATGAGCAAATACTTTACAGAGAAAGAAACAAAGTAACTTTGATTGTCAGAACTATGGAGGGAAACGCAGCAGCAACTGAGGGGAATGGATGGTCAAGTTCCTGATGAAAACAGTGAACACAGAAAAGGTGTGAAAGCGACATCAAGGGAAGAGAGGGATGAACGGGCTTAAAAAACGCCATGTTGGCCCAAAGCATGGCCACTCATGCAGGAAACAATGACGAGTAACAGTTGACTTATTCCCTTTGATAATATATATATTTCTATAAATCTACTGAGTAATTTTCATAGTTGTTTCCAAGAATAAGTATACTCTGTATACACTATTAATTTATTTTAATGAATTTGGGGGTTCATATTCAGGTCATGAAAAATAAAACTCAACTTCACACTCTTAACTTCTTTTAAAATACCTCCTAAGAAGTTTAAGGCAAATGCTTACTATTAAATATAATAAAGTAGCGTGGGCATGGGAGAGAGGAGGAACCCCTAGCCACATTAGAAGGACCAGATCCTGCAGCAATTCCTCTCTTCTCTCTCTGAAGACCTGATGAATCTGCAGCCAGGTTTGCCCACAAGTTTCTAGCCAGCCTCGCTTTCTTTGCTCACCCAATAGCATCTTTTCTTTGTACTCTGAGGAGGTCTAGCTTCATTCTCTGCCGGCTATGTGTGTGTGTCTCATTATAAATTAGGTTACAAATATAATTTCATAACAACTCTGACAAAAAAAACTCAGCTAAAACTTTCATCAAAGTTATGTCAAAAATGAGAGAAAGAAGGCTACTTTGTGTTGATTCTCTCTGTAATGGGCCCTTTTTAGTAACTAAAGAAGTTACATTGAGTCAGGCCTGACAAGAGCAGACAGCAGAAACAGGGAGTACCCACAGCCTGAGCACAGCATTTTCCTAATGTTTTTCCAGGAGAAAGAGGGAATTGGGGGTGGGGAAAATCACACTTACAAGTCCACTTATGGCTACAATCCAGATGTAGGAACCAGAGGTGAAAAGCTATAAAAGAAAAAAAAAAAAAGCAACTAAAAATGAAATTCAAATTCAATCACCAGTCACAGCATACTTATTTTTATACAACTATAGTTATGATCACTTATATTAAGTACTTATTACATAAAATATATAAGCAAATAGCAAATTAATCAACATCAATTGTTATCTAAAAGAAAATAATATATAATTTTTAACCCATATCTCAGCTTTTAATTAAAAACACAATGATTGAAACTCGCCCATACTTAGGCAAAGAAATATAAGTGAATATAAAGCACATTTTTGTTTATGAATAGACACTAAATGACTTAAGTAACAAAACACTACAAATTAAAGAAATTATTAGAATTAACAACAAAAAAATATGTATTGATCATCCCATCCAATGCTTGGCATTAAGTAATAACCTATAATATCTGTATTTATACATTTCTCATTTAAATTTCATTTTTTGTTTCACTCTGTTTTGTAAGACAGGGTCTCATTATGTAGTTCAGGTGACTCTGGAAATCACTATGGAGCCCAGATTGGGCTGGAACTTGTGGCAGTCCTCCTGTTTCAGCCTTCCAAGGACTGGGATTCCAGGCACACACCACACATTAATTTTTTATCATTGTTTCTCTAAATCTTGATGGGAAGAATCCTTCTAACAGATAGATCCATGATGTAGGTGTAGATAGCTTCCTTTTGGTTCACCCCAAATGAGGAAACTACCAATAAAAATTAAGGACAACAGTAATTACATCTCATGAAATCTTTCCCTTTGTTTTTCAAATCATTTTTATCAGTGTTGTGCCTAGGGTTAAAAAAAAAATCCTAAGGGAGCTCAAAGTATCCTGACATGGAAGAAATGACTTGTGCCTGGTGTTCACCGTGGAGTGTGGACTTCCGGGCTTCTTATCACAGAGGAAGAGCAGGAGACTCAAGCAGGCCACCAGGCTGACTGCTCTTGCTAACACAGCACTGGACAAGACCTTAGAGCTCTGCATACATCCCCAGGATGCAGGGAAAGCAGAGTGACGACAGGGGAGGGAGCCGGGGTACAGGCCCAGGAGGCTGGCAGGCTCCGCTTGGCACTGGCTCAGCTGGCCAAGAGCTCCAGCTGCTGCTCCCTGTGTACTCTCCACCCTGGCTCTGAGGTTTGGGCCATGTTAATAACAAAGATGAGGGGCCAGGGAGACGGCTCAGTAGAATAAGCACTTCCTTGGCAAGTGCAAGGGCCCGAGTTCAATCCCGATTCCGCAAAAAAAAAAAGAGAGAGAGAGAGAACCATTAGACAAATGTACTGCTGTGGTTCTCTTCTGAAAATAATTAAAATAATAAACTAGCTATCACCTTCTACAAGCTGGGCACTGCTTGCAAGCCTTTCATAAACTGAAGTCACCACCCACGGGGAAAGTTCTGTGAATTGTTCCAAGTGGGAGAGACCTGGTGGCTGTGCAGTTGCTCGAGGCTACACAGTCTCAGATGGAGCAGCTGGGCTTGTGCCTGGGATCTGACTCCTCGGCCCTGTGCTCGCCACTCTAGGCCTCACACACTAGCAAGGAGCCAATCATTCTACAGAACTGATTTCCTTCAGACTTTGAGGCCCTTGTGTTTCTGCATGGGCCTGACAGGATATGAGCTGTCATCACTGCTAGACTCAAGGACAGGTGCCACACCTCACATATGTTCCACTCACCACAGCCTCCAGCACAGGGCACGAAGGGCCAATTCTCAAGCCATCTGATGTGCATATGTTCTGTGACAAGTGTTTTGGCTCTTCTGGTAAGGACTAAAGCCATCCACCCATCCATCCATCCACCCATCCATCCATCCACCCATCCGTCCACCCATCTATCCATCCACCCACCCATCTACCCATCCATCCATCCATCCATCCATCCACCCATCCACCCATCCACCCATCCACCCATCCAGTGTCCTTGGATTCCAGTAGTTGAGGTAGAAGGAAGGCACAGGAACATGAATGAAGCCCAGAGGAAGAAATGCAGAGAGAGGACAGAACTTCAGTCACACTTGCCTCCGGAGGGGAGGTTGGGAACAAAGGCTGGGTAGGCCAAGAAGAATCCTGGATGCCACTCAGGCCAAGGGTTAGATTTCATCCAGAAACTAACAAGATACCCCTGGTTCTACTTTTGGATACTGACTTCTACCTCACAAAGATATGGGAAATACTGAGACAATTTTAGGAAATTCTATCACTTTGATAAAAGCATCTGCAGTGGTAGCGTTTGCTTTGTCTTTGGCAGGGCTAAGGGATATTTTCACTGTGGGCCATGTAATCCTGCAGAAGCAACACTAAATGCAATTCCTCTTTATCCAACTGGAGCCCCCTTTCTGTAAGAGATAAAACATGTTACTGTTTTTGTCCCTTACTTAAAAAAACTCCTACCACAATAATACATTTATAATACCAGAAAAACTACTAGGCATAGGTACAGAAACAAATTATTAATAATGAGAACCATTTGGCTTAGCTCTTTTTAACTTTCACCATACACTAAATGTCCTATTCTATTATCTTTAAACCTTATAACAGTCCTGTAACATTGACATTATATTTCCACTTTATAGGTAGGGAAGTAGGGACTCAGAATAAAAGACAAAGCGAGTGACAGACAGACCATGTCATTAAGCCAAAGTCTGCATGGGCCCAAAGACTTCCCATGTGCCACACTGAATTCACATAACTAAGAAAGCAATGTTTTTCATCCTTTCAATTGCATATAACTTTAAAGTTAAAAGAAACTATATAGACAGGCAGCTCCAAGAGGTTCAAAGACTTGGCCCAGGCCTTACAGCTAGTGAGGGCCACCACAGAGCCAGAACTGGACCTAAGACTCTGAGCCAGCGAGGGCTACACTGCAACTAGAAGGTGGCTTCTGGTGTCAGGTCCAGGGTGCTTCACCATCCCAGAGGACCTCTGGCATAGAACTTAGGGGGCAAAAAAAAAAGGAAAAAGAAAAAGAAAAAAAGAAAAGCTTGCCACAGCCATAAGAATAAAGTACAGAAATAGAGTATTTGGTTGGAGGGGAGTAAAAGTATATGTACCGAGAGGGGAAGAATAAACATGTTTCATGAGAAACGGTTGTAAAAGTGGTAAGGAAACAGCCACCCCAGATGAGCCATTGATAAGGGTGACAGCAGATGAGAAAAGTTAGAGGAAATGCTAAAGGTTAAAAGGGGAGGGAGGAGGCATCTTCAAGGGACACTGGCATCCGGTTTGCTACGTGTGGGATAAGGAATGCTTTCAGAGTAGCTAGTGGATCGAAAGGCCAAGCTACACATGGCACCACAGAAACTGTAGAATAAAACTTTACATCAAAAGCTGTGAGAGGAGAAATGAAACATCCTACAGAGAGAAAACTGAAAACTGGTGTGTGTCTAGCTCAGGGCTTGGAGCCCATCAGGGAGAAATCAATACTCAGTGAATGTCACTGAAGAGAAACACTGGGCTCAGGCTACAAGATAGGCAGGGAGGAGTCTAGTGGTCTTCACAGCAGACCATGTAGCAGACAGTAATGCTACCTCATGTCTGGCAAACACAGAAACAATGCTGTTCATAATGCTTCATAAAACCCCGAAGCTCAGATTAATAAAGCATACTGTGTTTTTTCTTCCAGCTTTATTTGTGACAATAAGTTAAATTTTGACACTGTAGTCACTAAGTTGATTTTTCTACCTTCATTGTTTTCATGTTTCTACTTCAAGCTATGACTTTTACAAGTATTTACATGCAATCATACAATTAAGTGAAAATATTTTCCGCTGATAAAATTACAGTGAAAGCGCTTATCAGATTTCTAAAGGCTATGAAAGTATTCTAGTACCTTCCACACCTTGATGTTCTTGTTCTGTAACACTTCCTCTAAACATTTGATATAGATCATGAAGCCAAACTTATGGGAAAAAGCATTGTTTTCAAGGTGATCAAATGAGAAAAAATTTTTTAAAAAATCAAAAATGAGAAAAAGGGTTACTTAAAGAAATGTGAACATAAAAGGCATACTGTACCTGTAGTCCCAATATATAAATCAATGTCTTGTTTGTGATGGATAACGGGCCCAGAATTTGTGCCACTTGGATTCTCGGTATGGAGCAGTAAAATGGTACAAACAGAGCAAACACAGGTGCCAAGCTATGCAAACAAATAGAGAAAAATCACAATTGCATAAGGTTGAATTCACAATACCAATGGCACACGGAGATCGGAAGTAACACTGCTCATCATCTATCGAGTCTGAAGGCATAGTCTTAGATACACAAGTTGGCTTCCAAACATGCAAACTGCAAAAGAAGCTGCAATTACCTGTTACACTTTACCTATAGAAACTCTGATTAGCTTATCCTTTTGCTATTTCAAAACCACTGCAAAGAAGTGGTTCAGCTTCTACTTATTGGGAGGCATTGTGAGGGAATTTAAAGTCCCCACAATGTTTTCGCACATGAATGACTTAAAAGCTATTGACAGAAACCTAGACAAACCAAAAGCAACAAACATGAGGCTTGGTCGTGGTCAAAGCCAAAAGCCTCAGCTCAGGCAGAGGGGCAATCGCGTCAGGAGCGCTGCACGCTGTCTGCTGCTCTCGCTCCGGCGCTCTCCTCCTGCGTCCTGACCCTGTTTCTTCTGGTTTCCAGTGACTTTACACCTTACCCTCACCCCAGGGTTCCATGTCAGTCTTTTCTCTTGGCTCCAGTTTCACCCTGAGCAGCCTTCAACACCCTCCATGGCTTCAACTAGGAAAACAAAGCCAGACCTACTATGGCTGCCAGTCCCCTACTCTGGCTCAAAACCTCAATTTGATACCACAACCTTGAAGTGCTCAGAGTCCCAAGCATCCTGCTCTCTCCAATCCACCTCTTTAACAGTTACCATTACTCTCTTTGCAGAACAGAAGGCTTTTCCAGGCCCTGTGCCTGAAGACAGGTATCTGTCACATACTCCAGTGTTTACGATCATTCCTCCCATAGCCTTCAGCATCCTAATTTCAAGACTGCCATGAAACAGGTAAGAGCCGAACTCCCTTATCCCTTTCCCACCACTGTCTTCCTGCCCATCTGCCTCATCACACATACACCATGTAGTATGTTCTCTCTCTCCTACCCCTCATAGCTAGACATGTGTGCTTGCACGCGCACGCACACACACGCACACACACACACACACACACACACACACACGGTAAGTGGAAGCAACATTACTAGGTACGGATAAGGATGCAGCAAGTTGCAGACAGGGGAAGCCAGTGAGCCCACACTGCACGAGTGACCGGAGCACAGATCTGCATGGGCCCAGGAGGCTGGGGCCCGCGGCGCTGAGGAGCGGCTGGCTTGTACTGCCACTTGCCTCCCACAGGGGGCACACAGGAGGACAGGGGGGACGAATCCTGCTGTGTCTCCAGGCGTCAGCTCTGTGCTTAGCACAGCTAGGACCTTGTTATACTTGGAGCAAAAAATAATTCTCCTTCTTGACCTGCATTTAAATGAACTATTTAAGGATTTCACAAATATCCCACTAGATTACTAATGCTAAGAGAAAGCACTATGATTTACTTACTTGCATCCCTTAACGCTTACTGCAGATTTCTACATAGAATCCACATTCAGTGTTAGATTAAAAAAAAAAAAAATTAAAGCACAATTTTACAAAAGAACTGTTTTTGGCCTATTCTAAACTCAAAAACAGTTGATTAAACTGCTGTGCTTTCTTTTCTTGAAAGTACAAGTTAAGACATTCTTGGGCTTACAACGTTCCAATGGCTCCTCGCCTCGTAAGGAAGGCCACTGCCGTCACAAGACTACAAGGTACATTTCCCCACCCCTACACTAGTCAACTACTCAAAGCAGCCCTCGCTGGCCACCCTACGTGTGTGTGCAGGCACATGAGCACGCGTGCGTGCGCACACACTGACAGAGGCACATAGACAGCCACGCTGTACTCCGTTTCCTGTCCTGGCCCTCCTTCCCCAGTGCACCTACAATCTCCTTCCATGTCCTGTGTGACCCACTCGTGTGTCACCGCCCTCCCCAGTGAGGGCGGATGCTCCACAGCACAGGGATTTTGGACTGCTCTGGTCACTGCTATCTCCTCACTCTACAGCCGAGCTTAACACTACAGAGGCACCCAGGAAATATTTGCAAGACAATTTTCCTTTTAAAACAGTAGAAGACTATAGCAGAATATAACTTTCACTTTTTAAAAAAATGTTCCTTTACTTGCTTTATTATTTTAAATGAGATCAAAACATACAATCTCATACACATACTTAAAATAAGGCTTGGGGATCACCTAGAAGTCACAGAGTCATCCTTTGCTTAGCCAACTGCATCGGGCCCTCTTGCTCAACTTGAACTTCTCTGAGGTTCATTCTATGAAGAAGTTCATAGAAGTCCTTCCGTTTACATTTAGCAAGAAGGTATTACTAGTGATGTTATAATTAAATAACCTGAAGCAGTGTTCTTGTTTGAGGTTACATTTCAACATAAACCAAGAAAAAATATTGACAGGAATTTTAATGACCACAGTTTACATCTTATACACCAATAGGAGAAGTTTAAAAATCCCTTAGAGGTTATTAATCTGTATATTTTTAAATGATGACTAAATACTCAACCACATAGATGCATAATACAAAATCACACATTTTACACCAGAATTATACAGGTTGTTTTGTAGAAAATTTCTGTTGCTATTTCTATACACATAGACTTCACAAAATACCAAAATGTTATTAGTCACTGACCAGTTTTTCTCTTTTCCTTATTTCATGAAAACATCTGTTCTTTACACTGCCAAGAGTAATTCAGTTTGACCTTTTCCTCAGTGTGAGTAGGTAACTTCTGGAAGTCTCATCTTGAGCATATGAGGTTAGAAGTACAAACAGGAAAAAAAAGGCTATAAAGTGTTCCTTCATTCCTGGCATTGCTAATGGTGACTGAGTGCCTGCTACGTGCTCACCGCGGTGGGCAAATGAGACTCTCAGCTAAAAGCACAGACACCCACCTTCCCTCACACACAGAAAAGGACGACTCTGGCTTTATAGCACAGTCACAGCTGAAGAAACCCTGTAAGTGTAATTTTCAACAACAATGAAATGAAGGTCTACAAGCACAGGAAATTCTTTCACATGAAACTTCAATGGCATCTGCAGGATTTACCTCTTTTTGTACACTTGACTACTAAATTACCCAAACCAGGACAGATCAAGTTTGCTAGAACAGATATTTACACTAGTTGAGCCTCTCATATTTTGCATAATAATAACTATTTCCAAAATTAAAAGCCACCAAATCCCACCCTCATGGCCTTTCAACCAATTGCAAAATGTCTCCGCAATGTTAACGCATGTTTTTGTTACTGCCGCTGCCCCGTTTTGTTTTTGTGCCAGGGCCTCACACACGCTATTCAAGCACTCTGCCACTGAGCAACACCAACAGCTTGCACTCACACTTTAAATGAACTGGTCCTACAATGTTATGCCATGTTCCTCCACCAAATCATACAATCTCTGTATTCCCCCAAGGGATTATCTTGGTGACCACTTCAATAACCCCTTTATTGCTTACTCATTAGTTTGAAAATGTTCTTTCACAAATCTTCAGCATTTCAGTGCTTAGAAGAACTTAATGACGTCACCAACAGGCTAAAGCCATGTGAACATTTTTACAGAACCCAGGAGTAAAAAGGGCTCTGGAGCCATACAGCTTTTTTTTTTTTTGGGTGGAGCCAGGGATTGAACTCACGCCCTTGTGCTTGCTAGGCAATCACTTATTCTACTGAGCCATCTCCCTGGCCCCTTGCCATATAGCTTTGATTGTACAAATTCCTACCAAATGATTCAATTCCCTAGTGTCATTCAACATCATCATCTATTTTACCCAAGCATCTAAATAAGAAATAGAATGCTCCATTAAAAAGATAACTCCAACTTTTGGGAATGACTTCTGCCTTCTGATCTGAAAATGATCCCCAGTAATTTTCTTACTGGCCCTCCTTCTACTCTCCAGAGTTGGGAACAGAGAAAGAAGCAATCCAAATCTTTGGTGAGTTCCCAAATGCATGGGGATAATGATCCAATTGCCACAGTGCCTAATGGTCTCAGCTTACCCTACCATTTCTCCTAAGAGCCACGACCAAGGGCCCTCACTGCCCGGTCGCCAGCACCAACTGTGAGTGGCCACATCAGTCCTCAGTGGGGGTAAGCAGCACCTCCAGTCTGGCACACAGCATTGCTAGTAACTAAGCCTACAAAAAAAATTGCATTTGACAACCAGGTAACACTGCTGATTTAAACTGAATCACCTATACAAGGTGAGTGGAGTGAGGTGGGCAGTAGCAATTTCTTCCTCTGCCTAATCCCAAAAGCTGGGCCCTATTCCTAAGTGTCCCCCTTCAACTCTCCCCACCACTTACACTTCCTGGCAGCCAGTGAGTGGGCCAGGTGGCCTCTAGCAGGTCTCTACACTGCCAGAGTGTCATCTCCACTCACCACAGAAACCTGCTCTTTGTCATGAGCCGACGATAAGATGCACACTCGCTAACTGTTCCTGATACCAAGTTTCCAAGTAGATAACATCGTCAAACTTAACATTTTTTTCTCAAAGCATTAAAAAAAAAAAAACCTACACATTTACACAGAATGTCAATATAAAATCATTAGACACTATGCTATGATTTCTTTCTTCCTTAAAGCTTTTTTGCTTTAAAGATTGTTTGATACTACTTAAATCCACGCAAAATTTTATAAAGTTCCATACACACTAACAGTTCATAAATTCCAAGGGACTTTTGGATAGTTTTTTTTTTTTTAAATCAGTATGAGAAAAATTTCACTTCCCATTTTATTTTTAAAGTACACACGCATACGTGAGGCTAACCAATCAGTACTACAGCCAGACACAGGGTGACAGAAGAAAAGGCGACACCATAAAAGGGCGTCTGCAGTGACTCTTAAAGCAACATGCCAAGCTCAACTGACTCCAGTCTGTGGAAATACTAACTGCTGCTCACCGAGACGGACAAGCTGCTGCTGTGTAAGTACCACGATCTGTGCTTTGACGACAGATTCGGGGAAAACTTTAAGGATCACTTATAAATATTTCTAAGAAACATTATATGATCATTGCAGTGAAGACTCTCTGCTTGCTGGCAGTACTGATTTGCTATAATGAAGCAGGGTGAAAGCAAGGAACGGGTGATGCCAAAATACTGCCAAAAACCAGGGCTCACATTGTGTGCTTTGGTGTGGATGCACAATGACAAAAAACCCACTCAAGTATAAACTAGTATGTACAGCTAAGATTTCAGGGTACTCTAATGTGAAGAAACAGAAATGAGGTTATTTAAAATGAAGTGTTCTGCATCTGAATGTGTTTTACATATGATAGAAAGCACACTTTAAAATAAAAGTTATTACATTTTACTATGAAACATACCTTTATGTATCTGTATACGTAAGTCTTTTCTGGTATTTTGTTTTTTGGTGCCGGGGATTGAATTCAGGACCCTGCGTTTGCCAGGCAAGTGCTTATGCTGCTGAGCTATCTCCCTGGCCCTCTTTTCTGTATTTAAGATTATTTTTCAGGACAGAATTTCATGAATGGAATTCCTGGAGCAAAGGGTATATTTTAGAAAGCTCTGGACATAAGGCAGTGTGTATATATATATATATATTTGTTGCTGTTGCTTACTAAAACATTTTACCAATTTACCCTTCTACCAGCAAAGAGTCTGAGCTTCATTGCCTCTCAAATAATTTAATTCTAAAGATAAACTATTAATTAGATAAAAAGAGAGCCCTGTTGTTTAGTTTTTATCTATTCATACTTTTTCTACAACTTCTTGCCTCAAAAAAAAATCACCAAACCATGAATGCTATGTTGTGATTTGCCAGGGTTTAATCTGGGTCGAGCATGGGAGTGACAGACTCTTGGTGAAACTATTGCCGTTAGGAGACTTCCTCTAATGATGGGTGCTGGTTTTTGCTACTGTTGTTGTTTTTGGTAAGGTCTTCACTGTTTGCTGTCACTCTGAATGCAGTACGACGTTTAGGAGCTGGGGCTCTAGCATCGGGCTCTGACCGGCTCAGTTACTGCCCAGCTGAGCGCCTCACGCCAGCTGCATGACAGCTCTGCC
Source organism: Octodon degus (assembly GCF_000260255.1). Lineage (NCBI taxonomy): Eukaryota > Metazoa > Chordata > Mammalia > Rodentia > Octodontidae > Octodon > Octodon degus. Next base: position 12,845,032 of record NW_004524615.1, read on the forward strand.
TTTGATTGCTTCTTTCGGAACATGAAGAATATTTCTGTCAAGTCCTTCTAACAATGACTTTCCTAGTAAATATGAACGTTCTGTCTAAAATTTTTCTCCCTGCCACTGTCTATTAAACTACCAAAGGATGAATCCAACAGGCAAAGTTTCCCTGCCCTAACATTTCTGTGAAAATTCTTTGATTCAAATTTATCAGGTCTTTATTTTATGGAATAGTCTACGTAAAGACTCTGAGTCTATGTGCACTTATAAACATCCGCCTGTGCTTTCTGGTATTTCATGGCATGTTTTGTCTCTAGGGTTAATCATACTTATGAGGACAGGTGTAGTGGTAGATGCTGTAATCCCAGCACTCAGGAGCTAAGGCAGGAGGACTGCTATGAGTTCAAGGCCAGCCTGGGCTACATAGTGAGACCCTGTCTCTAAATAAATAAATAAATGTACTGTTGAACCTAAAACTGCAAGACCTGTGGCTCCACAAAGCAATCTCACGCCCATTCCCTCACGTGATGTGGGTGACTGCTGAGAGTTCCTTTTACACACTACTTTTGGCGGGCTTCCTAGTTTATTAGCACGATGGCCAGTCATTCAGTAGCATAAATACTCAGGCCACTCTATGACTCTCACATGTGTACTAAACTGTAGGCGTTTACTAGATGTCTACTGCAGTAAGTATGCAGGATAAAAATGTATGAAACCAAGTCATCCTTTGGTCGCTCCCACCTAAGAGAGCCCACCATCTAACAGAGGAGCTCACCAGGGAGCCCATCGCCGCCCTGTTCAAGGCCCCCTGAAGTTGGTAAATGGTCCTGGCGGGCACAGGCACTGAGGATGTGAGGAATCCCGCAGTATATCAGCTTCCTAAAAAGTCCACCCACAATGAGACAGGTGTGTGAAAGCCTCCACAGACTCTGTAGGTCAAAGATCCTTGTGGTATTTTGGAAGTGCAAAGAGAAAAAAAAAAAAAAAAAAAAAAATCTTGTTAAATATCTGCAAATACCTAAAAAACTATAAAAGTAAAATAGTACAAAAGTACTCAATAGTACTTCAAGTACTCACCATCTCTTGATTGAAAATTCAGTCTAAATTGTTTTGTTATTACAATACCAATACAAAGAACAAAGTCTAAAGAAAATTTAAAAACCCTTTTCTTTTTCTAAATGTGCTATAAACTTCACTTTGATCCACATATCTCCCTCCCCTCCAAGCCCACCTCTCTTTGTTCAGACAGGAATGAGTTGGTATGTGTTAAAATTCTGCAATTCCTTCTCATTTTTTTCCACCCATATCAAAATCATGCTGGAAAACAGAAACTAGGGGCAAAATATATTGTACTAAATGTGATTTTTGGAGCCAAATGGCCTGGGTCTAAACCCTGACACTGAACAGCTGTGTCGTTAGTGTTCTATGCCTTGGTTGCACCACCTATAAATGCAATGGTGGAGTCTGAGGCTTCAGTGTGGACCTCCATGTGTAGCAGCCAGGGCAGGGCCCGTAACAGGGCCCTGCATGAACAGCAGGGGTGGTTACTCTTCCTCAAGGACTGGCATCTAGTAGAGCTGGGATTTGGTGGTTTAGCTGGTGGTATATCCTGAATGCCTGTCATCGGGTGGCTGCAGAGATAAGAGAACAAGGCACAGTCCCCTTGTAGGCTCACAGGAGAAAGGCTGAACCACACGCTCACTAGCAGACAGCACAGTGCCCCAGCAAAGACCCTTGCCGGCTCTCCTAGGGCTGTGCAGGGGAGGGAGGAAGTCAAGGAAGCATCTAGGAATCGCTGGTCTCTAAGGACATCTAGAGGAAAGAAGGAACAAGGGATACAGACGAGAGTGTGAATAGGTACAGACACGCTAGGTTTAAAGCCTCAGAAGCTGGAGGATTGAATAATCAGTGAAAGGTGAAAGAAAACGGCTGAAAAATGTAAAACCCCAAATGTGCCAAGAGGGTGTTTAACCAAACTCCCCACTTCCAGGCACGTTCTGCAGTCTCCCTTTTCTGATGGGTAGTTTAATGGGCTGAAATGGTCTTCACTGAGTACTCACTGGGGTCAGTCACCGTCCAAGACACTGAGAGGAAACCACAGGCTGGTAGCCACGTCTCGTCTGTCTTGAACAAAGTGCCCTGCCTTGAGTCTTATGCTGCCAGTGACCTTTTGCAGACTCCCTGAAAGGCAGTCTGAAGCAGACTACCCCAGGGTCAGCAGCAGCATCACCATCAATGCACAGAGATTACTGAACCAGGCTCCTGGGCCATGTGTGAGTACAGTGGCCAACTAGCAGCACATTGGAGGGGACAATCTGACTTTGGCTATGAAGAGACGGGAGGCAGGGGCTGCCTCAGTTTCCTCTTCCACAGCCAGGAAATGGCGTCCTCTACCTACCCTGTCACTCACAGGCCTGTGGCACACACAGCAGTTCAAGGGATGCTTGTTCAGGCAACTAGCAGAAAAATGAAGACAATCACCCACCAAGTGCTGGGCGTGTGTATGACACTGGCCACACACACACACACACTCCTGTGTCCTTGTTTGAGCAAGAACAAGGAGGCTGTGGCAAATACTTGACAAACACTTGTAAAACGAGGTGACCAAAGGAAGTCATGAATAGCTTCTTATCACCTGCAGCATGTGGTTCTCAAGGGACCCCAGAGAGCTTCCCTCCTGCCCTGGTTAGGGCTGCACTAGTCTGTACTGCCTCAGTTCCTAGTTACTTCAAATAACCTAAGGTTGATTATACTTCTCCTCATTTTAGGAATTTCCTCTCAATATTAGCCTTTCTCAAGAAAATAGCCCAAGAACAGTGTATCAAGAGGAATCAGAGGCCAAGTGTGGTGGTGCACGGCTGTAATCCCTGTACTTGAGACACTGAGGCAGGAGGACTGCTGTGAGTTCAAGGCCATCCTGGGCTACAAAGTCAGGTTTCATGCCAGCCTAAACTGCATAGTGAAACTCTGTCTTCAAAAAACAAAAAAAGAGGAATTGGAGAAAGTGGCTCAAATAGCATTCACTATTTAACACTGAAACTCTGTCATCGGCACATCCATATTTTAGGAACTAGCTGCTTTTGAAAGTGTGTTCCCAGCACTTTGGTTCATGTTAGAATGTAGCCACTCTGGGTCAGGTCCCCTCTCTGAGAGAAGTGGGCTGTGACCGGACCTGACTTGCCAAGGAAGTCACCGCTGATCAGTGACCATCTCACTTGAGCTACTCCTTACAAAAACCTTACAAAATTCTTGGTACTTTTAGCCTATTTTGTTTCTTTTTAAAATGTCTGAACTGGGGATGGAACCCAGGGTCCTTGCACTTTTTGTTTTTTTATTTGAGACAGAGTCTCACTAACTCACGAAGTTGCCCAGGCTGGTCTTGAATTTTCAGTGTTCCTGTTTCAGCTCCCTGAGTGCTGGGATTATAGGCATGTGACATCTTGCTTGGTTTAGCCTCTAGCATTTAAGGTGCCAATGATTATTAAGATAAAACTTAAGAGAGTAACAGTAATATTTTAGGAATCTTTGAGCAAAAACCCAAAGCTATTATCCTGCATGAAGTAAATATTTCAATATGATGAAATTTTTTTTACTGTTTTTATCATGAATAAAACCTAGTAAAGCACTTTAGTTATCCAAGTAGGTACATTAAGACAGTAGTAGGCATATGTTTCCTTTGAAAAATCACAAATGCCTTCAACTTTGCACCCAGGTATAAATTTCCAGAGAACAAACCAGGTTAGGACTTAGACACCTTTCTTAAAGTACTAGTAAATGAGATTTTGGGGTCTTCTTCTTTTTTCCCTTTTGTGGCAAAAAAAAAAAAAAAAAAAAAAAAAAAAAAAATATCAAAAAACAGCACAAAACTAGCTCATGTCAACATGTCCGGTTATGCAAAAAAGAGACGATAATATCTCAAGAAATGTTAGTGACTCTATTAGCTATGAAGTAACTTCTCCAGAAAAGCGTGCACAGGTCCACTTCTAAAAATGTAAGTAGAAAGACTTTGAAAGGTATTTTTCTGAGAAAGGGATTGACTGCTTTACATGTCAGAATAACAGGAAAGTTAAAAGAATTCAATATTCCATTTCAGAGACAAAACCGGGATTCTTTCCTCTGCTTATCAACAGAGTAACAGAATGACACAGGTGGCTTCCAGGCTGTTTTGGGGAGAAATAGGAGTTCCGGAGGCCATGCAGGCCCTGCTCCTCAGCCACCAGTCTGCATCAGCCCCTTTCCTGTAGCTTGGATACTATCTGTGTGGCAAGGAAGAGCCTCAGGATTCCTGCCCCTCAGGGTGTGGCATTCCAAGGACAGCTGGGGGTCCAATACATCTTTTTTGAGTTTTTGTTGTTGTCCGTTTGTGTTTGTATTTCGTGCTGGCTCTCACTATGCAGCTTGGACTTGTAGTGATCCTTCTGCTTTCAAGCCTCCAGGCACTGGGATTACAGGCATGCGCCACCACGCCCAGATTCGGGCTGGCTCACCACACCAGGGGTGGGGCCAGCACGGCATGTGGTGCCAGGGATGGAACCCCGGACCCTGCGCTTGCCTAAGCAGGCGCTTAGTCCACTGAGCTATCTCGCTGGTCCAGATGTCAGTGTTCTAAGAGAAAAAAAAATTCAGCACATTTTTGTGGGATTTTCCCCAGGTAGTGCCATGACAAGTTACGGTACTTTCAAACTTAACTCATGTACATATCTGCATCTGAAATAACATCTCCACACCTGCTGCCTAACAAGAAAATGAATGCTACTTAAAATATATTTAAGAGAGGACATAAAGCCAAACTTCGAAAATGATAAAAAGGGAAATTAACAATCCAAAACTTGCTAGAAGCACACTGGTATGCAGAGCAAGAACAGGATAGTAGCGTGAACAAGAAGGAACACAGCAAAGAAGGGAAATCATTTACAAGTCAGTTCATTTGCACACTGACAAAGTGAGTCTTATACTGCATACCCGTGAAAGTTCGCAACACGAATGTTTGTAAGTCGGGGACCTAAGGACTGAGCTAGCTCCTCCCACACTGCTAATCATTTCATTCATCCTTCAGTCCTGGCCCCTCTCAGACAACAGGGTCATTTCTGTGCTCCTAGGACATAGCACAGGATGTCCTAAAAGCACTGCTCAAGTTTCAGGAAAACAGTCCCTAAACTGACTAAAGGAAAGCATAAAGTAGCATCTCCAAGGGAAGATTATAATAGATTGGAATATGTTGATAGAACAGGTGACAGGTAAGGGCACAAAAGGATTTTTCCCTCAACCTGAGAATAATACTGACGAAAACTGTAGGACTGTATTAATAACACAGGAAATAAGAACTAAGTGGCCCCTGTGGGATCAATTCTGGGGGAGACGGCACTGCTAAATCTCCACAAAACACTTCTTTCAGCACCTCCTCCAGTCATCTATACCTAAGACCCTTTGTGATGGATCCCACTTCCTGTCTGCATCCTGTGAGTGCTTCCTCAGCTGCCTTCGGCGCAGCAGTGTTCAGTGAAAGGCCCTGGACAGGATTCCCTGGGGAATGTGCTTCCCAGAGTGGTCCCTTTCCCTAGTGTCATGGCTTGTGCCTAGATGTCCCCCCAAGGCCTCATGGGGCTGTAAGTGGGGCTTTTTCAGAAGTGGCTGTACTAGAATGTGTGACTGATTCATGGTGCAGTGCTAGGATTACAGGTGGGTTACTACATCAGTTCACTGATTGGACCGGCACTGCCCTAGTCCCGATAGACTGGATACAATATAAGGGACAGGAAGAAGCTTGTCTGCAGCTAGCTGCTTTGCAACCTTCTGCCCACCATGAACTGCTCCCATCTGCCAAGCCACCTCGGGGCCAGCCCATGATGGGCTGAAACCTCTACACACTGTGAGCTAAAAAAACCTCTCCTCCCCTAACCTTGGGCATTGGGTATTTTGTCTTAGCAACAAGAAAACTAAGACTCCTGGGAAGAGTAGCCACATTGTGACCAAGCTGTCTGCAAACTCTCAGTTCTTCATTGGCTTCCTGAGGCAGCTTCTCCTGCAGAGGCCTGGACAGGCATCACAGAAAACGACTCAGCATGGAAGGACCCCAGGCTCCTCACTTGGAAAGCACAAGCCATCCTGAGCAGGTTGCTGAGTGTTTTTACAGGACATGACTTATAGGGCTCCTAGGAGGCTGATGCATACATGTGAAAAAAGAGCATTAGAGGGAAGCTCTGAAACATACGTCAGATGACCAGGTTTTTGTAAAAAGAACTAAATAAAAATATTTTTATCTTAGATTAAAAATTTAATTACCTACTTATCCATTTCAGTTCATTCATGTTCAGCATTAAAATTTAGACTGTATGGATAAAGCCCTCAAGGTACCTGTACAACACTGTGCAGGGTTGACATGAGACACCCTTCTCCGCATATGATGTGTATTTGCTGTCACCAGGAAAAGCAGCAAGTTACTGCACAATCCCAGCACTCTGGGAGGCGGAGGCAGGAGCGCTGCAAGTTTGTGGCCATCTTGGGCACTTTGGCAAGATCCTATCTCAATTGAAAAAAACAAAAACAAGGCTGGGATGCAGCTCAGTGTGAAGACCCTGTGTTTAATTCCCAGTACAACCATCTAAAAAAAAAAAAAAAAGCAGTGTTACATGTTTGCTGTCCTTAACATAACTCCCTGTCAAGAAGCAGGCTCCTCTACTGCCACTTTCAGGGGCTGCATAATGCATATCCCATTGTATGATATTGTCCTAATGAAAAGCATCTGGATAGTTTGCAAACTCATTTTTGTAATGAACACTGTCAAGTATCACTGAACTTTCACTGTTCTGAAACCCTTGCCATTTCCCGCTCTACCAATGCTCCAGCTCACTCCAGGAAGCATTAGGTGTCACTTACAAGCTGTCACAGTGGCACCTCCTCCTCCTCAGAGTCTCACGTGCGTGTGCCTTTCCCAATAGCTGCAATCAGAATCACCATACAGAGGACTCTCCAACTGCACACTCAAGTTGTGTGTGTGTGTGTGTGTGTTTTAAAGAGTAATTTCCTATGAATCTGCTTTTCTAAGTTGAGTTTTTAAGAAAAATCCATTTTCTCAGATATTAGAAAATTAAAAGAAGTTCTTGACGCCAGATGCTCAGTGGCATCCTTGCCTGGAATCTTTACTTCTCCCTTGGGCCCAGTCTTAGTGACTAAACAGCTGCTTCTCACAGGAAGCGTTCTACAAATAAACAGTTTTCCCCCCACTTTTATTCCACAATGCCATTCCCATGACTTGTATTTAAGGACCACTTCATTTTTTTCTGCACAAAATATAAAATCCATATTTATAATTTGTTGTTTTGCATTTCACTAACTTCAGCAACTGTCTTCATTATTTTCTTTGGATAAACTCCGCTCTTTTTCAGCTTCTTGAGCTATATATTTAATCTACCCAGTCTCAATCTTAATAAATGCACTCGAGACATTGTGTTCTCCTGGATTAATTCCTTAGCTGCAGTGCACAATTTGAGCAAGAATTATTTTTGTCATTCAGTTCTAAGCATTTCAGAGGCTTCTTCCCTAACCCCAAAATTCCTTGGGAATATACGTTTTAGTTTCAAAGTTATCTTTTACATTTTATTGTTGTTTTCTAATTTAATTGCACTGCAGTCAGGCAATATGGTCTGTTCAATAATTTTCTGAAGGTTTCAAGACACCTCTGATGCTCTAGAGCCTGGTCGAGTTTCAGATGTGTCCACGTGCCTTTGGCACAAATCCTATTAGCTTTCCCATCATGTTGGGTAAATCTTCAAAGTCTTGAGTCTCTTTTCTAGCATATGCTAACAGGAATCCAGAAGGTCTTCCATTATAACTGTGCATCTGCCAATTTCTTCTTTCAATTCTGTCAAATTTTCCTGGTACATGAATATTTCATAATTGTGTTTTCTGTTCTTAACTCTTACAGTGATCTTTATTCTCAATGATATTCGCCTTGAATTATACTTTTTCTGATATTAAGATCACTACTCCAGATTTGCACTGGTTAGGATTTGACTGGTTCGTGTTTTCCCATGCTTTTATTTCTAACCTTTTGAATCACTTTAAATTATATTCTCTTCTAGGCAGCAGACAGTTGTATTTCCAAATGGACAGTCTCTATCTTTTATCAGACAAGTTTAAATTAACGTAAATCTGTTGGGATTCCTACCATCTTATTCTGTGTTTTCTACTAAACATCCTCCCCCACCCCCATACCAGTTTCCATTCTGGTTTGATCTTGAATAAGAAACTGCTCTGTTTCCACGTCTGTCCTCTTCCCTGTAGATCAAGCTCACTTTCTGTACGGGTCTGCCCACCTACACTGGATGCAGTCCACACCTGCACCTTCGGAGTATCCTGACAGCCCTGTGAGTCCTCCTAAGTGCCTACTGTGTAGCAGCAGCATCACTAAGTACATTAGAAATTTCTCTTAATTTTGGTGACTTCCATGTAAGATTTTACAAAGTCCCACAAATGAAATAATTTTTCTTCTAAAAATAATCACGCAGGGTTTATTGCTCTGCTCTTCCTACTTTCATCAAAGTTTACTCTATGTTGCTCTTTACTGTCTAAATTTTTAGTTTCTGGAAATTTCTATCAACATTAGCTGTAAGAATTGGCAATAATCCAAAATTACACCAAGGGAGAACAGCATTATTAGCCATTAACACATTGAAATACTATCAAAGGTAGAATTGTATCACGTCTGTATAAAATCTAGACATACAAACACAAAGAGTACCATGACATAAGGCTATCCAGCAGATCAAGCAGAATGAAAAACCCCCAAGTGATGCTTGCCTCCACGTGCAATGTGCACTCACACGTCCACTCGTGAGCTCATCTAGCTCACAATTACTTTAAAAGTTTTCCTGTTTAGTAACTTAAGTGTTTTCCTCTCTTATTTCTATTTTTTTTTGACGTTTTGGTTGTGGTTGTCACAGTCTTCTTCTTTTTCTAAAAAGAAAACCTAACTTTCAGTTCCTAACAAGGCCTAAGTTCATTTCTCATACTTTTTAGGTTAACACAAATCTGATCACTGTGGTAAGCTCATATTTCACTACATAAATGTGTGACTGATTTCATTTCCTGGTAGTGATAACACATTTGGGAAAAAAAAAAAGTCCAACTGAAATTCAATTTAAGAGCAAAGCCTAACACCTATCTAAAATATGGGGTCCTCTAACCTGATTTTCTTTATAACCAGACAGTGGTTTAGAAAAAGGAAGGGGAATTTCGATCTAAAAAGCTGGTACATTCCCTCTTGTCACAAAAATGTATTTGCCTTATTTAGAAGGCTATACTTCCTTTATCAGAGCTTTACTAAAGCTACTAATTATGACAAATAAATTTTATTCCTTCTTCTTCATATTATCATATATAACCACATTACATATCAAAGATTTCTTTAGAATATGTAAATATTGAAAATTTAAGAACTAGATAAACATCATATTTCTCCCTACTGTAAAAGAGTGGGCTGGGGAGATAGCTCAGAGGCATAAGCACCTGCCTGGAAAGCACAAGGTCCAAGTTTGATCCCTGGTACTGAAAAAAAAAAAAAAGAAAGAAAGAAAGAAAGAAAGAAAAAAAGAACCTGAAAGAGTAAATAAAAATGGAAAGGTACAACAGATACTGTGAAAGGGAAAGAAACTGCTCAAAGAGAAGGAATAACTGAGATGAGGGAAAGAAGAAAAGAAACAAGGGGGGAAATATGTATGTATATACACAGGGTAGCTGGGATAACTAGTGCTGATTCCCAATGGTCTACTGAAAGGAACAGTTAATGATTATGTTTTTTTTCTTGACCAATTTTGCATGTTTATATCTGGTAATCTGAACAATTAATTTGAAGACAACAATTTGCGATATAGCAACCATTGTTGAATTTCTATCAACTTCTTTGGTGAAATTCTATATCCTTTCTAATGCTTTTTATTATTTTTTATTCTCTTTCTAAAAATTTTTCAAACATGAACTAGATATACAAATGACTGGTTATATAGGTTGGAGTACATTTTTAATTAAACAGGCCCTTCTTGGTTTTTTCCTAGAGACTCCGACCACCACCACTGGATCTCGAAATGGCGAACAATTTCACTGCCCCCTCTCCAACTCCTCAGGGAAATGGCTGCGACCTCTACATGCACCACAGCACCGCCAGGATACTCATGCCTCTGCATTACAGCCTCGTCTTCATCATTGGACTTGTGGGAAACATGCTGGCCTTGGTTGTCATCATTCAAAACAGGAAAAAAATCAACTCTACTACCCTTTATTCAACGAATTTGGTGATTTCTGACATCCTTTTCACCACTGCTTTGCCTACACGGATAGCCTACTATGCCCTGGGCTTTGACTGGAGACTGGGCGACGCCTTGTGCAGGATAACTGCGCTTGTGTTCTACATCAACACATATGCGGGAGTGAACTTCATGACCTGCCTGAGCATCGACCGCTTCTTTGCTGTGGTGCATCCCCTACGCTATAACAAGATGAAAAGAGTCGAATATGCAAAAGGGGTTTGCATATTGGTCTGGCTCCTAGTATTCGCTCAGACACTCCCACTGCTCATTAACCCCATGTCTAAGCAGGAGACGGAAAGGACTACATGCATGGAATATCCAAACTTTGAAAACATAGAGTCACTACCCTGGATTCTGCTCGGTGCGTGTCTCATAGGGTATGTGCTTCCACTCGTCATCATTCTCATTTGCTATTCTCAGATCTGTTGCAAACTCTTTAGAACTGCCAAACAAAACCCTCTAAGTGAGAAATCAGGTGTAAACAAAAAGGCCCTCAACACAATTATTTTCATCATTGTCGTATTTGTTCTCTGCTTCACGCCTTACCATGTTGCAATTATTCAACACATGATTAAGAAGCTTCACTTTCATGATGCCTTAGAATGCAGCCAAAAATACTCATTCCAGCTTGCTCTGCACTTTACAGTATGCCTGATGAACTTCAACTGCTGCATGGACCCTTTTATATATTTCTTTGCATGTAAAGGGTACAAGAGGAAGGTCATGAAGATGTTGAAACGTCAAGTCAGTGTATCGCTTTCCAGTGCGGTGAGGTCAGCCCCCGAAGAAAACTCACGTGAGATGACAGAGTCCCAGATGATGATACATTCCAAGACTTCAAATGGAAAGTAACAAGGACTGTCTGGGACCCAAAGTGAACGGGATGACCAACTCTGCTAGGACTTCTAAGGCAAATGATCACTCAACTTCTGACTGGGATTCCTTTTAGTTCGTTTCACTGGACACTATTTCCTGTGGTGAAAGTGGAAGTAAACTGAGTGATATGTCAGCCTGAGAGAACACAACACAAGTTCTAATTCATAAATAATATATCAACCAGGAAGGCCTTTTTCTTTTCTTTCTTTTTTAGTGGTACTGGTGACTGAACCCAGGGCCTTGCACTGAGCTACATGCCCTCATCCTTTTTTATTTTTATTTTCTCAAATTTTGAGTCAGAGTTTCGCTAAGTCACCTATGTCAGGTGATCCTTCTGCCTTGGCCTCTCTGAGTGCTGGGATTACAGTGCTGTTCTGCCATGTCTAGCTAGGAAGCTGTCTTAATAACTCAACATAAAAGGAAAGGTTTGAGCTAATAAAAACTCAATCATTTCCTGTCAATAGTTTGGCACAGGAGAAAAGACTGGTTAGTGTAAAAATGTTAATACTGTACAGTATTTTTGGTAATGTATTTCTTAAATCTATTATCTTTTGTATTTTAGATTTTACCTCTCAGTAACATTTTGCTTTGTTTTGTTTTGTTCTGAGTCATAACTATTTCACTGAACACTTTTGGAATAAAGAGTAGGATGCCATGAAGTTATGAGTTCGTCTGTCGATGTTCACTACTAGCAAAAGCAGAAGTTATGGGGAATATAATTAGCAAGAAAGATTTTAATAACAATGATGTAAATGTGGGTGGTGTCTGAGGCAATGAAAGCATCAAGTTTGTCCCTCCAAAAAGCCAGCCTAGGATTTAAAGGCCACAGTTCAGGATTTTATGCGGCAGTATCTACTAGGCGAACTCTTCTTGGGAGTGAAGACATGCATGTACACTTAGTTTTCCTCAGGTTGCTAAGCGATCATTTCTTTTCACTCCCAGGTTACTAGTACCTTGTGTCTGTACTTCTGTAGTTTAGATTATGAGAGAGGTCTGGGTGGGGGTAGTGCAGCCACAGGAGATACAGTTGTTACTTGCCTAAGTAAGACAGGAAGTAAAATGCAAAACTATAAATTAAGAGTTTTCAGGACTGTTTCCAATGTGATCAACTTGCGCAAATGAATACCTGAATATGAGTAAGTTCTGTGACCTTTCCGAGTATCGTCCATCTGTCTGCCAACTCAAATTTGTTTAACTCGGCCCCCCAAATTTCCCCAATACAGTATCTCAGTTTGCTATGAAACTAATTTTGATGATGGAAGATGAAGAAATAAAATGCTGAATCATGAGTCATCCCTTAACATTTTGTGGGGCTTTAGACTCTGGAAATACTTAAATTCTTATCTTGTTCATTTTTTACCCTGCAAGGAAATGAATCTTAGTGGATGATGCAATACTTCACTGACTATACTTCAGATACACATTGCATTAAATTTCACAGAGAACCTCCTGCCTTTTGGCCACTAACAAAAACAGACCTGGTCTTTGTAGTATCTTCAGGAATCAGGCGAAACCGGATGGAGGTCAGGATCTGTGCACTATTCCCTTGCTCCACCTATTGGCTGTCCAAGGGAACTGAAGGAAGGGTGGACACTACAGTTTGTGCAAGGTGGCTCTCAGGTGGTCATCTGATTCACCATCTCTAACCAGAAACCATGGTGAGGGACACGAAAGACAAACTAGAAACAAAGGTCCCTTACTTTCAGAGCTTCTTCATAGTAAACAAATTTTATGACTGTCATATATAAGCCAATAAAGTGCCTTAAGGTAAATGATAGGGTGATAATCCTGAGGGTCTTTTAAATAAGAAAGTAAATTCCTGTAGCAGTTTCTACAGGCATCTGTTGCTTGTCCTTTTGCCTGTGAGGTTTACCATCCCTTCGCCCCACTTTACCACAAATCTGTGCGCCATTCATATATGAATGACTCTACCTAAGCATCAACAGCACAGTAACAAAAAGTAAACTCTAAACCTATCTCTGACTATAGCTAATTGTTTTTTTAAAGCCTCTTATCCAGTGAAACTCAGCCATCAGCTAACCTTGCAACCTCACTGCCTACTGGTGACCCTGGGCTTTGCTTTTATTTCTGTCATGTTCCTTTCATCAGCAGGTAAACTTGGGAGTACAAGGGCAGTGCTAAATGACTTTGTACCCTGTGACAGAACAAAGAAGTAATCATGTATAAACACAGTTGGAAAATCACAATCCTGAAAGATTTCCAGCACAAACCTGGTGATATAAAAAGTTAAGTAATACCAGTGAGCTAGAACAACTTATCTGAGAAAACAGACAGATACTAAGGTGGATAACCATATTCTTTCTTTTATAATACCATTTTTATTTCTACAAAGATTATTTAGTTACTTTTAAAGCCTTTTAACTATTCATTTAAATCTAATAAATGGGGCTGCTCCTGGCTGAGGGCCACCCACACCTAAGGCAGGAAGATGGTGGCCGCAAAGAAGATGAAAAAATCTTTAGAGTCAATCAAATCTAGGCTCCAACTTGTTATGAAAAGTAGAAAAGCAGACACTGAAGATGATCAGACAGGGCAAAGCGAAATTGGTCATCCTTGCCAACAACTAAAGGAAAACTCAAATACAGTACTATGCCATGTTGGCCAAAACTGGTATCCACCACCACAGTTGGCAATAATATTGAACTGGGTAAAGCATGTGGAAAATACTAGAATATGCACATTGGCAATCATTGACCATATCATTAGAAGCATGTCAGAATAGACTGGTGAAAAATAAACCAAGCAGAAATTTTCATTAATAAAACCTGCCAGAGCTTAAAAAACAATAATAAAAACTTAAAAGATGTGAAAAAAATAAAATAAAATAAAATAATAAAAAACAATAATAAATCCACTAAATGCATTGACTATTCAGTGATAGTATGGAATAGTAAATGTCAAATGTTAGAAACGGTATCAGGTACATTTGAAGAGGTTAAAAACTTACAGAATAGTCCACCCATTGTATAATGTCATCATTGTCACAGCTCCATGAACAGAATGAGCAGATAGGACCACCCACACTGAGTCCACAAAAGGCAGCTGGTCAACTAGAGGCAGAACCAGCAAAGTAGTCCTAACTCTGTACCCTTGCCATAAAGAAGCCCATGAAAGGGTGTGAAAAGGCTGAACAGTGTCATTTTACAACAGCTGACTACACAATCTTTAAATAAGACCAAAAAATAACAAAATAAATAAGACCAATAAATCAACAATTGACAGATTATAATCTGGGCCCCAGGAAGACGAAGACCTCGCCTGTCTCATACACAGAACGTGGCCCAGCGCCTGGCCCCTAGAAAGGTCTCAAATAGTCATTTAACTCAATAGCACATTTCTGAACAACTCCTAGCAATATTCTAAAGTCTTGCTGAAATACCTGTGAAGTTGTTATTTCTCAATGAAATGAAAAGAAATGCCACAAATACTAGAGCTCTTGTATATCTGAAGACAGTTATACAAAAATGTGCCCTAGAAGACCCTAAAATTTAAACTAGATACATTAAGAATGGAGCTGATTAATCAACAAATCATTGCTTCTTGGCCTTTTGGCTAAGATCAAGTGTAATCAATAAGTCAATGACAAAACTAGATACAGAAATTTTGACTTGGAAATAATTTCATATTTCAAGATGCTCCTGACATCCAGTAAAAGGTAGCACGCAAATGTGAAAGGAGCAGCACTGCTCTAATTGGCCCTCACAACGTCTATTTTGGTTCCTTTTTAGCTCACTGCAATTGTTACCCTCTGAAAGCTTAAAAACATTGCTCATTAGCTATCAGATGAAGAATGAGAAACGAGAGGTACATGGGTTAAATTGCTGTGGGTTGAAGCCACTCTCTGAACCCAAGGAAGACTGCAAAGTGCTCACCAGAACCACTGCTGACAGAGGTCTTACCTCACACTTGGGAAGCCTATATAGCTCAGAAGGAAAGCCCGTGTTTCTATGCATGAAAGGTCTTAATAAGTAAGGACGAACGTTACTCATCCTGTCCTACACTCCATATTCCAAACACCGTGCAGGTTTTGTCTTGCTGAGTCACGGCCTAAACAGTTGGATTCTCATGATCCCCACCATACTGATGAGAAAACCAGACACAAAGCCAAAGGGTGCAGGGGAGCTGAGACTGAACCCAGAACCTTCTGGCCTAGACTGCAGCCTGACTCAGAGTTGTCCCCTGCGCCTCCACTCTCCCTGTCCCACATCCAAACCTCAGCTCCCTTCCCCGCAGGGTCCCCGAACTTCTCTGCAAACAAACTCATCATTCTCATTACACCTTCTCCTCCCGTTTACTGGAGTGAGTCAGTGATAAAATCCTGGTGAGGGTCTTCTCCTCTGCCACTTTTTGTTCATCTTTTCTTTGCCCAACATCAATACTCTAGTCTTCCAGCCCTCACATATGTGAACTACTACCATGGCCTCCCCTCTGGGTCTCTCAACTAGAGTCAGACACTTTAGCCTTCCTTTAGGATGCTGTCCAGAAAGCTAGCACTTTAACAGAACAACTATAATACTTGCTAACAATCACACACCAAAATGCTGTAAGCACTTTACACAGGTAAGTTCCTTTAAGCTTCACAATAGTTCTGGGAGGCTCATCACACTCTGGCAATCCGACTCCAGCTCCGGAGTCTTCACTCTCAATCACCATATTTTTCTCTACTGAACAAGTAAAATTATATATTCCCTCCCCCAGCCCAGTTCTGTGTGACTACTTCCAGCCAACAAGTTTGGGGCGGGGCACTTTACTTCCAGGCTAAAGTGGTAGAAAGCAGAGACCTTCCCAAAGGTGGCACCTTTGCCAGGCTGGTCTTTGAACAAGAGCAGAACCACACCAAGGCCCCACCTACTTGTGTTGGCCAAGGAGCACAAACTAGAAACACATGTATGTACTCAGTCACTGGGATCAGGCTACATTTGTGGACACCACATAGGCTAGCTTATTCAGATTAATACAGTGTTTAATCAACTTGGAAACAAAAAACAAAACAAAACAACACCTATGCATGGGTATAAGAAAAGAAAAATGCAGATACCATCCAACTTTCCCAGTGAACAAACTGTCCTCTTACTTCCACTTTCATTGGATGAGTTCATGCTCAAGGAATGGCAAGAGTTCCTTATGGCCTACCACATGAAATCCAAGTTCCTCTTCCACACTTTCCAGTCTTTCAAACCTAGTTTCCTTACACTGCCCAGTTCAGACCTTTCCAATCAGCAGACTGGGTTTGTCTCTCTCCCAAGCACATAGCCCATGTTTGGTTCTCACTGGTTGGATCATTCTGCTTCCTGCACTTGCTGTCCATGCCTCACTCCATCTGCACTCCCCTTTTACTCTTCTCTCATGACGTAAAGCCCCCCATTTTTCCTCCTTCGCCTTACTTGGATTTTACAGTTGTACCACATAGCTTAAACTTGGATAAGTACTATCTCACAGAAAAAGAAGGAAATGCCATGCCAGCCCGAGAGCTGAGGCCTAACCACATTCATTCCACTCTATCCAGCCTGTTAGTCTTTTAGACCTCAGTTTACTTGACAGTGAAGCAAATGTTAAGTAATACGTAGGCTCTGCCAGCCACCATATAGCCTATTCTCTTTCAATTGCATTTTTCTTGTATCCTTTGACTAAAACAAACTCCAATGGGGTAGAGATATTCTTTTACTAAACACATACTGACTACAGGTCATCACATATTAGGTATATGTTTCATGTTATTAAAGCCTAGCAGATATGAAGTTTATATTTCTGCATTCCATAATTTATTAGGAAACAACGGATTATCATAGAACACATGTTAAATTGAAAATGGAACGATATTTCAGGATTTGTTTTTATTTTCTACTGCCAGCAGAAGAGGAGTGCCACAAGGTTTTCCACTTCCTTCCACATAAGGGAAAGTGACACATAACTACTTTTATTTATCTTTGATAACACAGATTCAAACTTTCAGAAATCTCTGCAACGTTGTTTTAAAGAAGAAACGTATAGGTTGGTACAATATGAGAAATATGAAACAATTAGTTTTTGTTTCAACAGTTTATCTTCTTCCAACACTCCGCAGGCTGCTACCACAGTCGGTTGCTTCGCCACAGTGTTAGGTGTCAACTAAGCTGCAGGAAGACAGACACAACCAGGAGCCCCCATAGTGTCTGTCCCACATGGGACCTAGTACAAGTGACCCAAAACAAGAACTCAAAGACTTTTTGATTGGCTTTTCTCCATCTTTTCAGAGCGTGAGAACATTTATTTCTGGTTTCTATATCATGTAAGAATGACTTTTCCCATGCAGGTTTTGAGAAGAAAAGAACGTGTCAGAGTGAAACCACACGGAGGCTGCAAAATCTGTGAATCTTCTTCTAAAAAAAGCAACGTTCTGATGTGCTTCTAGGTGAGGGCAGCAGTTCAGCAATCTCCCCCTTAAGTCCTACAGTGAAACATCTAACTTTTTTTTTAAACATGGTGAAAACATTAGGGTTACTGCCTGTATTAGGGTTTAAAAAGATAAATGCACACTATTTTATCACACAATGGTCTGCCATGTATAATTCAAAACAGCAAGAAAAGCCACTGCCAGGACCATTTCAGGTATGACTGCTTATATTTTTTTCATCAGTGCAGCAAGGGCCAGGAAAAGGTCATCACATTGAATGTTACTGGTTTTGCTTGAACAATAGCTGCGAAGATAGGAAAGCCACACGCCTGATACCCATGTGCTAAGAAATCCAAGCAGTCGTTGGTCCTAATCTTGGCAGTCTCTTCCAGGCTCCATGTAAAGCACTGCTGCATGACTGTCCTGTCCCTGTGCACTCGGGATCCAGAGGCAGGCTTGGGGCTGAGGGGTACAGCAGGCCTGGGCCAGGCAGAGCGCAGAAAGCAGACAGTGAAAGAAAAATGGAGTAAGATGCCTTATTATGGGCGGTCAAATCTGAAGTTTGTATGATGAACCAAATGCTAAGAAGGTAGTCACTGTACCATTCTTTCTGCATTTGTGTATGCTTGATATTTTCTATATTTAAACATGGTGAGGGCCGGGGAGATGGCTCAATAAAATAAGCGCTTGCCTGGCAAGCACAAGGGTCTGAGTTCGATCCCTGGTTCTGCCAAAAAATAAAATAAAAATAAAGCATGGTGAGTATGGTCTTGAACACATTCCCATACTCTCACTACAACAGAAGTGGAAGTAAAAATTCAAGGAGTTTAGAAGAATTTAGAGAGGTAGACAAGGTATGTCTTGAACCAGCTGACAGCCTTAATCTATAAGCAGGGCACACACAGTGGCTTGTCTCGGTTAGTTTTCTCTCAATGCTGCGACAGACACCCAACACCCAAGTGAAGGAAGGAAAGGTTTATTTAGCTCACAGTTAGTGGAGGTTTTAGTTCATACTCAGCTGGCTCCAAGGCAGAGTGGCACATGGTGGCAGAATAGCCATCCAAGGCAGTGGCAAGGAGCAAAGAGCCAAAAGGAGTGGCAGTAGCTCAGGCAGCTAGCCAGCCTCACTCTCCTCCTTACATTGTAAAGTATCTGCCCCAGGGCACACTCACCTATAATCCCAGCACTGGATCATAAGTCAGTCACAAACTCCAGAAGCTGCCCAATGACTGCAGGAGGCTTTGGGGGGACACCTAGACTAAACCATAATGTTCCCCAACCCCAGGTCCCCAAAGACTCATGCACATCCCTTTATGCAAAAGACATTTTAGTCCATCTCCAAGAGTTGCCAAAGTCCTACAGTTTCAGCATTGTTGAAAAGTCCAAGTCCCAAGTCTTTGCCAAGACCGAAAGCAAACTCTTAGCTGTGAGCCCCTGTACAAATGAAAAATTAAACACTTCCAACATTCAATGCCACAAGATAAACATTACCTTTCCAAAGTGTATACACAGCAGGATACCAACCAAGCATTGGGACCAAAACAAGTCCAAAATCCAAAAGGACCAACACTAAGTCCTGTAGGTCCATGTGGAACATCAGAAGCAATTTGTGGCAAATTATGAGCTCCATGCGGCTCTGCCCCAATGGCACACTTGGTAGTAGCCCCCATGGTTTCTCTTTTAGGCCGGCTTTGATCCCTCCTTACAGTTTCCCTTAGATGATCCACATTTCTGGCTTTTCCAAACTTCTGGGGTTTCCACTGAATAGGCTTCTCACTCACAACTTTATACACTATACTCCCAGGGGCACACTGCTTTGCCTCCCAGGCCCTCTTCTGAAATCTAGGTGGACGTCTTCTTAACCTCAGAACTCCTACATTTTGCATGTACCTAAAACCAATGCCACATGGATTGGCACCAAGGTCTGCTACTAGCTGGAACAATAGCCAGGCTTTCTTCTCTCTTGGCTGTAGGGGTCGAGTTGCCTAGATCGTTGAACACTCTGAACCTTATTCCGAGGAACAAATTCTCTATGCCAGTGCATTATGGAACTTGGTGTGGCTACTGCTGCCATTCTGAAACATGGGGCTTTGTGGCTTTTTTCCCCAAGGCAAAGTCCCTGACCTTTGCAATTCTGAGGCTGCAAAGGGTGGACACCTGCTGCCTCCTGTGATGTCCTCAGGTCATCCTTTCTGTTTTCTGTTCCTTCCTGGTAGTGGAGATCCTCTCAGCTCTACCTTTACATTCCAAAGCTTTATTGGAATTTCCTTTCTGGCCAAACTCAAAACATTTTAAATCATCCTGCTGGGCTCTTTGATCTTGATTCTCAACATAAATCTGACTAAAAGCCCCCAACAACAGCCATGCCACTACCTCAATATCTGGCTGCTTTGAAATTTCTTCTGTAAGATCAGTCTGTGGCACTTACTCTCAGTCTCAGGCAAAGTCTCTGGATATGAACAAAATGCAGACAAACTTCCTGCCAAGCCATAACATACATTGTCTGAAATCCAACAACCAATGCAGGCCTTCTTTCCAGAAGAAACCTCCCCAGCCTGGTCTTTACAGGCAGGCTTTCTATCAGCCTTCTGGTCTTCTGAGCACTGTTCAGAATCTCCCATACAGAACAGCTGAAGCTCTTCCAGCATTTCTTTTGTAGGCAACATCTTTGAACCTTTCCTACCTCTTTCCATAAGCCCAAAGCTCATAATCCACATAGTCAGGTAGTCACACCAACAACTCCACTTATCTAGTACCAAATTCTGCTTAGTTACTCTTCTCTCATTGCTGGGACAAATACCCAACACCAAAAATGCAAGAAGGAAAGGTTTATTTAGCTCACAGTTAGTGGAGGTTTTAGTTCATACGCAGCTGGCTCCAAGGCAGAGTGGCACACGGCGGCACAAAGCAGCCATTGATGGCGGTGGCACAGAGCAAGAGCAAAGGGGCAGGAACAGTGGCAACAATGGCTACAGAGAGCAAGTCTGTTTCTCTTTATGTTGTATTCAGGCTATCTACCCCACACTGGGTGTAGCACTCACACACATAATCCCAGTGAGTCATGAGTTAATCACCAACTCTAGAAGTCCATCCCAGTGAGTGCATGAGGCTTTGGGGAGACACCTAGACATAAACTATAACAGGTCTCACACAGGAGGAGTCACAACAGACCTTCACGAAGTCCTAGTAAGACGTGGATCCACATGAGATCAGTAGCACTTCATACACACACACACACACACACACACACACACACACACACAAGCATGTGTACACACACACACACCCTGTGCTGTTTGAGGAACTTTATCCCCTGACACAAAGGCCCACAATAAAAAACTATGTCCTAGTTCAAATAGCTATGTTTCAGATCTGGGTACACTGCTTTGAATACACACATCTGAAGTGAAATATAAAAGTTATTTTCTTTTTATTATAAGTTCTGGCAGCCAGAATCCAGAGATAGATAACAGAATGTACTCAAGCTACTTAGAGTGGAGAAAGTACACAGAATGAGGCACTTACAAAGCTGCTGAAAGGACTCAAAGGGCAGATCCATTGTGCCTCCAGGAATGGACTCCTAGAACAGCACACAAAAACTGGTCCACCAAGATTCCTCTGCCATCCATCAAGAAGCCAATCTAGGTCAGTCCTGGCAGCAACACTGAGCACCAGGGTCACCACTGCCACTGAGTGGGTAGAGCAGAATGTCGGCCCTGTGACCACCAGTGTGACTGGGTCTGTAGAACCTTCCAGCATGTGCTCCTGACTGCTCATCGCCCAGGCCACCAGACCTCTTATGACGGGAGCTGCCCACACTGTGTTCAGGACCATGGATGCAGAGGATGAGGCTTTCCCACCTCTGCCTCATGGGGAGCTGCACAAGGAGCACCCAGGGCAGACACCTAGCAAGCCAATCTAGGGTCTCGGTCATCCCCATTTTAATAAACCATGAAAATACTACTAATAAAAGGGAAGACAAAGTGTCAGAGGTGAACAGCAGCCCAGAAACCACTGCAAACAAACACAAAACTAAATGTAAAAGCATTTCCAAGGCACTGGAACACTGGTGACGAGCCAAGATACTGCAGCAGTGGAGCATTGGGTAACAGTTGCTTTTCTGTAACCTAAAACCTCAGTATTCAAGTTTAACTGCAGTGTTAGCACTCTGCAATAAAAAGTGTGATTCAGGTCACTATTTGGGTGCTCAGTCTCTAACAGATTCACTACTGCTGTACTAGAAGAAATCTGAATATATTTTTACTAGTACACATATTTGGGAATCATAAATAAAGTAATATTATGGTTATTTAAGAAATGTCACATGGAAACAAAGCCTTTATAAATGTGGAGGAAGGAGGTCTTAGAGGCAGGAAAAGGGAATGGGGAAAAAAACCAATTTATATCTTGTATACATACAAGTTCTCTATGATGCATGTGATCATTATGTGTATCAACAATTTACCAATAAAATCTGATTAAAAAAGAAATGTCACTTTTAAATGCCAAAGATGAATGAAAATGCACTATGTGCTTAAAAGGAATATTATATTTAAACTTGCTCTGAAATAATGAAGAAAAAACACCATATACATATAGAAACAGAACGATAAAGCAAATGCAGAGAATGTTAATAATTGGGACACGCAGGAACAGTGCATACTATTTTGTCCTACTTTGACAACTTTTTAAAAAGCCTGCACTCATTTTAAGAAGCTTTGAAGTATAAGTGGCAGTATTTAGGAGCTATGGAAGAGCTTCACCCGTTCACTGAATTAAATAAGAACAAGGGCTAAATGGCCGAGGTGTCCTCTAGTTAGCATTTCCTCAGGCCTCATTCTTACTACACTCTGCCTATCTGAAAGATTTTTGCAGTGTTTCCTTTGTGATTCTCAGCATAGCAGCAAAATTTGAATAAATCGGAATAGTTGGCTTTAGAAAGATACAAATATATGTGTTTACAATTATCTGTATAAGGGTCAGTGAGATAGCTCAGTGGACTAAGCACAGCAGAGACTGGGGTTCGATTCCCAGCATCACATCCTTGCCCCTGGGCACACTGAGCTGGTCACTGAGACTGGGCGTAGTGGTGCATGCCTACAATCCCAGCACTGGGGAGGCTGAAAACAGGAGGATCACTAGGAGTCTGAGCTGCTAGTGAGAGCCAGGACTAAATTTAAAAAAACAAAACAAACAAACAAACAAAAAAAAAACCACCTGTATAAAGGTGAAGTTAAAATGCAACAAAATTCAATTTGCCAAGTTTATATACTGAAATTAATTTCTAGTATAATGAACAGATTAAGCACACACTAGTTTTTTTTAACCTTAAAAAAGAAAGCAGCATTAGGAATGTTGCCGAGAGAGAAACGTGCACAAATTTCCACCCATACCTGCCACTTAAACAGCCACAAACCAGTGGCTTGGTCAGTTCTCAGCACCTCTGCCCCCATGGAGAACACAGCAGCAACAGCATCTGTGCCCTGGGAGGCCACTTTGGATAATCATTTACATCGGGAGCACATACACACAGGCTCTAGGGCACGAGAGGGCTACTCAATATGTACCTACCAAGATTTCTGCCACTAAAAAGTGTCCAATTGAATAACCTTAACGTTTTATAATATTATTCCACATTTTTCTCCATGTTGTCAGTGATGGACAAACATTTTGAGTCTGGTTATTCCTTCAAACAACAAATATTTATTATCTAAAAAATGAGACGGGCACTGTCCTAGACACTGACAGCTGACAACACAGATCAGAGAGACGTCAGAATCCCAGTTTATGCCCTGTCAGTCAAGGTTAAATAGTGAGTTCATAAAAATGTCATTTTTAGGCAAGAGGAAAATTTCAAGTTGATTCTAGCTTTGCAACATCCAGTATTGCTTCTCTGCCCAGACGAATATGCTCTGAGCTACGTTACCAACACGTTCTCGCTCTGCTCAATCAGTGAGGTCCCTTCAGTTACTTCAGTGCAGCTCAAGCAGTCATCCCTGTGCTGTCAGAGTGCATAAAGCCTTTTTTCTTCAGCCTTGGGTAACAGAAGCACAGAGGTATTACAGAACTCAACATACACCATATGCAAAAACATCTATAATCCCAAGGTAAGTATGAGATTGCTTTTATGTGTTATATATTTTGCTATGTAATCATACATGTGGTCAGTATGTTGAAATTTTTTTCTTAGAATAATACAATGATCTGCATCTAAAATCTTTCATAAGGTGCAACTTTCTAATGACAAGAACAGGAAGTGAATCTTAAGTATAACCAGACTGCTAGTTCCCCTTCTTATTAAATGATCTACTTTGCTACCATCCAAGTTCACCAGCATTAAACTCGCCATTATTCGATCCTACTAATTATTAATATTTTATTCCTGTTAGAACAAAGCCAATATCCAGCTGCACTGGAAACTCTGACTTACTCAAATGTTTTATGTCCCAAGAGGAAGACAGCTAAAATAAAGGGAATTGAGTAGCAAAGCAACTTACAAAAGCAGAAATGAAAACAGATGTTAAACTTCTTTGAAACAATTTTTTACTAATAGGCTTGACCAAAGCTATTTCAGTCAACTACTAGAAATATGCTACCTGGTCAAGAGATCTCAACAAGCGTCATGGGTCACGAGTTCCTCAAGCATGTGGGCTGCCTCCCCCCAGGCTCTGCTTACCACCTGCACCACACACACCGCGGCCCACCGCCAGGGCGAGTGCACCTCTTGTCTCATGAGCAATATCTGGAGAAACGAGGTAAAGGACGGGGATGGCCCTAACTACTCTGCAGGGCATAGGTTTTCTGATCCACAAAAACCCTGCAGACAACTCTTCGAAAGTGTCACAGTTGAGCAAACTCTAATTTGGGTCAACAACGCCACTTGCTCTTTACAACAAGTATGAAATCCAGATCATGCAGCTTTATGCAACCTAGTGATGATTCACAGACCCTTGTAAGCAGGACACATTCAATGTCCTGCAAAGATGCTCTGAAATCCCTGCAGTGTTAAAAGCCCACACCTCCTTTCACATTAAACAACAGTCTCCATGCTAAGTAACTCTACATGCCGCCTGGATTCCAAAGGCACAGAGCTTCCAACATCACTGATGTCTTAACAAAACTGGCTAGCATCTCCTTCTGTAATTGTTCCTCAGACAATATCCAGTGCCCAATGCCTGAGTGAAGCAAGAAAGGCTGCTTCCCTTCATTCCATGTCCTCTAACACTGTGATTTTTCTATGACCACAGAAAAGATGAATTGAAACATCCAGTTCTAGGGACAGGAGGGAGAGAGGAAGAGGGAGGAGAGAGGAAGAAGAGAATTAAGTTGTTCTATAAACACGTACCAACTGGCCACAATGAATGTCATCAGTATATACTACAAACATGTACTCGTAAAAATTTTTTACAAGTTTAAAAAAGACACCAATAAAAGAGAAATAACTAGCGTGAGGCAGACTAGAATTTCAATGGCAGTCGGGTCTCCTTGGTATTAAAGAGCACTCTTTTCACTCCCCATGATGAGGGAGCTACCAAAAAGAGCTCGATTCCGACCTTTCAAAAGCATCAAGCAGCGTGCCCAACAGGTGGGCAGATACAGTGCTGAGTGCTCGCGTTCTGCCTGACTTGCAAGCCCTGCGGCGTGCACAGCACGAAGGCAGGGGTAGGGATTCACAGCACAGCTCTCCAAAGGGGCCCTGGAGCTGTCCCGCTCGCTTGGCAGAAGTCTGCCACACTGCAAGCTGCAAGCTGCTGTGCAGGAATGACAGCCCTCACTAACAAGTTAAACTTGATAAAAGAGCAGGAACAAGCCACAGGAAGGTCCTCACAGTGTAAAGAAACAAGATTAGATCTCTGCTGGAGAAAGAACTGTGGGGTGAGGCAGTGAGATGACAGGACCGTGATGATGGGCAGGGCAGCGCTGAGGCCACTGCACTGGTACTAAGAAGAGATGAAATATAAGCAAAAAGCAGATGACTTTTTCTTCGTTTCTTTGCTTTACTGAGATCCATCCATCCATCCACCCTCATATGAATCTTCTATGTGGGAACTACTACGCTGAGTGCTATCCACCGAACATTCTTCCTGCCCTCCACCAACTTCCATGCTGAAATACCAAGTGATGGCAGTAGGAAGTGGGGCCTTTGACAGGTGTTAGGTCACGGGGGCGGAGCTCTGTGAATGGGATTAGTGCACTTATAAGAGAGAACCTAGAGAGATGTCTTACCCCTTCTGCCACATGAAGAGACAGAGGAAAGAAGACCACCCAGGAGTCAGGAAATGATGCACTAGTTCCTCGATTTTGAACTTCCCATCCTCCAGAATGGTAAGAAATAAATACTGTTTATAAACCACAGAATCTATGGTATTTTGTTACAGGACCCTAGACAGACGGAGACCCTGAGGCATCATTCTTAAGAATGGCCTGGTCTCTCGCTTGTATGAAGCATGTATTCTAGTGGAAAAGCTAGGTATCGTTCATTACCTGTCACTTAATTTCTATGATGACAAATGATAAGACAAAGCCTATAATAGGAGGCTGTATCCTGGTCTGAGTTGGTGCTGACCAAAGGAAGCTTCTCAGGAAGTGACCTTCACATTTCAGCCGCACGTCACTTGGTATAAATAAAAATCTTGAAGATTACACTTTTCATTAACTGATTTTGCTTTGTACAATTACATTCACCCATTTATTTGTTGAAATCTCTGTCCAGCAAAGCCCAACCAGTAACTCTTGTTGGGAGGAGGTGGAGGTATAAGAGGAGGGGGAGGCACAGATGGGGGATGGAGACACAGGTGGGGGTGGGGACAGGAAGATACAATAAGGGTAAGAAAAGGCGGTGGCAGGGTGAGGTGGCCGGAGGAAGGACGTAAGAGAACAGAGCCACACCCCATTCTAAAGGCCTTCACCCAGTACAGCAGGTTCATCCCGGCACCTCAGCAAGGACAGAAAGCCCACACATGAGCTGGGATGACGCTCAGCAGTACAGCCCCTGTACCTCACATGCAGGACAAGCCCCTCTGTCCAGCCCCATAGCTCTAGCATGACTGGGGCACTGTGGCTTCAGAATCTAGGTTACACTCCCACTCCGTCAATTAAGCTGTCAAGTAGGCTGTATTTTACCAGCAGTTCCTTAGAATCAGTATTCTTCACCAAACAGATGATGCTGTGCCACTTTAACAGTTTCATTTAATTTGGGGTGAAATGACAGATATCTCAAATGCCTGCCAGTTCAACTGATCTAATCTATTAATCTAAACATCTTTGATCATTTCAAAGCTGGAATCCCTGGTGGCTCTTTGAGAAATACTACTTCACTTCTAAGTTAAAGACACACATAATCTTTCAAGCTATGATAATTACTTATGTTGATTAGTTCAACTCAAAAGCAGAGGGAAAATAATTTAGAAAGCCATCACATATTGCTAACTTTGCCCACAATACCCACATCCCTTACAAATATTCCAACGGCTGATATTCAGTGACCACACATGGCTGTGGGTGAGAGCCGCTCACACCCGGACCATCATCCAGACAGCCCAATCCCTTCCAGTGGAGGACTTCTGAGATCCTTATCATCATGCTTGCTGTCCACTCTGTTGCCATGTGTACCAAAATTGAAAAACATTACAGAAAATGCTTAAGTTTGGTTTTTTTCAAACAGGCCTAAATAGCCAAGTTAGAACACAAAATATAGTAAATTT
>NW_004524615.1:12873521-12874244 GCF_000260255.1 Octodon degus
GAAAGCATTTTTAAAGACATGAATCCACAGTAAAAAAGAGCTGAGGACGTTAAAGTAACATTTCTTCTAGGCTAGAAACCCCAGAAGTACAATGGTCAAAATGTGGCAAACCTGAAAAAGCTACACCTTAAACCAGCAAAGGTGAACTCAGAAAAACAACTGGTTTAATGTTAAACTCCCCCAGGCCTGCAGTACCGAGGCTTGTGGAACCCAGAAGATCAGAATATCCAAGCCCTCCCAGCACTCTAGCTACCCGCTGTTCCTGTGGCATAATACACAGAGAGATTTGGTCTTGGGATCTGATCTCCAGCACAGAACTTCCAAACTTGAAATTTCCTCAGGGATAGGAGCATCGTTTCTTACCTATGAGGATACACTCTTAACCACATGAGTTATACTAATGAGGATGCTCAGGGTCAAGCCCTGCAATAGCCTCAGATGGAGCCAGTCACCAGAAAGATCAAATGAACAAAGGACTGCAACTTCAGCCCTGCTCACCAGCCTCCAGGGAGTGTTCGGTGGGGGAATCTGGAATGCGGGAATCTGGAATGCGAGCTCTATAGAACACTCCTGCAGTGTGAGATTCAGGAAAGCACAGAGGCTGCGGAACTCAGGAGGTGCTGGCAGGGCGGCCTGCTCAGGACGGCCTGAAGGCCATGTATTCTCCCCGCACCTTGTCCTGTGCATTGCCTCCTTTTGGCTATTTCTGATATGATATGATAT
>NW_004524615.1:12874979-12876006 GCF_000260255.1 Octodon degus
ACTTACAGCCAATCAGAAATATAGGTGGCCCAGGGTTTGTGACTGGCATCTGAGGAAGGGGCAGTCTTGTGGGACTGAGGGCTCTTTAACCCTGCGACATCTGACACTGACTCCATGGTGCACAGGGTCAGAACTGAGCTGGCATGGATCCAGCCAGTGCCTGGAGAAGAGGTGAACGGGAGAACAGAAGAGTTGGATGCTGGTGCTGAGGAAACACTCTCACTGCCGCACCTCATCCAGCAGAGGCCTGGGAGTCTAGAGACGGTAAGCGGAAGGAGACTCATATTCACAGCTGAGAGTTCAAAGCCTGTACCGACCACCAAATTCATTCGCGCAGGTCAGTTTCTACACTTTAGAGTCTTCAGGCTGAGAGTGGAAGAGCATGCTCCAGAGAACGTGACCCACTCAGGGGCGGGCAGCGGTGGGAGACGTAATCACCTACAGAGCCTGAGGCGGGCATTCCCAGCGACACATCATAGCAGTGGGCCCTGGCACTGAGCACATGGTCACCTCGCAGAGACTGCAATCTGCTTTTAAAAAGCTAGGCCTTTTCGTCAAGTATTGATGTGTTAAACTTTAAATCCCTATAGAATGTGAAGGAAAAAAAGAAATAAAAAATTAAAAAATTTTAAAAAATAGAAATAAACAATTACATATTTTTACACAGAAATTTAGAAATCTAACCATATACAACACTGTATCAAGACAGTCCTATGACATTTTTTTCTTGTCTCTTGTTTTCATTTATTACCCTTTTTTTAAAACGAACATTTACTTGAGAGACAGTATAGCAGTAAGTATGACATGACAAGCAGTACATATTTAGAAGACCAGAATGACAGACATTCCAAGCATGACCTTTGTATTACATACTGCTATCTTCAGTGCAGTTGCTTAGTTCACAGGTATCAGCATATATAGTTAGTCAGGGTGAGAATCCTACCAATTAACTGCTAGTTTCAAAAACCTGCTGTAGATTCTCAGGATCACGGCCTTAACCATCTTGTGCATGTAAATGTATGGTTTT
>NW_004524615.1:12876391-12895617 GCF_000260255.1 Octodon degus
AGTTATTAATATCCATAGTGTCTTATCAATACAATATATTCCATTTTATAGATAATTCTTATCAATGCTGTACTTTTGATTTTTTTAAAGTATAGTCTGCTATTTCAAGATAGGGACTGTGCTGCCCCTGCCTTGACGTTGTTGCCCAGAACTGCTTTTCCTATTCTAGCTCTTTTGATTCTAAATATATTCAATAATATTTTCTCTTACTTTGTGAGGTAAGCTAATGGTATTTTGATTGGGATTGCATTAAATCTGTATAACAATTTTTGGCATCTGAGATGAATAGATACTTCCCAGAAGAAGTAGAAATGATAAATAAAAAATGAAAAAATAACAACAACAACAGCAAAAAAGCTAGGCCTTAAATACAAACAGCAAAAGGTTTGGAGATAGTTAAGGGAAATCCTTAACATCAAAAGCAGAGAACAAGGAGGTAAAAGAGATTTTAGAAGAAAGAATCAGTGCAGAGAAATGAAAGCTTTGAGGGGAGCTAGGAAACCATCCTTACTAACACAGAAAGGTTTTTAAAATTTTTGCATCCAAGAGACCAAAACAGGATGCCAAGGAAAGTGAATGTTCAGGAAAGTTTTTTATAAACTACTGAAAACTGAAAATAGAATAGCTGAACAATTTTTTTAAAAAATAAAACTACAAATAGATAAAAGGTACTCAATCTCACTAGTCATCTAAAAACCTACAAGATAAAGCCACAAGAATGTAACCGTAAGATCCAGTAGGATGACCAAAATTCAAAGGCCTGCTAACCACCTGGGAGGAGCTGGCTGTCCCCCCAAGAGCACGTGTAGGACCGCAGGGAGGCACAGGGCCTCCATCAGGCCCCACGAGCGATCCAACCTGGCAGGTTTTCAGCCCCGATAAAGCCTGCAGGTTATGGTGGTCCCTGCTGACTTTCTGACTACAATCCCAGTACCACCCAGCTAAACTTCTAAATTCCTGCCCCACAGGAAGAAAAGCAAGCAAGCTCTTCTAAAGCTAAACACAGGTGTACTCTATAGTTCCACTTTCAACTCCTAGATACATAAAATAAATGTGTACATGCACACACCGAAAGACATGTGCAAGGGTGTTCACAGCATCTAGATCTGTAGTGCCCTAAATTACAAATGAGGCAATGTCCATTCAGAGTCAAATGAACATAATACTGAAAGGAGCAACTCATAGAGAAGAGCCTACATTTCCATTTAAAACCTAAACCAGGGCGTTAAAATCAGTAGACTTCTGGGAGGAAGAAGTGACTGGAAGGCAGCAAAAGAAAGATTTCCATGATGCAAACACAGTAATGTTCTAGTTCTTCATTTGCATGGGACTTAAAGGGTGTCACCTTGCAAAAACTCATTAAGTTCTGAATTCATGGTACGCACATTTTTCCTATACATGCTATACGTCAATAAAAATTTATTTTTAAGTACTAACTAGAAGAACTGGAAGACACAACTAGGAATATCTCCCAGAAAGGAGATAAAAAATACAAAGAGATTAGTATATAGTGAGGAACATGGACCCAGTTTCTGTCTTCAGCATATGAAAAGCCAGTTTTGCAGCATTATTTATTGAGAGTGTCTTTCTTCCAGTGAACACGTTTGTCAAAGATCAGGTGGCTGAGGGTGTTTGGAGCTACTTCTGTATCTTCTAATCTGTTCCACTGAACCTTAGGTCTTTTTTTTTTCCTTTTTTCTTTTTTTCCAGGACCGTGCTGATTTTATCACAATAGCTTTACAGTAAATCAGGCTGGATTTGAACTTGCAGTGATCTACTTTCCTTACCATCCTCAGTGCTGAGATTACAGGCAGTGGCACTATGACTGGCTCTCTGCATTTTCTGATCCTCTATGATCTCTCTCTTTTTTTGGGGGGCAGGGGAGGTACCAGGGATCGAACTCAGGACCTTGGTCTTGCCAGGCAGGCATTTATGCAGCTGAGCTATCTCTTCTTTTCAGAGTATTGTAGTTTTCAATAGAGATATCAGTTTCTTCATTAGATTAGTTCCTAAGTAGCTAATTTTTTTTTCAGTACTACTGTGAAAAGTGTTATTTCCCTAAATTCTTTCTCAGTAAGTCTGTTATTTGTGTACAGGAATGCTACTAATTTCAGTGTTGACTTTGTATCCAGCTATGTGAATGAATTTAGTCATTAAATCTAGAAGTCTTTTGGTAGAATTTTTGGGATCTTATACGTAGAGTATCATGTCATCTGCACATAATAATTTAACTTCTTCCTTTTCTATCTTTATTCCTTTTATATATTTCTATTGTCTAATTGCTCTAGCTCATGTTTTTAGAACTATATTGAACAGAAGTGATGACAGTGAACATCCTTGTCCTGGTCCAGATTTTAGAGTGAAAGCTTTCAGTTTCTGACCATTTAGTGCGATGTTAGCTGTTGGTTTGTCATAGAGGGCATTTATCAGACTGAGATAAAGACCATCTATACCAATTTTATCAGGAATGGATGTTGCACTTTATCAAATGCTTTTTCTGAGATGATCACATAATTTTTGGTTTTGGCTGTGTTGATATGGTGCTTCACATGTACTGATTTGCATGTTGAACCATCCCTGCCTCCTTAGGATGAATCCCACTTGGTCACAGTGTATAATCTTGATTATTTACTGAATTCTGTCTGCTACAACACAATTAAGAATTTTGGCATCTATGTTCACTAGGGAGATTGGCCTGCAGTTCTCTTGTTCTAGAGTCCTTCTCTGGTTTGGGTATCAGGGTAATACATGCTTCCAGGAATGACTTTGGAAATGTTGCTTCTCTTTCAATTAAACAATCTATGAAGTTTTTCATTAGATCTCTAAATTTCAGCAGTAAACCCACCAGGACCTGGGTTTTTCCTTACAGGTAAGCTTTTAATTAGATTTTCAATTTCATTCACTGTTTATTTAGAATCTTCATAAATTCGTTTTTTAACTTTGGTAATTCATGCATATCTAGGAATCTACTCATTTCTTCTGTTTCTCATAGATCAAAGATCTAAGTATTAAAACAAAAACACTAAATCTGCTGGGAGAGAGAATAAGTAGAACTCCTGGAGATATAGGTGTAGGCAGAGACTTCATAAACAAAACCCAGATTGCAACGGAAATACTACAAAAAAATCAACAATTGGGATCTTATCTTATAAAAAAGCTTTTGCACAACAAAAAATCACCAGCAGAGGAAAAGACACTGCAGAGTGAGGAAAAAAAAAACTAGCTAGTTGTTCCTCAGACGAAGGACTAATATCTAGAACATACAAAGAATTGAAAAAAAATCACCTCCAACCATTTTAAAGACCCAATCCAAAGATGGGTACTCAATCCAAAGTATAAACACATACTTCTCAGATGAAGAAGTACAAATGGAAAATCAATTTCTGAAAAAATGAACTGCATCAATGGTCATTCAAAAGATACAAATTGAAATACTACTGCAATTCTATCTGACTCCAAAAAGAATGGCTATAAAGAAATCCAAGGGCCGGCCAAATGGCTCAGTGGATTAAAGCACCTGCAAGCAGGAACAAGGGCCGGGGGGTTCAATCCTCAGGCCTGCTTCTGGCCTGCCCCTGGGGCACGCTGAGACAGCAATTGAGATTGGGTGTGGTGGCATGCACCTATAATCCCAGCTCTTGGGAGGCTGTAAGCAGGCAGATCACTATGAGTCCCATCTAGCAGTGAGACCTTAAACACCCTGTAGACCCTTCCCTAAAAAAATACAAAAAGAAAAAGAAAAAGAAATCCACCAATAACAAATGCTGGAGGGGCTGTTGGGAACACATTTCCACGTCGGTGGGAATACAGACTAGTACAACCACTGTAGAAATCAGTGTGAAGATCCCTTAAAAAACCAGGACTACAGGTTCCATTAGACCCAGCTACTCTTCTTAGCATATTCCCAAAAGAATTAAAAGCATTATATTACAGCGATACATGCACATCCATGTTTGTAACAGCACATTATGTAATAGCCAAATCTTGGAAACAAACCAAACACACATCAAGAGATGAACAGATAAAAAAGGTGTGGTTTTTAAAATACAATGGAATGTTCCTCAGCCATAAGGAAAAATAAATTAAAGTCTTATCTAGGTAAATGGATGCACCCTGAGACCTAAGTGAAATAAATTGGACACAGATGTGTAAACATAGCATCATCTCTGTGGTGTAAGAAACTCTAAGTGTAAATAAGGACCAAAATATATAATAGACATTGTGAAATAGAAAGAAATTGTTCAAAAGGAAAGAGGAACTAGGATGAAAAGGAAGGGAGAAAAAAGAAATGAGGATAAAATGGAGACAAAGCTTTCTAATTAAGGAGGAAAACAGGGATTGAAAAGAAGCAAAGAGAATGAAAAAAAGAGGGATCAAGATACACCACGTACAGGTACAAATTCCCTATGATGAATATGATCGTTCTGTGTATCTAGACTGTACTCATAAACTTAATTAAAAATACAAAAAGAAAGAAAAAGAGAAAATAAATTAAAACTAAACCTGTCCAAGTAGTTCAACAGTCATCACAGAAATAGAGAATTAAGAGAAAAGGAGATGAAAAATAACTCAGGAAAAAATTCAAGAGGTGCAATCCAGTAAGTGTCCTGCTTGGCAGGGCCCACACCAGGCACACGGCAAGGGACAGCGCATCGCTCCAACGACGTGCAGTCATCACAAAGTGCTGCCCACCACATCCCCACTACATATGTCAGCAGCCACGGTGGTGGGAAGGTAACAGTGACAAGGTGACAGCTTTCACCCATCTCTTCCTATTCATTCTTCCTCCCCCATTAAGCAAACAGCTATATTAATAAAGCTTCGCAACACAGACATTCCTCTTACAATAACTGAGTTCACGTCCTGTGACAAGCCATTACCTGAACTGGTCGCTAAGTGAAAAATTGCATAGCATGCACATTATAATATTCAGAACAAAAGAATGGTCAGAGGAAATTCCAACCTGACTTTGCAAGTTCAGAACAAAGAAATGGTCAGAGGAAACTCCAACCTGACTTTGCTTTTATTTGCATAACTATGGCCCTGTACTGTATATTATAATCAGCAAGGGATGGACAGATAGCTCAGTAGATTAAAGCACCTGCTTAGGCAGACACAGGGACCAGGGTGTCCCCAGGGCACACTGAGACAGAGATTGAGACTGGGCGTGCACCTCTAATCCCAGTGCTTGGGAGGCTGAAAACAGGAGGATCACTACAAGTCTGATCTGTGTAGTGAGACCCTGTACTAAACACATTAAAAATATATATTTTATTATATATATTTTATAATCAGCAATATTTACAGTACTGTACTGTAGAAGAAGCCACTGTAAGGCCACAATGCCCTCAGTTCCTGCGTTAGAAGTTCAAATGGGGGTCACAAGTCTAAGCAGTGGGTCCTAATTCCAAACAACACACCTCAGCCATGAGTCTGAACCATCATTAAACAGGTGCATCATTAAATGAGGAATGTATGCACTGCTTTTTTTTCTAAAGCATTCGAAAGTAAATTCCTGACCAGCCTTGCTGCCTGCCAGAACCGCGCCACCCAGGAGTGGGTTACGAAGCTGCCACGTGAGTTCTCTCATTGCCCTCTTACTCAACCCAGCACTGCCTGAGTACAGTAGTTTACTACCCTTGGAAATGTGAGTCCAGAAGCCAAGATCACTAGACATCCTGCAAACACAATCACAATGAAAGAGAAACAAAGGAGCAATATTACTAATGAAAGTAGAATTTTTAAAATATATGAACTCCAAGTTGAAAAATATATCAGTAAGTACACTATAGAACACACAAAAGAAAGTAACAAAAAAAAAAGACATCAAGGCTGGAGGTATAGCCCCGTGGCAAAGTGCATGCTTAGCACTCACAAGGTCCTCAGTTCAACCCCCAGCACTGGGAAGGAAAAAAAAAAAATCACATTATGTGGAAATAGTAAATATGAGAAACACGACTGAAGGCATGAATACAAGTGAAGAACAAGTTAGCAAGCTAGAAATATATCAAAATGCGGAACTTTGAGTCAGCACAGTGTAAAATGCTGAATATGGGGGGAGAGAGAACATATTTGTAGAAATTGTGCTTTTTAAAAAACACAACAAGGTCTCTAAAAGCCAGTTTAGGTATGCCCTGTACCTCGATGAATTCTGAGAGGCTAAGCATAGACAGCAAAAAAATTCTAAGTTTCCAAAGGCTAAGAATGAATTACAAAGAACATGAATCACATCCACATTATATTTCTTGAAACACAAAGGGGATTCAGTAAGATAATGGAATAATACAGTTAAAATACTGAAGAAAAAGAGCTCCAACAGAGTTAATATTCATCAAAACTATCACTTTTAAGTAATAAAAATTGGGAGCGGCTGAAGCTGGATATTGGTCATATGTGAGAGCGCAGGACACGGCCACAGTGTCTAAAGCAGTCAGACCACCTCAGTCTTGCGAAAAGCATTCAGCCATTAGTCACTGGGCAACCTTGCAAAGTCTTCTGATACTAACTTTGCAAAGGTATAAATAAATGGCCCTACTGTTGTTCAGGCTCTTTGCCCATCAGGCAAACAGGCCTACACCTGAACCCAGCTCTGGTCACCTATCTTTTCTTCATTCTTGCTACTGTTTCTCCCCAGAATATACCAAGAGATCAACAAGACCCTAAAACTGCATATGAAAAAGCACCTTTGGATTTAAAAGGACTCAGACCTTTGATACACAGAGACTCAAGTTGATAAATTTGCGGAAATGTGTGACTCTGCTTAACACTACCTGAGTACACATTTAAAAGAGGTCAAGATGTATTTTTTTTACCATAATTAAAGTATAATAATTTTTCTTTTTAAGAGAGCAACAGGAAGCCATAGTTGTACTCTAAGAATGGGCCAGACTTGATTATGACTGAGCTGCAGAAGTGCTCCTATCTGCTGCCTTTGACCTCCTAATGTCATGGAGCGCATAGCAGATGCTATTACACCTGCTTGCATTCAGCCATAGCAGCCAGGCCAGTTAACTGTTAACCTGACTGGATTAGGAGGTTCCTAGGGAGGTGACTGGCCCCTGGGGGCCTGCACTCATCGCTGACTGACACTCCTAGCAGTCAGGAGGTGGGGCTCACTGCAGCTGCCTTCTGAGGCACAGCAGATCACTGGCTGGATCTCTTCCCCTGTGTTGTGCGTGCTGAGCTGTGACAAGGCAGCTGCTTCTGCGCTACCACACCCTTCCACCATGATACTCCTGCCTTGGAGTCAGCTGACCCCGGACTGGAACTTCTGCAACCATGGGCCAAATAAACTGCTCCTCTTTTTAAGCTGTGGATGTCAAGCATTTGTCTTGGCAGTGGGAAAGTCAATCAACACACTTAAATTCTACCTAGAACAAAATTAGTTGTATTTCTATATAATAGCAAGCAAATTTTGGAAATTTAAAAAAATACCATTTGCCATAACTTCAAAAACTACTACAAAATACTTAGGTATGAATATAACAAGTATAATTAGACCCTCCTAAAAAAATGAATATAAGAAATTACATGCAAAATTTATACAATGAAAATGATTAAAAAAGCCATAAGGGAAATGTGAAAGATCTAAATAAATGGAGGTACACTATGCTCACGTAATAGGAGACTCCATGTTGTTTAAGTGTCTATTCTCTCTCTCTCTCTCTCTTTGGCAGAACTGAGGATTGAACTCAGGCCTTGCGCTTGCCAGGCAAGCGCTTATTCTACTAAGCTATCTCCCTGGCCCCCGCTGAGCCATCTCCCTGGCCCCCTAAGTGTCTATTCTCATAAAAAGCAATAGCAGGGCCAGGGAGATAGCTCCGTGGTGTAAATGCCTGCCTGGCAAGTGCAAGGTCCTGAGCTTGAACCCCAGTATCAAAAACAAAGAAAACAATAGCATTTCTCTATTCCAGTAACAAAATACTCCTAGGAACATAAATTCACCACTATAAAAACATGTTATCTGAGAATATAAAAGACCCATATAAAAAAAGTTTAGATCTAATAAACAACATAGATAATAAATGAAATGTGGCGAGAGTTCATTTTCATGCTTTTATATGGGAAAAGTGTATCAGCTTTCCCCCAAACCAATACATAAATTCAGCATTTTCTCAAAATCCAGCTAAATTTAGTCTAAAACTTACATGAAATAACAAAACATGAGTATTTAGTGAATATTTAGGTTAATCTTGAGACAGTAGAGCAAAAAAAAAAAAAGACTGACATTCTACCAGGTATTAACATATACCTTAAAGTGGTTTTAAAATGTTACAGGTGAGCTGGAAGATAGCTCAGTAGAATAAGCGCTTGTCTGGCAAGCACAGGGTCCTGAGTTCAATACCTGCTACCGCAAAAAAAAAAAAAAAAAAAAAAAAATCACAGACACTATAGCATCAACAGAGAAAGGGACAAAGGCAATAGGAGAGAACAAGAAAAGAGACACAGTGTGAACACACACACACACACACACACACACACACACTGCTACAGGCCAAACCGCATCTGCAGCGCCAAAGCTCATGCTGAAGCTGTAACCTGCAACGTGACAGCACTTGAATGAAGAGCCTTGGGAAGCAATGAGGTTTACATGAGGCGGGTCCTGCAGTGGGATTCCTGTCTTCCGTGCCTCTGGAGGAGACCAGAGCTCTCTCTCTCTCCCCCAGCCACATGAAGACACAGCAAGAAGGGGTCATCTGCAGGTCAGAGCAGGGCCCCCACCAGAACCTGACCACGCTGGATCCCTAATGTTGGCATTTACAACTCAGAGCGGTGACAAAATATATTTCGGCTATTCACGCTGCCCCGTCTACAGTGCTTTGTGATGGGAGCGTGAGCCGACTGAGACACGCATACCCCACGGGCCTTGGCTCTGCTCTGGTGTTTATCTGTCACAGGGAACTGTGACAAGACAGTGAGGATGGACACAGACAAAATGCGGCAGCTGAGAGCTGACCAGTGTTTTTTTTTTTTTTTTAAATGTAGTTAGTGCAGGGTCTATAGGGTCTCACTACATAGATCGGACTTGTATTGATCCTCCTGTTTTCAGCCTTCCAAGCACTGGGGTTACAGGCATGCACCACCATGCCCAGTCTCAATCTCTGTCTCAGCGTGCCCTAGGGATGGGGCTGGCACAGCACACCAGGGATCGAACCCTGGTCCCTGTGCCTACCTAAGCAGGCACTTCAATCCACTGAGCTATCTGGTTGGCCTTAAGAGCTGATCATTGTTGAAGATGGGTAGTGCTGAAATGTGGGGGTCATTACAGTGGTCCCTCCACTTCTCCACATGCTTAAGATTTCAGTACTGGGGCCGGGGAGATGGCTCAGTGGAATAAGCGCTTCCCTGGCAAGCACAAGGGCCTGAGTTCAATCCTCGGTTCTGCACAAAAAAAAAAAAAAAGAAAAAAAAAAAAGATTTCAGTACTAAACTCATATATCTGAAACAGGGATCGAAATCAAAACATGGGCGGCTTCAGTGGCCTACAGGGACCTGACCTACATATAAGACCCTGGAGTCATGGCCTTCGAGTTTTAGAGCTACTAAGATATAGCCTCAAGGCTGCTCAAGGAGGAAGAGCTGGGGCTGAGCCCAGACGTCAGAGATCTGTCTTTCCCAGAGAAGCCTAAACATGTTCCACTCACAGCCTCCTGTGACTCCAAAGGAAGTTCACTCACATTAAGAGCCCTGGGAAAGAGAAGCGACAGGCCATTCCCATAAAAAACAAAAACCTAAGAGCCAGCGCATACCTGAATTTGTGGTCTAGACTTATCCCACTTGAATGGCGTGGGAGCTCTAAGGTAAGAAATGAACATGACAGTTACATCTCAGACAACAAAACTCCCTCAGGGGCTTTTAGTCAGCACAAAGTCCCTTACACAGATCCTTGCACAAGTTCGGGCATGAAGGGACTCCAGGAGAAAATGAAATCCACTGAATATGAGTTCACAATAAAAACCTGAATGCGAGACAACAGGATATTCTACAAGAGTCTGATGGTCAGAGAACTAGAAATAAAAACCTGAAAACTGTAAATACATGTAAAATGATTACTTTTTTAAACAGACAAGAACCAGAATAAAGGGTTCCGGAGAAACAGCATGGATCAGCACACCTCCAGTTCCCAAAGAGCTAGTTCCTGCAGAGTGGAAGCTGATCTCGCACAAGAGGCCCTGAGGCTCGGGGACTCTGCCCCACCCCAGGGGGTCTCCAGCAAGCCCTGCCCGCGGTCACACCTCCACTTTGGGGCTTCTGCCCTGGTGGGTCCTTAGGCCTGGAATGGTCCCCACACTTGCACAGGCCTGTTCCCTGGGGCTGCCAGGCTCTACTAAACATCCCCTGACCTCTGAAACCTGTACCCACCAACACTGCAGCCCCGCTCACAACTTTGTATGCCTTTCCCTGGTGTATCTTTGTACAGTGTATACCTGACATACAGTACATTGTGCCTCTTTATTTTATGTATTTGGTATAGGGTTTCACTACGCCACTAGGACTCGTAGCGATCCCTGTCTCAGCCTCCCCAGCGCTGGGATTACAGGTGTGCGCCACCATGCCCAGTTTCAGTGGCCAGCTCAGTGCTCATGCTCAGGGGCCAGCATAGCATGTGGTGGCATGTGGTACCAGGGATCAACCCAGGTCCTTGCACTTACCTAGTCAAGCGCTTAGACCGCTGAGCTATCTCCATGGCCCGCCTTTTCACTGTTACTGGCTTTCACTTCTACAGACTGTGAACGTGGACAAGGATTTGGTCTGTTTTGATCAGTGCAGGATCCTGTGCCCACAACAGCAACTCTCACACTAGGAGCACAGTAAACACATGCTGAATGAAAATGAATGCAGAGATGGGGACACAGAAGAAGCAGTCGCTCATAAGACAGGAGGTGGAATTCGCTCCTGAAACTTGCACAAATGTACAAACATTTGCCGGCTACGAAGGCATGCTACAGTCTGCCTTCCCTCACTCTGCCAATTCTTCCTTCTACAACACGACTAAAACTAGCTTTTCAGAGAATATACTGTAACATGTTAAAATAGTTTCTAAGCTCTCAAAAGGACACAGAGCGTAATAAATGTCACTTTCATGGTTCAGCTTCCTGTTCCTTATTTTTATCCTTCCTTAGAACTCACAAGCACATCCTCCATCACCCACCTATTTCTACGTAACTAAGTCTTTCCACATGGTCTCCTGTCCCCTCCCCTTTCTGACTTTCTGGATTTTAAGAATATCTACTTATTGTTGATACTAATAACCATGGTTATTGATAAAGAATGCAAAAAGTGAGTACTGAAATGACCATTTCCTCTGTACCCAAGAATGAGCTGAGCTACATCAATTGGGAAGACAGGAGTTGATGTCTCTCACACAGTTTACAATAGTGGTGTCCACTAATTCCAGTTGTCTTCCCTCTTTTCTGCTCCCTCCCACTGAGTTATATCCCCGGTTATGTCCTTTTT
Organism: Octodon degus; assembly: GCF_000260255.1. Lineage (NCBI taxonomy): Eukaryota > Metazoa > Chordata > Mammalia > Rodentia > Octodontidae > Octodon > Octodon degus. Next base: position 12,887,849 of record NW_004524615.1, read on the forward strand.
CACAAAGCCCTTTCGCATCAAATTGCCCACGCTGGCCATGAACTTGTGATCCTCCTGCCTCAGTCTCCCAGGTAGCCGAGGTTACAGGCACTGCCACTATACCCAGCTCCATCTGTTTAAAAACACAGCTTATGATTCATTCAAGAATCCAAAAGACAAAAATTATTAGGTAATATTTATGGTATCCTGTTGACAGAATCTCTATGTGCAAGTCTCTTTGGTTAGTCCAATAATTTTTAAACAATGGTGAGTATTTTTAAGATTACTACAAGGGTCAAGCATCATACCGGACCTACAAGTAATCAGAACCTGAAGTTATTCTTAAGTTTATATCATGAGTTTAACAACTGCTTTAATGATGGTGTTGAGATACTTTATCAGGTCATATAGGAGAAAATAAACATACAATACAGTACCTGTTTTAAATTCTAAATGCAGCAAATGTTACATATATTTATATAAAAACATTAGCCACTCTTATTTGGCTGATTACTAAATATTTCACCATTTAGCATCAGTTTAGCCCCATTTAGTATGAGACCCATTTGCCGTGGTAACGTTCAGCTTTCCTTACGTTCTGCCTAACACTGCCACCTAGTGGTTTTGCATGTGACTACACTGCCGCCGGTTCCCAAGAAAATGATCAAAGCGCTTTGACACGAAGTCCACAGTTTCGAGGGCTGGGGTTACAGGCGTGCGCCATTCCACGTCCGGCTTGGCAATTCTGTAAGAATACTGAGTAACATATGCAAGCTATTTTATTTTGGACACCTGATTTTCTGAAAGTTTCGAAGTCATCACCCTACTAATTCAAGATTTACTTTTTTTTTTTTTTAAAGGTATTTAGTAGGGGTCCCGCTACAGCTCGATCCTCCTGTCTCAGCCTTCCCAGTGGGGGCTCACAAGCGTGCGCCACCCGGTGTCTGGAATTCTCTTTCTGTTGCTCTTTAAGCGGTTATGAAGACGTTCTAGAAGCGCGAACTTTCAGCGTTGGCACCACTCCAGGCTGGAGCTCCAGCGCAGCGCAGCGCAGCCCACCCGGGAGGGAGGAAGGCAGGGCTGCGGGGAGGCAGCGCTCAGCTGGCCCTGGTTTGTTTCTTTACTGTGAACCCCAAAATTTCTACAGCAGGGCACAGAGGCCAGCGCGCTTCCACGGGCTCCGACACCCGATCCTACTACCCGGTCCAGGATTCCGCCATCGGTGGTCGGTCAAGGAAGGACCCCGCCCAGGCCCCCTGCAGAGGACACCCTGAGAGGTCACAGAGTACAGCTGTGCTCTTTGTTTTGTTTTCTGGTTTCTTCAGACAGGGCCTCGCTTTGTAGCTCGGGCTGACCCTGAACGCGCCACGGCCCAGGCTGGCCTGGCAGCGCGGGGATCTCAGGCCTGCGTCTCCACGCCTGGCTGCAGGGAGGCTCTCGCGTATGGCGGCTTAGCCTCCACTGCGGTGGCCTCCTGCTTTTGTGCTTGCAAATTCGATAGACACGCTGTATTTTTGTATTAATCAGCAACACTGGTTTAAGTAGGTCAGAGCAAAGAAATGAATGCTATAAAAAGGTAAATCTTCCTTCATTTTCACGTAAGTGCCACAACAAGGGTAGACGCCTGGCAAAACACAAGAACCCGCCTAACCAGAGAAGGTTCTGACATGAAAAACGGCCAGGTTCTTCCCGCTCTACCTCTTTCCTGAAAAAAAAATAAAGGTGTTTATGTCTGCAGGGAAGTAATGCCCCAGATGTAGTCACTAGGAAAGATCCTGACATGACCTGCTGATTTCACCTAGGAAAACCCCCTTACCCTACCCTTATTTAAAAATGCAAATCTTTCAATTCATTCTATCATTAGAATAGGATGAATTGGTAGAATTAAAACAATTGTAGGGACTGGGTGATGGCTCAGTGGAATTAGAACTTCCCGGGGAAGGCTAAGGGCCTGAGTTCAATTCCTGGATCTGCCAAAAAAAATATTATTTAAAAAAAAAAAACAATTGTACATCAAAGAACACAATCAAAAGACAAAGGAGAAAAAAATCCTGCAAATTATGTATCTCAAAAGCAGTTCATATTTATACTATACAAAGAACTCCTACAATCCAACAACAAAAAGCCCAATTAAAAAGTGGGCAAAGGCTTTGAATAAATATTTTCCCAAAGATGGTAACAGAAACGGCTACCAGGCACAGGAGAAGCTGTTCCGCGTCACTGATCGTTAGGGAAATGGAAATCAGAATCACAGAAATATACCACCTCCCATCACTACGATGGTTAGGAAATGAATGAAATGATGGAGGAGGAAGGAGCAGCAGAGAGAAAAGAAGGAAAATATGAAAGACGTGCTGTCAAGGATACAGAAACTGGAGTTCTCACGAAGGACTGGGAATGTAAAATGGCTTAGCTGCAATGGAAAACAGTACTGTGAGATTTCAAAAATTAACACCAGAGCACATGGTCCAGCAATTCTATTTCTGATATACAGCCCCCAAAATGAAAGCAGGGTCTGCAAGAGGCACACGCATCACAAAAAGCAAAGGTAAAATACCTCATGTCCTCGGATAAAAAATGTGGTGTATAGATACAATGAAATATTATTCGCCCTTAAAAAGAAGAGTCTAACACGTGCTTTAACCATTGATGGACCTTGGAGATTCTACGCTAAGTGTAATAACCCGTCACAAAAGGACAAACTGTCTGCACCTTTCTGAGACACTTAATGGTGAAATTCATCACGACAAAAAGGACAGTGGAGATCCAGGGGAACAGGATGGTGAGGAACAAGGACTTCTTTAGTGAGTACGGAATTCCAGTTTGGATAAAGACCATACTCCTAAGTGAAATAAATCAAACCCGCATGTGCAAACATTGTGTTGTCTCTTTAGTGTGAGAAACCAAAAGAATAAATAAGATCCAAAATGTACAGCAGATATTGTGCAAGGGAAAGACACTGCTCTGAAGGAAAGAACTGGGATGAGGGAAGGGAGAAAGAAAGAAGGGTAAAAAATAAATAAATAAAAATGAGGATACACACACACACACACACACACACACAAGATAGCTAAGATAATTGTACTACTAATTTCTACTGGTTTACTGAAACGTACAGTTAATGCTGAAATTTTCAGTCAGTTTTACATGCCTTTATCTGGTAATCTGAAGAACTCCTTTGAAGATAATTATGCAATAGAATAACCATTTCCTATCATCTTGTTTTGAAATTCCGTATAATTTTTAATGGTTTTTTTTCCCTTTTAAAAAAAAAAGAATTAAAGTTTGGGGAGACAAATGAGGGTCAGGAAATTCGCTGCAAAAAAATAGGAATGAAACAACACTGAACTGTATAATTCCAACGGCTAAGATCATTTTAAATATAGATTTATGTGTTTATATTTAAACTTGCCAGTGCTGTTCCAAGTCTGCATTTATGTTTAACTGTTAATATCATGCACAAATAATATTAAAAATGGACTCTTCTCAAGGCCCTGGCCTAGGAATCCATAGTCCTGTCCAGACAGCTTTGTAAGGGCAGAAATAATCTATAAACTGAAATATTGTGGAGGAATGAGGACATGTCTATTACATAATACTACATAACAGAAATATTTATAAATTAAAATATTTTATGACCCTTTATCAATTATTCAATTTAAAACTTATTTCCATTTTAACAAGATTTCAAATACGGTAAAGGTGGGGATCTCTAGGTCCCACCTTGCATCTGTAGGTGGCAGCAAAAGCACAGCAACGGTAGTGTGGGCTTGACCTGCCAGTCAGTATGTAACAAGGTAACAGATAAGGAATCTAAGTTCTCCTTCCTGTCCAATAGCCACATAAGTACTCCTATATTAAGTAAATAGCCACTAGCTTTTCTGACACAAAATCGTTTTATCTTGCTCAAATACTTTCACCTGAAGGCCTCCACACAGCCAACCCCAGTGCACATATTTTTTTCTTGTCTCATGCTTTCACTTGACACGTCTCTATATCCCTTTCTACCTGAAAATATCAGCCGCCCATGTTTTGAGACACGACATAACTTTCTTACACAAAAGCACAGTCACTAATGGGTCCCTAAGCCACATACTGAGCTGTGCACGCAAATACCTATGGAAAGGCGGGCAGAACCCTCGCTGCCAGGCCACATGTAAAAGGAGATGCATATAAGAGATAAGTACTTCCATAATCCCAGCAATTGGGGGCTGAGGCAGGTGGATTTTCATGAGTTCAAAGCCAGCTTGGGTCAAACGGTGAGCTCAAGTTCAACCTGAACTAGAAACCAACACCCTGTCTCAGAAAACAAATGAAAGGAGGGGGAGGGGTAGTTTGGGGTTTGCGCAGGGGGAACAATACAACACAGGATTCATTTTACAAGATTTATTTTATAATGGATCACCCAAAGAATCACATACAAAAAGTGCAGGAAATGTGTCCAGATATCAAAGAATTCAGCTGAGGGCCAGGATCCTAATATCTTGTATGAGTCCAGCTGAAGATCTAGAGCCCATAATGCCTAACCCAGGTAAAACTGGAGGCCTAGAATCCATAATAATTCTTTCTTTCTTTTTTTTTTTTGGTGGTATCAGGGATCAAACCCAGAACACTGTTTGCCAGGCAGGCACTTGTCCTGCTGCCGCTGAGCTATTTCCTCAGCTCTCCATGACGATTCTTATGCAGGCCTGCTTCACAGATCTGTGCTGGGAAGGCTCGCAGGTCAGTGGAAGCTAGATTTCTCTGCCAGCAGGATGAAGGGTCTGTGCCAGCAGGCCAGATCTCTACTGGGGCCAGGAAGCAACGCTCAAAGTAAGAACCAGAGAGCCCCCCAAAAGCACCACAGCCATCCTCAGCAATATGAGGTCCCAAGCTGCTCCTCCTATGAGAACAACCAAGTTCACCAGGGAAGCCAGCATGACAAGGTCCTCCAGCAGAGGGGCCCAAGAGGAGGAGGGGCTGCCTCAGCTCCAACATCTTCTGCAAACAGCTTCCCTAGCAGCTTAAGGACAGCTGCTCATGCTGCTGGCAACAACCCTCAGGTGGGCCTCGCACACCCAGCACCACCCTAGTTCAGTCCAGCTGGATCTAACAAGTTGACCACCAGCTGGCAGTCCATCATATACAGATACCTCAAGGCCCCAGTTCTAAAACCTATGATTATAAATCTTAAATAATATGTGGCATTGAAGTTAAAAAAATAAACCCAAAACCAGAGGCAGGGACAGTCCCTCCCCACATACACAAAGACACACCCGAGCAAGCCACCCCATGAGCTGTGGAGGGTGGCACCACATGGCTTCCTTCCCTTTTCCACTAGGATCCTATTCAGACCATGCCATTTGCTGCTAGCTAGGGGTCAGAGTAACAACCAAGCAGCAGTTGCAGGGGCCTGCTAAGCAGATGGTTAGTGGCCCTTCCTTTTGCAGGGAGGAAGGATTCTTCTGCTTTTATTTTCCCCACAATCACTGCGTTTCAAATGTTTCATTTTTGGGGGCTGGGGAGATGGCTCAGTGGATTAAGCGCTTCCCTGGCAAGTGCAAGGGTATGAGTTCAATTCCCGGTTCCACCAAAAAAAAAAAAAAAAAAAAAAAAGAAACAAAGATTCCATTTATTTGGGGGCCTGCCCCTTAGCTCAGTTCTTTAAGTAGCTGCTTCAACAAAGCAGTCAGGCTCAGGTTGCTGTGGTTCGATCCCCACAACTCAAGCCAGCCAAACCTGCCCTGAAGGCATTCGGAGCAAAAAAAGAATCCTTATAAACAAATGTTTCATTTTTTTAATTAACCTGAGCAGACAAGAAATCACCTAAGGCATTTCCCGGGCATGTCTGCAGACACGGTGGCCCTGTGCTTCCGATGCTTCCTCCTGGGGTCTCCCTCTCCTCCAACAGCCTCCCTTCTGCTCCACAGCATTTCCTTCCCTTTTCCCTAGATTCCTCACATGAAAGAAATGTAATATTTGACTTTCTGGTCTGGCTTATTTCGCTTAACATGATGGTCCCTGGTCCATTTTCCTGCAAATGACATGATTTGTTCTTTTCTATGGCTGAATAATATTCCATTGTGTGTATCTGACACATTTTAAGCACTCATCTTCTGATAGGCCTCTAGCTGTCTCCATAGCTTAGCTATTACGAATTGCAGTCCAATATACACGTGTGTGCAGGTATGTCTAGTGTGCTAACTTTAATTCTGATAATAATAGGAGGAGATATACAGCTAGGTCAACTGATAGCTCCATTTTTAGTTTTAGTTTCTTAAGAAACCTCCATACTGATTTCCATAAAGGCTGTGCTAATTTGCAGTCCCATCAACAGTGTAGAAGAGTTCTTTCTATCCACATCCTTACCAGCATTTATTGTTGTTTTGTTGTGTTGTGTTGTGTTGTGTTGTGTTGTGATGTTTTTTGGATAACCGTCATTCCAACTGGGTTGAGACTGGAGTCCAGTGTAGTTTTGATTTGCATTCCCCTACTGGCTATAGACAGTGAATATTTTTTCATCTACTTATTGGTCATCTGGACCCTCCTGCCTCAGCCTCAAGTGCTGGGTTTAAAAGTGTGTACCACCACACCCAGCTTTAGCACTGCTCTTTTGCTCAGGGTCGTTCTCCCTACTCTAGGTCTTTATGCTTCCATATGAATTTTATTACCATTTCTTCTACTTCTGTGACAATGTCACTGGTTCTTGATGGGGCCTGAACTGACTGTAGATTGCTTCTGGTAACAAGGTCATTTCCCCTACAAAAAGACATGGCCACCGAGGAGCAAGCTCCTGAACATTTAAGTATGGCCTGCTTCTTGACATTCAGACAAATGGAGTAATTCACTATGAATTCCTTCACTTTTTTTTTTTTAACGCCATTTATGAGATTCACCCAAACTAGTAGCTCTGCCTTGCATACTGTTCATTTTGATTATGAGCAGCATCCCCCTCTAAGGCTACACAACTGACTTATCCACTCTACTGGTGTTGAACATCTGGGTGCTCCCAATTTGGAGTGACTATAAATAATACAGCGAACACTCCTGTCTATGTCTCCAGATGCAAGAAAAATGTATGCCTGCATTTTAGGACTGAATACAAACTCACCCGGTTAAGCTCCCGCCAGCCACTCCCAAGAGCTCCCACTGCTCAGCAGCCATGTCAACACCTCGCACTTGCAGGCTTTTTCACCATAAGCATTCCGGTGCATGACTAATGCCTTTTTGGGATTTTACTTTTCACTTCCCTGATTACAAATGAAGCTGAGCAGGCCCGTATCTTCCCTGGCAACTTGATGTATTCATTTTTGAGTGCTTATTTAGGTCTTCAGCTCCCTAAATGGTAGAAATCTTCTAAGCCCAATAATGCATAGAAGCTGAAAGAACCCAGCTATAATACCATCCCTTGGGAATACCAACTCATTAGTGACAAACAAGGAAGAAAGGACAGTCTATTTCCCCCATACGATCATTTGTTAAGGTCAAATTGTTATTTCTGATGACCAACCTCAACAAAACTTACTAAAACAAAGCATAATGCTGAGCCAGTGAGATAGCTCAGCGGGATAAGTGCCTGCTTAGGCAAGCACAGGGACCAGGGTTTGATCCCCAGCACCACCTGCCCATGCCACCCCTGCCCCCAGACATGCTAAGCCAACCATGGAGACTGGGCATGGTGGCGCACACCTGTAATGCCAGCACTGGGGAGGCTGAAAGCAGGAGGATCACTATGAATCTGAGCTGCACAGTGAGATCCTGTACCAAAAACACAAACTGTAATGCTGTGATGCACCATAAGGAAAGAGCCT
>NW_004524615.1:12896022-12899405 GCF_000260255.1 Octodon degus
AGACTAGCCTAGGCTACAAAGTGAGCTCTCAAGGCCAGCCTGAACTGCATTGTGAGACCCTGTCTCAAAAAGACAAAACAAAACAACAACATCCACAAAACAAAACAACAACATCCACAAAAATACAGATGGGAACAGTGGAAAAGATAATTTTAAAATCCTAAATAACTTACTGTAAACCAACAACTCCTACAGCTAAGTGGTTACTTTTGCACAAAAGGCTTCAAAATCCATCTCACATACACTGGAATATAGGCTTATATTTAAATAACCTGATAACACACCTTCTACTTCTTTAACAATCCTATCTCTGCCAATATATATTTGCCATCACTGTAACAAATACCTGGGTTAAGTCAACTTATTATTTAAAGGTTTGTTCCGGTTCATGGTTTGGAAGGTTTCTCTTAGGACCTGGAGTCCCAGTTGCTCTGGACCTCTGGTGAGGCCACATGTCATGGCGGGCAACGTGTGCTAGAGTGACTTCATGGCCAGGAACACCTCATGGTATTCACCTCACCGCTGTGAATGAAACAAAATAGGAGCAAAGGGCAGTCCTCAGAGAGCACTCAGTGGCCTAACGCCTCCCACCAGCTGCCGCCTCTTAAGAGTTTCCACCATCCTCAGAGCACCAAGCTGAGGACACAGCCTGCAAGGGAACATGGCCTCTGGGGAACATGCGTGATCACACTAGGGCCCTTTAAGGCCTCTTTCTATCTGCTGCGTCCTCATAATAAAGGTATGTCATTTACTCATCTCCAGTGTACCCCTTCAACTGTGAGATCTGAATTTGCAGTTGGAAGGTCAAATACACCACATAATCAGAGTTCTAAGTTAGCTGCTGTCAACCTTTGACAGTAGTTCAGTTAGAGCTATGCCACACTGTGAATTCCTGCCTGGGTCCCACAGGACTTCCATGGTTGCAGGGCTGACTAGCTGTTGTATAGAAACCTTCCCATGAGGATCTGCCTAATGACAGAATCTTTAATGTCAACGCCTCTCTTAATTTCTGCTTTTATTCTTATTCAGCTCGATTTTCATTAGACTTGTCTATGACATATATGGTTATATCTGGATTCAAGTTGTTGGCTATGAGATAATTACTTATACACCCATACTTTTCTTTCAAACTACACAAAAATCACTGAAGGAAATTCAGGAATGCTAATTTACAATACAATTTAGGAAATTAAATAGAAAGAAGCTTGATTAATGTAATTTTAAGATTACAGCTATACAGTGTTGGTATTTAAAAACACACATATTTAGATAAATAGCTTTTTAAACTTTATGGAGAAACTCCTACTGTTCAACAAATCCCTTCACTGTCATCCTGCTCCCCCTGCCCCAAAAGAACAGCTTAGACACAACTGTGAGAAAGAGAGGGCCAGGGGACAAAGGTTCCAAAATATCAAACTGAAGAAGACCTCCCTGACTTTGTCATTCTCACTAGACTTACCACTGACTGTCCCCATGCTAGGACGGAGGAACCCACCATGGAGCTCCCCAGCCCCAGCCCTGAGGGAGGCAAGAAAGAAAGGTGAGCCACTCAGCCCTGCTACGGTTCAAGAATTATGTTAACTCAGAACAGGAAATACTATCTTATCCAAGGCACAGGCAACCCTCTGATCCAGAGGCTGTTTTACAATGCTCTGGACCTGTTGTCTAAATCTACGAAGTAATCCTTTCTAATAAAATTATAACAGTGGCTTAAATGAATCATATTTACTCAAAACCTAGGCTGTCATGTTAAAACCAAAATTCACTTAGAGCTTCTAACATTTAAACCAGAACACAAAACCAGAGCTAAAACAGATTATTTCATAAAGTGAGGGTTACCCTGTGGCCTCTGGAAATATGTGAGATCTTTTTTGGTGAGGTCTAAGAAGGCTCTTTCACTTGCATTCCAAAATAAGTGAGGAAATTAAAGCAGCCGGAATGCTCCCTGACTGAGATAACTCCCTCTGTTGGAATAAAAAATTTATTGGGCTCAAGTATTAAAGAAGAAAACCAGACGTTATAAAAGTTTAATCCCAGGTTCAATGTTTACTTTCTATAAATGGTCTGGGAGACTGGGGGGAGTCTATAATTTCTTCCAAATATAAAATCATGATGAAGTGCGAGGAGCACGGATGTTCAAGGCTGCAGGGTCCTGGGAGGATGGGGCTGCCCCTACCCCAGACCTTTGTCTGTCTCTGCATCTCACAAACTGCTCGCCGTCTCTCTGCTGTCCTCACTGGGCTCAGAGATTTGGCCATTACTCCCCCAGCCTCTCCATCTGGTCACCCTGTTGTTCACACATTCAATGAACACTACACCTCCCCTCTGTGCACTCGTACACAACCCACACCAGCTCCCAAGGAACGTGAGTTACTGGTACCAGAGGAGCAGAACCGGAATGGCAATGCGCAATAGTGACACGAACGCCACCACACGGGGAGCAACCATGACCCTTTAAGGGCTGAACACCAGTGCAGCTTCCGAGGCAGAGAACGCTTCCCGGAAAACGCAGCTCTGAGGATGAAAGGTGCTGGCCAGACCAGGAGGCAGAGCGCAGCCACCTGGAGTGCCTGGGAGGGCGGACATCGTGGGCAGGGCTGGAGGGAGCGGGTAAAGGTCCTACTCTGGATGAACTGAAAAGAGGGAAAGGAAGGGAAGTGGACTCCAACCTTAGGCCAGGCCTATAGGGATCTCATTTGCCCCTAGACTTCTCTAAGAAACTGACAATTCCAAAATATGGTCATGTATATGACAGGCCTCAAGCCTTAATGAGAATATATGTCACTGCTGCCTGTTGATTTTAACAGTACACAGGAAGCTAAGCATACTTCATTTCAGAAGACATAGCATGGGCTACGTGAAATAAAGCAAAGGACGGCTGGGGTCTCCAGAGGACAGGTTTTTAACCTGGCTGAAATATCACATTCCTGTGCCGCATACAAGACACATGCCAATGAAGAAGTCATATCTAGCGGATCAACCATGGCAGCCATCCTATAAAACATTACCACAGTGGCTGGGGAACAGGGGAGGGCGCTGAGCTCTGAGAAGCTAGGCCTGGCTGTCACGGAGTACGCTGAGCTCTCTGGCAAGCCCCTGCCTCCCTGGCCCTGCGGGTCCTCAGCTGCACGGGAAGAACTGCTCTGCTTGTCTCCCAAGCTCCTAAAACCCACAGGGGCCGGGGAGATGGCTCAGTAGAATAAGCACTTCCGTGGCCAGTGCAAGGGCCTGAGCTCAATCCCTGGTTCTGAGGCTCAGTAGAATAAAATCCACAAGGCTCGTAGGCCACCACAGTCAAGGCTTTTATCACCAAAGTGAGGACTAAAATGACTTTTGTAAGGCACCGACTTACTGTTATTTTACTAAGAATGAACATGAGCCAT
>NW_004524615.1:12899575-12911924 GCF_000260255.1 Octodon degus
AGCCATCTCCCCAGCCCCTAAAGTACCTTTTAAAAGTTGACAAAATGAGCATAACTGAATCAAAAATAATTAAAAAGGTAGGCCAAGATTTTCTTTAAAGAAAGGGGTGGGGGCACTTGCTAGTTAGCTCAATTGTTTAAGCACCTGCTTGAGCAAACCCAGTCAGGTGCAGGGGACCATGGTTCAATCCCCAGTTCCACATACCATACCAGATCTGTCCTTAAGGCAGCCTGAGCCAGCCAAAAAAAAAAAAAAAATCCTTCTCAACTTTTTGGCCGGCCAAGTAGCTCAGTGGATTAAAGTGCCTACTTAGGCAGACACAGGGGTCTGCCATACTGGTCCCGCCCCTGGGGCATGCTGAAATGGTGATTGAGATAGGGATTGGTGGGGAGCGCCTATAATCCCAGTGCTTGGGAGACTGAAAACAGGAGAATCACTACAAGTCTGATCTACATGAGACCCTGTACTAGATACAAAAAAATAAAAAATAAAAAGTAAAAATAAAGAAAGAGGAAAGCTTAAACATGAACATGACTAGCCAGGCAATGGTACGGGTTGCTCACTTCCCCTCCCTTGGTTTCATTTCCCTTTTTAGGTTTAAACGCTCCTCAATATATAAATTACTTCCTATGATGACTTCCAGAGTCCTTTTTGTCAAGATTTGCAGGGATCTTCATAGAAAAAAATTATAACCAGACTTCCATCTGATAAAAAGGGGATAGAGGGCCTGGGAGATGGCTCAATAGAATAAGTGCTTTCTTGGCAAGCGCAAGGGTCTGAGTTCAATGTCCGGTTCCACAAAAAAAAAAAAAAAAAAAAAAAGGTATACAAAGCATTGAAGACTTGCAACATAAAACTCAAGTGGGTAAATGTATGTGGAAACAAATACTTGAGGAAACAAATTAATAGAAACACATAACTGACGTCTGGTTGTAACTGTTTAACAAAGGTTAAATGGTAAAACCTGGATGCACTAGGACTTTAGGAACATGGTAGTAAGAGACACTGCTCAAGCGTAGCTACTAAGTGCCCTGGTGCTTTGTTAAGAGCTTGCAATTCTTCTGAACTAGTGTCCTCACAATCCCACTGCATGGGTACATCTATTTTTTAACTGTATAGAAGCTAATTACAAACAAAGGCGCAGAGTGGTTAAGTAGTTAGATAAGGTCATACAGCTTAGATATGGTCATTGTCAAAGTAAATAAGCCTTGAACCCTGTTCCACTCAACATCAAACCTTCTCTTTCATAAATGATGCAGACCTTAAGCATCAAAGTAAACAGTTAAAGAAAATTTCCCCTTTTCATATGACTGTCTTAAATATTTGCCATCATTTCAAGAGGAGCTTATGCTAAGCATGATTTCATAAACAAATTACTTGTGAAAAAGAAAAACCACATCCAGGGCAAAGTTGTAAATTGAAAAGGTGTTATTTCAAAGAGCACTTCCTGAAAGAGACACAGAAGCAATTACAGCCAACTCCTCTATCAACGAAGAACAAGCGAGCTTAATACACCATCTCCAGACAGAGATATTTTAACACAAGCAACTCAGAAATACTTCTTTACACACTGAGTATACCAGAAAATGCTCACTTCTACGACAGCCCTCTGACCAGCGGAAGAAGGTAAGCAACATTCAATTAATAGATCACTGTCAGAAGGAAAGCTTTGCCTAGTTACTCATTGTTCACTGTTTAAAAAATTACAGAAATGACATTGATGAAGGACTTTGAATAGATTACACTATCATCTTCCATAATATATGATTTTATACTTTTTTCAATATTCTTTTATATTAACTGTAAGTATTATTTTTTCAAATTAAGAAAATGCTGATGTGATAAATCATAAATACATTTAAGTGTCTTTGCCACACAGTTTGAATTGCACTGTTTCATGAAATTACTTGCTTTTAAGGAAAGAATAACCAGAGATAATCACAGAATCTAAAGTTTTTCAGCGTTAACTTGAAAGCCAATTGTTCAATACCCAAAGCAACTGTCTTTGCACAGCACAACCTATGCTGTGTATAATTTAAGACATTTGGATGCATCTCTCATTGTTCTTTTTTCAAACTGATGCAAATGAATAAAAGTGCTGATGAGAAATGGGACTTCATAAGAGGAGCTTCAGCCCAAATGGGGGAAGATTTACGACAGTTTATAAGCACAGAACTTTATGAGAGGAGGGGACTGGTGGAGAAAAAAGAAAACAAAATTTCATTTACATTATAATTGCTACTATTTATAAATCCACTGAGCTTTAAAAATAAAATTTCAGATGTGAGACTCTAAGTTATTCCCTTCTGTATGCTACTGAAAGTTTGAATTTTTCTATGTAGTACTTTTCTCATTTCATAGAAATTAATATCTAGCTACATCAATATTTGGAAAATCTAACATAGGTTTTTAGGCATATAGAATTCTATTTTAAAATCATATTTAACCCAAATCAGTGACAAACTAGGAAATCAAGAAGGAAATAAAATAGGAAAGAAGAAAGGAAGGGCAGGAGGGAAAGAACAAACTCCTTGTCTTGTATTTGTCCACAGCAACTGCTCAAACTAATTTTTATCAAGAGCCCATGATGCACGGATGACAGGCTGCTGCTGATCTCCCCAGTCTTCCCTAAAGAGAGATCAGGGCTGACTCAGAGAAAAGTCATCCTACAAAGTAACATTTTTCTAACACCGCCACTCTTCAAGGAGGTGCTATGAGGCTCCACCTCTTTGTAGCAAGGCTATTTTTAAGACCTCTGATGGCAGCTGCACCACTGGCGAGGGAAGTTTCACACCATGGGAGCCAGTGATATTCACAATCACAGCTAAATCCTTTCCCACTTGAAATGGACACATTTTCTGGGTGACAGAAATTTATTTGTTCCTATATATACATCAAGTTGCCAAGTGACTTTCCACTACTTCTCTTAGATTTACTCTTCTATGAAACTTAAGTTGACAAATAGTACAGACACTTCAGTGCAAGTTACCACACTAACTTTTCAAGGCACCTCTCTCTGCACCAAGGAGGTGGCTGAGATCAGCTTCTGGGACAGGGGTTAGTGACCCGGCAGTCTTGGCCTTGGGCTCACCCTACTATGCACTAAAAATAACTCATCAATAGTTCAGCCCTCCATCTAAAGACCATGACACAGAACACTGCTGTTTCTAGACCTATGATAGCTCAAAGAGAATATAACAATACTATGAAGGAAAATGGTTTTTTGGGGTTTTTTTGTTTGTTTTTTTTTTTCTCTGAGCTTGGCAGCCATTTACTTCCCTGGAGAGGGGGCATCATTCCAGAACATACCACGATACCAGGTCAATGCCCGGAATGGAGAGAGGAAGCTCCTAGTCTATTCCCCAGCTCCAAAAATCTATTGAATACATTGTCCTTACATAGAAGACACATCAAATATTAAACTAATAAGAACAGATACTACATTTTATCTTAGCTAAAAGTCCATAAAGCAATTATCACTTTAATAACAGTAATAAGAAGGGTTTAATGGGCAGCTATGAAAGTCTTCCTTGAGAAACCAGGTAAGAGCTGCTGATGGTCACCTCGTCAAAGCCATCCTTCACTTGACAAGTATTTACTTGTTGAACACTCACTGTGTGCTGGATAGACAGTGAAGACAGAGGAATGAAAAAAAAAGTTTCTCCTCTCATATGTACTGTCCAGTAATAACCAATATGGTTCTTTTGTTCATTTTTTAAAATATATTTTCATATTGAAATTGTATCTAATGAGTTAAAAATTATTTGGACATTTCTCATTTTGGTAACTAAATTTGTAAACAGAATGAGGATGATAAATAATGGCAGACCATTTTCATAATATTTAACATCCAGATTGATTTCTGCTCAATTAGTCTCATCAAACAATGCTCTCCAATTTCACATTATAGAAGAGAATCATAAAGAAAGCATATTCTTTGGGAGGAAGGAAGGTGGTAGAGAGAATGAACACGAATGCTTTTGCCAGAGCACTGACATCCACGCCACTTTACCAGACAAGCACAGTATCAGGGCTGGGGGTTTAGCTCAGTGGTAAAATGTGTGCCTGGTATGCAGGATGCCTTGCGTTTGATTCCCAGCATAGGTGAAAAAATTAGTACATAATAGTAATAACCTCTAGAGAACATATTCCTTATTGAGTTTACAACATTAAATGCTCTTAAAATTAAAAAAATAAAATTCACTAACCAGAAAAGTGTAAGAATGAAAAGCATCTACTTTTCAACCAAGGGTCTTATTCTAATTCTTTTAAAAACTGTGTTTACACTTTCTAAGTATCATGCCTATCAGCAAGCTATAAGATGACCACCCCAAGCAACCAGGACCAACCTGTCCCTTCCAACAGCTCATATCCAGATGAATACAAAATCGCAGCCCTTGTTTTCTACAGCTGTATCTTCATCATCGGATTATTTGTTAATGTCACTGCATTATGGGTTTTCAGCTGTACCACCAAGAAAAGAACCACTGTAACCATCTACATGATGAATGTGGCACTGCTGGACTTAATATTCATAATGACTCTGCCCTTTAGAATGTTTTACTATGCAAAAGGTGAATGGCCATTCGGGGAATACTTCTGCCACATTCTTGGGGTTCTTGTAGTGTTTTACCCAAGCATTGCTCTATGGCTTTTTGCTTTTATTAGTGCTGACAGATACATGGCGATCGTGCAGCCAAAGTATGCCAAAGAACTCAAAAACACATGGAAAGCCATGCTCACATGTGGAGGAGTCTGGATCATGACCCTGGCCACCACCGTCCCTCTGCTGCTGCTCCACGAAGACCCAGACAGAGCCTCCTCCCCCGCTACCTGCCTGAAGCTCTCCGACATCATCCACTTAAAAGCCGTCAATGTGCTGAACTTCACTAGACTGATCTTTTTTTTCTTGGTCCCTTTGTTCATCATGATCGGGTGCTACTTGGTCATTATTCACAGTCTCCTCCACGGCAGGACGTCCAAGCTGAAGCCCAAGGTCAAGGAGAAGTCCATCCGGATCATCATCACGCTGCTGCTGCAGGTGCTCCTGTGCTTCACGCCTTTCCACATCTGTTTCGCCTTCCTCATGCTGGATGGGGAAGACAACAGCTACAATCCCTGGGGCGCCTTCACCACCTTCCTCATGAACCTCAGCACCTGCCTCGATGTGATTCTCTACTACATAGTTTCCAAACAGTTTCAGGCGCGAGTCATTAGCGTCATGCTGTACCGCAACTACCTCCGCAGCGTGCGCAGGAAAAGCTTCCGCTCCAGTCTCCGATCCGGCAGTTTACGGTCGCTGAGCAACATCAACAGCGAAATGTTATGAAGAGAAGAAGTTGCTCCTCTTCAGTCTCTTTAAATTCCTTTTTCCAACTGTTCTAGTGTTACTGGAGATTCTGCGTGATAGTTATCAAGTTTATCTAAATAAACTTTTAAAATAAACTACATGAACTTTCAAAAACGTTTGTTTCTTTTTTAAAAAAACTTTTTGAATTTTAAAACTCTCATTGTGGCAACATGATTCAATATCTTGATTTTAATTTTTATTATTTTCATTTTAAAACACATAAAAGGGGCCAGGGAGATGGCTCAGCAGAATAAGCACTTCCCTGGTAAGCACAAGGGCCTGAGTTCAATCCCCAGTTCCGCAAAAACAAAACAAAACAAAACAAAACAAAACAAAACAAAACAAAACAAAACACACATAAAACATTTTCATGAATTAACAGAGAAAATATACCCAAATATTTTTCATACTCAAACCATAATCCATACAGAAAACTGGCTTAACATTTTGGATTAATCTTGTCTGCAAGTGACCATATGAGAAACACCAGCTACTGCTAAACTGCTTTCCATGGAGATGTGCCTCTTTCATGTCTAACTTACACTCAGGACGGAAGGTCTAAATTCAATACTTACCATTCTAACCCCCACATTTCTGTGATTTTTATACAAGCCACTATGTTCAACTCAACACATCACTAGGTCACAGCAAAATTCCTCATGGCAAGCAGCAGAGGGGCGTGGAGAACCCACAGCCGCTGGCATTTCCCTACTGTCAATTCATTTTCTTTTGAAAATAGACTACATAGGATTATGATAGAAACTTGACCTGAAATCTTATTTCTGCCGAGCAATCCAATTCACTCCTATGACGTGAGCTTTTGCTATGTGGTAAAAAATTTTTCTCCAATGTTGACAGTTTGCTCTTCTTATGTAATCAAATATATTACAAAAGACAGATTTTTCCAAGCTCTATGTCATAGCGTAAGTAGCCCTAATTGGGGGATCTTAGATACTTTATCCTACCATGGCTATTTAACTTCTCCATAAAGTAACAAACCAAATAACTTCTCCAACTAAAAGAAAAGGAAAACTATAATTCATAAAACTTCTATCATTCTAAATAATATGGAAGTAAAAAAAAAAAGATTCAACCATTAACCCCTCTCCGCTGAATGACCTTATTACTCTTAACATGATCATTTCCTAGAGGAACGAAGAACCAAACACATGTGCTCTGGTTATAAATGGATTTCTAGAGAACACATGGATGCATGCATATTCTTAAGAAAAAAAGAAAGAAAGAAAGAAATCTAACAAAACAGTACTTTGGCCCTTAGTTCAGTCCTCAGCACTGAGAGCAGAAAAAAAGATACATAGTCATAGTCTACTTTCAACTCTAAAGAGGAATCCCTTTTCTGCAGTTTATTAAGTGGAAAGTTCTCTGCAATAGTTTATTGAAAGAACAGTGTAGTCTTAAAGCACAAAGCACAACAAGACAAGTGAAAATGCATATTCATTCTCACAATAAAATTACAGACAATCTAAAGCAGTTAATCAAAAAAAAAAAAAAAAAAAAAAGATTCCTGGTACCCCCCCTAAATAAATTGTTAATGGAAAACTCAGTAGTGTAATTAGGCACAGTTTAACAAAATATGTAAAAATTCTATTCTGGAGTTTGATTCCAGAAAACAATATACCATGCAAGTACTAATACCTGGGGCTGGTGAGATGGCTCAGTGGTCTAAAGCACCTACTTAGAACAAACTAAGCTAAGCAAAGCACAGGGACCACGGTTCAATCCCCCAGCACCACATGCCAGCCAGCCCCGCCCCCTTGGTGGGCTGAACTGGCCACACACACTTAAATAAATAAATAAAATTAAAAAAAAAAAAAGTACTAATACCTATAAAAAATAAGTACAGTGCCTAAGAGTGGGCGTGTGACAGGCATGGGTTACTAGACATAAGATACATATGCATATATATTCATACATATACACACATATGGCTTTTAACAATGGAACTTTATTGAAACCAATGGTTATATTTTCTGAATTTAAATAACAACTACTAATCATATCTCAGGTAAAATTTCTTTTTTAATGTATTTAGTAGAGTCTACAGGGTCTAGAGGACCTAGAAGGTCTCACTACACAGATTGGACTTGTAGCGATCCTCCTGTTTTCAGCCTGCCAAGCGCTGGGATTACAGGCACATACCACCATGCCCAGTCTTAATTGCTGTCTCAGCACGCCCTAGGGGGCAGGGCTGGCACAGCATGCCAGTGATTGAACCCCAATCCTTGGGTCTGCCTAAGCAGGTAGTTTAATCTGCTGAGCTATCTGGCCAGCCCTATGTCAGGTATAACTTCTATGCAAAGCACTAGTAGAACAGATGAACAGGTCTATGTTTGGCTCAAGGATCTGGCCTCACAGTCTGGGACTCACTGTAATCAGGACCATCCCTTCAATATTACTGAGTATAAGGAAATAAGTAAACAATGGAAAACTGGATTCTCCCTCAAACGGCTGGGAGGTGGCATCAGAGGCATATACAGTAATAATATAATAATATGGTAAATACCAACAGGAATATTAATAAAATTTACTGTATATACATAAAAAGACAATGAATCCTGGCAAAAGCAAGAAAAGGGAGCCAAAAGCACATCAAGTAGGCAAGAGAATGTAGATACTGTATACAGCATGTTAAGAAAGGCCAATGACTGATGGGGGAAACACTGCAACGCTGGATGGTGGTCAGATTGTAAGATCTTAAAGAAATGGAAACAGCAAAAGATAGGGTAGGATCTACTGGAAGCTTCTCCGTGTGAATGAGTTTATTTATCTCTCTACACTGGGCTGTGAAGCAGAGAGTACCTTGAACTGACACATGATGGTTATCTGTACAGACAGCTCAGCAACAGAACTTCAGAGAAGCTACTTGCTCAAGAGTTCATATGCCTAGAAAGTGGCACAGCTGGAATCTCAAATCGGTGATGACAAAGCCCCTGCCACTCCCACTATTTCAGACAGCCTGGTGGCATCGTGGAGGAATCTGACCTTTGTTCTGAAGGACTGGAGAATTTAAAGGTATTAATAGCAAAGACGGCACAGTCAAGAAAGGTATAAAATAACCTCTGACAGCATTACGAAGAATGCTCTGAAATCAGCAGGGAAACTAGAGAATTACTAAAAAAAATTCATGTAAGAAAAGATCAAAGATTAGACTGGGGCAATGACTGCAGAAGTAGAGAAAAAGATGAACAAATGAGCTGTTTAGGTCTTCGAATTAGTAAGTCTCAGTACCCTACCCCGGGAGAGTATGTACAGCTTGGACAACCAAGTCCATGCAAATATCATTAAGGAATCCAAAAGGCAGAGGGGATAAGGGGAGAGTGAGACAGGAAGACAAAACAAATTTCTAAATATGGCTAAATTTTGAGTCTAGAAGCCATTAGGAAACATGACTGTAGAAAGATCAGGAGAGTACAGGGCTAGGAATAGAGGCTAAGAAACAAACAACAGATGTGAACAGTCAATGCAGTCACAGCAGTTATCAAACAACCAAACACCACACTGGGTGTGAGCTGGAGAAGAGAGGCGCAGACAGTGTCTAAGGTCAGACAGGACCCAGAGAGACTGTGCTGGGATTTGAGGGAGCTGGAGGCTTCAGGAAATAGAGGTCAAAAGCATTTAATCTGCAACTGGACAGTGGGCGGGATGACTGGTAACTTTAGGAATTTGGTGGTTACTGGACATCTTTATAAGAGAAGTTTTAATAGTGATGAATAAAATAATAATTAAATAGAGTAAAAAATTGTATGACAAGCAGATAAATTTCACATTAATGGCAAAGAAAAAGATGTTACATAAAAAACAACACAAAGTATATAAAGCATTTTAAGACAGACTAATTTCCACCTTAAGAAAGACTACATTGTTGATGAAGCTTTGCTATCATCAATAAAAGATAAACTTACAAAGCTCAAAATCTATTTATTGAAGCAAGGACCCACATTTCAAGAAATTCATTCTTGTAGAAGCATCAAAATTCTAAAAAAGGGCCAGCTAGATAGGATAGCTCAGTGGACTGAAGCACCTGCTTAGGCAGAGCACAGAGACCGGGGTTCAATTCCCGGCACCACAAGCTGTGCCGACTCTGCCCCTAAGGTACGCTGAGACAGAGACTTAGACTGGGTGTGATGGTGCATGCCTGTAATCCCAGCGCTTGGGAGGCTGAAAACAGGAGTATCCCTATGAGTCTGATCTACACAGTTGAGACCTTGTAGACCCTGTCACAAATACATTAAAAAAAAAAAAAAATTCTAAAAAAAGTACGAAGATGTTTCATGACTTGAACAGAAAGGGGAATATCTTTTCATTCAGACATGGCTGAATTAACATTCACATTTTTTTTCTAAGGGCACACTATATAATTTGGAGTTTATGCAAATTTGCAATACTTGCTGCAAACTGAGATTTAAATATTTCTCTCTCAAGAGTAAAGAAAAAACTCCCACTAACTTCAAAACTAAATTAGCTCTTTTTTCATGTACCAGTTAACTGGACTTTGTAATAGAACATAAAGGTTCTACTGTCATCTGGCTCTAAGTGCAGGAGAAAGCAAGCAACCCCAGGCGAGGAGTCCACACAAATACGAAAGGCTGTAACTACCCCCACCCCGAATGCACTGCAGTGCAAACACACGTGGCACATGCATACTCTTCCACAACTCAGCAGGCTTTACAAAAAACCAAAGAACTAACTTGGATGTAAAACAGATCGGGAGAAATGACGATTTAGCAACGCTGCTTCTTTCCTGAATTAACATGACCCCTTCCTACTGACTGCACCAGGTTTACAAGATCAGAAGTCAACTCGAAATTCTCAGCTAATGCCTTATCCTTGAGACTCGCAAACCAAACCTGCACAGTAATTACGACCACAGAACTTTGTCTGCCACTAAAATATGAGTCAGAAGCACATATTATTAAAATAGCTAGTGGTCAACAGTCATAGATCTTCACTGCCAGTGTAATTCAAAACTCCCATGAAGGAAAGCTACACTATAAGCACTAACAGTATAACTAAAACCTAATAGGACACTGCATGTTTAAAACAGGAATCCCAAGGGAATCGGAACTGAGATACATACAAAAGCCTAACAGTTCTCAAAATTAGATATTTACAATTAAAACAAAGCTAAAGTTAGTACACACAGAATTTTAAATATCCAGTATCTGTATTTCACACTATCTCACTCCCAAATATAGCATCATGTTGCTCATTTAGAGACGCCTCAGGGCCACACCAACACACAGCTTTGGGTTTTGAAGGGGTCTTTTCGTTTTGTTTGTAGTTGAGACAGTGTCTTGCTGTGTCGTTCTGGCCTTGAACTCATACAGCACACGCTTGTCTCAGACTCACAGCAATCCCGCCTCAGCCTGCTGAGTACCAGGACTGCACACACGCCACCACCTCTGGCTCTTCACGACAGGCAAGCACACATACGCTGAGCGCACTGGCTGCTCCAAGTTCCGCGCAACGCTGCGACCTACGCAGTCACTTCCTTTTACCTTTGGTGGAGCCATATAAACCACACAAGCTTTAAAAACACTCAACAAACAACTTCATACAAATTTATTTTACTTCTTAACCTAATTAAATGTTTTATTTTTTAATTAGTTGACAAAATTACAAATACGAAATATCACTATCAATATACATAACACAGTCCCTAAATAGCAAAGCCATTAAAAATTCTCTAAAACAGAATGTAAGAGCTTAAAAAAAAAAAAGTGTTACTGTAAGTTGATGCTTCTAAAGCATCATGAGTATGTAAGGGTACATTTCTTTCACTCCACCTAAAACTGAAAAATTTTCTTTTACTGACTTGCATCAACAATAATACTTTAAATTATATTTAAGAGTTCCAAGTTAAGCCATTCTTTAAGAGCTACTTACAATCCAGAAGGCAAATTACTGGCAGCAGCAACGCCAAATGAATACTGCACGGCTTCCACGAGGATGAAGTCAAATAAAGCTGACAAAACCCAGGCCCCCAGCAAAAAGGACTAAAAAATAAGACAGGAAAAGCATGAAAGAAATGAGTGGCCAAAAATAAACATTTATTTAATTAGAACCAGCTTGGGAATGTGTGTCTGTGTGTGTTTTAGTTTTTTTTTTTTTTTATTAGAATAGACTTCTCAAAATTGGGGAATAAAACCACACTATTCAAATGCATTAGCTTCCATACTTCCTAAATATATTGAAGAAATGATACATATAGGAAGATATATTTTTAACAAGTAATACATAAACCATTATGCAAAATACAGTGACTACAATTTTATTAAACAGTCTTAATAAAAATTTTATTATGTGCTCATAACTAATAGTATCTCATTAGTATCATGTCATTTTATTATGCTTTTGCCTTAAATTTCTTACTTACTTATTTGTTTGTATTGGGAATTGAATTCATGACCTCACATTTGCCAGACAGCCACTGTGCCACTAAGCTATATATCCCCGGCCCTGTCTTAAATTTTAAATTTTTCTTTAGTTGATATCCATGCCCCAAATCAGTATAGGATCAGGTAACTAGAAAGATAATTATAAACAATAAACTAAGTTTAAGTAAACAAAGCCCATTTTAAAATGGGAAGGGAGAAAGGCAAAAAGATTTCTCTATAACCTAAAAAGCAAAGGCAAAATATATTAAAAACTTACTGCAAATTTTCTGCTCCCGTATCTTCTTTCAAATATCCTAAAATTATAAATAAGTAGACTACTGCAGAAAGTATCTTTCAAATCAAGGCAAATTAGTCTTCCACATATCAACCTCCAAATCTAGACAGGGATTTAAAAATGAACAGTAAATAAAGAGTAAACATTTATTTAGTTCTCTGCCTTACCAATTATACTGTTCATCTGATATATCCTAAACAAAATCATGGTACATACACAAAAGGCAAACCAAGTATGCATAATAAGTTTAATTCTCCCATCCAAGTACTAACCAGGCCCGACCCTGCTTAGCTTCCGAGATCAGAC
>NW_004524615.1:12913403-12924783 GCF_000260255.1 Octodon degus
CCTTTCCTTGTATTATATCTTTCTATTTGTATTTCTTCTTTAGAGTTCTTATACTAGGGAGACTATACGATATTTACACATGTGTGTCTGGTTAATAAGTTTAATTCTTACATACTAAAAATTCCTCCTGACAACAGAACAAAGGGTAGTCTTTGCTTCTTATTTTAGGGAAGGGAATACAGGGTATTCAGGGTCTCACTACTAGATCAGACTCGTAGTGATCCTCCTGTTTATAGCCTCCCAAGTGCTGGGATTACAGGAGCGCACCACCAGCCCAGTCTCATTCACTGGCATGGCAGGCCTAGGGATCGAACCCCAGCCCCTGCACCTGCGTACAGGCACTTTAATCCACTGAGTTATTTGGCCAGCCCTTAGAAGAAAAAACTGTTAAAACTTTTTGAACTATAAGATAAAATATTACACACATCAGCTGAAACGAGAAGCTAACAAATGTTCACCTTTATATCACTAAATAAAACAAAGCTGTAACTGGGAAACAACTTAGATATAAACTCACAAACATGTATTTCTGAGCTTAATTTTAATAACCAAACTACTTCATAGCACCTAACTACAGGGTAATTTATGAGAGCTGCTATTATGTATTACTGAATTTAGGAATACCAGTTTTTGAAAAATAAACTTCCATTTAGGTGAAAAGCACATATTCGTAACATACAAATGAAGAGCTATTTGAAGGCCTATTTTCAGACTTAAATAATTTCCCAATTTTTCTAGGTAGTCCCAGGGGCCTTGCAAAACATTCTGGTTTTATTTCCCCTTCTCAATTACCTTATAAGGTACGCAAAACAAGTCAGCCCTACATCTGCTTTGGATTTTTATCATGGTAAAATAGAAGATATAATTTATTATTTTGATTGTTTCTCAGTGCCCAAGTTAGTGGCATTAAGAGCATTTACAGGGCCGGCAAGATAGCTCAGTGGGCTAAAGCGCCTGCTTAGGCAAGCTTAGGCAGGCACACGTGACCACGGTTTGATCCCTGGCACCACAGGTTGTAGCAGTCCTGCCCAGAGGCCAGGCTGAGCACGCCACAATTTGTATGACCATCACCGTTATACATCTCCAGGATGCTTTCAACATCCTAGGTAGAAATTATGCACCCACTTCTCACCAACACCTCCTACAGCCTCTGGTGACCTCCGCTCTTCATGTCTCTGAATTTACCTATTCTAGGTACTTCGTGTATGTGGAATAATACAGTATTTGTCCTTTTGTGTCTGGCTCCTTTATTTCACTTTAAGGTTCATATACCAGAATCTCTCTTTCTCTGCTGCATACATGCCATGGTCTGTACTTACCACGCTTTCTTTATTCATTGCCCTGCCGGTGGACGCCAGCTTACTGCCACCTCTTGTCTACTGTGGATAATGCTCATATGAATGCTAGTGATACTACTGCTATCTTAAGATCAAGAAAGGGAGGCACAGAGAAAGTATTTCACTTCCTAAAGTGACATAGCCTCTTCTCTTGCCACATGAAATAATAACACAGAAGAAAACACTGACCACACTCAGTGTGGAACGAGCTCCGATCTGTCTCTGCTCCAAGTGAGGGTGCAGGGTTTGCCTTCAGTGTACTCAGAGCACTGCGCTGGCTGGAGGATGGCACAAGTGTTCATCCCCCCTGCCCACCTTGCTGAACTGGACCAGCTCCTGCAGGCCCACACTGAGGCCTCCGCTGGATTCAATGGGCAAGGCCCCATGATTAGGCAGGAATACCATGATGGGTGTTTTTTTCAATTAGCAATAAATAAAAAACAACAGTTTTCAGTAACTGCTGTTTTAGAACCATGCTTATGAATATGAACACCTGAGACCTGGAGTATTAATAAACCTTTACATACAATCATGAAGATAACTGGCTCAGACTCAACAAAGACCTAAAGAAAACTGAAGACAGTACCTCTGCCTTAAGAGCCAAAATTTGGGAGAATCAGAACCTCAAAATAAAGGCATTATCACCTCATCTGATCCAAGCCCTATTAGCGCCAGCCTTACCCCTCCAGTACTCCTGAGGTGTGGCGCTCACGGGACCTCTAGAAGCACAGCGCCCTTCTCTCCTCACTGCTGATTCAGTCCTCCGCTCATCTCCAAGCTCTCAGGCCTGTGACACACTCTGACCTCATTTACCATCACCCAAAGATCTAGTGCACACTCATATCTTGCAATATTGTGTCCTCACTCTGTGTGTCTAAAGAAGTTCTTATGCGGACACTGACTGACACCTGTAAAGCACGGATGCCGATAGAGTAGTACTCAGGCAGATGAGCCAAATTAACCTAGGAATCAGGAAGGCCTCTACCCAGGGCCTGAGGGCCCTCACGTTCCCTCATCTCAGAGCTCCTCGGGGCTCCCAGTGGCCTCACAGTGGAGTCCTCTGAGGATCATCTTAACATGAACATCAGTACCCAAGCCTCACTGCCAGCCTCTGACTCGGTTGGACTAGGGTGACATCATTCTGGGTTTTAAACATACGTATGTATGTGTATGTATCTGTTAATGTTTCTCTAAGGGATTGCACTGTTCAGCCAGGATTGAGAACCACTGTATTACAAAAACTAACACAATCTGGAAGCTATGGTCTATTCTGAGAGTGAAAATACAGATAATAGCAGAAAGACCTTCATGGGGTCTTGGTGACATCAATCTGAACAACGGCACTAATTACATCTCTATGAAGAAAAGGTGTCAGTGTTCAAGAACTGCAGGCTATACTAGGAAGGGATAATTAGAGTATTTAGTAAAGAAAAGGGTGCTAGGCCACACAGTATAATTTTTATTAACTTCAACTCATAGACGAGACCCTAACAGCTCCACTTTTGTTGAGTTCAGTCCATCAGGTTCTTAGCCCCACTAAAAGCCTGCAGTCCATCAGTCTTGGAAGCTACTGAGTTCTGTTCTTTCCAATAGCAAAAAGTCAAGAGCAATTTCCTATTTGGTTTAACTACCACCATAAAAATAGTCATAAATTGGCGACAACAATAAATACAACTAGAAAATGTTCCTGTCAAGGAAATATCAATATATCATACTTCTTAACACATTTAGAGACTTTGGGGAACTAGGACATAGCAGGGAAAAAGGCAAATCCCAGACGCCAGGGCAGCCACACTCACCTGCAAGTCGTTCTTGACGGCATGGAGGTCATACACGAAGAACTTCTGACAGTGTGGCAGCAGGAGGGCCAGCAGAAGGGACAGGGCACTGGGGACCAGCAGGAGACTCTTGGACAGAGGCGCCTTGTCTGGAGGGAAAGGAAACCATGCTCAGGATGACTGTGGCTAACTTTGAAAACAAAAACAAACAAACAAAAAAAACCCACATTGGTGAAAAGCAAGAGAATTCCCTTTTTTAAATCAAAATGCAGGTAAAGTACAGAAACTCTGTGCTAGTTCCCAGTAGACATCTCCCTGCAGAGGGGAGCCCTAGGAAAACACTGGAAGCATGTGAACTCACAGCAGGGGCTGCACTGTCCACCAGTTTCTGGGAGGCCATGCCAAGCGAACAGCAGGAAGCTCAGCAGGTCGCCCTCCAGAAAGGTTACTCAAGTGTGAAGTGAAGAAGTGGAGTGTGTTCTACTGATCAACCAGTCTGCTCCAGACCATGCAGGAGAGAAACACATTTGTTTAAAACAAACAAACAAATTTTAAGAGGTGAAAGTGTTAATTCTGTGGACTGCAGTGGCCCCCTGAGATTTTCCATCCTGAATGCTAAAGCAATCCAAGGTGAGCCAGGGAGATAGCTCAGTGGCATAAGTGCCTGCCTGGCAAGCACAGGGTCCTGAGTTCAACCCCTGGTACCAAAAGAAAGCAATCCAAGTCAGTTTTCCACAAGAGCCTCTGTGACCTGTGCCACATCCCCAAAGCAGCCATCAAATCTTGATGATCTTTGGCAGCTATGATAGGAAACTAATGCAGTGACTGTGATGAAAAGGACTGGGAAATCCAGGAAGAAGGGTGGCGGGCGGAAGGGTGGCAGGCGGAAATCTTCCCACTCAGAACTCTCACAGCTATTTCATGACCCTTATAACAAAGAGAATGAAATTCTGCAAATAGCCAAACTCAGAAGAGCAGAAGACAATCACGGGGTATGAAAAGGGTTACCCCAGGTTAGGAGCTACACAAGAAAGCGAACACTGTTCCAAGTATTCTTGAACCATTTTTTACAAAGAAATAAAATGCTCTGACTCTTAATGTCTCATAGATAGATAGCTAGATAGACAGACCTATCTATCTATAGATCTATATCATATCTATAGCTATCTATCTATTTGTGTGTGTGTGTGTGTGTGTGTGTGTGTGTGTGTGTGTGTGTAACCAGGGATTGAACTCAGACCCTTTCGCTTGCCAGGGAAGCACTTATTCTACTGAGCTATCTCCCTGGCCCCCTATCACCGATATTTTTAAGAAATTAGTGCGCTTTAAAAAGTCTGTTTTTTCATTTCCCAATACATTTACAACTACATATGAGATTTTTAAAGTCAAAAAGATATTTTCAACAAAAAAATTTTAAAAGTTGTGACTGATCTCCATTTTTTCCCTGATAATTAAAGTAATACTGCTGGGTTTCAGCTTGTGGCCGTGGTGGCGGCAGCATATCTCCCTGTCAAGCTGGGACAGCATGCCTGAGCAGGGGTCTTCTTTCTGCCAACATCTCGCCACCTCATTGCCTTTATGACCCTGGCGGACAGGACCTCACCCTCCTGCGTGCTCCCCAGACCACATTCCCATCTGCCCCCTCTGCTGCAGTTCCATCCCACTGGCCCTTTACTGCAAATGAACTGTTCCTCTCTCTGCCTCCTGAATACAGTGGCTTCTATTTCAGTGGTTCTGGGAAAATCCCAAACACCATCCATCGCGACCCAGCAGATACTTCCTTTCTCAGTTTTATGCACCCTCGAGTCAGAGCTGCAAGTCCACCTCCCTGCACCGGCCTGAGTGAACCGCTCTGGGCCTCAGGGCTCTTCCCCACTTCACACCCTGGCTTCTACGCTCCTTCAGCCACCAGCGTTCCACATAGCTCTGCCTTCCCAACAACAGTGCCCTGAAGGGAGGCCTGTGCCTTCCCCTTTGCAACTCTGCCATGAAGCCTCACACCAACAGGCAATACCACAGACAAGCATGAGAGACAGGGCGCTTTCAGATTCCGTCAGGCTCAGTTTAATCTTATTCATAAGAAATTCCCTGGGGGTGGATTCACCAGCTACAGTTGATACTGTGGTTACTGGGCTTGTTTGAGCATATAAAAATAGCCCACCATTTCCTCTCTGGTAAGGCCCTGCAAACATCT
The DNA here is from genome assembly GCF_000260255.1 of Octodon degus. Taxonomy (NCBI): domain Eukaryota; kingdom Metazoa; phylum Chordata; class Mammalia; order Rodentia; family Octodontidae; genus Octodon; species Octodon degus. Next base: position 12,918,713 of record NW_004524615.1, read on the forward strand.
AAGCTGCAGCACTACGCGGTGGATACACACTTCATCAAGCCCCAAGGAATCTAAAGATCTAACAGAGCTTCCCACTGCATGGTGCCTCAAAAGTATAGTGGGTGCCATGAATGAGTGCGACTGATCTAAATTCTGTCATGAGCATTGAGAACCTCAGTTTCCTCACCTGTAAAGTGGGTACTTCAAGAGTGTCACAAGAAGGAAAGAATGAATGAAGGGCAAACAGCTTGTATGCGCTGCAGCATGGCAGCCCCCTGCAGGCAAGCTCCTGTGCCACTCTGACAGGACTGAGGAGTGCATCACATAGGTGTGACTTGGAGGGACAGCGGGACTATGCTCCTTCTTCACTCTGGACTTCCACTTGCCCTTGTGAGACAGCCCCATCGTTCCTGCCTCTTATTTGCCACTCCTCAGTGTGAGAAGGGAAAATCAGAGCCAACCTGCAAGGTTTCACTCCGGATTCACAGTCTCGAGTCACACAGGGACACTCTTCACTGCTTCTCCACAGGAAGTCTGCTGCCAGCCTGTCTCATGCCAGCTGCTCCTGTCTTCTCAAAACCCCTGCTCTATGCTTCTTACCTGGTTCACATCACCAGAGAACAAATGATTTGCTGTGGTTCTCTCAATCACTGCCATACTACCACGCACCCATTACACACTGTGCATTTGGCTAGGCCCCAGGGGATGACAGTAAATGAACGACAGAGTCCTGAACCTGGTGGTGTTTACAGTCAAGACAAGAGAGAAAAGAAAATAAACAAAACAAGGCAAGCATATACTGAGACGTAGTTCTGGTGACAGGCAGACCTTGATCCTTAGGCTAGGCAGCTGTCACCTTGGGGCTGTTTGCTACTGCCACACAACGGAGCCCACCCTGCTTACATGGCGAAAGTCTACAAGTGGCCGAGAAACGGTCATTCACACAGAGCAGTTGGGGGAAACTCCTCTGATGAGGTAAGACTTGAGCCTTAGGGAGTAGGGCCTGCAGATGTCCCGGGGACAACAGGAAAAATGCTTTGAGAAAGGATCACGTTCTTCCTGCAGCTGGGCAGCCAAGGCAGCTAGGAGAGGATACATGCAAGGCGGATGGGAGGATACAAAGAAGAGGGACAGCAAAGAGAGGAGAGCCCTGCAGGCCACTACAAGGCCACCAACTAACCCCTCCTTGGAGGCTGAGTGGATGCTTTTTTCTCGGGGGCCAGGGTAGCTAGTTAGAGAAACAACACCATCAGGCACTTCTTAAATGATGGCTTTGATTGCTAAGCTGAGAGGAGATCACAGGAAGGCACAGGAAGAAGAGTGGAGAGCAGCTGCAAGGCTGTTCAGATCATTTAGGCAAGACATAACAACGGCTCAGATTGAGGGAGGTTTGGACAGAGATGCTGGAGATCTCCGCCTTGGATAGGAGCGGAAGACACAGCAGACAGAGCATGTTGACTGACTAGGTACAAAGTGTGGGCAAATGGAGAGGTCAAGAATGACACCAAGACTTTGTTCTGAGAAACTGGAAGAACTGTTGCCAGTTACCGAGTTACTGAGATGCCGTCTTTACCACACCTGAAAGATCTGGGCCCATCGGCACAACACTCCCAGACCCCCACCTGGCCCGGCTCTACTCTATACCAGTGCAACTTCAAGTAGACAGACAGCAAACCACTACCAGCCCATAACAGGCAGGCTGTATGGTCCACGAAGTGGATGGACACACTGCATCCTTAAGGGAAAGGCCCCGCTATGAAAAATATCATTGGAGATAGACACATGCTTAAATGTCATCTCATTTGTATGCACCCCACTGCTGCAACTGTCTATCCCACTTGTCCTCATTTGTTTTTTATAGCACTAAGCAGCAGACTTAAGAGTGAGTCACCAATGCTATGATTCAAGAGGACTATAAATGCACCATTATTTTTGGTGACACTAAAAAGAAACATTACCAGATATAATTCTGAGATGTCATCAATTATTAAGGCACATCTTAATTTCAAAAACATAAAATGTGAAAAAAAAAAAAAACAACCATGCATTTTAGAAGCAAATGTCTCTGCTTATTGCCCATCTCGGCCACCTTCTGTTTCACGGGAACAGAAGCCTCCTGAGAGCCACAGCTTGGTCCGGTGTGTCCACTGCTGCAGTCATCCTCGTGCCCAAGTTAGGACCTGTCACAAAGGCAGTCAGCACATGCCTGTCGCATGGGAGGGCACTGGCATACGTACAAGAAGTGTTCACACAGTTCTTGTGGAGTGGTCCGGCGCCCACTGATGCAAATGGATAAACAGATAAACCGGGTCACACATATAGTGGAATTTAATTCAATCTTAAAAAGGAAATTCTCACCCTGGCTAAAACAAGGATGAATTTTGAGGACATGAGCTAAAAGAAATAAGGCAGTCACAAAGCCATTCCCCTCATACAAGGTACCTAGAATAGCAAAATTCATAAAAGAGAAGGTAGAATGGTGGCTGCCAGAAGCAGTGGTGGAACAAGTAGGGACTTCCATGTAATGGATAAAGAGTCACAGTATTCTAAGACAGAAAGACTTCTGGAGATTGTTTGCACAACAGCACCAGTGCGCTTAATGTTACAGAATGATATCCTTAAAAATAGGTAAGATGGGCCGGGGAGATGGCTCAGTGGAATAAACGCTTCCCTGGCAAACACAAGGGCCTGAGTTCAATCCCCGGTTCTTCCAAAAAAAAAGAAAAGAAAAATGGGTAAGACTGTAAATTTTGCCAGGCATGGGGGCACACACAGGGAATCCCAGCACTTGGGAGGCTGAGGCAGGACTGCCACAAGTTCAAGGCCAGCCTGAAGTGCACAGTGAGACCCTGTCTCACCATGCCCCCTCAAAAAAAAACCCTAAATTTTATGTATACTCTTATCTTACCACAATCGAAAATTTAAATTACAAATACTTACTGAATTAATAACTGATCCTATTTATACGACCTTTAACTCTGTCCAGGACTAAACCTCCACAATAGAGATCTTACATTGAAGTTTTTTAACTCTACCACTAAGTCTTCCTTTAAGAAGAGCAAAGCATTAGATCACTATAAGCCCTGCAGAACTGAATAAGGTAATACACCAATATCCAAGAAGTCCCACAACACAAGATATGGCGACACGACACTATATGCCCTGATCAACTCAAGACGTGTGCATTTTTCTTCTTGGAAAACTGACTTCTAAAAATACGAATTTTAAGCAATCATTTTTATTTAATGCACATAAGCACTGACAATGTACCTTGAACTGCATCAAAAAAAAAAAAAAAATAAGATAGACATCAATAAATAGAGGAACTGGAACTGGATAAACCAAATATAGTAAAATGTTAATTGCAGAATCTAGGCGACGGGTCATGGTGTTCACTGCACCATCCTTTCAATTCTTTAGCATACTTAAAATACATCATAATTAAAATACTGCATTAAGAGGGCCCAGTGAATCATAGAATTTCAACACTAAGATAGCATATAAATACATGAATTTTGTTAAAGAACCTGTTAACTATTATTAACAGTGATAATCTCTGATCTATTCATGGGATATTCTAATGTTTTGCACAAATCTATTCTAGCAGTGACAAAAATATTTTTTAACTAATTACTAATTCAAAAACAAAAAAAATTCACTGAATTCTCACACACTGGGATGGGGCGGGTCCTGGCAATCTTCCTGTCTGTCAGCTGAGACCGGAAGTGGTTCATGTATAAAGAACGTATGTGGTAAGCAAATAGGTTAGAAAAAGGAAAAGTAGTTTCTTTGCAAGAGGTCCATGCACCTCTCAAAATGGGGTTTCTCTGATTTCTGAGAGTAAAATCTATTAATCTAAAAGTAAAAATGGAAAATACCTATAGCAAAGACAACTAAGTTCAAGATTTTGGGTCAATTCATCTATTTCTCCTTGGTATGACCAAAGGATGGCCATTTTTTGTGGCAGTGGATACCAATCAGGCTTAGGTGACAGAACTAACCTAAAATAACTATTACAGCATATGTGGATTATTTTACACCAGGCACTGTGTCAACAAGAGTGTAATGCCATCTCGATGAATTCTTAGAGCAACCCTTACCCAGGAATTACCTACTCATATACTCTACGTAAAGAGTACGAAGCTCCATGTGGTGGCACAAGCCTGCTACGCCAGTACCTGGAAGGCTGAGGCAGGAGGACCACTGAGCTCGAGGCCAGCCTGAACTACACAGCAAGACTGTTTCGCAAAAAAAGACCAATAAAGCAAAAAAGAAAAGGAAAGAAGGAAGGAGGGAAGGAGGGAAGGAGGGAGGGAGGGAGGGAAGGAAGGAAGGAAGGAAGGAAGGAAGGAAGGAAGGAAAGAAGCAAAGAAGCAAAGAAGGAAGGAAGGAAAGAAGGAATGAAGGAAAAAAGGAGACTATGAAAGATTAAATACCTTGCCTGCAGTCACAGATAGTTAGTAGAAGGGTTGGTATTTCAAACCAGTTTTTCCTGACTATAAAAAAATAAACTCTATATGCCTTTCCAGTCCTGTCCCCTGGGTGTGCTGAGCTGGCCACCGAGACTAGATGTGGTAGCACATGCCTATAATCCCAGCACTGGGGAGGCTGAAAACAGGAGGGTCTGAGCTGCGTAGTGAGACCCTGTACCAAATACATAAAAAAGAAAAAAAAAGACATTAACTTTTTTCTAATATATAACAAGAGAACAAGACTCTACATGTTTAATAACTTAAAACACATTTTAGTGTTAAATGTCAAACAGAATTTACCAAATGTCCCTTTATTCCTTTCCTGAGTAGATACTCAAAAGAACTAAAAATGAAAGGTACTGATGCAGTAACTCACACACAACAGGAGCATTATCATAGGGCATCATTATCATAACTCTCAAAAGTGGAAACAATACAGTACTATGGACACACAGTACATGACATATCCATACTGTGGACTATTATTCAGTCACAAAGAATGAAGAAGAAGAATGAAGCCCTGCTACAACAGGAACAAACCTCAAAAACATTAAGCTAAGTGAAAGCCAGACACAAAAGTCACTCATTATATGACACCATGACATGATATTTCCAAATCTAAAAATCCATAGGGATCATCTACAGATTAGCGGTCATCAGGGCAGGGGGAATGGAGAATGACAGCCTATGAGTCCTAGATTCCTCTGTGGGGTAATGAAATGTTCTGAAATAAATATACTAGAAGCCACTAAGTGTGCACTCTACAATGGCTAGAACAGTGAATTTTATGTTGTGTGAATTTTACCTTAGTACTGAAGATGCCAAGAACAGGTTTTGCAGAGCTTAGCTGTGTAGGCTGTTACAGGTGCAGCTCAAAACTAGCTACAATCAGCTGGGGGCGGGGGAAGGTAGCAACTCTGCCTGCCCTGACAAGTCTGGCATATAAAAATACAGATGTCAAAAAGCCCAGTGTGGTTCACACGCTTGAGAAGAGTGGCCACCATATCCTACCACACTACTGGTTTTTCCCATTTCTGACTACTTAACAACTTGGTAAACTCCCTGGGGTTCCCACAAGAACAAGGTGACCCACTACCTTATGAAGTAAGTTTCTTACGATCTTTTCATTAGAAAGATACTAAATCAAAGATAAGGGTGAAATTCCACACACTGCAAGGAACATTGTTTATTTCTACCATAATTCATATTCTGGGCCTCTCAAGATTTCTAGAAGAAAGCTTAATAGAATTTGTCTTCAGTGACCAAAGTGAAAAATGTATACACCCCTGTGGCTATCTCATAGACCTCAGTAATAAGCTGTTAGAGGATCAAAAGGCCCAGTTTATTTTGGTTTCCCTACAGTGTTTAGAAGATGCTGAAAGCTGTCTGTAAGACACTTCTGGCCTTCTGATCATCAGATGAGCTGTTCCTCTGGGAACTCCAGAGATGTGACGAACAAATGCCATCCACTGCATGGTCACAGTCGAGACCCTGTGGCCCGCCTGTCTTTGGGTCACCTGCATTCCATAGCATTGTGCTTGTACTCATGCTCACATGGTCACCTTGGGGTAGCGGGGAAGGTTAGGAGGGGTACAGGGCCCACCCTCCCCCTCGGTCAGC
>NW_004524615.1:12926128-12928510 GCF_000260255.1 Octodon degus
TTGTAAATCCAATGTCTGAGGAGGCCAGGCAGTGAGAAAGGTCCATGGCAAGAGAGCCACACACGCTCAGCGGGCTAGTGCTGCACACCAAGCTGGCCCTGACAGCAGCAGTCACCCACTCCAGGAGAAAACAGAAATCAAGGCTCCTGTCTGAATACCCCAACTGAAAAGTATTGGCAAATAACCCCTCCTTTATCCTACCCCCTCCTCCTATACCACAGAGGCCTGGGCGACCCACCTGTCCCCAAGTCTGGCCTGGAGAAGCATTACTGAGGGTGGCATTCATCAGTAATGGTGTCACACCAAGCCAGGGACAAATCCAGGTGTTGAGAGACACAGTAAAGTTCACCCAAGCAAATGAGGGCAAGAGGTAAGAGTGCCAGGCAACTGTGACATTCACAGTGACCAAGAACGATGGCCAGCTGTGTGCTTCAGCAGATTTTTAATGCAGACTGCACTACCTATTAGGAGGAAAGCAACAAAAAACCCCACACCTCAGCCAGGCGCAGAACCGTGAGTCTGACGATTCAGAGGACCTGACCTACTCCACCAGGCTGCAGACCTCCGAGTCTGGGCTGCTACATGGCCTTTCAGCATCCAGCCCCGCTGTGAGGAGACAGCGGCCTGCGAGCTGCTAACACTTCCAACCACTGTGCTGAGAAATGAGCAGCGGAGGTGAAGGCAAAGTCCCACTGAAACCACAAGCGCTACCAGCAGGTCTAAAAGGAGCCAAGAGTCAAGACAAGCAATGAGACCAAAGAGACAGTGAGACAAAGTCCAGGGCATGAATGCAGGCCAGGCACACCTGTCCATTTTCCTGCTTTCCCAAGTTGTAAGAACCCTCAACACACAAGAGAAACAGTTCCTTTCAAATGAATCCAGGGAAACAGCAGAAAAAAACAAGATCTGAGGAGGAACATGAGCCATCGGCAGCACCATGTACAACATTTCTCAAACAGCAGCAGCGCAACTGATGGCCCGTCTCAGAATTACCATCCTACCACTCACTGAGTATTTTACTTTAAATTACCTTACCAGGACTTGCACAAATGAATGTATTTGAAAGGGAACTTTTTATCTCATTACAGCAAATAGAAAATAAGTGTCGGGCTGGAGAGATGGCTTAGTGGTCTAAGGCACCTACTTGGAACAAGCCTGACAAAGCACAGGGACCACGGTTCGATCCCCCAGCACCACATGCCAGCCAGCCCTGCCCCCAGGTGGGCTGAGCTGGCCACACACACACACACACACACACACACTAAATGTTAAAAAAATAAATAAAAAAAATTAAAAAAAAAAAAAAAGAAAATAAGTGTCACCTTATAATCAGTAGGTCACTACAAAAAATAAATACATAGAAACAAAATCAAGTTATGAGATTCTAACTAATAATTGTTGCTGACAGAAAGAGCCAGGCCTGCCCCCTGCTCTGTTATAAAGGGAAACTCCCTGGTATTAAAGAGGTATTTACAACTAGTATCAAATCAAGATTTTTCTGCTTTAGTATAATCAGGACTTTTTTAAAAAGTTGCTGGTATTCAGCAAATTGTTTGAAGTTACCTGTAGTAATACAATGTTAATGCCACCAAACACACATCAGTGGGGTCAACTGGACCTTAAAGAAGACTTCAAACCCATTTTCCCGTATTTGTCCTACCACCCTAGCAGAAAAGGAGGCTCTCCTCCCAAAATAAAACACCACAAACTTTCTATAAGGAAAAGGGAAATTAGAAATCTGAGGAAACAAGTTAAGAACTTAGGGAAACTTTAAACTCCCAAGAGAGAAGGGAAGAGAATGGGGGTCAGAAGGGCAGCTTTGCTCCAGAATGAAATTTGCACACACACACACACACACACACACACACGCATGCACACACACACGCCAGGTCTCCCTAGCTCTTAGTTGCAGAGCTTAGTTCACACAGTCACCAGCCAGCCACCTGCTCCCAACCTCTGCAACCTACACGCAACTGCAGCAGAATCTGCACCCGCCTTGCCCTTTAAGGTAGGGGCCTCTGGAGAAAACCATCTCCCTACAAACGAGGAGGAGCCCCACACAATGCACCTCAGGTTCCAGTCATTCAGGAATGGACAGGACAAGCAAGGATCCACCAAGTTCACCATGCATGTCCTCACACAGCAGGGAAAAAGTTTATTCCAGGACTACAGCACAGAGACAAAGCACAAAACACATGCCAAGACAACAAATGATGCAAGATTCAATAATAGCAGTAGCTAACATGATCTTAAAAAGTGGCGAAGAAATGTCAAAAGAAACTAAGAGGCTTACTGAAGCAGCCCACGTTTACTGACCTAGGACGTACTTTCCGCAAGTCCAATCACATGCCTGATTCCACAGTAAATAATCTCAATAATGTC
>NW_004524615.1:12928950-12930965 GCF_000260255.1 Octodon degus
TAATTAACCTACTGACAAAAATTATAATACTGAGTTGTTACAAGAGTTTGGTGAGAAAGATAGGCTTCTAGACCAGAATAGCATAGAGTAACACATCTCTGAAAGGACTTAGCAACAGAACTAGAGTGGCGCAATGCCACAATTCTTTGACCACAGTTGGTTATTTGGGTGGCAGACCTAATTATTTACAACTAGACATTCTTAAGTATTTGTGTCACTTTTGAATGTGTGTATTTTTTTAAAGCAAACAGGATCCAGTTTTGTAGTAAAGCAAAATAAAAATGTTAAAAGTCACCTCTGAAGATTGTTCATGACATGGGTAAATTTATTTCAGAGGTTAAATGAAAATCAAAACCAGATTTTGCTTTTTAAAACATGTACATGTGTTATGGTTTATACCTAGAATATTCACACAAAACCTCATGTGTTAGGAAGTGGAGCTCTGGGAAGATGACTAGGTCACGACCTACTGTTAGGAATAGGGCCTGGCTGGAGGTGGGACATAGGACATGGCCGGCCCACAGGGGTATACGTCCCTGCCCAGCTTCTCCCTTCTCTTTCTACTTCCTGGCTGTCACAAAGCAAGCAGCTTTCTCCGCCAAACCCTTCTCACATGCCCTTCCTGCCCTGGAGCTGGACTAAATCCTCCCCAAAACTGTAAGCCAAAATAAACTTGTGCTCCTTTAAGTTGCAGGAGAGGTGTCAGATAGTTTGTCCCAGGAAAAAGTGGCTAATACAAGATGCATATAGACATAAAGATGAAAAAATTTACACAACCAGAATATGTAAACGAAGAGCAAGTCTGGGCAATATACTGAAATTCTGCTTCTTCCTTACATGCTGTATTCTACCCCCAATAAGTTTTAGAAGTTAATAAAATTAAAACAACTTTCTCTTGCTGTAAAGTGCCATACGTTAATCTGCTTTGTCAATCACTAGAAAAACAGCCGACAACATTCCTGCCTACTTCGGTCTGTTTTCTCCTGTGTCATGACACACAAAATGGATAAGCACAATGGCAATGTAATTTATAAAGTCTATTTTGTGAAAACACCTGGGAGAAAACCATGATTCAAATGAGGCTTATACTGTAATTCTCATTGGTATTGTTAAGTTGGGATTAAATCTTCAGAAGCCTCTTGGCGTGTTTCAGAAAGCATAGTTCTAAAATGCTGTGGTAAATTATCGAGTTACATTTTTCAAAAAAATTCTACAGGTGATATATTTTTAAAGTAGCTTGGTAGATAGTAACTCTTTTATTACTAAAACTGATATTGGATAAGTTCCAAATGAGAAAGTCTGGTAAAGAAGATGTAACTTGCTAAGGGAAGAGATGGAGATAATGTAAGTCACACACGAAGAAAATATAGAGAGAGAATTATTTACTACAAAAAGTTCTAACTGGGCAGGAACATATCTCATGAAAGCAAACCTGACCTTGATCCTAATGTGGGGAGCAGACTCTGGGACTGAAAGCCGTCAGGACCAAGCAAAGAGTAAACAAGATGGAGCTTGCTGGGTTACACTGATGCTGTGTACACAGTGACTGAGACAAGAGCCCCACTATTAACCCTAGCAAGTACTTTATCATCCGCCTATGAAGACCTCAGCAGTCAGGACACACATGGAGACAGATGCCTTCAAAGTGGACCAACAGCAGTATGCAGCAGAGACTTGAGACCAGGCTGCCTTGGTCTAAATTCTAGCCTTGCTCCTTTCTGGCCAGGTGACCTTGAGAAAGTCACTTAAAAATCTGTGCCTCACGTTCTTGAACTGCATACTGCAGAAAGCAACTGTACCTAACTCACAGGGTAGTTCTGAGCACTAAACGATATATGTAAACTGCTTAAAACAGTGCCTAGCTGGCTCATTAGCAAGTGTGCTGTAAGAAAAATTCATAGGAGCTCACACCTACAAAATCTGACTGAAAGGTATGGTGAATGATTAAAGATTATAGCAAAAGACACATGTCCATGAATCCCCTCAACATAACTGTCCCTCACTCTGAACACACT
>NW_004524615.1:12931080-12955656 GCF_000260255.1 Octodon degus
TTTATTTTGTATGTGTGTGTGGCCAGCTCAGCCCACCAGGGGGCGGGGCTGGCTGGCATGTGGTGCTGGGGGATTGAACCGCAGTCCCTGTGCTTTGGTTAGTAGCTTGTTCTAAGTAGGTGCTTTAGACTACTGAGCCATCTCACCAGCTCCCTAGAAGTCCTCTTTCATGTCTTTACAAGGTGTGATCAAAAATAAAATGAATACTGCTGCTGAGTGCCCTCCAACAAAAAGCAATCTCCTAAAAACAAGATGATGGGTCCAACAGACACTATTCCCCAGATCTGGCACCACAGAAGTTCTGGCTCCTTCCAGCTCCTCCTCAAAGTCAAAATGACCGTGAAAAGTAAATGTTTTTAAATCAACACAGCACACTGGGGAAGCCAGACAGCACAACCAAGATAAGAAAAGAGGACTTTCAGAACTGCTTCACAAAGCGACAATAATAGGATAAGTGTGTTCAAGGGCAGAAAGTTCAAGGAGGCATTCGTGGCAATGTGTCCTTTCATAGTAATAAAAAATTTTTTTTACCTTAATAAATATTACCTTAATTAAATATTCACTGTATTTTCCACTCGCTACTAGTTGAGTAAGAAATGATAAATTATATGAATTCTGTCTCAGTTATTTTTCCTTGTTGCTGGGACAAAATACCAAACACCCAAAATTAAGGAAGGAAAGGTTTATTTAGCTCACAGTTAGTGGAGGTTTCAGTCCATACTCAGCTGGCTCCAAGGCCGAGTGGCACATGACAGAAGACAGCAGTTCACAGAGGCTGAAAATAGCAAAGAGCAAAGGGAAGAGCAGCAGCTGGCTGCTAGCAAGCCTCTCTCTCTCCATACGCTGTCACATAAATTATCTGCCCCAAGGCAAGTGCAGTACTCACACCCTTAACCCCAGCTTTGGATCATGAATTAACTGCAAACTCTAGGAGCCACCACACTGACTACATGAGGCTTTGGGGGGACACCTAGATACAAGCCATAACAGATACGCAGAACTTACTTAGTTTATGATTCTTTTCCTAGATAGTAGTTCTAAGGCGCATGAGTCATATTATCAAAGTTATTTGCCCTTAAAGGGACTAGACCATCAACATGGAACGATATAATGAAAAAAAGTACTGGCTATAAACCAGGTGTGCTAATGAATGCCTATAAACCCAGCACCCAGGAGGCAGAGACAGGAAGATCAACACAAAGTTGAGGCCAGTCTAAGCTACACAGAGAGTTCAAGGCCAGCATGAACTATAGAGTGAGACCTTGAGAACACAGTCTATAGGGGCAGACAAATTTAGCTGAAATCCAGCTCTTCTACATACTAGCTAATTGGTCTTGGGAAAATTATTTTATGAACCTCAATATACTCATTTGTGGGATCAGGAGAAAGAACAATATTCATCTCTATAGGGCAGCTGTGAAAATTCAATGTAGTAAGTAAAGCAATTTTTCCCTTACTTTGCTGAAGTTTTAAATTAGCACCAACCCTTGGGGCTGGAATTTGGTAGTATGTACCAAAAGAAGTAAGACAATGTACTTTATTTAACCTGCTTTTACATCTAGGAATACCTGAAATTTAAGATGCTCTTAACATTATTATAATAGAGAAAAAGCAGGAGGACACCACCTAATTCTGCAAGAACAGTACTTAGGGAATGTTTCAGGCAAGAAAAAGGAAGGAGAACTGAGGATGAAGAAAAGCAGAATACGAAAGAACAGACCACATAATAATTATTATGATTCTATTTTTAAAATTCTATGGGGTGAAGTGAAAGAAAATTACAAAGTAATATTTATGTGTGACAAGTTTGTTTGTATTTATTTAGTTCTTTACTTTTGCACTGGAAAAACAATAAACACCCAAATGTCAATGCTGGACCAGCCAGAGAGCTCAGGAGACTAAAGCGCCTGCTTCTGCAGAGCACAGCAGCTGGGGTTCGATCCCTGGCTGCCATACCGGCCCCGCCCTGGGGCGCACTGAGATGACCACTGAGACTGGGCGTGGTGGTGTGCACCTGTAATCCCAGTGCTTAGAAGACTGAAAACTGGAGAATCACTGAGTCCGATCTACATAGTGATACCCTGTACAGCCTGTAGACCTTGTCCTAAATTCATTTAAAAAAAAAAAAAGCCTTCTAATGTCAATGTCATTTTATTTCTTCTTGGTGCTTCTACATTTCAGAAGCTTCTTCGATGAACATATACTGCCTCAGTTGTTTTAAAACAAGAACACAAACATGCAGGAAAAGAAAAGATAAAAATTAACTGAAATGCTAACAGTGCTTATATGTATTTTCCAAGTTTTCTACAAAATGGTTATTCTCACTTTTACAATGAAAAGAAGTATGTGTAAAAGCATCTCCCCTGCCTTTGTTAATGTCCTTGTTTCACTCTCAGCTAAAACTCATGAATACATACTGTTTCTTAGGAGCTTCAGAGGTACCAGTCCAAAACACTCAAGAAATGTGGGGAATGGGTCACTCCCAAAATCTGACCTTAAAAGAAGCTGTGCATGGTTTGGGCAACCCGGCTTGGTTAGAAGAGAAATGGAGACATTCATCACCCTTCAAAAGGCCAGGCTGGGCAACTTTTGAGTGATTTATGTTTCTGTTTGTTTGTTTGTGGAACCGGGGATTGAACTCAGGCCCTTGCGCTTGGCAGGCAAGTGCTTATTCTACTGAGGCAAGTGCTTATTCTACTGAGCCATCTCCCCAGTCCCCTGGGCAACTTTTGAGGATCTACCTCAAAATAAGAAAGGGCTGGGGCTGCAGCTCAGTGCAGGCATCACGAACCCCAGATCATGGACTGGTATGAGTCCATGGCCTGTCATAAACCCAGCTGCACAGGTGAATGATGCGGTGCAAACAAGTGAAGCCTCATCTATATTACAGCCGCTCCCCATCACCCTGTTACTGTCTGAGCTCCACTTCTTCTCAGATCCTCAGCAGCATTAGATTCTCATAGAAGTGAGAACTCTAATGTGATCCATGCATGTGAAGGGTCTAGTCTTGTGCCCCTTACAAAGCTCTAATGTCTGATGATCTGAGGTAGAGCTGTGGCAATGACGCCAGTGCTGAGCAGTAGCTGCAAATACAGATTAACACTAGCAGAGAAGTTTCACTGCAAAGAGACCGTAAAAATCAAATGCTTATAGATTCGTGTCAAAATCCTATCAGTGTATAGCAGTGAAAATGAAGCTGCCCCTGGTGTCAGGGTTTATAGTGGCAAGCGAGCTGATGTACTTCAATTGTATAACTGCATATTGCAGCAGGCTTTAAATCAGATCCAACACTTATTTTAGTCTGCACATGGTCTACCCATCATCTAAATTAGCACTTCCATCTATGCCTCTTTCCTGCATTGCACACTTGTCTCAGTTATAGTTTTGGTCAGCCCACAAGCAAAGTCCAACCAAAAAGAGTATAGAACAAACATCACCGGAGAGCTTCTGTGAAAAAGTGGCAAGACCCAATGATGAGACAGCAGAAAACTAAGACCACCAACTAAAAGAAAGCTACATTTAAAAGAAAGTATCAAAAAATCTCACTTAGATGATGGATTCAATGAAACAGGTGATTAATTCTCCAAGCCTTCTTTATCAGGTGGAGACAAAGCACTGTGCAAAGCCTTTGGAGGGAAAAAAAAAAAAAAAGAATACAAAGAATAAAAGCAGTTTTTTAAAGGCATTTACTGCATCAAATGCATCTATACTAGGAGCATCATTCTTAGTGGCTAATGGTGAAGAGTAGATCCTGCTGGCTGCTAATGACATTCATCATGAATTTTTAGGACAGGCTGCAGTTCAAACGGTGGTGTATTCTTCTTCTGCCTAGCACCATAACTGGATGAAATGATGAAACAGCACAGGATACTGAGCCACAACTGTTAGAGAGGATTAATGAATCACTGTGGTGCTGCAGTACACAATCCAAGCTTTAAGAACCCTGATATAACAAGGCAGGGCTGGGGAGATAGCTCAGCAGTCAAAGCACCTACCTGGCAAGCGCAAGGTCCCAAGTTCAATCTTTGGTACCACATGCCATGCTGGCCCTGGAACCTCGGGTGTGCTGTGCCACCAAAACTAAAATCAGCCCCAAAACCATGGTGGTGCATGCCGGTAATCCCAGTGCTAGGGAGGCTAACACATAAGGATCACTATGAGTTCAAACTGTGTAGTGAGACCCTGTATCAAAAACAAGAAAACCCAAGCAAAAATACTTGCTTTTGTGTAATGTATCTTCCAGGAGTTTGTGCAAGAGGACTTGTTATGTGCACCTTTATTGCCAACTAACCACAACTGCAGAAGTGATTCAAGTCTTTGAATAATGACTATATAATAAGAAAACAACTTGTCATTTATGTTTTATACAGAGACAGAGCAGTTGTCATGGCTTAATGGCTTTCTGTTTTCACTAGACAGTCAAAGAGGTCACTTCTGAATGTGAGCCTACACACTGTGGCAGCCATCAAGAAATGTTGACTAAAGGCAGGCATGGCGGTGCACACTTGTAATGCCAGCACTCAGGAGGCTGAGGCAGGAGGCTGGTGAGTTGGGAGACAGGCCTGGGCTACACAGTGAGCTCAAGGCCAGCCTGAACTTGCACTGCAAAACCTTGTCTCACAAAAACAAAACCAAAAAAAGAAAAAAGAAATGCTGACCAGCCAAAGTATGTTACTTGAACTTAATAATGTCATATAGGATGCAATTAAAATGATCAACATTAAAGTGTGTCTCAGTTACTTTCTCACTGCTGGGACAAAATACCTGACCCATGTTAAAGGAGGAAAGGTTTATTTTAGCTCACCGTTGTAGAGGTTTTAGCTGACTCCAAGGCAAGACAGCATGAAAGAGGACATGGTATGGTAGGCAGGAAGCTGTGAGCACTCAAAGCAGGAGGGACATATCCCACCTCCTCCCATGAGGCTTCACTTCCCAGCATCACCCTACACACACCCAGCTATAAATCCATCAGTGGACTGAGCCAGTGTCACACACAAATGATCCAGTCACCTTCCAACAGCCCCAGCTCTGAGTACATGAGGCTTTGTGGGGAAATCTCCATGTAAACCATAACAAAGTTCGTGTTCTTACCACACATCTGTATGTACAGCTCTGTGAGGAGTACAAAGACAGCCTTGTAAAGGTAGAGCACTGGAAAGCAGTTTTAGTTATGAGCCACTTCAGAAATTTTAGAAAAAAAAAAAGCCACCACTAGCAATACATTTCAGTGACACCAACAGATCACAAAACTTCCTTACTCATGTGACATAGTCAACCTGCTCAACAAACTGATACTGTCACTTTAGGGGAGAATAAGAACTGTGTTCAAGACAACAAATAAAGAAGATGTATTCAAAGCCAAACTGGAATTATGGGGGGAACAAGTGAATATTGAGATTTTTGATGTGTTTCAAACATTAGCAGAGATTTTAAATGACTGAACCAGGGCCCTCTTTCTTCCGCTATAATTACCCACCTTAGAATTCAAAAGAATTGAGAATTATTTTGCAACCACAAAAGACCCCTGAACCAGAAAGAAACAGACTCACGTTCCATTTTTAATAAGCTAGGTGAAATTAATTTGTCCATGCTAGAATATCTAGTGCTTAAGACTGCGAAGGGTACAATAGATACTGGGAAAAGGGAATGAACTTATTTAAAAAGAGTTACTCAGTTGAGGAGAAGGACAGGAGACACAATGGGGGAAAGAGATTTATCTAGGTATGTAAACAGGATAGTTTGGACAGCTGTACTGTGCATTTCTGATGGTCTATGGAAAGGAGCAAATAATATTTAATTTGTTTCGGGGCCGGGGAGATGGCTCAGTGGAATAAGCGCTTCCCTGGCAAGCACAAGGACTTGAGTTCAATCCCTGGTTCGGCAAAAAAATAAATAAATAAATAAATAAATAAAAATTAATTTGTTTGTCATTTTTCCAATTGTTTGTACTTTTTCTCTTCTTAATTTCTTTTTTTCTTCTTCCAATTTTACACATGCATATCTGGTAATATGAATAACTGGTTGGAAGACAACACTATGTATTACAACAAATACTATGAAATTCATATTACTTTGTTAAGTGAAATTCTGTATCACTTGCAATTTTTTCTTTTAATTCTAATTTATACTCTTTAAAAAAATAAAAAATATAATTTTTTAAAAGACTAGGGCCGGTGAGATAGCTCAATGGACTAAGCACCTGCTTAGGCAAGCTCAGGGACCAGGGTTCGATCCCCAGCACCACATGCCATGCCAGCCCCACCACTGGGTGCACTAAGCCAGTCACCAATACCAGGCATAGTGGTGTATGCCTATAATCCCAGAGCTGGGGAGGCTGAAAACAGGAGGATCATTATAAGTCTGAGCTGTGTAGTGAGACCCTATACCAAATACATTTAAAAAAAAAAAGACTGCAAATGATGATGGCCTTAAAAGTATGTTCGAGACAACTTCAAATCTCCATATGTTCTGGATTAGTCATGCAGGATGTCCTGAAAGTGCCATGAAGGCACTAAAAAGCCTGTTTCCATTTCCAACACCCTATCCTTGCAGAGCAGTTTTCTGCAGTGATTGCAACCAAAATAAGATCACAAGTAGACCAGAATAAGCAACACAGTCTGGGTATCACTATCTCCCATCACATCAGTGGTCCATTTAGATGCAAGCTCACTGGTTCTGCATTATACGGAGGTATATAATTATACGTTACAATGTAATAATGAAAATAAAATACACAATGAATGTAATGTGCTCAAACTATTCCCAAACCATTGCCCCTCCAACCCCAGGTCATGGAAAAATTGTCTTCAATGCAACCAGTCCATAATGCCAAAAAGGTTGAGGCCTGATGGCTCAGTGTTCAATCTCCAGTATGCCCCACCAATCCCAGCAAAAGACAGGCCAAATTATTTTGGCCCAAAACAAACACCCAGCTAAAACAAAATGATAAATTTTCAGTTTCCAGTAAGGTAACAAAATGTAAGTGCTACTGCCTCCCAGAGGAAGGCTCCACACAAAATGCACAATTTGCAGAAGTTGCTAATAAATCTAAACGGGAAAAGGAGGGAGCACAGTCTTTAACTGAATAAAAACTGAAGCATTAATTAAAACAGTGAACAAGGTACTTTTAAGGTTCAAACTTCTTGCTGAAGATTATCACCATTTGAATGTATACTTAGTCTTTCAATTCCTAGTAAATTCTGAGAACCCAGAAGAGTGCCTGGCCCACAGAAAAGCTCATTAATCAAGTATCTATGGAATCAATGAATTGAAGAGTGAAGGAGCAGCCATAAGGCCTAGTACCTTTTCATATGGAATACTGCTTCCAACTAAATAAATTCTAAATGATGAGAAATCAAAATTCAGCGTTCCAGTCACCTCCATAAATTGTGTACCGAACACATTACATACATATCTACAAAAGAATATCCCATTAAGAATATGGTGTGATCCTCTCAGAAAGCATGAAAATAGTGACACTGAGAAATCCTGGAGATGTCCATCTCAGCACCATGTGGGGAGCAGAAGGTATTCCTGGGGTCTTCAGCTGGAATGAAGGTGAGGTGTGCACCTCAAACGCCCCACCAGCCTTAGGGGTGCCCATCTCGGAATTGCAGGCTGACACCAGCAGACCGTGGATGGTCCATTAAGCTTTCCAACTGCACTCAAGGCTCCCTGACAATACTTTAGATCAGATAACTGTTTTACTCAGGAAAAAGTTCCAACTCAGCTGAACACTATACGTCCCACTGTAAACTCATCTTTTTTGCTGGTTCCCACAGTGGTGCTAGTAGCACGATACCTGGGGTATAGATAAGCATTTGAAGTCTATGTCTTATTCAGATTCACTCAGCTGTCCAATCACACCAGGATCCCTCCAGGGTCCTCCTACTCTACCTCTGATTCACTCCTTGCTCTAAGAAAGCAGGCTTCACCCTTAAGGACCCACTGAGACTGCTCTCCTAAGTTAACCTTTAACCCATTAATGCAAAATCCAGTATAATCTGAAAGTATAAAAAAAAACTAAATAGATATGGTCAGGAGAAATGAGGAGAACCAAGAAGTACAAAATGGATAGAAAAAGTCAAGAAGTAAACGATCTTAAAAGAAATATTAAGGCCAGAAGCAAGAGGACATTCCACTGTGATGAGACGGGAAGCACCCAGGTGACTTACTGGTGTGGATATCATGCGTTCATTACCTTGTTCACAGCAACTTCAGCACTGCAGTAGGGCAGAAGCCAGCTGCATGGAGCCAGGAACACAGGCCTGCCACAGTGAGTGGCATCAAAAATTAGCAGAGGAACTAGAAATGGCTGCGGTAGGGGTATAAGTGGAAGTTCTCTTTTAAAACAAGTAGATGGGAACACCAGGCAATGGCTGGGAAGACATAGGTAAGAGTTAATGGAGAAGGGGCCAGGGAGATGGCTCAGTGGAATAAGCACTTCTCTGGCAAGTGCAAGGGCCTGAGTTCAATCGCAGGTTCCGCAAAGAAAAAAAAAAAAAAAGAGTTAATGGAGAGGTTAAGCCTTTGTACTTAAGAGGATGGGACTCAGAAAAAGAATTCCTGTTAATAGGCAATCCTCACTGAGTATTTCCTAGAACAAAAGTCTAGGAGTTGCAGTATTAACTCTTTTCATCTTCCTTTCCATCTGCAGAAGCCTAAAGGACAGGCAGTCTGACTTCACCAAAACAAAGACGCACATCCAGTCAAGAGAGCAGTAGGTGAGAGGCTCCTGGCTCTGGGAACCTCCAAGAAAGCACAAGAGGTATCAGTTCCAACCATGCACCAAGGCATGCACCAAGGCATCTCAAAAGACAGGAGGGTGAAGTGAGTGGTGCTAGAAAAGAAACAGTTAATGCTGGGTGGAAGGTGGGCCTCTGAAAGGACAAGGGTCTCCACCATTCCTCTAAAGTCCAGGAAAGGAGCAAGAAACAAGGTAAAGGAAAAAGCAAGAAACACAGGGGAACTTGGGAGACAGCCCTGATTTCTGGATAGGTTGGGGGTAAGATGGGGGAATGGTCTTAAGGCTAGAGATAAAATGCAAATACCACCAAGCGATGGCTAAACTCTACTTAACTGAGAAACCATACACAGGGCTCAGCTCAGTTGAGCCAACATTAATACAAGGCTAGGGTTTTGTTCCATGTGTACAGCAGCTGGCTGAGTCTGGGTGAAGCTGCAACTAGGATAATTAACAGCAGGTTCCAAACTGGGTATGGAAGGAGATGCCAACTGGAGCTGATATACTAGAAACGCTGAAATGTGCATTTACCATGAAGGGGGCACATCCCCTTGGGCTGGGGAGGAAGAC
Organism: Octodon degus; assembly: GCF_000260255.1. Taxonomy (NCBI): domain Eukaryota; kingdom Metazoa; phylum Chordata; class Mammalia; order Rodentia; family Octodontidae; genus Octodon; species Octodon degus. The sequence continues at coordinate 12,940,394 of NW_004524615.1, forward strand.
CTGGCTTCTAGAAAGGCTCTTCTTGGCCCAATTCCCACCTTACCACGTCCACTCCAGCTCCAGACACCCTCCTGCCAAGTGTCCTCTGTGTATTTCCAACTGGACTCCGCAGACTCTTCAATGTCACACAGGTCCAAGGCTGAACTCATCTTCCCCCTCCTCCTCCTCTGTGATCCCAGTTTGAGCTCATGGCAACCTCATGAACTGCCCAGCTGCCCATGTCATAAACCAGAGTCACCCTCAACTCTGCTTCCACCCCTAACCCCAACCTAAAAAGCTGGACTAACACAACCTACCTGCAGAAACACCTTTCCAAATTCTCTTCTCTATCCTGTCCATTCTGTCTGCTACTACCTTAATCAGGCCTTCAGCACCTCCATCTCCTTCCTGCTGGCCAACCTCTTGCCTTAGAGTGACTGCCTAGCATGTGTGAGGCCCTGGGACAAAAATAAAATAAAAACCTCCCTAAAAAAAAAAAAAAAAAAAAAAAATCCAGTTTTCTGATGCACACGTTGGCCCTTCCGAATGTGACCCTATGAGTAAGATCCAGTAAAGTGTAAGGAAATAGCTTGGCTCACATTTTGAAGCCAGGACAGGCAGCATCTGGAAATCATTGCTCCATTAACAAGAGTGAACTTCAGGCTTTCGTCCCCTGGCAACACCCACCTCAGGTGCTGGAGGGCTGTCACTTCCTCCTGCTTCCCAGGACTTGCCCTGTCACCACGCACTCTCCGCTGGGCCTTGCCCAGCACTGTTCGGACGAACTAAGGTTTCTTTCAACTTTAAGGAGCTCTCCCTGCACAGACAGCCCTGGCCAAGTACAACTCACTGGCCTGCACTTTGTCACTGATTCACTTCAAAGTGCCTCCCAAGCCCACAGCCCCAGCTTTCCATCCCTCTCGGCCCTCAGCCGGCCCTTTCTCTGCTCCTCAGCTGTTTCCCCAGCTCTGCTTCTCTCCCTTTAAATGTTAAGATGTCTGCAGGTCCTGTCCCGGATTTTTGTCACCTTCCACTGCCCTCTGACAATTTCACAGTACACTCAGAAATTGCTCACTTCAGCTATAAATGACTGTCCCTAACTCTTTCCCTCCAGCTTTGCTCCCATGCTCTAACCTTCACAGAAGCCTTCTCCCCATTGCTATGCCCGACAAGCTCTTACTCAACCCTCAAAACTCAGCTGAAGTCTCACCTGTGGTGGGAAGTCTTCTTTAACATTGTGCCTATCAGCCCACCTCCTGCAATGAACCTACCACACTGAGCACGCTTGTTCATTTTTTAATTTTTTCCTCTGATGCTGAGTTCCCTGCAAACTACACCCAGGCTGCATTAACCATGCAATTAATGCTGTTTGAATGCACCTTTGTTTGAGTGTGTCTCTATATTGTGAAGTGGATAAGTAATATGTATGCTTAATAATAAATGCAGTATAATAAACGATGCATGTATTACTCAACACAGAGTTGAGGAACAGCACTCGTCTACAAGTAGGTGTCTAAGCTAAGTCATCAACACTATTTCTATGTGATCTTACCTAGTCATACCACATGGGGGGGGGGGGCGCGACAGCAAAGCAGTTTCAAATGAATGGCCACAAATGCCCTTGCCCTGATTTACTGCTCTGGCCTCACAAGTTTTCTTTAGCACCTTGAAAACACCCTGCTGCTTCACACTATTTGGTTCCACTTGAACGTCACCTTCTCAGACCTCTCCCACGCAGTGCATTATAGCAGTGGCCAGCCCCTCCAACCTCAGTTACATCTCCTAACGTGTCACTGTGGAAGCACTTATATTCTCTGCAAACCTACGTGACGCTGGCCTCCTTTACCCTGTTCATCACTTTAACACCCTCATGTCCTCTTACTCAACAGACACCTCTCGATGAAACACAGAAAGTAAGCAAGCAAGTTCAACAGGAAAACGTCATTATGTACTAGTCAGAGTCTGGGGGAGATGCAGGTAGAGGAAAGGGAGGGATTTCTTTCTCAAAGGTTACTCTCCACTCTTGGATGCTGGTTAACCAGATGTATTCTTCTTCAGGATACTTATTTAGGAGCAGAATTTTTACTTAACAAAGGGCCACACAGCTTTTTATGGAAACGAAATTGCTTCCCTCTAGGTAGGTAGCTTTGTCAGATAAAAATTTTAAAGCACAATGATGACTAACTTGCACATTTGCTAAATAACCAGTCCTGGGAAAACTGTGCCCAAACTCCACAGTAAACACCATGAACTCTAGGACAACAACTTGTTCATCATTGTAGCCAGCCTTGTTAGCATGGGCCTATAATTACAGCAGTGAGGAGGTTGAAGCAGGAGGGTCATTATGAGTTCAAGCCCAGCCTGGACTACACAGTGTAAGACCCTGTTTCAAAAAACAAAGACTTGTTGCCTGTTGTGCTGCCCACACTTAGCACAGTTCATTCACAGCCTATCCCCCAAATGTTTATTAATGAGCACATAAAACACAGTGATAAGAGGAAGAGCCACTCTTCCAACTTTTACACTGGATACACTCACTTTAGAGAAAGATCAAGAAAGCTGAGGAAGATCCTCTGAGCCAGGCCCCTCTCAAGGCAGAAGTTTGGCTCCTAAAAGTCACCTAGTTGTGTCACAGGTAAGAGTCACCCTGTTTAAAATTTAAAGACTCCTTGCCCACATAATTTCACAGTTCATATGGTCCAGCAACTAACAGCAGATTTCTCTTGCCTTCTTAAATTTTTGTATGTATTTTGGTTAGCCATGATAACTCAAAATGCTAAATAAAGAACAACTAAAACTGAAGAATCCTACTGTTAATGTTATATCCACCAGTGTCTCATGATCTTGAGAAAACCACACCACCTTCTTGAACTGTCAGCTTCATCAACATCAATAGTCATGATGTTCTTCATCCAAACGGGAGTTTGGAAAAGATTAATTTGCTTGTTGTTGTAAGGTCTCTGGGGTGAATGCATGAATGATTCCCTAAAGGCCTTCGCACTGTGAAATTATGAAAGAGGTCATCATAACTATTAAAGTTACTTCAAAACCTAAGGGGCTGAAAAGCAAGGAAGACTTTACAATTGTGCCCGTGGTTCTGACAGTACCCTTTAGAGTAAGACAAACTCTCAGAAAAGATTTGTGACATTCACAATAAAACTTGGAAACTATAAATGCCAGGCGTTCTTGTACTGGGCAACATCAACTGCACATGTAGAGATAGGAAGTAGTAAGTGATAAGCAACGGCAAATCTGTAGCTATTTAAACTGCTCACTGCTGGAGGGACTGCTTAATGTCAGGGCTGTTGGTCAAAACACTGTCCAGTTTATGGAAAGTCAATTAAATACAAGGTCATGAGCAAAAGTTGTTCGTAAGGCTGTATATATTCCTGGCCCTCAGGCTGCCGACCACGATGACACTCCAGTAAAAAGAAGCACATCCAGTCAGAAATGCACCCTCTTGCCAAATGACTTCCTAACTTCTTTCCACTTTGAAGCACTTTGATCAGTGTTTGCTTGTCTAAAAACTCTCTGGGGAGACTGGAGAAGAATACATCTAAGTAAAACTGAGAGTTAGCTCCTGAAATAGAAGGTGAAATTTGGATGTGGGGGAAGGGTCGCTTCGGTCCCACTGTAGCCTCAATGAATGGGGACTGTGACAGGGCACGGGGCAGGCTTCCAGCACGACTCCTCTGGGACGGCCTTTTTTTCCAGCCTGGCACCCGTGCCGCCAAGGGCATGAGCCGGGGCTGAGAGAGCGGCAGGGCGCCGGCCCGACCGCACCTGCCCAGCCCACCTGCAGCAGCACGGGGGCTGCTGAGTGAGTGTCGCAGCAGAGGCGCCCAGGCTGCGGCCGAGCCGGCAGGGGGACCCTCTGCCCAACGCCCCTCCAGGCTGAGGCGGGGCAGGGCCCCGGGCCCCAAGGGCAGCAACTACCAAGGTTGGAGCGCCGGGTTGGGAGGCACGGCCCCCAACATCCAACAAACCCGAGGGTCCCGCTGTCCCCAGCCTCATCCGAGAGGTACCCAGGGTGGCAGGCAGGAAGCAGCCAGGATGGCGGGGGCCCGTACTCACAAAGCCCACTGGAGCCGGTGCTGGTGAACATGATCCCGCTGGGCCCGAAGCCCCCCTCAGGGGCCAGGGGGAGGGGAAGCGGAGGTGGAGGGCGCCGGCGATCGATCGCGCAGGCGCACTCCCGGCCGGCCGGCGAAACTGGCGCGGCGGAGCCGCTCTAGGGTCGCCGGGCACAGCGCGCATGCGCGCCCGGTGAGCGCACGCGTTGGGCCGGCGCCCGCCCTTCCTGCTGTAGAAGGGAAGTGCGTCCTCTGCGGAGGGCCCGCCCCTCCGACTTCTTACGGCGCAGGCTGCTGTTTGGAAGGAAAAGAAATAGTGCGGGGTGGGAGGGAGCGTGGCTCCAGTCGAAAGCGCAAGAGCGCCCAGCCCCGCTCTCGCAACCCCTAACCTCTCCCTGGCTCAGGATCCCGACCGGCGTCCAGCTCCGTCCAGCAGGGCGCTCGGATGCCCGGGCCGACCGCGCTTCCTGTCGACGGGATTGGGTTTACTAGCTGCGCCCTGTGTCCCACGTCTTTTTTTCCTTGGCGGAACCGGGGGTTGAACTCAGGCCCTTGTGCTTGCCAGGGAAGCGCTTACTCCACTGAGCCATCTCCCGGCCCTGTCCCACGTCTTAAGAGAATGAAATTAGTTTTTGCTAATATAGCTTTTGCAAAAGCTATTTTGAGCCTAGAAATTTTATGTAATAGTGGTTTAAGACGTTTTGAAAGAGTACATATGGGGAAATCGCAGGGCTAAATGAAAAGGACAAGTTGCAAAACTATGTACAGCATGCTATAAAATATTTGAGAGCTTATAAAAGCCAGCCAACGTGCTAAATCTGAGGTTTGTAAATCAGTAAAACATAACCTGCCTTAGAGAAAGATTCCAGTGAGTCAAAATGTTCTCACTGATTATTTCTAGAAGGCAGCAGTATGGGTGATTTTTATTCCCTTTAGGCGCAATACGTGTTTTTTTTTCTCATGTTCTCTTGTAGTAACAGTTGACTTTTTTAGGTTCATGCACTTAAGTTATTTTGAAAAAAAAAAAAGTCTACAAGTCTGTTGTGTTGAAGACACCTCTGGTCCCCACACCTACAGCCAACAGAAGACAGTGGTTCTTGGGTGTGGCTCAGGACTCAGGACTCACAGGGGCTCCAAAGGACCAAAATCGCTTTCCTAGTAATGGTAATGCATTTTTCTTTTCCACTGTTAGCGAGTATGTAGTGGAGTTTTCCACCCTACATTTGGAAAAACTGTGAACCAGTATTTTCCAGTTGACCTGTGCCTAATATTATGAAATCACGAAAAAACTATTTAAACTGCAAGATAAAGCAGTAAAGTTTAGGATAGTGTACAAAACTTCATTGTTATGGTTCCTGATCACTCATTGCAAATATTTTTTAAGAAACTAGCACATAAACTATACTGTAATACCAAAAATGATGTCCCTGTCTTCTTAAAAGACCATCAAAATGTTTGCTTCTCCAACTCCAAATCTGCATAAGATGAGATTTTCTTTATATTTTTCCGATAAAAAAAAAAAAAAAAACAAAACACACACACACACACAAGAAACTAAAAGCAGAAGCAGAGTACCAGGAGATTTCTGCTAAGGTGGATATTAAAGACATTGGCCAAAATATGAAGAAATGCTCTTCACTATAATGTTTTGCTTAGGAAAGTACCATTGTCAAGTTGAATGTTCAAACATGTATACAATAAGACATTTTTCCTAGTTTATCTTAAGAGGTGAGCTCATGATTGTGAACACTTTGCAAAGAAAGTTGACAAAGACAGATTTAAAGAAACCTTGAAAATCAATGTTGTTCCTGGAATTTGTTTTGAATTTTAATTCAGTGGGTTTAAAGTCTTGTCGTTATAGAATAGCAAATTATAACAAGTTGTAGAAATCTAAATAATATTGGAGAAAAATGCTGACTTAGTAAGACTATTCATATAAGAAATGTAGATAATTATTTGGGGGGATGTTGACATATGTAAAAGGATCTGTGTTAAATCCAAAGTGGTAGATAATCAGCCATGAAATTTTTGTTGCAAGGCAATTGTCTCTGCATAACAGTGGGGCTTTGGAGAGTGAAACATTTGAGTGGAAAATTTATTTCCAAATATACAGCAGTGGACACTAAAGATTGTCAAAACTTGAAGCACTTAAAAAAATTATTCCACAGGAAAACTTTTTTTCCTTTTGGGTATCATTGTGCAACAGATCAAACTGTAGTTTCGAACAGCCAGTAACATCGTTTTATAAACAACTGAAAAGTAGCAAGAGACAGTGAGCAAATCATTGAATTAAAAACAATGGCTAGGGGCTGGTGAGATGGCTCAGTGGTCTAAAGCATCTACTTAGAACAAGCTTAGCAAAGCACAGGGACAGTGGTTCGATCCCCCAGCACCACATGCCAGCCAGCCCTGCCCCCTGGTGGGCTGAGCTGGCCACACACACACACACACACACACACACACACAATAAATAAATAAAAGCTTTAAATAAAAAAATAAAAATAAAAACAATGGCTACCTCAGTCATCCAGGATCTTGTAGGAAAAACCCGCAAATCAGTGAATGCTATCAGTGATGTTAGTAAGACTACTGTCTGTTGTAGTTAAGGCTTGCAAGGGAAACTATACAAGACAAATAATTTATAGGATTATTTTGTAATAGTCACCTGAAGAGTCAAATACAAAACAGTACAGAAAACCTGTGCACACAGTAGACACAAAGAATTAAAATGAGGACCAGAATCCCACATCAGCATCCTGCATGAATCCAGCTAAAGACCTAGAGCCTTAACAGTGCCCCCTATGAAGTCCATCTGGGGAGCCTTTGACAATGTCCCTTGCAAGTCTGCCAAGGATCTGCACTGGGAAGGCGGAAGGCCGTGGTAGAAGCTAGAAAGTCTGCACTAGTGAGTTGAAGGATCTGGGCCCAAAGGTTGAGGGATCTGCACTGGAGCCGGGAGGCAATGTTCTAAGTAAGGACCAGAGCTCCCACTAAGTGAACTGCAGCCATTCCCAGTGACAGCAAGGTTCTGAACTCCTCCAACGATGAGAATAGCCAAGTTTGTATCACAGAGCCAATATGACCGGCCCCTCCAGGAGAACCGACAGGACCACCTCTTCCTCCCCACTTCTCCTTTTATGCTGCCGGCAACAATCCTCAGGTGGACCTTCCACATCCAGCACCACGATGATTCAGTTCAGCTGGATATAACAAGTTGACCACCCGTTGTCAATCCTCCACACTATCAACGCCTTGAATAAAACATCATTTTGTAACTTTGTAATGACCATGAAAAGGAGTTTGTCTGTCTTGTCCTACATAGAAATAGGACCAAAGAAAATCGTTTTAAAATATTCTTGCACACTTCTCAGAGGAAGAAATACAAATGTTCCACAGTGCTGAGAAATGTGAATTAAAACAACATTGAGATATCATCTCACCCCAGAGAGAGTGGCTGTCATAACAGAAATCAACTGATAACAAATTCTGGAAACGCTGTGGGAAAAAAGGAACCCTTGTTCACTGTTGGTGGGAATGTAGATGGGAACGACCATTATGGAAATCAGTGTGGAGACTCCTCAAGAAACTAGGATTGGAAGTCCCATTCAACCAGCTATTCCCCTTATGGATATTTTTTCCAAAAGAACTGAAAACATCACATAACAGTGATATATGTACACTCATGTTTATAGCAGCACAATTTGTCATTGCCAAATTTTGTAAACAACCAAAATGCCCATCAATTGAGGAATGGATAAAAAAGAAGTATTTTTTATACAATAGAGAATTACTCAGCTCTAAAGAAAGAGAAACTTGAGGGCTTTGTAGGTAAATGGATACAACTAGAAGCTATACTCAGGTGAAATAAATCAGACCCACATGTGTAAATATCATAGTCTCCCTAGTGTAAGAATCTGAAAGAATAAATAAAATCTGAAAGGTATAATAAATATAGTAAAATGGAAAGAAACTGAACATAAGAAATAAGCAGTGAAGATGAGGGAAATGAGAAAAGATTTTTAAAAAGTAAGTAAGGATAGATTGTAATACTAATTTCCATCAGTTTTTTGAAATTAGCAGTTAATGTTTAAAATTTTCACTTTGACTAACACGATATGCTGATGTCTGTAATCTGAGCAACTACATTGAAGACAGCAATGTGCAATACAAAAACACAGTTGAATACCTCTCATCTTGTTCTTCTAAATATATACTGTTTCTAATATCTTATCAGATATTATTGTACTCTCTTTAAAATAAACTATGAAATAAAAAGGGCAAGAAAAAACATGATTCATGTATAATTGTATGTAGTGTGTGGTACTTTATAATAAACTACTATGCTGCTGGTTTATATTTTTACTGCAAAAAGATTATTAAAATATTTATTCTTTAGCACTCAACTTTTGTTTCAATACATGAGAAATTATGTACAGTATATATAGCACATATAAAACATTATAAAGTGCTTTGATTTGTATTTTATGTATGTATCAGAAATGCTAAATGAAATTATTAAACTGCAAGTGCAACTGGTATTAATAAAAGGAATGATTATACATTTTCAACAAACTTAATCATTTTAGGAGAAGTTTTCTTGTCCAGAATTTTCAGTTCTATTATCTTTAGTAAGTAAGACTAGTTCTAAGGATACTGAGCTGGAACCGTATTACTAAGTTGAATGCTGCCTTCAGAATGCATGATGCGGGGGCCGGGGAGATGGCTCAGTAGGATAAGCGCTTGACTGGCAAAATGCATGATGTTTAATTGAAAAATTGATATGGATTTATAATACTAGACTAGATGATTAATTCACTTGCACATTAAAGTCAGTGTTTGCAGGAAATTTGTAATTGAGCTTTTAAAAAACAGGTACAAAAGAATTACTACTTAATACAAAGAGTTGTATATATTAAGTAGCTAAGACTCGTTGGTCTTTTCAAATGGAACAACAGTATTTGTTACAGCAGTGTTAGCTCAACATTTCAATCCAGAGGGATTCAGTACAGTGGAATAAAGCACAGTGCCACAATTACTGGGAAAGTAACAGATGTAGCAGAATACTTGGCGTTCCTCTCAACAGAATTAGAACCCCATTAAATTTCATCAGTAAAATTAAAATTTTGGTGTTCTTGCCATCTGTCTCCGCCTGGGTTTCCTCACCAACCCTGATGTGATGTTGCAGGTACTAGCATTCTGTGGGGTGATCCTATGGAGAACTGAGCAGAGAAGGGGAGAATGGAACTCAAAGAACTACCAAGTTAGCGCTGCAGGTAGATGGGGCTCCATCCCACAGGTAGATCCTAGGAACTAGTGCCTCGGAGTAAGCCCCAAAGGGCCAGGCAGCTGGGCGTTCACTCATGGAGTCCCGTCTGCCACAAGGCTCTTGCCAAGCAGCAGTAGCTTCCTACCACCTGCAGCCTGCTGCTTGAGTGAGCAGAGAGCCTCTCGGGGCAGAGCAAACCTGGAACTGAGAGTCACAGTCAGAAATGATATGCAGATGTTTCAAGACCTGGGATAGAACAGGGAACCCTTGCCCCACCCCGTACCACCCCACTGATGCTGTTTGCATTTTTGCAGCAGGACGACAGGAAAGCTATTTTGAGAAAGCTACATACATCGTCGAAGTGATGGTTGTGGATATTCTAAGGGGGCTTCGGGCTCCCCCAGTCTTCCTGCAGTATACAACTGAGGCATCCACCGCACCATTTCTCTGGAGCGTTTTCCCTCTCCAGTTCATCTGTTTCCCATGACATTGCAAACCATGTGGTCTCTGGAGCCTTTTTTAATTCTAGAGATAGAATAGATGCCCTCACATGGTGGGATTTCAGAGCAAGATGTAAGGTTTTATGAAACTTCATCAGTAACCCTTCAAAACACAGATGCACTTTCGAGCTGCAAGCCCAGGCCCACCTCATCCCACGCTGCCGTGCCTCCTCGGCTTCTCCAACCTGACTGCTCCTCACTGGAGGCCAAGTTAAAATTGCTTTCCTTTTCCACATCACAGGGAAACATGTGTGATCTCGTGGTGCCAAATACACACTTACTCGTCCTGTGTGAGTTTTCATTCTGCTGTGCGTCCTATACCAACTTCTCATTTTTTTATTCACTGAGGCCCCAATAGAACAAAAACAGAAGCAGGAGGGTGCACACTGGCACAGGCAGTAGCACACATTTTCTGTGTCCTTGTGCTTTGTGGCTGTGAGGAGGCAAGGAGCTTTCCTCCTCCTCACCCTCCCACTATGATGTTCTGCCTCACCTCATGTCCAGAATAAGGAAGTGAGCAGGCCAAAGACTAAAAGCCCTAGAACTGTGAGCAAAAATTACCTTTTCATCATTTAACTTGTTATTCTGAGGTATCTGATCATAGAAACAGAAAGCTCTCTGTCAGAACAAGAGTAATACCTCAAGGCAAACCTGTGGGCCTTTCTACAGAAGTAGAGGGGGCCTGCCCCTTAGCTCAGTTCTTTAAGTGGCTGCTTCAACAAAGCAGTCAGCCTCAGGTTGCTGTGGTTGGATCCCCACAAATCCAGCGGCCAAACATGCCCTGAAGGCATTCTGGGCCAGCTCCCCCCCAAAAAAAAATCCTGCTGCCATTTTTCAACCCCTAACAGAAAGAGACCCTGTTCCGTATTTGTGCCCGCTTGCTACATGACTCGCTTTGGCATTTGATACTGGATTGAATCAGTTTTACCTGAGCAATGCTGCTTATAATCTCATCGGTTGACCATAGTTTTGTCCCACCTCATGCCCAATTAAGCAAGTTCCCATGTCTTCTCCACCACCTTAGACCCGCCTCACCACATGGTTTTCCTCTATAAAAGTCCCTGCAAGAGACAACTTTCCTGGGGGGAACTACCCGCTCAGGCCCCCCCTCCTGTCCCTCTCTCAGAATAGGAGCTTTCTTTCTCTCAATAAATATATTCTGCTCATAAAAAAAAAAAGAAAAAACCAGAAGTAGAAGCTGGCTTTTGTAAGACCCACTCAGAAAAACAGAGGTCACAACAGGCTCATGTGCTGCATCTTCCTTGTGCATGTGGGCAGCCAGGTTATGCTGCCAGTAGTGCAGGGATTTGAATATATGCTTAATGAAATATTCTAAAATAAAACATATGCATTTGAACTTTTAGTTTCCCCCTTTCCCAAGGTGAGATAATCATAAAAATACTGTGTAGGATATTCCTTATAACTCTTACTGCCATTACTGACACTGAGGACTATTGTAAATCCATAGAAATATAGTTGAAGTAGCCACACACAGGAAGAGGGTATCATTACCACAGCAGCTAATGAAAAGAAAGAAAAAGAAAAATGTTTTCTAAATTTCAGTAACAAGCTGAAAATACAAAGCAAAGTACTGAAAACTGGTCAACATGTGCCAGTTAATTTTGCTTAGGGCTGCAACTTTTTTTTTTCTTTCCCATGGTGTTAAGGTTTGCATTTAGATGTCCCCCCAAAGCCTATACAGTCATGGGGGGGGGGCCTTCTGGAGTTTGCGATTGATTACTGTGGGTGTGGATGCTGCACCTGACCTGGGGCAGGTAATTTACATTACAGTGTAATGTAAAGAAGGAGAGAGAGGCTAGCTGGCTGCCTGAGCTGCTGCCACTCCCTTTGCTCTCTGCTCTTTGTTGCCACCATGAAAGGCTGCTCTCTGCCATGTGTTGCTTTGCCTTGGAGCCAGCTGAGAGTGGACTGAATCCTCCACTAACTGTGAGCTAAATAAACCTTTCCTTCCTTCATTTTGGCTGTTGGGTATTTGTCCCAGCAATGAAAGAAGAGTAACAGAGACACATGGTGTTAGAGATTAAACCCAGGCTTTCACATACACGAGACAAGCCCTCTACCACTGAACCGTATCCACAGCCCAGCTTTTCTATTCTTTCTTTTTATGGAAAACTAATCCCATCTCCCTTTTACCTACATCATCAGTTCTTTCAAGTGACAAGTTGAGTTATGTCCCGCAAAAGATACACCAAGGTACCTCAGAAGGAGGATCTACTTGGGAATAGGGCTGTTGCAGATGTGACTAGTGAAGAAGAGTTCACATGGCCCTTAGTCCAAAATGCCTGGGTCCTATAAGTAGAAACACAGACCTGCCAGGGGACAGGGACACGTGGTGACAGTGGCAGTGATATAAGAGGTACTGCTGAAGCCAAGAACTGTCCATGCCCTTGTCCTCATACGCTTCTTGTGTATTTCTCAATTAACGTAAACCAAACTACATAGTGGTCATCACGTGGCTATTTGTCTTCTCCACTCAACTGCAGGCGGAGGACACCTTTCATTTTTGCTCTCAAGACTTAGCACGCTGATTGGCTGGCACACTGTGGCACCTATGACTGAAGACAGACAGCATGAAGTCATACTGTGGCTTCCCCAAGTTCTTATAACTGGGATTCAGCTTTTCCAGAGACCCAGTGTCTAAGTGGTGCCCCAGTAAAGGAGCGACATTTTCTCATGCTTCCTGACTTCTTACTCTTACATTTACACAGTACTCCACTGGTCCTGACTTCAGTGTAATTTTATGTGTCAACTCAGCCACAGTACTCAGATGTTTGGTCAAGCAAACTTAGATTTTTCTGTGAAGTCCTTTTTAGGCAAGACTAACAAGTACTGGGGCCGGGGAGATGGCTCAGTGGAATAAACACTTCCCTGGCAAGCGCCAGAGCCTGAGTTCAATCCCCGGTTCCGCCAAAAACAAAAAACAAACAAAAAAAAGACTAACAAGTACGTTAGCGGACTCACCTTCTGTAATGTCAGTGGCTATCACCCAATCAGTTGAAGGCCTTTGGAGAAAAAGACTGAAAACACTCCAGTAAGAAGGAATTTTACTTCTTTATGCCTTTGGACACCACCTGCCTCATGGGCTTTCTGGGCCCCACAGTGACAAACCCTGCTGTGATTTTTTTTATTTGGGGGGTTGCCCACAGTTCATGGTTTCTAACTCTCCCATTATTTCCTAGATGACTAGCACAAGATTTCAGTACTTGGCATTATGTCACTGAGTCCCAACACAGCTCCAAACAGTAAAGGTAACAGTCTTTGCTATATTGTTGAGGAGCCTCAGGTCTCAGAAATCGGCCTTCAGGAAGCCAGATGTCTCTCTGACCTTCCAAGTCTGCCCCTTATCTGCTCCTTTTCTCCCTAAGGTAAGCCATGGGAGTTAGAACTTCTCCTTGAGGCTGGTGATAGAACCCAAAAATATATTTCGTCCCCGCATCTGTGTTGGCCTTGGAGCTCGCATCAAGAAATTCTCTGGTGGTCCACGGTAAAACTCTACTTCAAGGGCACCTACCCATCCCCTGCAGGAAGGGATGAAGAATCTGGACAGACTGGCCCTGCTGTCTCAGTCTGGTAGCTTGGGACAACACCCTTTCCCTTTAATCTTATTTCCACATCACCCATGCTTCAGTCTTGGTGGTGCAGCGGCATCTCCATAAAATCCCAAAGAAACAAGGTTTCCCAAGTTTCTGGACTGATGAAATTTATGGGAATGTGGGCAGAGTTCATCTACCTGCTAAGGGGCAGTGACCCCCAACTCCAGGGAGACAAGAGCTTCTGCAGTGTGGGTACCTTCCATACTTTACCTGGCTCCTTGTGTTTGAAAAACAAAACAAAACAAAAACAAAAGGTAAATATGAGTATAGTGCTCCCTGACTTCTGGAGCTGCTCTAGCACATTCCCCAAACCCAAGGTGAGGGTCACGGGAACCCGACCAGTAGCTGCCCCATCGGAGGTTTCACACACCAGACCTGGAGACTGGCAGAATAGTGTCTGAACTGCACTGAGTTCGAGGATGTCTAGCCAGTCTGCCGCTGAACTGGTCACACAGTTACGTGAGGAGAAACCTCCACACATTCTGGGACCAAATGACCCATGTTGGGGCTGGGGAGATGGCTCAATAGAATAAGCGCTTGCCTGGCAAGTGCAAGGACCTGAGTTCAATCCCCGGTTCTGACAGACAAACAAACAAACAAATGACCCGTATTGTGAGCATCGAGGAGGAGAAACTGAATTTGTTTTTCCTCTATGTCCTCAGACTTGCAGATTTTGTACTTGCCAGGCCCCACAATTGCATGAGCCAAATCCTTAAAATAAATCCTGATCTAAGTGAACTTGACAGAGGATTGGCTCTGTCTGGGTGGATAGAGGGAGGACTGAGAGGATTGCTTTGATTTGCCAAATGTTCCTTAGTCCTGCTAGACTCAGAGTGTGTGTTTATAAGAGAATGATTCAACAATGAGTATCCTACCAATATCAGAAAAGATCCTAAAAATAACCTGGTCTGAAGCTGGTGACAGTAATCTCTCCTTATCCACAAGCATGTTGTTGTGTGGGCTTGGGGGAGGAAACTTGGGGGAACACTAGCAAAAGAACCCAGCACACGTTAGGTGCGACAGTGAAGCTTGCTGTGTTCACTTGGTTGACTTAGAAGCTGCCCAGGGAATTGACTGAGCATATCTCTGGGCATGTCTGGGTGGGTCATGGAGGTGTGGCTTGGGCATTATGTCTGAGCCCTGGGACCTGCCCCTTCCAAGGCTCTCCCTTTCTGTGCTTCCTGGCCACCATGCACTAAGCAGCTGTGTTCCACCAGGCCCTTCCCCCAAGATGGTCCTGCCTTGGAGCCAGCTCTCCATGGACTGAGAGCACTGAAACTGTGAGCTCATTACACCATTTCTCCTCTAGGTTGTGCATGTCAACATTGTGTCCCAGCAGTGGGAAAGCTGACATACACCAGGCAAGTGCTGAACTACCCCGCAGTCCTTCTGTGCAGGATAAGGAGGTTTTGCCTGTGGGACATGCCAGGTGGATGGTGTGGGACTAACGTACACTTTGCATGAGGTCAGGAAGGACACACTTAGGGACCTAACATTCATCTTACCTGGTCCTCACATCCGTGCCTACCTGGCAGAGGAGCCCTTCGTAAGTCACCGCCTTTGCACTCTGACCGCTCTTCCGATTACATAGATGACACTTAGCCGCTGGGGCCCAGCTTACCCCCTTGTGCCCTTGTGGTGGCTCTGTGCAGTAACCTTGAGCAAACCTGCTCTACCAGGCACAAGACAGCTAAAACATCCACTCAACATCCTTTAGACTAATTTACTCATCTACAAAAGTGAGTTTTTCACACACCTCTCAGCTTTCTCTTCTCCAGTCTAAACATTTCTCCTAACTTTTCAACCTTTTGATCATGTTCATTTTTGTTTT
>NW_004524615.1:12955966-12962163 GCF_000260255.1 Octodon degus
AAATAAAAATAAATAAATAAATAAAAAGAAAAAAGAAAAAGAAACTTGCTACAAAATCCAAAGTTTGGCTTGGTAGAAAAACAATCCAACTCAATTTTTAAAATAAAGTATTATTTTAAAAATAACCCAAGCAAATCCATAGAATTTTTTTTCCTAGTAGTTTATATACATTTTAACTAACAGCCCATCACATTAAATCTGAAACTGTCCAGGCCTTTATCAACAATTCTAGGTTTTAAGAAGCTGATTTATGTCCTGGTGCCATGTGCTGTATGTTATAGATCAGCTTAGAATGTGGACACAAGTGTGCATTACGGACATAAGGTATGAACCAGTAACCTTGCCGTCTGCATTGTTTGTGCCCCTCAGTACACTGTCAGAGGGGGAGGAAAGGTGAAATAAAATGATTAAGATGTATTGCATACCGATGCCAACTCCTCTTGCTGAATGTAATCATTATGTATAGCAAGTGTGTGGTAATGAGCTTTTAAAAAATTTCAGCCTGTGCATGCCCGTAATCCTAGCACTCAGGAGGCCGAGGCAGGATAATTGCAGCAAGTTAGAGTGCAGTATGAGCTACATGGTGAGACCTTGTCTGAAAAAGAAGAAAAAAAACCCAAAAAAACCAAACCTGTCAGAGTAAGCACTCCAGATGCCTGTGGAGCCCCTAGGAAAGCCAGGAGGGCAGTGTGTACAGTGGGTCTACGTCACTAGCTACGCCTTGGGTTGGGTTACTCAACCTCTCTGTGCATCAGTTTTCTCATCCATAAACAAGGAATATTCGTAATAATAATAATACCTGTCAAGGTATTTTCTGAGCATTAAATACAATAACAAAAAAAATTATAAACCCCCTCAAATTAGGTCCTTCTCACAGTGAGTGCTTCCTATTAGTACCATCATCATTTTAATAATCGTACTTCAAAAATTGGCAAGGAAGCTGAAAGAGTTCTGAAAATCAAGTCTATTTCTGCTGAAACACTCATGCGATGGTTTGTTCCTAAAGCAGTAATTAGAAATCGAGATCCGGAACAGACTGATCCTGCCATTTGATGAAAGATTTCAAGAACAGAACTCCCCAGTATCTGGATTCTCTGGGGGAGTCAGACACGCTCTCCATGGTGTTCCCAGGCTGTGAAAACGGTGTACAAAAGATCCTACAGCCTCCGTGCCCTCCCACTGTCTGTTATGCCTGCAGAGTCTCTCCCTGGCTGGAGGTCCAAATGGGCTTGGCACACTCAGTGTCACAGACACTGATGAGAGAAGCCGTGTGAGTCAACAATCAACACACATTCATTACACGGCAAGGATCACTACTGACACAACCAAAGGTGCTCTCTGGGCCTTTTCATCTTCCTGCTTGTGGTAATGACACAAAAGCAGGGACCTGGTTGGTTGGGCTTTTTCCTCCAGTTGAAAGTCAACCATAGAGACATGTCAGCAGTCACTTTTAAAGCCTGGAGCCATGAGGAGAGGAGAATCGAAGTCCCAAATAAAGAGTTGAGCTACTCCTGAACTCTGCCTGGGAATGCCGTAAGTGAATGGGCATTTTCTGATTGATTCCAGATGCAGAGCGTGGGCATGTGTGCTGGATCTCTCTGATGGGCTGGTCACACCCACTTGCCCAGCCAGTTTGCCACACCCTAATCTCCTGCCTCAATCCTGTAGCAGAATAGAAGGAAGAAGGGGCCGGGGAGATGGCTCAGTGGAATAAGCGCTTCCCTGGCAAGTGCAAGGGTCTGAGTTCAATCCCCGGTTCTGAAAAAAAAAAAAAAAAAAAAGAATAGAATAGAAGGAAGAGCATCCACTAGTGCGAGCCCTTCAGATAGTAGGATTAACTCTCACAACCTAAGCACCTCCCCAAAAGTCCTACCTCCCAGCACTTGCACTGGGGAGTAAGTTTCCAACACACGAATTTGGGGAAACATTCAGATCATAGCAAAGATGTATCAGGAGCCTAAAATACAACAATAATGTGAAAAGAAAAAAACTACTGTCATGTAATTATGTGTAATGATGGGGCCAAGTGTGTCGCCAAGCAATCTTACCATTGTGAGGACATCACAGAGTGCCTTTGCGTAAATTTAGATGGCACAGACAGCTGCTCATAGTGTCTTTTGATGCAATCCAAACAGGCAGTAAATGAGAGACATATGAGGCTGCTGCTCGTATCACGTGAATCCCCCCCATTTTGCAGCCAGCTACTTTTTAATAAATAGTGTCTTTTAAAATAATGAGAAATCTAGGCGTGGTGATGATACCTGCCACCCAAGCATTCAGAAGGCTCAGGTGGAAAGACTGCCAAGGGTTGCAGTCTGAGCTGCACAGTGAGACTCTGTCTCAAAAAACCAAAAATTAAAATAATGAGAGAAATTATAGTACAGTAATTACAAAAGTCAGTAGCATAGTTATTTATTAGCAAGCGTATGTACTGCACATTATATTTGCTGTACTTTTATGCAGCAGCGTAGTAGGCTGGTTTACACCAGCATTGCCACAAGCGCATGAGGAATGTGTTGCACTATGACAGTACGGTAGCTATGATGTCACTAGATGGCAGGAATTTTCCAGCACCATGATAGTCATGGGACCACTGTCATATGTGTGGCCTGTCACTGAACTAAATGTCCACAAGTTGTGCCTGACTGTATAAAGAATTATTGTCCATGAACAAAGCCAACCAGATAAGAAAGTGTAAAGAAAAAAATCCCAAGATATCACAGAGAAAGCAATTACTACTTCCTATGCTGGGCTGGGTGAACAAAGGGAAGTACTTGGATTGAAATTGAAAGGGTTTGCATTAAGTTTTAAGGGCTTAAAAAACAAAAACAGAACCAAAAAAATCTTGGGGCCAGGGAGATGGCTCAGTGGAATAAGCGCTTCCCTGGCAAGTACAAGGGCCTGAGTTCAATCCCTGGTTCCACAAATGATAAATAAATAAATAAATTTTAAGGGCTTGAAACGTAAAGGACTCCACACCTCTGATAGTGATGGGTGTGGAGCTACGAGCTCAGCTCTGCAAGTGTTAGGAGCCAGCTGCTGCTCTAAGCAAGGACTGTCCCTGCCACTGAGTGTGGCAGGGGTGTTGCTTGCTCATGCAGGTCACAAGTAGCAAGGTCACAGGAGCCTCCTTCTTCCACAGCACTGCTGATAGAGCCCAACGTGAGTTTGCAAAGCCAACATCACACAGGCAAGCAGAGAAGCCTGGGTTTGAGCTCAGAGGCAAAAGCTTAAAACTGTCATGGGAGCACACTACTTCTCACTGTGAGGGTGGCACTCAAGGACTCCTTTCCTCCGCCACCTGCAAACCGTGTGTTGTTCCCTTAGGCCCTTGCCACACTGGAGGGTTCTCTTCCTGCAATCTCTGGCTCCCTTGTTTGCTTAATCTCCATTAGACAATTTTTTTTTGAGGTGGGGTCTCATTATGTAGCCCAGGCTGACCTTGAACTTGCTGGGATCCTTCCACCTCAGCCTAACCTCGTGTGGCATTACAGGAGTGCACTGCCACTCCCAGCTTTCTCTGGACAGCTCTTGATGGGCCATCTGGTTGGCAAGGAGTTGAAGACAAGTCACAAGTGTCCATCAGTGAATGAGTAAACAGCGTGATATAGACGTACCATGCAATAGTTGTCAGCCTTAAAAGGAAGGAAATTTGGACTCAGGCTACACCAGGGATGAATCTTGACAATACAGTCAGTAAAATGAACCAGGCACCAAAGGACAAATGTTGTGTGATT
The DNA here is from genome assembly GCF_000260255.1 of Octodon degus. Taxonomy (NCBI): domain Eukaryota; kingdom Metazoa; phylum Chordata; class Mammalia; order Rodentia; family Octodontidae; genus Octodon; species Octodon degus. Next base: position 12,959,704 of record NW_004524615.1, read on the forward strand.
TTACTTATATGAAGTTTCTAGAATAGGAAAAGTTGTAGAGATAGAAGGTAGAGTGGTGGTTGCGAGCGAATGAATGAAGGAAAGAGTGGGGATTTGTCGCTTTATGAATCAAGAGTTCCAGTTTTGCAAGATGAAAATGTGCTGTGGATAGATGGCTAGGATGGCTGTACAACAATGTGAATGTCGTCAGTGCCACTGAAAAATAGTTAAGATGGAAGCTTTATGCTGTGCTTATCTTACCACAATGAAATGTTTTTCAAAATGAACTAGACAAGAGTGAAATCTAGAGGATATGTGGGTGGACCCAGCCTGAGGTGTCACACGTCACAGGTCTCCATTCTCCTATAGTGACTCATTCCCTCACACACCTCGGTGAGCAGCACTTTCTGGACTTTGCTCAGCGAGCACCTGTGTGCTGTGTCCCGTCAGCCCTTCTGTGCATCCAGCCCCACGGAAGTGTGCAAGGGCAGCCCCTCCATTAGTCCTATAGACAAGTGCATCAGTTAGAGTTTGCTACAGAAACAGATCTAGCACGAGATGTACAAATGTATAAGAAATTACAAGATCAGCCGACGATGGTCAGCCACAGAGCTGGATGAGGAAGTGCGCAGAGGGCGTCTGCCCGCTGGAGGCTGAAGGGTCCAGGCTGAGGTCTGGAGCTCACTGAAATGTTCTGTGCAAGTCCACGTCAGGAGGCCAATGGGTCTGCAACAGAAGGCTGAAGAGTCCCGGACGGAAGCTGAACAGCCTGTACCAGAAGCTGGGAGATGATGTCCAAGCTGAAGGCAAAGACTGGAGCTCCTTCAAAGAACCAGCAATCAGGCCGGTTCATTCTCCTTTTATTGAATGCAGTCTGCCCAGGCTGGAGGGTGGTCTTTATGTTCACGCCATCTCCCTGCCCTACTCTCCCACAGGCTCAGGATGTTCACAAAGTAAGGACCCTGGTCCTCTGCTGAGTCACTTAGTTCAACTACTGAACTTCTCAAGTTGACATGATGAACAGCATCCTAGAGCGTAAGCCTAGTTAATCTTGCAAACTTCTCAGGTTAGCACAACCTATAAACCATTACAATAAGGGATGATAGGAGACCTCCACACGATATAAGGAAAAAGTTACAACTCCCTACCTGATAGATGCCTGATATGCTAAGTTGGTATTCCCCAAAACTGAAGAATGAATTGTAGGGGACAACAGAGGTTAAGAGTAGAAAATATTTATTGAGAGACAGGAGAGGTCCCGAGCAGGTTGTCAATGAGCCCACTTCCTAGAGGGAATTTGCAGACCCATAGAGCAAAATCACGAGGTGGGTACAACTTGGGACAAAACTATGGCCAACCGATGAGGTCACAAGTATAGCTGTTTAGGTAATACTGATCCCATGGGGAGACAAGTCACGTAGCAAGTGTACATGGAAGAACTTTTCAGGAAGAGATTGGGTGCGTGTGTCTTGGGCACTCACCAAGGACACTGCTGTCTACCTAGACTTTCTTGGACCAGATGTTACCACTTACCTTGGGGGAGGCATATAGGCCTGGTCCTTGTAACTACCTTGGGGCCTGGCCTAAATAGATGCATCTCTGCCACAGTTGTAATGACTTTTCATCTTTGCCCTGACTCTCTTATTCTACTGAGCTATCTCTCCGGCTCTCTGCACTGACTCTCTTGAGGACCTATAATATTTCCTACCTAACTTAGCCGTCTATAATACTATGAAAAATGTCATTTTGGAGGATAATGACTAATGTGGAATATTTACAAATATACTAGGCATATGTACTACCCATAAGTAGTAGTTGCCACGATAAAGCTGTATTGCCCATACTGTTGTTATTATTTTTTTTCCACTTTACAGGTGAGGAACCAAAAGTCCAGAAAGGCTGTCATTAGCCTCAGGTCAGTGCTGATAGAGAGGGGAGGGGCAACAGCTCTGCGAGCCGGGCCCTCTGCTATGGGACTCTACCGCCCCCTCGTGGACAATCTACTCCTGTATTGTCTCATCTATGCAGTAATTTAAGCCTAGGTAGAGTCCCCCGATTTTTTCCTTTGCTGCAGTAAGTAACTTTACAGTCAATTTCAGTTTCACATCACACTTTCCTCTATTTTTTTTTCAGAACCAGGGATTGAACTCAGGCCCTTACACTTGCCAGGCAAGTGCTTATTCTCCTGAGCTATCTACCTGGCCCCTTGGCTCACTTTTGTAATCCTGCCTCAGCCTCAGTGATGGGATCAGGTATGTGTGCCCCTGGGCCTGGCTCGTGCTTCCTTCTTTTGCCCTGGTGCCAAAGAGAGATACTAGGACAAATGGCAGCAGTGGGCGAGTTGTACTGTACGCCTAGCGAGGCCCCAGAACTCAGTCATGCTTCATTCCTGGAGGTTTCAGAGGCCTGTGGGAAGATCCTCTGTGTTGGTAATGTCCCTAAGAGGTGTGTGTGTGTGTGTGTGTGTGTGTGTGTGTGTGT
>NW_004524615.1:12964513-12965014 GCF_000260255.1 Octodon degus
GTTTTTAATCTCAAGTTTTCTTTATAAATTATAACTGGTGTCTATTAACCAACCTGTACAGATAGCAGAAAGTTAATTTTAATTAATACAGGTTGATTTTAATTGACACTTTAATTTGGACTTAAACATCCAGCAGAAAAGTAGAACCAAAAGACATTTAAAACAATGTCATAGGGACTGGGGAGATGGCTCAGTAGAATAAGCGCTTGCCTGGCAAGCGCAAGGGACTGAGTTCAATCCCTGGTTCTGCAAAAAAAAAAAAAAAAAAAAAAAAGTCATAATAATAAGCTCCAATCACTAACCCCTTCTGGCAATTTGCAGCTATACCAGAAACTGACCACTGTCATGGGCTATTAAGAATAAATTACAATAGGGGCTGGTGAGATGGCTCAGTGGTCTAAAGCACCTACTTGGAACAAGCTTAGCAAAGCCCAGGGACCACGGTTCAATCCCCCAGCACCACAAGCCAGCCGCCCCGCCCCCTGGTGGGCTGAGCTGCCC
>NW_004524615.1:12965195-12970437 GCF_000260255.1 Octodon degus
TTTTTTTTTTTTTTTTTTTTTGTCTTGGCGGAACCAGGGATTGAACTCAGGCCCTTGCACTTGCCAGGCAAGCGCTTATTCTACTGAGCCATCTCCCTGGCCCCGCTTGAAGAAATTCTGATGAAATCAATGCTCTTTCTTCCCTACTTGAAGTTAGGGACAGCTCTTCAGAGGGGAGAAACATTATCAATAGCTAAGTTATTTAAAACTATTGCAGGCAGTAAGCTAGAGCTAGATTCTAAAAAGGACAGTGCAAAACTGTGGCTAGAAGCACAGTTACAAAGCAAAAAGGGAAACTAGGATTAGCTCCATCATATGCACAATTAGATCTTGATACCTTTACCTTAAATTTTTTAAAAGCCTGGTGGCAGAATATAAATACCCTCCATCAGAACTTCGCTGGCAAGAGGACAAAGCTGAAGAGCACGCCTAGGGCTCGAGTCTTACAGAAGGACACCCTCACAGGACGTGGATGGCCCAGTGCAGTTAATAGCATGGAGTCGGAGGGCCAGCCAGATAGCTCAGCAGATTAAAGCCCCTGCTTAGGCAGATGCAGGGACTGGGTTTCCTACCTGGCAGGTGGGGCTGGCCCCGCCCCCGGGGCGCACTGAGAGGGCGATTGAGACTGGGCGTGGTGGCACCTGCCTGTGATCACAGTGCTTGGGAGGCTGAAAACAGGATGATCATTATGAGTCCTGTCTGTGTAGTGAGACCCTGTAGACCTTGTACTAAGTACATAAAAAAAAATAACAGGGGCTCAAGTATGCTTGTGCTAACAGACAGTGGAACCCTGTTATGGCTTCCCCCGCCACCCAGAATGAGTGATTCTGGAGAAAGAAGCATCCCGGCCTCGTAGTGGAGCTTGTTCCCATCCAGCCCTCCAGTGCGAACACTCTTGAGGATGACCCTGGAGGAAAGCTGACACTGCAAGTACTGAGATCCACACAGTATATAAAGCAGCCAACATGGAAACAACTAAAGAAGACAGCGCAGGAGCTCCAGCGCTGGCGAGGCGACGAGGCCCACCATAAACTCCTGAGAATGGGTTTGTTGTTAGGGTGAGCATCGGAGCCTGTACTGTGTTTGCAACTACAAAAACAAAAAGTGATTTATCAAGGACCATGCTATATAGCTGTTGGGGAAAAGTAATTTCATAATTAAATTGTAATTAGGGCTTGTCCAGGGCCTGGTAATTTGCCGTCTGGGCCAGCTATTCAGAAATGTAATTCCCTGCGTCTCCAGGCATTTGTTGCTGGAATGCTCCAGGGCAAGGCTGCAGCAACTGAGGCCATCCTGGTTCCTTGAGGACCCAGTGGTAATAAAATTAGGGTTTCACCTTGAGGAAAGGACAGACTCCTTAACCTGCCATCTTTCCCACTACCTTCATCAACACAAAGATCCTCAGTGGCACAAGATCTCTGCTGCCCTCTGAGACATCAGATGCACCCAATAAATAGTGGCTAGCCCCTCGTGGCTGTCACACCCCCTTCTTCTCTGATTTAGAGTTTATATTTCTTAATAACCTGATTAAAAGTATAGTAGACTATACCTAAGGTTGACCACTTTAACTCTTCTATTTTTTCCACCTTTGCGGATTGAGCCCAGGGCCTTTGCAGTGAGCTACATCCCCACCCGTCCTTTTCAATTTTTATTTTTAAATTTTGAGATAGGGTCCCGCTAAGTTGCCCAGGCTAAGTTCCAACTTGCAATCCTCCTGCCCCAGCCTCCCAGGGTGCTGGGATTATAGATAAAGCACTTGTAAGTATACAGTTCAGTGTCATTAAGGACTTCACAATGTTGTGCGACAATCACCATTATTTCCAGAACTTTTGCATCACCCCGTGTGCTGTATTAGGTTTCTGGATGTGGGACAAAATACCTGACACCTACAGTGAGAGGAGACGAGGTTTAGTTGGGCTCATGCTTTAAGGGAGCTTGGCTGGTTCCCAGGCAGAGATATTTTGCTGGGACGGCCAGGCAGAGCAAAGATGCTTGACTTAGGACCTTGGGGAAGCACAGCAGGGGACCAGTGCCAGACAGGAAGGGGCAGGGACCAGACAGAGCACCCCAGGGCCCACCTCCTTGACGCATCCAGGCACGCATCAAAGTGTGCACCACCAAGCCCCTATGTGGCTCCAAAACTAATCAAGCTGATACAATCAAGCTTACCTGTCACACATACTGAAATTTGTACCCATTAAACAATATTCCCCTTCACCCTACTTGGTCACTAAAAATGTACCCATTCTGGGAACATGGAAATGTGGTCACACAGTATATGTCTCCTTTTATGTCTGGCTTAAAAAAAAAAAATCTCATTGCTTTTATTTTATGCAAAAACATTTTAAAATAGATTATGTCCAACAATGTTTTTTTTCTACAAATTTTTTTTAAATTTTATTTATTTATTTATGTATGTATATGTGTGTGTGTGTGTGTGGCCAGCTCAGCCCACCAGGGGGCGGGGCTGGCTGGCATGTGGTGCTGGGGGATTGAACCGCAGTCCCTGTGCTTTGCTAAGCTTGTTTTAAGTAGGTGCTTTAGACCACTGAGCCATCTCACCAGCCCCCAACAATGGCTTTAAGTTTACACATTGAGAGAAAAGCCAAAGAAAAGTTAAATAGATCGACTTCTGCCCCTTGGTTGTTAGCAGCTGTCACGGCCCCATGTCAGCACCAGCGTGCATGACCCCTCACCGCTGTTGCAGCCTCAGTCCAGCCGGCAGGCTGCCTGGCACTGCAGCCAGAAAGGCAACGGCACCCACTTGAAAAGTGCTCCCATATCTGTCTTTTCACAGTATTTATTTTTGGGTTTTTTTTAAGACAGGACCTCACTAGTTCAGGCTGGCCTCCGGCTCATTCAGGAATTACACCGTGTGGGTGCACCGCCACCCCCAGCAGTACCAGGGATTAAACCCACAGCCTCTGCATGTGTCCTGGGTCCTACTCTCTCTTCAGAGGAGACCAGATACGTTGGATTAGGGCCCAGTGTAATGGCCTCGATCAACCCTGACTCCCTCTTCAACAGCACAGTCTCCAGAAGCAGTTCCACTCTGAAGCCTGGGGTTAGAACATCCGCATAGGAAAATGAGGCCACACAAAGCTGTCCCACAAACGATCCTCCCGGCCTTCAAGAGCACAACAGATTCTTTCTTTTTCCTTTTTTAGGGGCTGGGGAGATGGCTCAGTGAAATAAGCGCGTCCCTGGCAAGCATAAGGGCCTGAGTTCAATCCTCGGTTCTGCAAAAAAAAGAAAAAAAGTTGTTTTGGAAACATGGGCTCACTCTGCAGTTCAGGCTGGGCTTGGACTGTGCAGCCCAGGCTGGCCTGCAATGCACCGCGACGCTCCTGCCTCAGCCTCCCAAGTGCTTCGATTTCAGACATGTGCCGCCGCGCTGGGCCACAGCGCAGCAGATTCTTGACCTTGGCTGGTGGAGATGGTATCAAGCAGGGAGAGATCTACTGCAGCACTCTTGCCTCAGAAACACTGGCTGCCCGGCGAGGTGGGTCCCATCCTGCCAGTGAAGACATTTCCCCTTTTCTGGGGCTGCCTGAGGAAAAATGAGAGACTTCCCAATTATATTTTTGGTCATTAAGCAATTAATTGCAGAATTTCCTATACTTTTTTTTTCTTCTGACAAGAAAGAATGAAAAAAATTCTGGGTAATTTTAGCAGCAATTAACCTCAATTCACACAGAAGTGCTTGCTTCTGTCCTGCTGTCTGTCTGGCCGTGTCTCTGACTTGGAATTCTGTTCCCTTGCCATCTCAGCTCTGCTGTGGAATGTCACTACCACCCCGCCCCCATCCAGTTATCTCTTCTCTACTTAAAAAAAAAAAAGGAAGAAAGTAAAGACCAGAGGATGCTTTGAAAGAGAATGACCACATTTGCTCCAGGGCTGAGAAATGACATTTCACCCGGAAACAGCAGTGACAAACTGGGGTCACACTTCTCTTTCTTCTTAGTGGCTCACAGGGAGACAACTGATAGCGTTTCTGACCTATGACACGAGGACCAGAAGGTGGGGGAAGCTCACAGCTCCCCCCCCCCCCGCCAATGCAACAAGAATAGAAACTGCGGTTTTTAGCACAAAAGTTTCCCATGGGATGACCTTATTCACTCTAGGACACTGGGATGTGTTCTAGTCAAATGAATTTGAAGTGACAGAGATAAAAGATCAAAGTGTGAGAACTATAATAAGAAAATCCTTTTAAAATACTGTAGAATCAGCAGCATATTTCTAGTGCCCCTAAATGGTCTTGGAGAATCTAGAATGCTTTATATAAAGTAGTGGGTCTTGATACAATAAAGAGGCCAGCCACTTACTTCCAAACTAGATTAAAGTATGGGGGAGGGAAGAGAATTAGACACGGAAATACAAGATTCAGGCTCCTAGTCTAATTTCAAACCTGTGCTACTATTAGGAAGATAATGCTGTTTTTTGTTAGGGGCAGGCAATTGAGACAGGCTCTCTCTCTATAGCCCAGGCTGGCCTCGAACTCAGGGTAGCAACCCCCACCCTCAGCTTCTGGAATGCTGGGATTGCAGGCCTGCAAAACAAACCCTGCCCAGCAGGAGGAGAATGCTTTTGAAACTTGCGTACAACGTGCTCCTTCTGACCATATCTTATCTCTAGTCTTCCTAACTATTTCTTAGTGGTTGCTATGGTTTCTGCGCAGGAGGACAGAGTCCCTGGGCACGTTTCCAAGTTCTTGTGTGCCATGACCAGAAAACTGGGCGTTGCCCTCAGTAATAAGCAAAAAGCAACTACGCTGAACAAAGCATAAAGGAGAAAGGTACTCTCAGAGCCAGCGGAGCCACGCCCAGAGAAGAGGAAAGCGGCACAGGCGTAGGGTATCTTGGGTTTCAAGATTTGGACATGTGCAGCAGGCCGTTGGGTGTTTCAGAGCATGATTGGTGATATGGTTGGCGGGGTGCTGTCATAGTAGGGGCATCGATGGCACAAGCCCCTTCCCATAATTCCCTGTGAGAATGGGAAGCAGTCCATAGGTATGAACCTTTAAGGAGTTCTGAGTGAAGCAAGGTTGCTGTAGGCATCCAGCAGACCTAGTTGGCTATGGCCTAGTTTAGAATTTCAAGAATTTCCAGAGGTCTTTGCTATTTTTATCTCTAAGTAGTGGGCCTTAGGGTGAAGGTCAGGGGGGATGGCCCTGCGCCATTTCCCAGTTTGTGTGAGTTGGAGGCAGGGTCCCACAGTGTTCTTATACCTTCTGTATTGTACC
>NW_004524615.1:12971982-12973424 GCF_000260255.1 Octodon degus
CATCCCCTTTTTTTCTATTGTAAACAGTGTTGCTATAGTCATTCTTGGTCAAACTTTCTGATGTATTGGAGAATAGCTTCTCTAGAGGAAGATTGCTGGCCTAAACGGTATGTGCACCTTCAAATTTATTAGGTAATAAAAAAAAATTGCTCCCCAATATGGTTGTACCAATTTACACTCCCACCAGCAGTAAGCTACATTTTCTATGTTTAATGAGGTTGAACATCTCTTCATATGTTTATTTGTTCATTTATGTTTTTTCAAGGAGTAAGTACCTATTTCTGTCATCTATGGAGTTTTCTACTGGGTTTCATATCTTTGTTTTACTCATTTGTAGGAGGTTTTGTTTTTTGTTTTTTGTTGTTGATGAATAAAATTTTTAAAGTATTGCGCCCATATTCTACTATTTGTTTTTTTGAAGATACATTTTCATTCATTGAGGTCACAAAAATATTTGTCTACAGTCCTTTCAGAAAGGGTTTTTTTTTTGTTTTGTTTTTTTTTTCCTCCTATCTTTTGGAGACAGACTAACTATGTAGTTCAGACTGGCCTTGAACTCACTTTGTAGCCTAGGCTGGCCTCCAACTCACAGCTATCCACCTGCCTCAGCCTCCCACATGCTGGGATTATGGGCATGTGCCACCACACCCACTCCTTCAGAGTTTGTGTCAGTTTTGCCCTTCACATAGAAGTATTTAACGCTTATGAGGCCTTCTTCCAGTTGCAGAAGGCCAGGACGTAATCCCCCTTGTTCCTGTATGGATGTGCTTGCTTATGCCCACCAGGATCTTTTGTTCCCTTGACTTCCGGGACACCACAGTACTGGGCTTCTCGCATCTGCCTATTGCTCCTTCCCAGCCCCCACTTAGGGCCCTTCTTCCTCTTTCCACCTGTAAGGGTTGGACTACCCTCATAGTGTCCCTCTGCTTTTTTTTTTTTTTTTTTAATTGTATTTTTTTTTTATTGTAAGCCGGGTCTTACTGCACAGCTTGGATTTGTGGGGATCCTCTTGCTGTCAGCCTCCACAGAACTGGGATTACAGGCATGCATCACTATGTCCGGACTCTGGCTGGCTCAGCCCGCCTGGGGGTCGGGGCTGGCGTGACATGTGGTGAGGGGAATCAACCACGGTCCCTGCACTTGCCTGAGCTAAGCGGACATCACTAACGCGCAGCCGGATTGAGGGGGGCTGCGAAGCACACAGCGGCTGCCTTGGCCGCCAGAACCCCGACTCGCTGCCCGAGGAAATGCGTGGTGGCCCGGCTCCAAGCAAGAGCACAGGGTACGTGTTCAACTTGCCCTTCTCCCTGACAAACAACGACTTATACCGGATATTTTCCAAGTATGGCAAAGTTGTGAAGGCTACTATAATGAAAGACAAAGACACGAGGAAGAGTAAAGGAGTGGCGTTTATATTGTTTTTGGATAAAGACTCTGCACAA
>NW_004524615.1:12975008-12983012 GCF_000260255.1 Octodon degus
AAAAAAAAAAAAAAAAAAAGAGCCAAACGATGATGGTAATGCTGTTGTAATTCCATAGAAAGGTAGGTATTAAAATGATTTATTTGAAAACTTGACTGCAAATGCTTTAATGATATATCGCTGTTTTGTAAGTACTTTTGAAAGACAGTCTTTAAAATGGAAACTTCATAAGAACTGAAAGAGTGTTTTATTGTTACTAGTACTGTCAATAAATTTTCAAAAGGATGTCTTTAAAAAAAAAACCCTGCCTAAGCAGACGCTTTAGTCCACTGAGCCTTCTCACCAGCCCTCTGCTCTTGTCTTAGTAGACTTGTGATAGCCTCTCTTCAGTTAACCTCCTTTGGGTCTGTGGCCATAAACAATACCTGTGCCCTGAACGCCTCACTCGTGGCTTTGCTCTCTTCTTTCACATTGCCCTACCGCTCTCTCCTTCCCATGTCACAGGCTGGGCTCGAGGACACCCTGCAAAAAAGAGTAGCACATCTCCCTCTCACTGATTTTGCTTTATTTTGTATCATGACAAAATATTTTTTAAAGCATCATACGTCCCTCTTGACCTCATATTAGAAATTTATTATGTATTATCTGTCCAGCACTAGAATCAGACTAAATAGCTAAGAGAAATGGTTGACATATTATCGATACTCAATAGATGTTTGTCATAAAAACAAGCAATGATAAGTAATGCAATCCTTCCCAGCGCACAGAGCACTTTCCTATGCCATCATATTCCTCCTGCCACCCATTTGGTTCTCAGAGGCATGAGGGTGTCTACATTTAGGGAAATCAGAGCAGAGCTGGGCATGGTGGCACACACCTCTAATCCCAGCATTCAAAGACTGAGGAGGGAAAATCATTGTGAGTTTGAGACCAGCCTGGGCTACAAAGAGGGCTCAAGGCCAACCCGAGCTATATATCAAGATTGTGGCTAAAAAAAAAAAAAAAAAAAAAAAAAATCAGAGCAATATTTTCAGGCCTCTTAAAATTTGACCCAGAATCTTTGAATTTATTCTCAGTTCGGTGCATTATTGTGTGACTGTCATTTGAAGAGATTCAACAGTAACATCTCCAAGGTAACTTCAGGCCACATCATCTGTCATTCAGTATTTCACAGAAAAGAAACGTAGCTCTGACAAAGTGACAAGTGGCTCAGATGAATGCGTGCACCCAGGTGTCTGTGCGCCGAGTCCATGTGGGGCTGGGTGAACGGTGCTCAGCTGTTTCTTCTCAGCGAAGCTCCAGGCCCACAAACCCGCTCTGATTTCGATGCCACCATATACGCTCTCACTCAAAGCAAAATACTACAAAACATTCTTATTCATCACGACTGTCAGCAGCTAACTTGCTGAATCCCAGCTGCCTTTCCACACCAAGCTACCTGGCAGACATGGGCTTTGCCCCAGGGCCCCGTGTCCAGGAGCCACAGACAACAGTACCAGACCTCTTTGCCCCTCCCCCCAGTGCTGCCAAGCCAGTAAAACCCCAATAGCTAGGTTTAACAACAGCACACATCCTGCAAGCCTGAGCTACCAGAGAAATGCATGCATTTACCTAGTCTGGTGAGGCTGTTCAAGTTTATTCAATATGTGAGAATGTAGCCACTTGGGTTAAAATGACTGGTTTGTACTCTGACTCATTTCCTGACACAAGCAGAATGAATTTATGCATCTCCTTCCCTGAGGACGCAAAGAAGAGAACTGAAGAGTGATGTGAAAATAGATTGTCAATTCCCCGGGGACTCTGTGGGCTGGGAATGTTATGGAAAGTTCCAGCACTGTGCGGTAGGCGCTGCAGACGGTCAGTGCTGTGGACGGATAGCTCGTGACTTGTAATCACGCCTTTGAGACAGTGTGGGAAAGATCAGGACACTTTTCAGGGGGCAGTAAAGTTCAAAGAGCTCTTACCAGGGCTGGAGAGGTACGAATTGGACTAGCTGAGTGAATAGCAGAGTGATAACCTCTTAAAATTGTTCACCTAGAACCCTTTGCCTTATTTCCAGTTCTGTGCAATATTAGAAGTGTGACTGTCCCTTGGAGAGACAGAGCCGTAACAGCTGGTAAAACAGGGAACCAGTGACAGTAGAGCCTTCTATCAGAGAAAGAGCTCACTGCCTTCACAGAAATTTCTTGCTAAGGCGGTTGGTCTGGTTGGCGCTGATTAGCCATGCAGTGGAGACTGAGCTGGGAGGCGCCAGCCCCGGACACCAGAAAGGTTTACAACACCAGTGCTAAAGAAACTCAAGCACAACAGTCATGAATAACACCTTACAGACTCAGGGTTCAGACACAAGGCAGGTGTCACTTATGTAACTTTGACAATGTCACCAAAATGCAAGAGGAATGATCTAGAATTTGTCCGCAGGAGCTTACTGCTTAACGCCATGCACGATGGCACATGGAGGGCTGATGATGTAGGAGCCATAGAGAATGAAAGTGGAAAAAACAGGAGTTTTTTTAGATCAGGATGTGCAGCCTGGGGCGTCAGGGGGAGTCCAGGTGATGGACTGGGGCTTTTATAAGGGTTTGGCAATATGGAAAAAGAGGTCTAGGCAGCAAATGTGAGTGTCGAAGCAAGGCTTCTTCTGGGTCACTTAGTACCAGGTAGGTCCTTTCAAAGTACCTGCATTGTGTTTAAAATGTTTTTGGTTCTTATTTTGACCAGATCATTTTCCCCTGGCTTACTGAAGGTTTTTAGCCTTAGGTAAGAAGGTGACATGGAGGTTTACACATCTCTTAGAGAAGACGGATGAGGACCTTTGGAGGGATGTATGGGCCTCCTGTCTTTGGACAGGCCAACTGCATGTCTTTAACAGGCATTCCTTTGTTCAGGGTTTTATGGCTCAAAATGGGCGGCCTCTATGTTTAATATACAACACTCAGATTTCATGGGCTTAACCAAAACAAGAGACACAACGTAATATACATCGGGTCGGGGGAAGTCATCCAAGCACCCAGACTTCTTTCCAGCTGTTGGCTCCCTTCTGCCCTCTAGGTGCAACCCTGAGATCCTTAGAGGATCCTCAATGTCCAGCCAACAGAAGAGGGAAGAGAGGCATGCAGAAGCCAAAGGAAGACATTACTTCTCCCCACACTTCACCGCTAAGGCTAGCTAAGGATGCACAGGGACAGCAGAAGCTGAGATGTACCATCTGGCTGTACGAACAGGTAAGTGACAGCCTCACTAAGTCCTGGTGGCCTTGGTGACACAAGCTGCAGGCACGATGATTTGCATTCTTACAGCAAGCTTATCAAAGCAGCATCATGAGCGCTCCTGCATTTAAGTAAACAGGCCAGGGCATTACCGAAGTTCTTTGCACTTCACTCTTGGAACTTCTTTTAAAGTCAACAGACAGCTCATTTCTTTATAGTGAGCCCCACTTAAATAAGCCCCAAAAGGATGACTTGATTTATCATTGGAGAAATTTTAAAGAAAACACCCTGGGTTCCTCAGATTCTACATTGCCAGGAAGTGTGAATAAAATAAGTCTCAGCTGAGTATGGTGGTACATGCCTGTAACATGAGCACTCTGGAGGCTGAGGCAGGAGGATTGTTGAGACCTGCCTGGGCTACAAAGTGAGCTCAAGGCCCGCCTGAACTACACTGTGAGACCCTGTCTCAAAAAGACAAAAAATAAATAAACAAATAAATTTTTAAAAAGTTCCATCAAGGTATGATGTTAAATGTAAGATAGACAAGCTCTCTATCGCTGAGCTATATCCACAGTCCCTTTTTCATTTTTTCTTATGATGTAGGGTCTCACTAAGTTGCCTAGCCAGCCCTGAATTTGAGATCCTGCAGGGAGATAGCTCAGAGGAATAAGCGCTTGCATGGCAAGCGCAAGGGCCTAAGTTTAATCCTCTGTTCTGCCAAAAAAAAAAAAAAAAGGATTTCTGATCCTCTTGCCCCAGCCCTCCAAATGCTGGGGATTATAGATATATGCTGCCATACCTGGTCCAAACCATTCTTTAATAGAGACCTGGGGTGTGCCAAGGCGTGGGGTGGCAGGGATAAAGTGGCAGCGCGTGGGAGATGATCCTGGGCACAAGGTCTTAGGCCTTTGGGCTCTGAGAAGCACAAGTGCTCAGACAGTGCCCCTACTACCTGCCTCCTCTCCAAGAAGAAAGCAGCTCCTTCTAGCCCATGCCTAATTTCCTGGCACCCTCCCAACCCTGGGGTATCGTTCACCTCTCCAAGTTCCCAGTAGGACCCATGGTGTTCCCTAAGTACCCCCCAAATCTTGCCCCCAGACCTTAGTGCTGAAGGACTTGAGCACACTCCTCAGTATTCCTGGCTCTGACTGGTCTCACCACACAGGGACAATTATGCTGATGCTTCCTTCAAGGGCTTTTATGGTAATTACAGGAGTTAATATTTTCAAGCACCAAGGGTAGTGTCTGACACACCAGTCAGCATTGTATAGGTATCTGTAAAATAAAAATTGCTACCTGCGACTGAGGCAGAAGATTAGGGTGGGGCAAACTGGTTACACAAGTGGGCATGACCTGTCACTTAGAACACGTACACAGAACAAAGAATCCAGGATGGCTGCGTAAGCTCCTGGGCCCTGTCTGTGGGACTGGCTGGACTACTCAGAAAGTGCTGTTCTTCCCTTACACCTGGGAGCCATGCAGACCTTCCACGGGACTGTTCAAGTCTGATGTTAAGCCAAGTGAATTGCTCATGGGACAGCTGTCCCAAAAGCCTTGTTTGCACGGGAGAGAAGTAATCCAGGAAATGAAGATACAAAAGACTCCTGCCAGCCAGAAATGTGGTACATGCCAGTAATCCTAGCATCCAGGAGGCTGAGGCAGGAGGCTCACCACAAGTTCAAGGCTAGCCTGGGCTATATAGTGAGTTCAAGGCCACCCTGAAGTACCCAGCAAGACCTTGTCTAAAAAAAAGACCCCTACCATTAACCTTGTGGTCACCGTGAATCTTCTCAGTGGCCAGCTCTTACTCTGTAAAGCATATTTCTTTTCTACCACAAATAAATGTAAATCCTTGCTACCTTTTCCACACGTCTTGTCCAGTTCTTTGTTCAGGACACCACGAACCTGCAAAGAGCCTCTTGGACCCAGAAGCCAGGCACAGGGCTTCAGGTGACATTCCTGAAGTTAAGGGAATCAAACATACATTCTACATTTTTGGAAGACGAACACCACTGCTGACTTTACTCTTCAACTTCCCACCACCTTCCAAATAACTGACAAGGAGCAGTAAGTCATGGTACAGAAGCGGAAAAGGCAGAATTTGAGGTCTGAAGAGCAAGGGTGGCTCTGACCACAGGTTGGATCATGTCTGTAAAGTAAGAACTAAGCATTTGCCCATATAGAAAGAAATTACTTCTTTCCTTCAATACCACAGAAGCAGAATGTTTTCATATCAATCTCCCTGAAAATTCCAACAGTCATATTCCTCCAGATACAGACACCTTCAAGGGTTCCTTCAAGGTTTTTCTCTGAGCCTGAGGTCTCCATGCTGTGGCTCTGAAGCAGCCTTTCCAAAATGATCTCCAAAAACTCTTTTTTTTTAAAACAGGAATCAAACCGAGGACCTTGTGCTTTCCAGGTGGCACTTGTGCCACTGAGCTATATCCCCAGCCCTTCTGCCATTTCCACCGCAGATCAACTCAATGGGCCTGTTCCCGCCCTTGCTTCTCACCCTCCTCTGGCTCTGTCCACTCCAATCCCTCTGCAGCGGGCCTCACCTTGCCTTCCTATGTTCACCGGCTGAAATTCCCTTCACCCTTCTAGGTCCTGGATAAAAGCCTCTTCATCTGTGCAACGTCCTGATCCATCTGAATCTCTATGGTCTTGGTCCATTCTCTTATGTCCAATATTTGGAACTTAGCTAATTGTCTCCTTCTCATCCTTAAAAGAATAGATATTTCTGTGCTGGAGTGATAGCTCAGCAGTCTAAGTGCCTGCCTGCGAAGCGCAAAGTCCCGAGTTCGATTCCCAGTACTGCATGCTATGCCAGCCCCAGAACACTGGGCACACTGGCCCTGGAACCATGCACAGTTGTGAGTGCCTATAATCCATGAGCAGGGGAGGCTGAGATGGGAGGATCACTATGAGGCCAAGCTTCATAGTTAGACCTTGTATCAAAAAGAAAGAAAAAAGGAAAAGAAAGAAAGAAAGAAAGAAAGAAAGAAAGAAAGAAAGAAAGAAAGAATAGATTTTTCTCTCAGTGGTGTGTATCTGTGATGGTTACCTTTATGCACCAAGATAAATGGGCTAAGGGCTACCCAGATAGCTGATAAAACATTATTTCTGATGTGTCTTTCAGTGTTTCTAGAAGACAGTATCCTTTGAATCATGAACTGAGTAGAGTAGATGATTCTTCCCAGAGGGTTACAGGGCATCATCAGTCTGCTGAGGGCCTGAATGGAACAAAAGAACAGGGGTAGGGGCCGGAGAGATAGCTCAGTAGAATAAGCGCTTGCCTGGCAAGCGCAAGGACCTGAGTTCAATCCCCGGTTCCACAAAAAAAAAAAAAAAAAAAGAACAAGGGTATTATGGTTTGTGTCTAGTTGTCCCCCAAAGCCTCATGCAGTCATGGGGCAGCTTCTGGAGTTTATGAGTGATTATTGTGGGTGTGGATGCTGCACCTGCCCCAGGGCAGGTAATTTGTGTTACAGTGTAAGTAGGGTTGAGAGGCTGGCTAACTGCCTGAGCTGCAGCCCCTCTCTGTGCTCTTGCTCTTTGCCGCTGCCATGAAAAGTTTCTTTCTGCTATGTGCTGCTCTGCCTTGGACCCAGCTGAATATGGACTGAAACCTCCAGTAACTATGAGCTAAATAAACCTTTCCTTCCTTCATTTTGAGTGTCAGGTATTTGTCCCAGCAAGGAAAGAAGAATAACTAAGACAAGGGGGGTGCTGAGCTCCCCCTCCCCCAGTTTGAGCTGGGTCATTATCCTCTCCTTCAGACACCAGCACTCCTGGCTCCTAAGCCTTTGGACTCAGAGGGGATTACAGCCAGGCTTTCCTGGTGGTCCAGCTTGCAGATGGTAGATTGTGGAGCCTCCCAGCCTCTGTAATTATCTGAACAAATTCCTATAATAAACATGCACTTATGGCTGGGGAGATGGCTCAGTAGAATAAGCACTTCTCTGGCAAGAGCAAGGGTCTGAGTTCAATCCCCAGTTCCGCAAAACAAAAAATAAATAATAAATAAATAAATATGCACTTATAATCCTATGTAAATATATAATATATTTAGTTCATTCTCATTTTGTAAATGCACACAGATTCTTATACATCCCATCAGTTGAGTTTCAGTTCCCCACACAACTTAGATGACATTTACAGAAACATAATAAATATATTGTGGGGCTGGTGAGATGGCTCAGTGGTCTAAAGCACCTACTTAGAACAAGCTTTAGCAAAACCCAGGGACCACAGTTCAATCCCCCAGCACCACATGCCAGCCGGCCCGCCCCCTGGTGGGCTGAGCTGGCCACACACACACACATACACACACACACACAAATAAATAAATAAATAAATTTAAAAATAAATAAATAAATAAATAAATTGTGGACTTGTGATGAAGTGAATTTAAGACATCCATTTTTTTCTATGCCTTGAGAGTGTCTCTCAAAAATTCATGTGTTAGGATCTTGATTCTCTGTTCAATAATTTTAGGAGGTGGGGCCTAGTGACAAGGAATTGGCTGGGGGGGCAGAACACCTATGAATGGGTAAATGGTCTTGGAAAGGGTCTGTAGTGGTTGATACATTGTGTCAACTTGGAAAGTTGAAGGCTTAGCCCACAGTGCCACACCCTAGGGCTATACCAAGGGGATTGAGGAAGGATGCTTGGTTTTGGCTTCTTCAGAAGAGCTTTAGTCTTCACATCCAGCTTGGACACTGTCCCATGGCTCTCAGTGCAGCCTCTTCAGCCTCCGCCCTGGATCCCTCAGTCTTTTTTTTTTTTAAATTTATTTATTTATTTATTTGTGTGTGTGTGTGTGTGTGTGTGTGTGTGGCCAGCTCAGCCCACC
>NW_004524615.1:12983574-12994839 GCF_000260255.1 Octodon degus
AAAAAAAAAAAAAAAAAAATGAAGATTGCAAAGGTGATTGCAGGCCTCCTACCTAGCCCAGCTCCCCGCACTCACCTACTTCCTGCCATTCCCAGTCTCTCATCCTCAAGCCACTCCCTTCTTCATGAATTAATAAAACCAGGGCTTGACCCTGCGTGGAGGCCTCTGTTCTGGATATCCATCACCCCAGCTGGACTTAGCACCCGTTGGCTCCCCACGACTACAAACAGGACTTAGTGTCTTTATTCTTGCTGTGGGTTTCACTGGAACTGGTAGATTAGAATTAATGTACTAGAATTCCAATAACTTTTCCATGGGATTACAAATATAACATTCTAGGACTGTTCTGAGGACAGGGAAGGGATCTAAACAGATCCAAGAAACAAATGAACTTCTTTCCTATAGGATTTACCCAGCAGCTGAAACAGCTACTTTGGCCCTGTCCTCACCCTCTATTATTAGTGGGCTTTGTTCCCATTAGATTACTTTGACCCCTACATTTATTTTTTGTTAGAAGGGAACCACTCACAAGGGGCTGGCCAGATAGCTCAGCAGACTAAAGCGCCTGCTCAGGCAGAGTGCAGGCACTAGGGTTCAATCTTTGGCACCACAAGCCATGTCTGCCCCAGCCCCAGGGCACGCTGAGACAGCTGTTGAGACTGGGCATGGTGGTGCATAGCTGTAATCCCAGCACTTGAGAGGCAGAAAACAGGAGGATCACTACGAGTCTGGTCTATGTAGTGAGACCCTGGAGATCCTGTACTAAATAAATAAACAAATAAATAAATAAAGGAACCACTCACAACCACCACCATTCTTACGGGTGACAATTTGAGTTGTTTTCCTTCCATGAATGGCCCTTTTTTCTCTTCCTAGTCCATGAGGGGTTGCTTTTAAGGGAACTAGATTTTATAAAATGTAAATGGTGTCTAAAAGATTATATACTATCTACACAAAATTGAATGTATCTTGGGTCTCATCCCTTTGGGGACCTTCTCTTCTACAGCTTCATCTCTCACCTAAACACAAATGGCTCATCAATGGAAGACGCTTGCCCTAGCTTTTCTCTTGATAAGCCATTTTGCTTGATCTTTGAAGCCCATCCAGCTCTATCACCAGCTGCATGCATTAGTAGATTCAAGGGGATGGGTCTGCTTGGTCTTTGAGCTCAGGCCCATTTCTAAAAGCATATGTAGATCCATGCGGTAGCCACGCCTCCTGCTTCTCAGCCCCAAAACACCCCCTCTGCCAGCGCCCAGGCCCCCTTCCCCGTGCAGACCTCCCAGCTCCCTCTGATCTTCTTGTCCTCTCCCATGTCTATTTGCGCCATGTGTTACTTGAGTCACCCTCGACTCTCTCATGCAAATGCCCCTCTCCCCTCCTCTACCACATGCTGTTTTCCAGAAAGTCTCGTGCTCAACGTGTGCTTGTAGATTTTGTTTTCTGTGAGCCTATTTCGTCAAGAATGGCAGGTGTTTCAATGATCTATTAATACATCACAACCCATTAATAATCCCATGGGGTGACAGTTTAACTAGGAAGTTCTCCTCTAGGGTCTCTTAAGCAGTTGCAGTTAAGTATCAGCTGAGGGTTTGTCTGGGTTGAGCAAGGTCACTTGCTCTCGTGACATGTGGTTGACATGGTCTATCAAAAAGAACACCTGAACATGTCCTCACCATGTGGCTTTTTACAGCCTGACAGCTGGGTGCAGTGAGGGGATGTTCCCAAGGAGAGGGCTGTGAGGTTCCCAAGTAGAAGCTGCAAGGCTTCTGTGACCTGTTTTTGGAAGTCCAGGAGGTCACATTTACCTCACTCTCTCGGGCAACCAAGTCACTGTGAAGAAGGAAACATAACCCCAAGCTTGATGGGAGAATGACAAAAGGACAATGCGGAGGAGCACAGAGGATGGACTCTCGTGCTGTCACTGTCTAAGGCAGGTGACATGTGCCTTCCCATTCTAGGACACATGAATCTGAAGTACCTGGCAAGAGGTTTAGGCTCCCTCTCTGCCTTCCTGGCCCCTGAGACACCGCTAGGAAGGCCAGCTGAGAGGTGGTCCGGAACCAACACAGGGCTAAGCAAGTGTTATAACTAAACCAGATGCTCTCTCAGTAGTGAAACTCTTTATGAGCTGGAGCTGTCTGACAGCTTGTTCTGGGTGGCAGTAGCGCAAGATTGTTCACTGAGCTGTGGAAGAAGAGGCAGAGCGGAGAGAAACTTAGGAAGCTGGTGAGGACGCGGCACTGGGCGTGTGGAGGAAGGGGTCGAGCTGCTCCGGGGGCTTCTGTGAAGCCTTGCTGGATGGGGATGGCGGAGGTGATGCAAAGGTTGCAGCTCTGGAAGGGGAGACCTGAGGCAGGTTTGGATTCCTTGTCTGCTACAGTAGTTGCCTCTTGCTGAGCTTTAGCACAGTTCACAGGCTCTTCATGTTTCTAGATCATTGCTTTTGATTATCTTTGATTGTCCTCTGCTTGCTTGTCTTTCTTTCTTTCTTTCTTTCTTTCTTTCTTTCTTTCTTTCTTTCTTTCTTTCTTTCTTTCTTTCTTTCTTAGAACAAGGTCTATAGGGTCTCACTACATAGATCAGACTCATAGTGATTCTCCTGTTCACAGTCTCCCAAGTGCTGGGATTACAGGCACGCACCACCATGCCCAGTCCCAAACACCATCTCAGCATACCCTGGGGGCGGGGCCAGTAAGGCAGGCCGGGGATCGAACCCCAGACGCTGTACTCTGCCTAAGTAGTTGCTTTAGTCGGCTGAGCGATCAGGCCGGCCCTATCCTCTGGTTTCTAGTTACCTCTGTACGCCTCCTACTTTCCTTTTTCCCTCTTTTTTTTTTTTTTTTTTCCAAAACCAGGAATTGAACTCAGGCCCTTGCATTTGCCAGGCAAGCACTTATTCTACTGAGCTCTCTCCAGCAACCCCTTTTTCCCTTTTTACCAAGAACTTGAGAGTAGATTCTCTGAGGCCAAGGACCATTGAGTCCCCAACATCCAGTGTAGCCCTCAGCGTCTAGCAAGTTCTTTGCAAGTATCTGCCTGGCAGGGCAGAGAGCCAAGCGCCTGGCATCCCAGCCACTTGGGAGATCAAGGCAGGAGGATCACCTGGGCGCAGGAGTTTGAGGCCAGCCTGGGCTACATAGTGGGACCCTGTTAAAAATACCAGTGACAATACAAGCAAGTAGCTATCTACTGAAAGGAAAAATAAAACCAGGCAGTGTGCTTAAAGCCACTGGAAAAGCAGTGCATCTTCTTGACCATAAAACCCAGTGCTTCACTTGAAACTTTGTGAAATCCAGCAAGCAAGCAAGAAAGTATACAAAGTCATTTTGAACACTTCACAGAACTGTTCACTTCAGATGAGTGTGCTTTATGTGTATATATTTTTTCTTTTTTCTTTGTATCTTAGGGAAGGGCCTACAGGGTGTTCAGGGTCTCATTACTAGATCAGACTCCCAGTGATCCGCCTGTTTACAGCCTCCCAAGAGCTGGAGTTACAGGCACGTGCCACCACTCCCAGTCTCAATTGCCATCTCAGTGTGCCCCGGGGATGGGACCAGCATGGCAGGCCCTGGTTTCGAACCCCCAGCCCCTGTGCCTGCTTGAAGGTGCTTTAATCAACTGAGCTATTTGGCCAGCTCTTGTGTACATATTTTTAATCGTACTCAAGAAGATGTTTATTTTTTAAAGGATTTTTACAAAATTCTTTTCTGGCAGATGATTTTTTTCCCCAGATTTTCTTAGCAGATGCCATTTGTTCCTTCTCATTTTCCCAGAAGCTGTCATCACGCTCTTCTCCTTTTCCATTTTCCTAGCCCAAGCAGATTGCATTCAGAGCTAGAGCTCAGAGAAGCTGGGACCAGGGGCGCTGATGTCAAGCCCTGCCTTGCGCCCCCTTCAGTGGATGCACGCTCCTCCTCTTGCACCCAGATGACACATTTGTCACCAACAAATGCTACAGAATGACCCTAGGAGGCTCCAGAGATAGCTTTAGCTGGCAAGGCTTCCACAGGGGACAAAGTATTTGAAACCCCTCTCCTCAGGGAGCTTGGGGTCCAGCAGAGCCACTGGCTCTTCCCTCTAGTATTTCCCACCGGAAACTTCTCCTGTGTGTCCTACACACCCGCTTGCAAGACGGGGCTCAGCTCTAACCCATGCACTTAGGAGGGTGTGTGATTCAACAGACTTCTTAACCTCCATGTAAAACAAAACACCTCAGCAGCAGGCATCTTGCATATAACTCATGCACATCCTCTGTTAAATCATCCCTAGGTGAACCCTAAACTTTAACTCAATGCAAAGGCTATGCAAATAGCTGCTATATTGTATTGTTTAGGAGAAAATGATGAAAAAATTTTGTACTTGCTCAGATGTGATTTATAACAAAACATTTTGGATCTAAGGTTGGTTGAATCCACAGATAAACACCCAGGGGATACAGATGGTTGACTGTACTTAATGTTACTTCAAATCTTGTCATGTGCCAGAAAACAAACTTCACGAGCGCAATAAGAGATCAGGCAAAGCGATCGCAGAAAGAATTGCCAATCCACTTCAGCAGCTGGTGCTGTCCAAGCTGTTAGCTAACCAAGTTGTGGGTGCCTTTAGGCATGTGCATCCAACAATGCCACGCACTAAATTTACTGTCAAAGGAATACATGAAAATGATAGGGATTAAACTGGCTTTCAAATAGTTCCACAAGATTAGCTTACATCCCCAGAGGAGATCATTCAAAGGGAAAAATATTGCCTCCTCTTTTGCAACAAAACGTTCTTCATATCGTGTGCCAATATCCATTACGCTGCAGAGATGGATTAATCACCCTTGTGGCATTTCATATGACTCAGTCTCTTGCAAATCAGCCTTCGTCTCCACCTCCGCAGACCAAGTTCCGGGATCACGGCCCTTTGCTTCGCGCACACGACTCTGACGTTGTTGTTATTGTTGTTAGTAGGCCCCGTTCGTTGCTAAACCAACTTGACTCATCAGATAAACTCCTGTAAACGCTCAGGGAAACTAGTTGAACTAGTCCCAGACACGGAGAAGGGTCAGCGAGTTGTCACTTATTACACAGAAGGTGCTTACGTACCCAGAAGAGACCAAAAGCAGATACAAGGTGAGACCCCCCCACCTCGGGGCAGGGCCAGGCTAGCTCCCGGCATCCGGTCATCACTCGGAACGCAAGCAGTGCAGCAAGAACTATCTCAGACAGCCAAATGCTTGTCTGATTTAGCGTTTCACTTTGGTGGAGAGAAGCTCAGGAGACAACGAATAAACAGCAAACCTGAACGTGCATCATTTCATGAAAGCAGGCATGTGGCTGCACATCTCTAAAGCCAGTAGGAGACTGGCTCCTCCTGCCACCTGGCCTGTGGGTCAGCAGCATCGCGGTCTGCCTAGCTGTGCAGGCCAAAAGCCAGAATCCATCTCTGCTTGCCTCACTGGCCCCCTCCCCACCATACATACAACATCAACTGTTCCTGTCCTCTACCTGCTACTTTTCTCCACTCAGCCCAAGGCAACTGACCCCTTGCCGCGGGAACTGCAGTAGCCCCCTCCCTTACTAAAACGTTTAACCTTACTGAAAAAAATCAAGCATGTCTGCAAGGCCAACTACTGTAACAAAATCAACAACAAATGAAGAGAAAAAATATAATTTCACAACCAAGTTCCTCCTAGACACACAAATCCTAGTAACAGAAGTTATTATACAAAACAAATGTTAAACAGAACAATGGGTAAATGTTTTGAAATTTGAGATACAGGAGTCATATTACATTCATGGACAAAAAAGATGCTCAATTTCTCTCTATTAAGAGAACAAACAAGCAGTTTACTGAGATACAATTGATTAAAATTCAAAAAGTTTAATATGGCCGGATGGTGATAAGAGTCCTGGTACCATTGGTGGGAGGCAGTTGATCCCTCTTCACTGGAGGCAGATGCATGTTGACAGTTTTACATTTAGACTCTCCCTAACAAATGTCTACATTTGAGCATGAAGATACTTAACAAAAGAAACCAGCCAAAGGCACAAGATGGGGGCAGTGTAAGAAAATTCTGCTACATCCTCATAGTGGAATACTATGCAACAATGAAAAGGATGAAATCACTCTATCCCACAAAAAAACATACCCTGGATGTATTACTAAATTATAAAAAGAAAGATGCAAAAGAGCAAACATAACATGACATCATATATACTAATGCAGGCAGAGAAACATATATGTTGCCTGTATGTGCACAGGCTGTTTTGGGTGGATGTATAAGGAGTTTGTAATTGTGGTTGCCTCTGAGAGGTGATCTGAGATATCTGGGTAAAGGAAGGGAGGTTTAGTCTTCACTATGTTTCTTTTTCAGATGTTTGAATTTGTATTGTATCCAAGAATTACTTTTTTTAAAAAAATTATACATGTTTCTCTGTCAGCCTTTATAAAATAGACTGGGCTTCCTTGATGGTAAATGGGCAGCAGGAGCAGGAGGTTGACAAAAGACGATTGAGCGCGTGTGTGGTATGGTGACTGGGAGCAGAGGGCAGGGTCAGTTTCCCTGTACTGCCTCATGGTTAAATGTAGTTCAGCACAGACCCGCTCAGCTTCAGCCCTGTCCAGTTGGTCACCAACAAAAACAAGAGCGTGAATGCGCACCAGCTTTCAGAGGTGACTACCAAGGTGTGTGAAAGTTGTGACCAGGAGGCCAAACCAAAAGCTGATAGGAGGCTCAAAAAAAGCCTCAAAAAGGGCCAGCCAAATGGCTCAGCGGATTAAAGCACCTGCAAGCAGGCTCAGGGGCCCGGGGTTCAATCCCCAGCGCGCCATGCCGTCCCAGCCCCCAAGGCCATGGTGGCGCGTGAGTCTGATCTAGTAGTGAGACCCTGAACACCCTGTAGACCCTTCCCTAAAAATATAGGGAAAAAAAAGCCTCAGAAACAAGACTAATAAAATAGGAGTCAATCAACCAAAGCTAGATTTGGATCAATGTGCATGACATAAACACATAAATGGCCCAAATGATATCCCCAAGAACGACAGAAACTAAAGGTAATCAGAGGAAGCCTGATGAGCCTCTGGTCACAACGAGAGTGGGGGCGACGGATGGGCTTTCTGGTAGATGGTAGAACTAAGCACTCAACAGTGGCAAAGCCCTTTGGGCATTGTGTAACCTAGAGGCACCCCCAAAAGAGGCCATTTTTCTGGTCTGAAAGGTATATCATTAAAAAAAAGAAGAAGCAGAAGCCCAGCATAAGTTCCTATACTGTCTGGTTCCCCTGCTAAAAGGGACGCATTCCAGAACCACAGGCCCAAATCACCTTGGGCCACAGAGATAAAGAAAGGACAGCATGACGCAAGCCCGACCTGGAGGAGCGGCTCCCACAGCAGCGCAGGACATCGAAGCGTACACTCAAGGAACAGAAGGGGCCATGAACAGCACACTGAGGTAGCTCAATAAAAAAGATCCTTGGGCCGGGGAGATGGCTCAGTAGGATAAGCGCTTGACTGGCAAACGCAAGGATCTGAGTTCAATCCCCGGTTCCGCAAAAAAAAATAAAAAGATCCTCACGCGGAAGGTGAACTCGGAGGAAGCCTCCGCTGCCAAGATAGAGCTAAAGCTGGAGCCGGGACACATCTACGGCAAACACTGCCCACAAGAAACGGGGTCTACTTGGCAGTGGAGAAAAAACAGGGGTGCCGTAAGGCCGAAGAACATCCACCAAAAATCCTGACAGCTAAGGAGAAAGCTGCAAGACACCACAGAGCTGTGTGCGGGACGTCCACCCACTCAAGGCCAAAGATAAGAGCGGCCGAGAGCGCAGGCAGCAGACCCAGCAAGAGCCGGCTCCGCAGCTGCAGCTGGCCCAGGAGGCTGCTGACAAGCAGCAGCAACGCGAGCGAGCGTGCTCCGGGGACTGCGCGACGACCGAGGCAACTCGGCAGGCGACCCAAGAGGCCAAGGAAGTTCAAAGACATGCCCAACATAAGACAGCACAATCTCGCAGGTGGCTCAAAAAATAATGACTGAAATAGTTGACAGAGGTACAAGCCCAAAGCAAGGTAGGAATGAAACTAAGAAATAAAAAAGCTGTAACAACACACGTGAGAAGAGTAGCACAAAAATAAAACCAGGTGTGGTAGCGCACGCCTGTAATCCCAGTGCTGGGGAAGCTGAGACAGGAGGACCACTAAGAGTCCCAACTGTATACTGAGACTTTGTACCAAATAAATAAAGTACAAAAATAAAAACAATAGTAGACATGCAAAAACACAGAATCTAAGACCTGCAAGATTTGCAACTTGTCGAGACAAGCAAACATAACAGGCTGCACACCAAAAAGGAGGCCTGCGCGGTACACCTGCAGCTGGCGACAGCTGCGTGCCAGCACGGTGGGGCCGGAGATGAGCCACGGGGCTGATGCACTTGGGGAAGGAAAATGGAAACCGCAAGGTGACAAGCACAGAGAAAGGCTGCTACGGTTTGTGTCTAGATGTCTCTCCAGAGCCCCGTGCAGCTGCGGGGTGGGCTTTCAGAGTCTGTGATTATTTCATGACCCAAAGGTGGGATTCTGGGGTGAGTGCGGCAACCACCTAGGGCGGGGAGCCTGCATGCAGTATAAAGGAAGAGAAGGGGCTGCTCTCTGCTGCGCCTCCCTTTTTGCTCTTGCTACTTTTTCTGTTTTCCCAGAGCCATGAACTGCTGCCCTCTGCCATGTGCCGCCCCGCCTTGGAGCCGGCTGAGTGTGGCCTGAAACCTCCACAAACTGTGAACTAACTAAACCTTTCCTTCTTCGATTTTTTTTTTCTTTTGTATTTAGGGAAGCGTCTACAGGGTGTTCAGAGTCTCACTGCTAGATCAGACTCATAGTGATCTGCTTGTTTACAGCCTCCCAAGTGCTGGGATTACAGGCGTGTGCCACCACGTCCAGTCTCATTGCCATCTCAGCGTGCCCTGGGGGGCAGGGCCAGCACGGCAGGCCCGGGAATTGAACCTCTGGCCCCTGCGCCCAATTGCAGGTGATTTAATCCACTGAGCTACCTGGGGCCAGCCCTCCCTTTCCTTAATTTTGGGCATCAGGTAGTTTGTCCCAGCAATGAGAGAAAATAATTGAGGGGCTGGGGAGATGGCTCAGTGGAATAAGTGCTTCCCTAGCACGCGCAAGGCCCTAAATTCAATCCCCGGTTCCCCCCCCCCCAAAAAAAAAAGAGAGAGAGAGAAAATAATTGAGACAAAAGGCTAAGTGCCTGTGGAGACAAATGCCAAAGAAAACCAACACAAGTGTCAAGCAGAACAAAAATGGCCCTGCAGATAAAGGATAAAGTTAAGACAACTCAAAACAAAAACACAAAGAACTCTCTAGTCGCTAGAAGAACAGCCACTACAAGCCAAGGAGGCAGCAAGGCGGCTGCGGCAGACAGACAAGGCCAATGCACCCGGTCCAGGTAGCCCACCCTGGAGACCACTCAGTGTAGCACAGAGCCAGAGCTGCAAGGCAAGTGCTGCTCCTGCACAAAAACACTACACGCTTACATCACACCCTTCAGGAAGAGCATGTGACAGTGGCCCAGCCGCAGGGACACTCAAAGCAACAGGCACAACCACAGACAAACATTAAATGTGGTCATGAACAGCCTAAGTGGGGCCTGACAATTAAAGGCTGATGAGATGCTGCAGCTGGGGCTATAAGCAGACAAGATAACACAATAGAAGAGCTTTTGGCTTTGATCAAAGCCAAAAACAAAAAAGTAGAGGTTACATTCGGATAAACTACCAAGGCGCGAGGGTCAGGAGAAGAGCTCCTCTTCCATAGTGGTGACCAGGGAAAAACATTTAAACAAATCAAAGAGGCCCCAGCCTTAAGACTCAGATGTAGCCAAGCCTTCCTACCTGTATGTCAATACACCGACCACAACACACACACACACACACACACACACACACACACACACAATGGCCGTAAAAGTCTTAACCCAAGTCATAAGATCCTGCTCTCCTCTGACAACATCTTTTCAAGCCAGTGAGACTCCAGCCCGAAGATGGCCTCCATGCTTTAGGATGCTGCTGCCACCTCCTTGCTGACACAGGAAGCTAATAAGTAGACTTTGGGACAATAACTGACCGTTTGAGTACCACACTCAGTGATAACTTTAGTGGAACAGGGAGAACACCATTGGTTGACAAATGTGAAGATGATTCAGCTCTTATATGAAAATCGCCACATAACTCTGGAGAAAATTAACCCCCTTAAGCCAGCTATCTTGCTCCCACTCCAGCCAGGAGCCCCTTACCCCGCGACTGTGTGGTTATACTAAAAAGGGTCCAACAGACAGGATACGTGACGGTGACTCTAATCTATGGCCGAGGTCCAGCCTCTGCCTACCAGAACCTCAGCCCTGAAGACAAAACTAACAGCCTTGACAAGGGCTCTTTTGCTGGCAAAGGACACAAAGGTTAATATCTATACTGACTCCAAATATAAAAAAGAGGAATCCCAACTCCTGGAAGAAAAGAGACAAAATACAAAAACTTTACAGTTCCTAGATACTGTGTTGGGCCCAAGAAAAGTGGGCATCATAAACTATAACGGAAGGGACAGCCAAATAGCTCAGCAGATTAAAGCGCCTGCAAGCAGGCCCAGGGGCCAGGGATTCGATCCCCAGGCCTGCCTTGCCTGCCCCAGTTAACTCTGAGCTAAATAAACCTTTTCTCTCTTAATTTAGGGTGTCGGGTATTTTGTCCCAGCAGTGAGTGAAAAGTAACCTCAACAGATCCCTATTGTGGAAAGAGGAAATTATAACAAAAAGGAAAGAGGCCTCATATTGTCATCATAACCCCACAAACATTCTCAAGCTTCAGCTGGGAGAAGCCTGGTCAGCTTCCAGGTGGGGAAAGTTTTAACTCATCTTGAGAAGGAACAGGCAAGAACCAAGTGGAGGTTTCAGTCCATACTTGGCTGGCTCCAAGGCAAAGTGGCACATGGCAGAGGGCAGCAGTTCATGGAGGTGGAAGATGGCAAAACAGCAAGAGCAAAAAGGAAGGGTTCACAGAGGCACCAGCGAGCAAGCCTCTCCCTTCCTATATTGTGTGCAGACTATCCGTGGGAGTAGCACTCACACCCATAATCCCAGCACGGGATCATGAATTAATCAATCATAAACCCTAGAAGATGCCCAGTGCTCTCTATTAAAACTTACTATAAAATACAAAAACTTGGGTGCATGGCCCTAGCTCAGGCCTTTAAGTGGCTGCTTCCACAAAGCTCTCAGCCTCAG
>NW_004524615.1:12995404-13001710 GCF_000260255.1 Octodon degus
CAATTAATTAATTAATTAGAAAAACTTCCTGTAGAAATAATGAAGTGGGTCTTAAAGATCAATTCCCCTTAATTCCCCTGCATCCCTCCATAGCTACCACTTCATGTTCTGATACAGATAGGACTGGCAACTACGTCCTGTGAACAGTATACGTCATCTTATTCTGACAGGCTTCATAAGGCTCTGACTTCTGTCAAGGCTAATTTACTGCTTTCTCTTGCTTCTGTACCCTTGCTCCCCTCCCCCACACCCACTTTCTAAAGACCCAGCCCTCAGCCAGAAGTGTAAAACTGGAAGTTTCCAGTACTTCAGACACCAGTTCCACTAGGTTGGGGCCATCCTAGAAATAAATCCTCCCTTTCCCCATTGGTCTCTCAGATCGTTTGGCTTCTACAACAGTTCAGGTTGGCCTTGAACTCACTATGTAAGGCCAGGCTGGCCTTGCATCCACTGTGATCCTCCTGCCTCAGCTTCCCAAGGGGTGGGATTGCAGATGCCACAACTTGGAGCTCAGGAATTACCTATATTTACAAAACAATCAAGACAAAGAGAAAAGAGTTACTTAATTTTTAATTTCTTTTTTTTAGTAATGAGGTTTGAACCCAGGGCCTCTACATGCTAGACAAGCATTCTAGCACTGAATTACATCGGTGGCTCTATTCTGTCATTTTAATTTTTTTTTTCTTTTGTATTTTTTAGTAAGGGTCCACAGGGTCTCACTATGTAGATCGGACTCATAGTGATCCACCCGTCTTCAGCCTCCCAAGTGCTGGGGTTACAGGCGTGGGCCATCATGCCCAGTCTCAATCGCTGTCTCCGTGCACCCCAGGGGCAGGGCCGGCACAGCATGCTGGGGATTGAACCCTGACTGCTGCATCTTCCTGAGCAGGCACTTTTATTCTGTCATTTTAAAGTAAAATATTTGCTTTAATTTTCTATGAAAGATTGAGTTTTTACCTAAAGAGAGAATTAAAAATTTAATTTTATTATTATGATAATGGACATGTTCCTGTCTATAGCATTATATATTATGAATGCTTCAGAATAAGTAGCCAATATTTAGTATTTACGCTGAGCAAATATTGCGCACAGTGCTTCAGAATAACAGCTCAGTCACCTCGGACCTCAGGGCCCACATTCCTGGTTTTTCTTTGTTTGTTTTTGTTTTTTTTGAGATAGGGTCTTACTACATAGTTTAGGCAGGCCTTGAACTCGCCGTGTAGCCTAAGCTGGCTTCTGGTCCATGATGATCCTCCTGCCTCAGCCTCCCCAAGTGCTATCTTACCAGCATGCGCCCCCCCCCATCCCCTGTGACCTTGGCTGGTTCAGAACCCACATTCTTCATCAACTTATTGTGTTACTGATGACTCATTTGCTTCTCATAAAACAGTTCTTAAGGATACACAATTTCCATTTCAAGACAAGTACTTAGAAAAAAAATCCAACCTTAACTACAGAAAATAAAAACACAAATGCTGCAAGTTCAGGGGCCACATAAAGAAGGTCTTAATGTTGTTTCTAATTTTGTAGTCAATAGAGAAAAATTTTAAGGTAGTATTTTAAGATAGATGAATAGGGGCCAGGGAGATCGCTCAGTGGAATAAGTGCTTCCCCAGCAAGTGCAAGGGCCTGAGTTCAATCCCCGGTTCTGCAAAAATAAAAATAAAAAAAGATAGATGAATGACAATTGGGCACGTGACTACTATATATCTAACATATATATATATAATGTTATATATATTATAATATATGTGTTATTTTTTGGTGTTTCAGTCTTGACAATTGGGCACGTGACTACTATATATCTAACATATATATATATATATATAATGTTATATATATTATAATATATGTGTTATTTTTTGGTGTTTCAGTCTTGACCATCATAAAGCATTCAAGTAATAAATTAAATGGAAACTGGGCATGGTGGTGCACGCTTGTAATCCCAGTGCTTGAGGAGGCTGAAAACAGGAGTATCACTATGAGTCTGATCTGTAGGGAGACCCTGTACTAAATACATAGAAATTAATTAATTAATTAAATGCATTATTTTGGTGCTGTGGGTTCAGTTACATGTCCCACCCACCAAACCCAGATCTTCCGTACTTCAGAATGTGACCATATTTGGAAGCAGTCTTTATGGAAGTAATAGAACTAAAGTCAGGTCATGTTATTGCAGGCAGCCAAATTAGATAGAAATATTATAGGCAGTTAGACAGGGCCAGGCCCTCAAGGAGACAAGATGGAAGACAAGGTGACCTTGCAACTTGGAAGAGACAGACACTCCCATATGGGCCACACCTCAAGACCAAGACAAAAGAGGAAACACAGCTACATACTTCCCTAGGGATGGGCATCAGGGATTGATATTCTAAGTAGTATCAATCACCTTAAAGAGCCCAAATGAGTCACAAGCCCAACCCTAACAGGAGGAGACTCTGTCCCGTATTCATGGCCCCTCACTATGTGACTTGCTTCCTCATTTGGTCCTGGATTTAATCAGTTTTACCTGAGCAATGGTGCTTGTAATCTCATTGGTTGACCATAGCTTTGTCTCACCTCATGCCCACCTAAGCGAGTTCCCATGTCTTCTCCACCACCTTAGACCCACCTCGCTGCGTGGTTTTCCTCTATAAAAGCCCTGAAAGAGACAGCTTCCTGGGGAACAACCTGCTTGGGCCCCTCTCCTGTCCCTCTGTCAGACAGGAGCTTTCTTTCTCTCAATAGATATATTCTGCTTATAACCTCCATTTGTTCCTAAAATTCATTCTTTGGTTTTAGAGAACACGAACTCAGTGCAGGTCAGGTCCAGAAATCGTTTTTCTCCTATGTCCTTTGGAGGCGCCCTATATCATTTGGAGTTCACCCACCCAAAATCAGTTTTTCTCCCTGTATCATTGAGAGGTCGTAGTGTGTCCCTATGCATGATGACTGGTGACTCTGTGAGAAAAAGAATCCGGTTGTGGAGTCAACTGTTGTAGAGAAGAAAGACAGCCTGAGGGGACAGGAGGCCTGCTAGCCACAGGGGCAGGACACAGCCTGCTCACTGCCCTCGCAAGCTCAGACTCCCAGCACTTGTGAACTCGAACTTAGCTGAAAACAGCCGCCCCAGATGTAAACAAGTCAAAATGGGTCATGCTCAGTGGGATTAGGGTGGGCCCTTAGTCCAACATGACAAGTGTCCTTACAAATAGGTTAGGATGGGGCTGGTGAGATGGCTCAGTGGTCTGAAGCACCTACTTAGAACAAGCTTAGCAAAGCTCAGGGACCGCGGTTCAATCCCCCAGCACCACATGCCAGCCAGCCCCGCCCCCTGATGGGCTGAGCTGGCCACACACACTAAATAAACAAATAAAAATAAAAAAAAAAAAAAAAAAAACCAAATAGGTTAGGATACACTAAGAACTCCACATGAAGACAGGCAGAGATCTAAAGGGTCTAAAGCCAACGGCCAGCAGGGACCACTAACAATGCTAGAAGCTGAGAGAACAATGTGGGACCCTCCCCTAGATCCCTCAAAGACAGTCTAGCACCTTGATTTAGGTCTTCAAGTCCCCAGAACCTTGAGAGAATACATTTCTAGTATTTTAAGTCACCTAGTTTGTGGTTCCTTGTTGTAGCATCCCCAGAAAGTAGCAGGGTTGATTCCCTGGGAGGAGAGCGCTGTGTGAGCGGCTTGGGAAGGAGGAGGAAGGGCTCTGTTCCTTTGGTGCTGAAGGCTTCACCAGTATGGTGGTACACGCCTGTAATTCTAGCAGTCCAGAGGCTGAGGCAGGAAGATTGCTGTAAGTTCGATGCCAGCCTGGGCTACACAGCAAGAACCCATCTTAAAAAGAAAACAAAACAAAACACTAATAAATAAATAAAGATTTTGACCATCACCCTCGGCTGAGCACCGCGATGCCCTAGTCCAGGGAACAAAATGTGAGCAACAGAAAACAGTTTAGGCATTTCCTGCCTGCATGAAGCTCACACCTTAACTGAGGAGGGAGTAACCGCAGCTTCCATTGTTAGGAATGATCAGGTGCTGACTCTGCAATTCAGACACAGAGAACGTGAATTCTTTCTGAAAGAACTATTGGAAAAAAACAGCAAACAGCTCTCTTGAAGGGCAGAGTCCCTCACGGCCTGTAGGTTTCTGCGAGACTGCGGAATATTCACATGAAAAATTCATCAGCCAGTGGTTTTGTTAACGCAGTTCTCACCATTTTCACTGCAGTTTTCACAAATGGGTACAATCTTTTTCTATCTACGGCTGCCAACTTACGGCCAAAGGAGGCTTTCTTAGAGGAAAAAAAAAAAAAAACATTCAAAAATACTTAGGGTTTTCTTAGGCGTGTTCCAAGCCACAGCGGTGGGACAGGGGAAGCAAGCTGAGGGAAAGCCAGCAGTCTTCCCCTCAGAAGGCTTTGAAATATAAACTCAGTTCCACTTTGGGGCCAGAGCCTGACCGCAGATGAAGATGGCCAGAGCATGTTCACAAAACCACATCCATCAGCTTTCTGGGCTGCAGTTAGCCCAAGTGCTTACTTCAGCCTTCACTCTCTAAGATGAAACATGGCCAAATTGTACCCAAGACAACTAAGATCCACAGATGACACAGCCAGGGAATGATTAATTAGAGTCCAGAAAGCAATTTAGGATAATGACTAACAGACATCAGGAAAAAAAGACTTGGGTTTTTCTTCTTTCTAGTTTGCAGAGGCTTTTGAATTATTTTATATATGAAAAGATTTCTTTTGCCTATGTTTTAATTATGAGCTAGCTATTGAGTACCAATATAAGAAATGTGTTGAATATGGTCTCTTATTGTTGTCTTTTTTTTTTTGTTTGTTTGTTTGTTTGTTTGTTTGTTTTTTTGTGGAACCGGGGATTGAACTTAGGCTCTTGTGCTTGCCAGGGAAGCGCTTATTCCACTGAGCCATCTCCCCAGCCCCTCTCTTATTGTTTTCTTATGGTGATGTAGAGGTTACAACCGTTTGACACATCTCTCATGGAGAGATGGGGTCTAGAGCCCTTTGCCTCACACCTCAGTGGACTTGTGTCCAAGTTTCCTAGGTCTGCCATAATGAATTGTCATACGCTGTATGGCTCAAAACAGCAAAAATACCTACTAGACATGAAGACATGTGCCTGTAATCCCAGCGCTCCAGAGGCTGAGGCAGGAGGATCGATATGAGCTTAAGGTCAGTGCGGTCAGTATGGTGACTTCAAGTCTAGCCTGAACTACATAGCAAGATCTTGCCTCATAAAACCAAACATTATCAACAACAATGCATTTTTCCCAGTTCTGGAGACTGAAAGTCTAAAATGAAGCTGTTGACAGTCTTGGTTCCTTCCGGCCACTTTCTGAGAGATAGAAATGTGTTCTACTGTGCTTCTGTGATAGAGATTAGGATTCCACAGATGTCTGCCATTTGTTGAAATAATCCAGTTAAGATTTAGACACTGGGGGCCGGGAGATAGCTCAGTAGAATAAGCGCTTTCCTGGCAAGTGCAGGGTCCTGAGTTCAATCCCCAGTACCGAAAAAGAAATTTTTTATACACTTCTTTGTATGTCAGTTCTTTCTCACAAATACTCAATTCTTGCTTATGTCTTTAAGGGGAAATATATGGATGCCACAATTCATTTTGAAAGCTATCTGGATTGACAAGCAGAAGAACACACATAATTTTGCTAAGCAGAGAGCATAATCTATAGGTGGTGGGCATATAGGTGCTAACTGCCAAATATTTTCAACTTTTCCTCTGTCTGGAATTTTTCATAATAAAAATTTGGAAAATATTAAAAATGTGTCTGTTGGGCCAGCGAGACAGCTCAGTGGTCTAAAGCACCTGCTTAGGCAAGTTTAGGCAAGCATGCAGCCCTGCCCCCAGGGTGGGCTGAACCAGCAACACACACACACACACACACACACACACACACACACACAGTGCCTGCTGTGGAATTCAAGAAATATCAATTCTTGGTTTTTTGTTTTGTTTTGATTTTGGCAGAACCAGGGCTTGAACTCAGGCCCTTGTGCTTGCCAGGCAAGCACTTATTCTACTGAGCTATCTCCCCAGCCCCATTAATTCTTATTCAAATCAATGCTAGGCTTACCATTGATTTCATGTCAATTTTCTTCTTTCTACAAGGTAAGCATGAACTACCCCTGGTGTGCGCCCCTGTAATCCAACCCCAGCACTTGGGAGGCTGAGACCGGAGCATCGCTGCGAGCGCAAGGCCAGCCTGGGTTACACAGTGAACTCAAGGCCTGCCTGCACTATACAGCAAGACACTGTCTCAAAGAGACGCGCCCCACC
>NW_004524615.1:13002055-13009142 GCF_000260255.1 Octodon degus
GTGTGTGTGTGTGTGTGTGTGTGTGGCCAGCTCAGCCCACCAGAGGGCACGGCTGGCTGGCATGTGGTGCTGGGGGATTGAACCGCGGTCCCTTTGCTTTGCTAAGCTTGTTCAAATAGGTGCTTTAGACCACTGAGCCATCTCACCAGCCCCAGGTCTTTTTTTCTAAACTAAAACCTCACCTTTCACGTTTAATTGGCACTTTTTGATAAATAAGTGGGTCTGGGGTGCAGTGTGGGCCCACCATCTCTAAAAGATTCACCATCACTGCCGTACAGCATCAGGTGGCGCCTGGCGTGCAGCCAGTGCCCAGTCACTCTGGCTGTCCTGCCGAACAATCTGGGTGCTGCTGTGATTGTGTCCGACTCACCCTTCTGACCTCAGTATATGCTTGCATGGCTCTGAGCTTTCATCTCGCTGCT
Source organism: Octodon degus (assembly GCF_000260255.1). Taxonomy (NCBI): domain Eukaryota; kingdom Metazoa; phylum Chordata; class Mammalia; order Rodentia; family Octodontidae; genus Octodon; species Octodon degus. The sequence continues at coordinate 13,002,478 of NW_004524615.1, forward strand.
GGCTCGTGCAGGATATGCATGGCCACCTCCCTTCCCACCCCGCTCTGACAACAGAACATGTGACCCAGCCCATGGGGGTGGGCTTCCCTAGTTGACCAGCTTTGGCATAGTTCCTGAATGATAGGGTACGGCCTGAGTACAGACTGCTAAATTATCATGGCCCTGATCCAGCATGGCTGAATCCCCAAGAGCTTATCTTCCCAAAGACCACTTCCTCCTTCTTCCCCCCTCCAGCCCAGGATACAACCTCCTTTTGATACAGGGGAAGTGAAACTCCCAACCTGAAAGGTAGCTGGTATGGGTTTGTGTTCTCTAAAACCGAAGAATGAACTTTAGGAACAAATGGAGGTTAAGAGCAGAACATTTATTGGTGGAAAGAAAGAGAGGGACAGGAGGGAGGCCTGAGCGGGTTGTCCCCATGAAGCAGTCTCTTTCAGGAACTTTTATAGAGTAAAACCTTGTGGTGAGGCGGGCGTAAGGTGGAAACCATGGGAACTCGCTTAGGTGGGCATGAGGTGGGACAAAACTATGGTCAACCAAAGAGATTACAAGTGCCATTGCTCAGGTAAAACTGATTAAATCTAGAACCGAATGGGGAAGTGAGTCACATAGCAAGCAGGCACAAATATAGAACAGGAGTTTATCCAGTTGCCAGCTGGTGACAGTTGGATTAGTGACTCGCCCTGGCCTCCTCAAGGTGATGATCCGTCCTAGATGCTTATCTTTAGGGAGGTCAGCATTTGTTCAATCTTTGGTCTCTAGGTCTGGCCCACAGCAGGAGCGTCTGTCCCTCTGACAGTTGTAATGTATCTTGTCTTTGATGCTGTCTCCTTGAGAGGTCTTTTCTTTGGGGTGGGGGGCAGAACTGGGATTGAATTCAGGCCCTTGCACTTGCCAAGGAAGCGCTTATTCCACTGAGCCATCTCCATGGCCCCTATATTTCTAAGTTAGCTGCTTACAACACTTTTACCTTTCCTGCCCACTCCAGGGAGCCTCCAATCAGCTCCTTATATGTCACTAAACCTGCCCCTCAAACTCCACCCCTAGCAAAAGTCTATAAAATCTCAGGCTCCCTGTCTCTGGTCAGAGGATCTGCCTATCTTCCGGCCCTCATTCTTCTCCACGTCTTCAGAGTTAACAAAGGCTCCCCCTTTCTGCCTCTCTGCTCTGCTGCGCACGCCACCACCATCACTGTGCTGATGAAACCTATCACTGAACACCTGAGATTTTTCACTTCCCAGGCACCCTGCTCCAACGGTCTCCATTTGCGTTACAACTTCTGGAAATAGCGCTGACTTCAGACCATTTTCGTTCATTCATTTATTTTTCTGCTTTCTATAAATTCACCCAGATTCGACAGAAATTGAGGTTCATCTTTGTAAGAGTCCCTTCCTGGTTCTCCCCTCAGTCCAAGAAATTAATATTTGTAATCCCAAAGATAAGTTATTGGAATCCCACCAAGTTAATTCCAATCTACCACTCCCAGGGCAACCCACAGTGAAAGTAAAGACATTAAAACATATTTATAATTATTGGGGAGCCAAGGGGCCCTAAGTCCAGCCCGTTTTCCGGAACAAAGAGGCTGACCCAGGGAGGCATCTGGGTTTTATTCAGTGGAGGAGTGGCTTGGGGAGGAATGACTGAGAATTGTGGGAAGTAGGTGAGTACCGTGAGCTGAGTTAGGTAGGTGGCCTACATTTACCTCCGCCATATGCACAGAAAGTAATTTGCATTATGCTCTTGAGATAGTATCTAATGTTTGGGGATCTGGTGCTCCACCAAAATGCAGACAATCTCTCTTCTTTCAAGAACAGCTGCTCAGGTGGTCCTCCATACATCTTGCTTTTCCATTGCTGTGTGGTACACTAGAGAAAGCTTAGCCTCTTCAACCCCCCTAAATTTATTATCTCATGGCGTTCGTAGCCCAAGTCTGAGGTAGCTTGCCTGGGTCTTGGTGTCAGGTCCCGCCAGGCTGAAGATCAGGGGCTGGCTGGCTGCAGGCCCGTGAGAAGGCGCTGCTGAGAGACCCGCTGCTCTGCCCTGTTGGGCACATGAAAGACGGTGTCCTTGGGGAACGTGCCTCCCACAGGACTCAGGCTGGCTGGCTGGCTGTTGGCTGAGCATTATTCTCAGCTCCAAAGGCCACTGGGGGTAACTGTCACTGAGCTCTCCCTAGAGCTGCTCACAACGGGGCAGATTCCCACTTCCACACCAGTGGTAAGATGGAGTCTTTCAGCGTGTGCTCGCAGGAGGGAGCTGTTGTGTGCAGTACCGTTTTTATCTGGAGACACCTACACGTACGTAGAGATCACAGGAGCGCTGCCTTGACACAACCCTGGCTGTATTCTAACAGTTGAGAGGAAGGCATTGGTTCCATCCATATTTTTGAAGAAGGGAAAATGCATGGCATAAATGTGAGAGTCACCTGAGGCCACAAAGTGCAAATGAGAGGGCCAGGGCATCAGAATGAAGGGTTTGGACTTTTCCTATCGTCAGTGAAGCTATTTTTGAGCAACGGAGAGGCAACATGGAAGATGGACCAGCACCAGTGTGGGGGATGAAGGTGGGTGAAGAGAAATACAGCCAGTGAGCACCTGGAGATCTCACCAGTGGCTGTGGCCGGCATGGAGCCCCTACAGAGGTAAAATTAAATGCACTGCAAAGAGAACGACCCAGACACGAGGACCAAGTATCTGGCAGAGAAGACAAATGTCCCTATCCAGCTTCAGGCATGGTTAAGATCATGACCTCATCAATGAAGAGGAAAAGTGGGCTGGCCAGATAGCTCAGTGGGTCAAAGTGCCTGCGTAGACAGATGCAGGGACAGGGGTTCCATCCCCCCGCATGCTGTGCTGGTCCCAGGGTATGCTGAGATGGTAACTGAGACTGGGTGTGGTGGCACGCACCTGTAATCCCACCACTTGGGAGGCTGAAAACAAGAGGATCACTATGAGTCTGATCTGTGTAGTGAGACCCTGTAGACCTTGTACTAAATAAATAAAATAATAAAATAAAGAGGAAAAGTATACCTGTGAACCAAGCAACTGCACTGAAGATAGCAATATGTGATAGAAGGATCACACTTTGAATGCCTGTCATTCTGGTCTTCTAAATATGTACTTCTTGTCATGACCAATAATTACCATACTGTCTCTCAAGTAAAAGGTTTTTTTTCTTTAAATAAAGGGTAATAAATGAAAAAAATACACAAGAAAAAGAAAAAAAGTCATAGAACTGTGCTGCTACAATTCTGTATATGGTTAGATTTCTAAATTTCTATGTAAAAATATGTAAGTGTTTATTCCTATTTTTTAATTATTTTTTATTCATATTCTGTAAGGACTTAAAGTTCAACATATCAATACTCGATGGAAAATACCTGTTCCATGTTATGCCTAAGATGTTTGATATTTAGACAGATAGTGAGGGTAAACCTAACTGCATATGTTGCAGGGTAATAATAAGCTTCTCTTCTGGAAGGTTACCAACCTAAGTTTGCAGATCAAAAATTGGAGAAAAGGAAGAGCTGCAAGGTCAGCCAACAAGGCTATGTGAGGCCCTAGCCTTTCAAGGTCAGTGAAGACTCAGAACATAGGAGAACCTGTACTGTAATATCATGTAACTCAGTTGTGCCCCAAATTTTCTGATCAAGGAGATTATGGAGCCACAGAGGAATGTGATCGATGATGTAGAGTATGCCTAAGGAGAGTCACATGGAGAGAAAACATTCTCTTGGGCTTTCACAGAGAGCAAATTGGTCAAGCAATGGCCATGACATATCCACATGACTGACCCTGACAAAGGATCTACAAAGTGCGGTACAGGGTTACAGGATAAATTCTGAGGGTACTTGACTGACCTTATCAGATACAAAAGTTACATTCTTGTCATATAGGTCTTGCTTTATCTTGGTCTTAACCATCCAGCCAAAAAGTATAAAAACAAGGTACATAAAGTAAAGCCATATTAATATGCTGAGCTGTAAAAGGCTCAAGTTAACAACTTCTGAGGATAACCCACTACTATTATGGACTGCTGGACAGTGTTGGATTATTTTGCTGAATTCAAGCACCTATAGTATTTAGATGCCAATAGAATACCCACCTCTAACAGGACTAAACAAAAAAAAGGGGATACAAAGGAAGGACTGTTTTGTATTTGTATATGCAAAATAGTTACGATAGATATACAGCTACTTTTGCTTAATTCAATGAGAAGAGAGATTTGTACTAATAGTGTTTGTTTTTTTTTAATTAATTAATTTATTTATTTTGTGTGTGTGTGTGTGTGTGTGGCCAGCTCAGCCCACTAGGGGGCGGGGCTGGCTGGCATGTGGTGCTGGGGATTGAACTGCGGTCCCTGTGCTTTTGTTTAGCTTAGCTTGTTCTAAGTAGGTGCTTTAGACCACTGAGCCATCTCACCAGCCCCTGTACTAATAGTGTTTGGACAGGACATGCTGTCTGCTTCTTGTACTGTGGATAACCACTAAGAAGATAACAATGTACAATGTATTAATTATTGAAACTGTCCTAATAATCAGCTTTGAAACTGTTTCATTGATATTTGTTTTCAATAAAATAAAAAAAAATAGGAAAAGTGTATTTAGGCACAGATGGAGACATTGGTCCTGGACATTTCCATCTTAAGGCACAAGAAAATCCACATGGGAACTGTGAGCACACATTCACAAGTGTGGAGAAAAGTTCATCAGGAAGTTGAGGGACAATGAAGTTGATTTTCTTTTTTGTTGTCTGGTCTTAAACTTCCAGGAATCCTCCTGCCTCAGCCTCCTAAGTGTTTGGGTTATAGGCATGTGACACTACACCTGGGAAAGAGGTTGATTTACTTTTTTTTTTTTGTGGAACTCGGGATTGAACTCAGGCCCTTGCGCTTGCCAGGTAAGTGCTTATTCCACTGAGCCATCTCTCCGGCCCCCAAGAGATTGATTTTCAAGATTGGCGTTTTGTCTGGTTCTGTGGCTCCGCGATCCGGCCAATGTGCCTGCTATTCTAGGAGCCATCTCTCCAGAATATTACCTTGCAGGTTAATTCCATGGGGAATTAAGTACTTCAAGAGAGCATTCATGAGATTAGATTAAATCAAGGAGTAGAAGGAGGAGGAAGAGAATAGGGAGGGAGAGAAGGAGAAGAAGGAGAGAGAAGCGTGGAGTCTGCTCAGCAAATGAGAAAGAACAAGCACGGAAGGGGAATCAAGGGAAATGCCTTCTAATGCACAGTATAGCACTTCCCACAGCAAAGAATTGCCTGGCCCAATTGTGCCACAGGGAAAAACCCTGGTGCTCTCAGTAGGCGTAGGACATGGGTCTTCTGGGTGACTTCTTAGCACATATCCTTACCAGGGCTTGTGCCTTATGGTGTGGCTTAGACAGTTTGGTCCCCAGTGTTGCCATCCCCATATTGCCAGGTGAGGTCTTAAACAGTGTACAAGGGATGCATGCATGTGTGCGCTCAGGGTGTGTGTGTGTGTGTGTGTGTGTGTGTGTGTGTGTTGGTAGATGTGGAAGCTAGAAAATTGGTCAAATGTGTGCAAGAGTGACTAGGCCTCAGTGCCTAAAGCAGACATGCTACCTCAGTCCTGAGATAAGCATCTTGTCTCAGCAGGCAGATGAGTCACCACCTAACCCAGCTCTTGTCTTCTCGTCTATCTTTTCCTCATTCCTGCCTCTGTTTCTCCCCGGACAGAACGGATATCACTGAGACCCACAGATTCTTATGTGTGTGTGTGTGTGTGCGTGCGCACTGTAATCAAATTTTCAGTGAGGTCTAACTATATTTTCACTCACTTTTCTGCCTGTCTCCTGCAGCAACTTTATTTTCCTAAAATGTAATTCTTAGAGGTATTTTGATTGTGTTTTCACAATAGCTAATGTGTTCTCTTAGGGTCTCTGCCAACTTGACCTGAGCCAAAATGCTGGCCTGGTGGCCCAGCTCAGTGGTGGGGCACTTGCCTGTCATGCCTGAAGCCTTGGGCTCCATGTCCAGCATCAGAGAAAGTTAATATCCCGTGATACAAGGTTGCCTATTGACTAATGGCTGACCTTGACCGGCAGGATGCTGTTTTCAAGACTGAGGTAGCTTGACTGCTTTAGGCACTGAGGCCTTGTCATACCCTCAGCAGCTCCCAGCATACTTTCTTTCATTTAGCACTGAATTATATCCCACAGTGTAGGTGTTCTGCAATTTGTCCATTCACCTACTGAAGGACATCTTGGTTGCTTCCAAGTTTTGACACTATCAATAACAATTTCTATAAATATCCATATGTGTGATACAAAGATACATTTGGTTTTCTGCGTGGACACAGTTCAACTTTGAAGTATACATGAAGTGGTAAAATTGATGGATAGTGTGGTAAGAGTACACTTAGTTTTGTAGGAGACAATCAAGCTTTCTTTCATAGCAGCCAGCTGGACCATTCTGAGTGCCACTGACAGTGAAGGACAGTCCCCATGTAAGAATCCCCACATCTCAGCCCATCAGAATTCTTTTGATATGCTTATTTGTTGTCTGTTTATCTTCTGCAGTGAGATGCCTATCAGAGGCTCTCGCCCATTTGAATATTACATGGGTGTGTTTGGGGGGTATTGGACATCGAACTCAAAGTATCTAAGCTAAGTCCTCAGCCTTTTTTTTTTTTTTTTTTTT
>NW_004524615.1:13009979-13026532 GCF_000260255.1 Octodon degus
TCATACAAACCTTGTGTATCTCTTATTAAATTATACTTAAGTATCTAATCCTTGGTCCTAGTAAAAACGGCATTATGTTTTTAATTTCAAATTCCTCATGATGCTTTTTGAGTCTTACTGCAGAGGTTTGTGATCTTCATAGACTTTTAGCATTTTCTAATTTGATAACTCTGCCTCTGGCAGCTTCACCAGTGTGGATAAAATCAGAAAATAGGGGACAGCTAAGGGTTCATCCCCAAAGCCATCTCTTTAGGATCCAATTATGTTTTTATTTAAAGCTCTCATTTTCTTACCATCCCCTTTTTACTCAGTACTGAGTTTGAACAAAGACCTTTGCGCTAACCCACTAAGCCAAATCCTCACCACGCCTGCTTGCTTTTTGCCATACCGGGGATTGAACTTGAGACCTTACACTTGCCAGGCAGGTGCTTATGACACTGAGCTATATCCCCAGGCCCTCCAGAATCTTGCTGTGTAGCTCAGTCTGGCCTTGGTCTGACTATGCAGCCCGGCCGGGCCTCAGCCTGCTGCAGCTTCTCCTGCTTCAGCTTCTCGAGTGCTGGGATTACAGGTGTGCCCTCATGCTGATGCCAGAGCTGTTTTGTTTTATTTTTGTTCTAGATAGGTTCTCACCGCATCACTAATTTGCCCCATTTGGGCTTGAACTTGTACTCTTTCCACCTCAGCTCCCCAGAATATGTAGAATACAGGCACACACCACCTTGCCCAGCTGGTCCTATGTAAAAAAACAAAACAAAACAGGAAATCAAGTTTGCTTCTACTCTCATTTTGCTATAGGGTCCAGTGACTATTCATTATGGGTTTCAGCTTTATAGAGAGGGGCACTTCTCTCCCTTTACATCCTAGAAGTGAGCACTTCCCTCCTTGGGAATTCCTTGTAGTGTGACTGCATCTCTTAACCTCTGTGCCTGTCTGTCCAATCGGCCATTCCTCCCCTGCCCCACCCTTTTTAGATAGCGAGTTGTATGACTATGAGATGTAAGTTTTAAAAAAACATGGTGAATGTTTAAATAAAAATTTATTATAGTCAAAGGCACATCGTCATTAATTCCCCTCAAAGCTCTCGCCCTCTTATGTACTACCAGTTCCCTACAACGAATATAATCATTGGGTACTGAAAGCATGTCCTAATAAAAAAAATTTAAAGTAATAGTAAATTTAAAAGGTAAATACACCTATTTTAACTATGGTACATGTAATCCCATTGCAATGGTCTACTGCTCCCAAGTAAATATTATTATCCGGGAAAAAAATCCTCCCCCTCCCTTCAGACACACTTATCCCACTGTCCTTGTCACTTTCTTTCTTTCTTTTTTTTTTTTTTTGGTGGAACCAGGGATTGAACTCAGGCCCTTGCACTTACCAGGGAAGCGCCTATTCTATTGAGCCATCTCCCCGGACCCCTTGTCTCTTTCTGAGGCAGTTCTGGAAGCCTTTTTTCATGAGTGTCTTTTCTTTTTTTTTTTTTAATTTTATTTATTTATTTATGGGGGGGGCAGCTCAGCCCACCAGGGGGCAAGGCTGGCTGGCATGTGGTGCTGGGGGATTGAACCCTGTGCTTTGCTAAGCTTGTTCTAAGTAGGTGCTTTAGACCACTGAGCCATCTCACCAGCCCCATGAGTGTCTTTTCGTGGCTGCCTCAATGTCTTGAATTAATTAAAAACATTCAGGGCAATTTCTGTTCAACAAAAACTCAACAGGACTGACAATATCAGAAGTTGTTGACTTTAGCCTTTTACAGCTCAGCATATTAATTTGGCTTTACTTTTTATAACTCGTTTTTATACTTTTCTACTGGATGGTTAAGACCAAGACAAAGCAAGACCTATATAACAAGAGATGTAACTTTTGTATCTGCCAAGGTCAGTCAGATCCCCTGTTTACTCTGAAATCCTGCACAGCAATTTGTAGATCCTTTGTCAGTGTCAGCCATGTGGATGAGTCACGGTCATTGCCTGACCAATTTGTTCTCTGTGAAAGCCTGAGAGATTGTTTTCTCTCCATGTGACTCTCCTTAGGCACACTCTACATTATCAATCACTTTCCTCTGTGGCCCCATAATTTCCTTGATCAGAATATTTGGGACACAACTGAGTTACAGGATGTTACAGTACAGGCTCAAATGATTCTCCTGTTTTAGCCTCCCAAGTAGCTGGGATTAGAGCTGTGTACCATGGTGCCCAGCTTTCCTTTTGTCTCTTCATAGATGAACATGGCCCCACTGCAAACCCAGTACATAAGTTCAACTTTCCACCTCGGCTGGGGCCAATCTTGTTCTTAGTGACAGGGAATTATAAAATGCAGTTCAGTGCTGAGTGGGCCCTCAGCAGGTTCAGCGCGGAGTGAGTCTCTTCTAAGACTGCCTTGTTGCTGGTTTCCCCTGAACTTGATGCTAGTGCTACTGACTGAGCTCTTTTCCCTCCCTTCATGCTCAGGCCCACCATCTCCTCCTCATCTCCCTTCTCCTCCTCCTCTTCCTCTTCCTCCCCTTCCCCTTCTCCTTCTTCTTTTCTTCTTTTCCGTATTTTTGGGGAAAGGTCTACAGGGTGTTCAGGGTCTCACTACTAGATCGAACTCGTAGTGATTCTCCTGTTTACAGCCTCCCAAGAGCTGGGATTACAGGCACATGCCACCATGCCCAGTCTCAATCTCTGTCTCAGTGCACCCTGGAGGTGGACTGGCACAGCAGGCCCGGGGATTGAACACCCACCCCTGTGCCTGCTTGAAGTTTCTTTAATCCACTGAGCTATTTGGCTGGCCCCCTCCATCTCTTCTTGACTTCTACGTTCACTTATGTCCATTCAGCCAGGCCTAGGGTTGTCAGATCATTTCTGACACCTTTGACTTCACATATATCACCTCCTACTGTCATACCTCAGTCCACAAAAGCCCTCATGCACCTCTTTCCATGAGCTTCCACAGCCAGCCACAGCCTGAGTCTACGGTCCTTGGCAGATGATGCGCTGCCTTGCATGTGGGTACCCAAAGCACCCACCTTTGCCCTGTGAGCATGTCTGGACCCCAGATGCAACCTGGCTATCCTGTCTCTGAACTCCATGAGCTCCTGTTTAGATAGAAAGGGTGTGGCATGGGTGTGGTAGCACCCACCTGTAATCCTGGAAGCCTGAGGCAGGAGGATCACTATGAGTTGAAGGCCAGACTGAGCTATATATGGTGAGCTTATCTCAAGAAAACTATAAATAAATAAATAAATGTGGGATTCAGAGACTTCCCGGCAGGGCCACTCCTTGGACATAGAGATCTCATTTTGCAGATGGTCACCTATGCTAAAAATCTTAGTACGTAAGCAAGGAAAGAAATTATTCATGGACGGTTGAGGTGGTAAATGCCTATAACCCCAGCACTGGGGAAGCTGAGCCAGGAGGATTGCTGTATATTTGAGACAAGCCTAGACTACAAAGTGAGTTCAAGGCCAGCCTGAATTCCATAGAGAAACTTTATCTCGGTGGGGATGGGGGGTGGGGGGATGAGGGGGATAAGGGAGGATGGGAGTGGGGGGGGATCCGGTTCTGTTCAGGCCTATATGAAAACACTTTGATTGCCAGTTTCAGTTTTACTTCACCAGCGCTTAATTTCTCCAACCACCCCTGCACAAGTGGCCTGGTGTGACTCGTTACCCACGAGGTCTGGTCCTCCTAGAGCAGCACCACAGAAAGCCTGGAGGGGCTGGAACTGCAACAAGCACAGAACTGAGCACCATGGTGTGAGCAGAGCGGTCAGGACTGTGTCTCCCTGCATGCACCCAGAAAGGCGGCTGGCATCTCTGCATGTCCTTCGTGTGACTCACGGGTGACACAGCAATGGTCATGCCGTGCCAGCCCACCAGAGGGAGGAGGATGCCAGCCAGGAGGTGATTACAACCTCATTCCATGTATGACTCTCATCGCAGTTTCTAACACAGCTCTCTGGGGGCTCAGCATCCTCTGAGTTTTGCTGTACTGTGAACTAACCCAAAGGTGACAGAAAATCAGGGGCTCTGCAGCAGGCTGGGCTGCAACATCTGTAGTAGGCGACATGCTGGCTCAAGAGCCAGTGATTTCCTAAGAACCTCTGAGCCCAGCCTCCACCTCACGTCTGAAAGCGCCTCGATGCCAGGGGAGAAGAGGCCTTGTTTGCATGTTTCCATCTAATAGCTCCTTTTCCAGGCTTCTCAGGTGAAAGCTGTGTATTTTTGAATAGAAGATAATCGCTCCAGCTTGGTGTAGGGATGTATGCCTATAACTGAGCACTCAGGAGGCTGAGGCAGGAGGATCACTGTGAGTTTTAGGCTAGCCTGGTGAGTGAGCTGAAGGGCAGCCTGAACTTGTTACAGGACCTGCTGAAGACTGATTAATTAATTGTGTGCCTACTATGTGTTGAGAATAGTACTGAGTTTCAGATATGAAAGACCTTAAGGATAAGTACAAGGAACTTATTTGAGACAGAGTTCCAGGAAACTCTGGAAGCAGTAGGCAGGAGAAAAAAGGGAAGAAAGCCAGGAAAATTCATTACTTAAGGAAGTTCTCATGGACAGATAGAATTCAATCCTACTAGGTAATTCTTTTCTTTTTTTACAGGGTCTCATTATGGAGTTCAGGCTGACCTTGAGCTCACTTTACAGCCCAGGCAGGTCTTGAACTCCACAACGATCCTCTTGCCTCAACCTCCTGAGTGCTGGGATTATAGGCCTGCACCGTTATGCCTAGCTTTTTTTTTTTGAGGTGGGGTCTCACTGTGCTGTTCAGGCTAGCCTTGAATTCCTGGGCTCAAGAAATCCTCTTGCCTCAGTTTCCCAAGCAGCTGGGATTACAGTTTTATGCCATTGCACCAGCTTCCAACTAAGAAATTCTGAAAACTGTGGCTCAGAATTAAGCCAGCCAGGGGAATCAGGGATGTAAGACATTTGTCTGCCAACTCCCAGTCTGTCTCAGGCTGAGGATGCTTTCAGGGGACAGACCTGTCCAGTACACAGAACACTGTGTGTCCCCAAGGCAAACAAAAAAATTCCTCCTTTGGAGATTTTTGAGGGTCAGCTATGTGTTGAAGCAAACACCACGGGATTTGGGAGGGGATGCTATGTGCAGGGAGAACAGACTCAAGGTCCTCTCCCTACTTCTAACTTGAAGAGGCAACTGGGCACACTCAGACCAGAAGTCTCCAGAGTAGGGAGGCAGGGAAAGCCCCAAGCAGCGGCGCTGAGTCTGAGGGCACAAACCTGAGTCACCTCAGGTGCACATGAATAGCAAGAGGGTCAGAGCTCTGGATGACAACAGCCCGGTACTTGTCATCACTTGTCACATAACACGATCATCTGGAAAGATGAAACACAGCCTCCCGCAGCTGGCTGGCTGGCTAGAGAACATGGCGGTTCCCAGAGCGGAACACCCGGGACAGCGTTGAACTGCACAGGGGCCGATCTCCTGCTCCTCCTCCTCCTAGGGGAGAGTGTGTTGAAACTGTTTGGGGGGCCTGGTGGCACAGTCAAGGGCTGGGGGAGCCTCAGAGGCTTTTCAGCAGTGTAGAGCACAGTCTCAGCAGGCACCGTGACACAGGCCAGCTCAAGGGACTCCAAGACTTTGCTGAAGGTCTCTTCCTTTCAGGGAGGAACAACTAACATCCGGCCGGCTGCAGGTGGACCTGCTTTTGAGACCAGGCAGGGCTGAGCTGTAAAAAGCCAGACGTGGGTGATCTGGGGTAGCTGCAGGGCACATGGGCAGGTAGAAGGGAGTTGATGACGGCAGCTTGGGCTAGGTCTCCTGTTAGTAAGATTCTCTTCTCAGGATTAGACTGAAATCTACCACCCTTGAACTTTTCCTTGGTCCTACTGCTGCCCTTTGCAGACCCTTGATCTGTGCCAAGGAAGTTTCTGGCAAGATAGCGCCTTGCTCATGGCTACCCTTAGCCTTCCTTGTTGGGTATGCGTGCATGATGAGGAATTAGGGAGGTTATGAAAAAATAGTGTGACTAATGTTCCCTCCTGCTTTCAGCAAGTGTCTCTCTTCCGTGTACTTCCAGGAAAGCAACTGCAGTGGACACAGGTAGTGTCTCGTGAGCTTCACCCTAACCTCCTTCTTCCCACCCCAGCTCACAGTGAGTGCCAGGTACCGGTGCCAACAGGATACTCTGTCCCCTCCCTTGCTCCATCCCTGAACACCCACTGTACAGCTTTTCCTCTGCTGGGATTGACGGTCATCTTCACACAGAATTTTACATGTGCTCAGCGTTTGCTCGGGTTACTGTTCATTGGAAGAAAGGCCCTCAGCCACACTGTGGCTCTGTCATGCTGAAAGAGAAGAGCTTTAAGCATTACGTCACCTGAAACTCAAGATTAAGGACTTTTTAGAGCGAAATTCTCCACATACTAAGTGACAAAGCACAATGCTGCCACTCATTCTATGCAACCAATGGAAAAGAAGACAAAGGAAACCATCTCCAACTATTTTAACTAAAATGTCTTCCAGAATGGCCAGCATGCTGCACACACATTGGCTGGTGGCACTGTGGCCAATTTGCCAGGATGCTACCGTTACACTCCAATTAAGATTTGAAACTTTGTTTCTAAAACCCAAAGCAAGCTCTTTCTTGTTCACCCCTTTGCATTGTACCACCCTGATGTTCAGACAAAAAACAGGCAGGAAACAATCCAGTTCAGCAGAAGTTATAGGAGAGCATTGAAAAGTCTAGCTAACGGAGGATGTGACTTCTAAGTGAAGCATTTTTTATTCCATTGTCATTGCCATGTTTATAGGTTACTGAGAAATAAAAAATGGCATGTTATTATGGCAGGAATCCACACCAAAGGGAGTAAAAGGAGCAAAGCAAAGAGCTCCCCAAAATGAAGCTTAGGTAGAGAAATAGGGTGGTTTTTCTTCCCAACCAAAAAAGGATTTAGAGGAAATGGGGCTTTCTCAGCATGGAAGGCACTGGCCTTTTCTTCTCAGTCCCATGTGGCTGTCCCCAACTGTCATTCATGTTACTAGAGTTTTAATGTTAAATGTCTCAGTGATGAGTTTCTCATCAAAGCTTCCATTAGTAATGTGGTTGAAACCCCTAAATCTGGAGAATTACAAACACACGCACGCGCGCGCACACACATGCCTGTACACATTCATTTTCCAAGAACATATCAGTTCTTATATACCAGTTTCCTAAATATTGCCCCTTGAACCTGACTAAATGTGTATTTCATGTGAACGTATTTCTTTTATGTGTTATCCTTCCTTTTCCCATTTACACTGAGAGCTACATTTCCATTAGTTCCCATTCTACTTAAGAAGGAACCGTTTTAAAAATTAGGTTAGGAGTATTTTTTCCCTTTCTTTAATCCTTCATAATAACTGACATTAAAGTAGGTTATGTCCTACTTTGACAAGAGGGCTTACGGAAGCCAAAGAATATATATATATATATATATATGAAAGGGGTTTTGTAAAAAGATCTTCATTTTCTAACATTGGAAATAATAAAGCTGAATCATCCATATGCATCATTATTTCTAGAATAAGCAAATACAGATTTATGGAACCTAAGGGCTACATAAAAGCTAATGATGAATTGAAAGACAAGTTCTTTAAAAAATAGAGCAAATGGTGGCAGGTTTATAATTGAGGTCAAAAAGAAAAAGAATATGAAACATCTATTGATAACAGTCCCTTAATGCATCCACAGTTATAAGAATATGCAAATTAAGTAGGCCTAAAGTTTTAAAGCTTATTCTCTGAATTTTCATAGATTAATAAAAGGGGAAAAACCAAAAATCTCCATAAACCACTCATCGTATCTATTTTTGCTCATTCTTTTTTGCTGGGTAAGATTTTCTTTCATCTTTATAAGACTGTTAAATAACTCTTATCTAGGTTTCCTAAAACAGATGTGTAGACTTGGTGTTTCCAGAATTAAAACCCAGCGTGGAATCACAGAAGTTACAAGAATGCGCATTGCATCTATCAATTTTAAAGATACCACGCTTTCAATTTTTCCAAACTATTCCATAAGGCAGGTATTGTTTCCTGCATTTTACAGATAAAGAGGGGAGTTTTAGAGAGATGAAACAATTTGTTGAAGGTCACATTAGGATTCAAGCAGAGGCCCACATGTATGGAAACCTGGAGAACCAAATAACTCCTGTGTTGGACTAAATAAGTAGCCAGAGAGGTGCAGATGGACAGAGGGTAGGGAGAGTGAACATGGGGACTTTCCTCCAAAGTGTAAGTGAATGGGTCTTGGCATTAAAGTGGAAATAGGCATCACAGTGGGAACTGAGAGAAACTTAGGGTTAGTATTCTATCTTTTTTGTTGGGGGGGGTTAGTATTCTATCGAGGTCATGGTGGTGGGTAGGGATGGCCCCTGCTTGAGACTAGGGCAGTGTTTATTCTTTTTTTATTTTTTTAATTTTTCCATAATTTTATTGAGTAACAAATAGCAATGAGACAGTTTCAAACCACATCGGTAGGAGAGTTTCAATAATTAACACATGGCGTACATTCTTCTTAGTGGCTATTTGCTGTACAAGATGCGGACATGATATCCTGTTTACAAACACTATAACAACAAATCCCTCTATTCATTAAGAGAATGCAACTATTTGTCTATCCTAACCATTTTGAATACACAGATACAAAATGGATGTTCATCTGTATCCCCTTTTTTTGTTAAGTTCTGTTATTTGAATCTTATATAGGGCAGTGTTTAGATTCAGAGTAGTTTTTATTAATTACTGGCACAGTTGGAATAAGGCAATGTTAACATTCCTGATGATAAGAATCACTTGGGCAATTGTTAGAATTCCACATCTCCTCCCCTTCTCGGACCTGCTACATCCTTGTTTCCCAGAGGAAGTCATAGCATTCACAAAGGAATCCATTTGAGTCTGACCAGCAAGAAATGGGGCACTGGCCACAGTGATGTCTCCCCTTTAGAACTACTTGGGGCCGGAGAGATAGCTCAGTAGAATAAGCGCTTGCCTGGCAAGCACAAGGTACCTTCAACCCCTGCTACCAAAAAAAAAAAAAAAAAAAAGAAAAGAACTATTTGGAGAGCTTTTTATGAATACTGATGGGGACTGGTTGTGGTGGTATATCCCTGTAATCCTGGCTTTCTGGGAAGGCTGAAACAGGAAGATCAGAAGTTTGAGTACAGTTTAGGCTAACAGTGACTTAATTAGATTCTGTTTTAAAATAAAAAGTAATGTAAAAAGGGTTGGGAATGTAATTGAATGTAAAGGTCAATTCTCAGTAACAAAACAAACAACGTGATGAACTAATCAGTTAAATTAGTTTCAGAATCTAGGAGGCGAGGTTATTGTTTTAAAAGTTCTCCAGATTGGCCAAGCAATGGCCATGACTCATCCACATGGCTGACACTGACAAAGGTTCTACAATCTGAGGTACAGGATCTCAGGATAAATCCTGAGGGGATTTCACTGACCTTATCAGACCCAAAAGCTACAACTCTTGTTGCATAGGTATGTTTTACCTTGGTCTTAACCATCCAGTAGAAAAGTATGAAGATGAAATATAGGAAGTGAAGCCATGCTGTTATGATGAGCTGCGGGGGACTGAGGTCAACAATTTCTGACATTGCCAGTTAAACAGAAGACCCAATGCTATTATGGGCTACTGGACTCTTTTAGAATATTTTGCTGAGTTTACACACCTATAATATTCAAATAATGGAACTTAACAAAAAAAGGGGATACAGATGAATGTCCATTTTGTATCTGTGTATTCAAAGTGGTTAGGATAGATATATAGTTACCTTCTCTTAATGAATAGAGTGAATTGTTCCAATGGTGTTTGTAAATAGGATATTATGTCCGCATCTTGTACAGCAATTAAGCACTAGGAAGAATGTATGCAGTGTGTTAATTATTGAAACTGTCCTAGCGATTTGATTTGAAACTGTCTCATTGCTATTTGTTTATCAATAAAATTATGAAAAAAAAGAAAAAAATAAAATAAATAGCAAAGAAAAAGAAGTTCTCCAGGTGATTTGGAAGAAAAGTAAATATTTAAATCAAACAAATGGTTTGAGGCTAACCTAGATATTTCCTTCTGACTTCATAAAGCTCTTCAACCCTCATCAATGGCAATTTTTGTACAATTATTGATATAAATATCTGTATATTTCTTTTTACAACACTGTAACCTTGAAGGACAGAGACTAGGTATTAATTTTAACGACTCACAATGCTTAGCACTGCCATACTGAATAAATATTTATTTGCTCTATACGTGTAGGGATTCAAAGGATATCCTTGGCATTCTGACCAAGAACAAGAAATATGCCACGTAGTGTACACTATGCACTCATTCACCCAACAAAAGGAAATTGCCTCTTGTTTGATGAATTATCAAGTTCTCTATACTAAGCAGTTTGTCCATTGCCTGGAGCCCAGGGAACCTTGTTCATTATACCTAGCCAGTCCTTTCTGTGTGGCTCCCCCTATTATTGTCCCTCAAGTCTAGGCTGCTCCTTGGAGACTTGCTTGGTTGATGGACTGTGGCTTGGGAACTTTCAATGCTAGGCCACTAGAATTCTTGTAGCAGCCTTCCAGCGCTCTAAGAGACCCTGATCATGGAGCCTTGATCCACCTTGTGAGAAGTCCAGCTACCCCAAGCCCGTCATGCTCAGGAGAATGCAGAGTTCCCACAGTTACACAAAAAGTGAAATGCCTGGCCAGCCCCTGTGTACCTCTTGATAAGGAGCGTCAGGGATTGAAGGCTATCTTCAACTTGTCAAAACACGTCGTTTTGAAAACACAAAGATGATTCAATATATAATATAAAACAATATAAAAGGTAAGTAATTTGTAATAAAATAATATGCATTTCAATGTTTTGATGGCTCAGGCAAAACCCTGAATACAGCATAAACAAGAATGCTCCCTGTTTGAAATCACTGGACAGTACAAAAGTACAAATATAGGCTCGAAAAGGTATGTGCGCAGCGTAACAAGCACCTGAGTATCCGGGTGTACTGCATTTTTTTTTATATAGTTCAAAAGTAACTATCTCAAGATTTTGCATGTTGGATACACTCTTGAAAACATTAACATATACTAAAACAGACTTGAAGGTGTTCTTCTGTGTTCAGGAGTTCTGAACCCTAGTGAGCCGAAGACGATTTATCCTACCTTGTCTTTTTCATTACATGCAGCTGTTAAGTCTGTGTGGCACAGCTACTTTAGTACCCTCAAAAGTAAATGGCAGGGGGCAGGGGAGATGGCTCAGTGGAATAAGCACTTTCCTGGCAAGCGCAAGGGTCTGAGTTCAATCCCCAGTTCCACCAAAAAAAAAAAAAAAAAAAAAAAAAAAAAAGTAAATGGCAGCACAGAGACTGAGGAGAAAGACCAGAATTTGAACAACCACCAAGCTGGAGATAAGGTCCCTGGTTTTGCCCCTTGAGGATACTATGGACCTGAACTTAAGTTAGCTCCTTTTTGATTGATTGATGATTGGTTGATCGATTGACTGATTTTTAGTCAGGATCTCGCTATGTAGTTCACACTAGTCTTGAACTCACTATGTAGTTCAGGCTCGTCTTAAATTCACTATGTAGTCATAAACGGTTGGCCATAAACTCATGGTGATTCTCCTGCCTCTTCTCCCCCAAAACTAGGATCACAGGCCCCTCACTCCCTGTTTAAATGAATCCTAAACCCGGAAGTGGGCCTCACTCATAGAAAGAAAGAGCTCAAAGAAGATTTCCTCTGGTTCTGGCTAAAGCTACTAGAAAGGGCATTCCTAACCATGAGTTTGAGGAGAAATAACATTTTTCTTTCTTTCTTTTACTTCTTCTTTTCTCCATTCTCTTGAACCCCAGCCCTTAGGACATCCCAGCTATAGTAGATCCATGCCCTCAGTGGGACAAGGGAGTCTTCCCTATCACAGGAGCTGCAGCACCACAAGGACACAACACTCCACAGCCTTTTCTCTCTTTGTCCTCCAAGCTCATGAGCATTGTTCTGGGATGTATGCAACTAAGTAGAATAGCTAAAATCCCATCTTCCTAGATAGGAGATACTACACAGTGATGATAACAACAACAACACACATGCACGCATGGACACATGCACACACACATGTGCATGAAAGCAAAAACCACAGAGACCTCAGAAATGCCAGGGATAAGGCAGAAAGAAATGCCTTGGAAAAGTTCTTCAACTTCTGAACACCCTCCAAGATGCACAAAACATGGATCTGACTTTTTTTTGCAATGTATTTAGGACAGAGTCTACAGGGTCTCACTAGGTAGATCAGACTCATAGTGATCTGCCTGTTTACAGCCTCCCAAGAGCTGGGATTACAGGCAAGTGCCACCATGCCCAGTCTCAATCGCCTCTCAGCATGCCCCAGGGGCGGGGCTGGCAAGGCAGGCCCAGGGAGTGAACCCCCAGTCCCTGCATCTGCCTAAGCAGGCGCTTTAATCTGCTGAACTATTAGGCTGGTCCAGGTTTGACTTTTTTAAAAAATCCTTTATTTATTTATTTGGTACAGAGTCTCTATACAGCTCAGACTCATAGTGATCCCCTTGTCTCAGATACCCCAGTGTTGGGATTGCAGGTGTGTATCACCAAGCCCAGTTTCAGTGGTTGGCTCATCGCAGGGCTGACACAGTATGTGGTTCCAGGGATCGAATCTGGGTCCTTGTGCTTACCAGGCAGGCACTTAGACCACTGAGCTATCTTCCCAGCGTATTGATCTGAGTCTTAAACAGCAGGCTACAACTGTGGAGAAGTGTACAATATGATAGACACTACCTGGTCTTAGACCGCTGACCATGGGTGGGACAATCACAGGATGGCTCTGAATAGCACTTCAGACTTTGAAAATGAATTGGATATCAGAATCACACAGAGAAAATTAGTTAGCACTTCTAGACTGAACCCAACTGGGTTGATTGCATGTTAACATAAAAATTCTCCCCAGGATTTAAACAAGACTTAAACTCTCATAACATAATTTTAAAAATCCGGGTATAAGGCCGGCCAAATAGCTCAGCAGATTAAAGGGCCAGCTTAGACAGGTGCAGGGACCAGGGTTCCATCCCTGGTGTGCTTTACCAGGGCTGGCCTCACCCCCGGGGCAAGCTAAAACGGTGACTGAGAGTGGGTGTGGTGGTGCGCACCTGTAATCCCTGTGCTTGGGAGGCTGAAAACAGGAGAATCAGGATGAGTACAATCTGTACAGTGAGACCCTATAGTCCTCATACTAAAATATATTTTAAAAAAATCTGGGTACGGCCTAAAATTACTCAGCATACAAAGAACCAGGAAAGCCTCAACAAGCAGGGAAAAAGATGCCGTGCTAAGCTGACACACATCAGCATTATCAGGAAAACTTTTACAGCAGCTATTATAAAAATGGTCCAAGAAGTATGAAGGAGTGAAGACTTCTGAAACAAATACAAAGATAATTCAGCAAATAAATAAAAGATACAAAGAACCAAATAGAAAAAAGTTCTGAAAAATTCAATAATAAAATAAAACAAAACCAGAAGAAAATACATTCACCAGATGGCCTCAACAGCAGGATGTGCACCAAAAGGAAAGTTCAATCAAAAGATAGATAAATATAGATTATTTAATATGAATCCAAAAAGAGGTGTTTTTGTTTTGATTTTAATTAGCAGAGCACCAAAGGACAGAGCCTGAGGCATTAGGAGAGCAGAGAAGACTGGTACAGAAAAAATATTTGAGTATATAATGGCTGAAAACTTCATGAGACCAAACACATAAAGTTAATTGAAGGAACTCAGCAAGGGCTGGCCTGATAGCTCAGCAGACTAAAATACCTGCTTATGCAGATACAGGGACTGGGTTCAATCCCCAGCTTGCTGTGCCAGCCCTGCCTGGTGGTATATGCCTGCAATCTCAGTGCTTGGGAGGCTGAAAACAGGAGGATCACTATGAGTCCAATCTGTGTAGCGAGAACCTGTAGATCCTGTACTAAATACATTAAAAAAGAAAAAAAAAGATACTCAGCAGGTCCTAAATAGGGTAAATTTAAAGAAATTTATTCCAAGACACAGCAGATGTAAACTTAAGCTGGAGGAAAATAAAGACAAAGAGAAAAATCTTGAAAACAACTAGTGAATGCATTTTTCTGACTGTTGCTTTGGCTTGGTTTGCGCTGTCGGTGGAGTTTTGCAGGCTTGCCAGCCTTGTGAAGCCTCATTGGCTGCAGCCTGATGATCTAGCCTCCAGAGGCTGGAGTGAATTGAAAGCATGTTTGATTCAGAAGTCTGGTATTCAAGGACATTCTTTTGAAAGAAAACTTTGATAGAGGACATGGAAAAAGCCCTGTTCAGGGATGCATCACTGAACTCTAAGGAAAAATTAGGGTTGGGTCCAATCAAACAATTTTAGGAGTCAATTTCTTTACTTTCAGCATATTGATGCTGAACTGAGGAAATGACAGTGTGGTCTTCGTGAAACTGAGGCCGGGCCAGGGAGATAGTAAGTGCTTGCCTGGCAAGCGCAGGGTCCTGAGTTCAATCCCCAGTACTGCAAAAGAGAAAGGAAAATAAGAAAGAAAGAAAGAAAGAAAGAAAGAAAGAAAGAAAGAAATTGAGGCCTACAAACTGAAGTCTTGATTTGTAGCCTGCCTAGGTGAAAAATGTGGTTGTGTAGTATGTATAGGATTCCTAACAGTTAAACACTATGTCTGAGAATATCTGAACCAGAAATGTCAGCCCCTCAGAAGTAAGTATATTTAAAAAATATACAAGTGGAAATGATCCTTGAAGTTAAGATGTTTTCCAAAAGCCTGAGGTTTGAGTGTATAGCCACACCTGACAGAAAGAGGGGACAACCCAGTGACTAGCATTGTACTGTCTTGGCTGATAGAATAGGGGAGAACAGATGGGCAAATAGTAAGAGATTACAATATTATGCACATGGGGTGGATTAATTAGTGGCCAACTTGTAAAACCCAGCTGAACTGAGTCAGTGTGGTGCTGCACGTGGAGGGCCCAGCTGAGGATTGTTGCCAGCAGCATAAAAAGAGAACTGGATGGGAAGATGGGGGACTGTTGATTCTCCCAGAGAAGCTTGTCACGCTGGCTTTCCTGATATGAACTTGGCTGCTCTTGTCATCAGAGGAGTTTGAGTCTTCACTGTTGCTGAGGATGGCTGCGGTTCTCTTTGGGGGAGCTCTGGTCCTTACCTGGAACATCACTTCCTGGCTCCAGTGCAGCCCCCTCCGCCTTCTGGCACAGATCCTTAATCCTACTGGCACAGGCTTTCTAGCTTCCACCACTAACCTTTGGGCTTTCTCGGTGCAGATCCTTGATACAGACTTGCATGAGACACTCTCGTGGGCTCCAGGTCTTCAGCTGGACTCCTGCAGGACATTGCCATGGGATCTAGGGCCTCGGCTGGATTCTCTGAGTCTCTAGTGAATGGACAGATTTTCTTTTGCATTTGACTGTTTGGATGACTATTATAAAATGATCCTATTTTAAAAAAAGAGCTAGTGAAAACTGGCAGATTTATTACAGACTAACAACAGCCATTGCAAATTTCTCACCAGAAGTGTTGGAGGCAAGAAAGAGATGAAATCACATTTTGAAAGTGTTGAAAGAAAACCACCAACCCAGAAAAATATCAATGAAAATATCCTTTAGGAATAAATGAGGAAGAAAGTTAATCTCAGATGAAGAAAAACTAAAAATTTGTTGCCAGGTTTAGGTGAAAAAGAAACATTACGGGAGGGAAATTTGGAACATAATGAAGGAAGAGCCACAAAAATAGTAAGGAGTAAGTATAGTATTTTCCTCCTAATTTCCTTGGAACGTGTTTGGCAGTTGGAAACAAAATTTGAGCAGTATCCAGTGAGGTCTGCTCTTGTACCAATATCATAAAATCTTGATTTCTGTAACTTTATTGTAGGTTTTTAAATCATGAAATGTGAGGTCTCTGATTTTTTCTGATTCTAATATGATTTTGGCTACTGGGGGACCTTGAATTTCCATATGGATTTTAGGACCAGCTCGTCAATGGCTACAAAAACTGGCAGCTAGAGTTTGATAGGTATTGTGCTGAATCTGCACCACAACGTGTTTTTTCATGTCTCACAAACTCAAAATTGTTTTCATATTTTGAAATTGTTGAAATGCATTAAAAGAAGAATAGTATTTTATGTTAAGAGAAAGTTATATAATATTCATATTTCTATATGAAAAAACTTTATTGGAAATAGCCATGCCCATAATATACATATTGACACAGAAGTGGCAAGAAAGACTGTATGGCCCATGGGGCCCGAAATATCTACTGCCTAGTCTTTTTTTTTTTTTTTTCAAAATTTTATTGATAAACAGATAGCAATGAGACAGTTTCAAATCAAATCGCTGGGACAGTTTCAATAACTAACACACTGCATATATTCTTCTTAGTGGTTAGTTGCTGTACAAGATGCGGACTTGAGATCCTATTTACAAACACCATTAGAATAAATCATTCTATTCATTAAGAGAATGTAACTATATATCTATCCTAACCACTTTGAATACACAGATACAAAATGGA